>NC_091449.1:24951456-25551456 GCF_964237555.1 Oryctolagus cuniculus
GTCCTGCCCCAACATCATTATTCAAGACAAACGTTTTCACACCAGCGAATTTGTTTTTCAAAGGAAAGTGGGCTGCTCCCCTCAGTGTAGAGTCACTTGCCCTAAAGAGAAAATAACCATAAAAAAATAAAACGCTGTGAAATGAAGCAGCGTCATTAGCGTCTGGCTGGATCCCCGCGCCCGCCTGCTCTCCGGGTTTGATGCCTTATCTCTCTTCTTAGGAAGGGGAGATTAGCAAGTGTTAGCGAGGCTTCAGGACTGATAGCACCCACTGGATACTTTCTCCTTGAAGCAGTCAGAAGGAGGAAGACAGGACTGACAGGGGAGTAATTTATGGCCGTGTGATTCAAGGTGAACCACCTAGCCTTTGCTGCCACCCTGGGCGGGGCTTCTCCCGCACTGAGGCATCAGTGAGTCTCAAGCCTCCCCGAGGGTGAGCCCCAGAATGGGAGAAGGGCTCTGGACAGTCATGGAGAGGACCTGGTCCCCGGATCAGCGGGACCGTGCATGCCAGCGGCAGCCTTCTACTCTTTACCCCCAGCCACGGCACCTGGCCTGTGGGCACTGCAGCTGAGGAACTGAATTTTCGGCGTCATTTTAATCCATTTGAACTCGACTCGGCCCCCGGATGGCACAGCTGCAGGTCTGTCTCTGGTGGCTCTGAGCTGAGTCTGCTGTGTCACAGTTTCTGACTGTGGAAGAGAGCTCGGCTTCTCCCAGGCAGCAGCGTGCACAGCACAGATCAGCGCACAGAATGCTCTCCCTGTCTGCGGCCCCTGTCGTAGCATCCCTGGGAGAGTGGGCGCCACTGCTCCCATTTCACAGGAGGGAAAAGGAGGCTTAAAGGCAACGAGATGGAGAAACCGGGAAGCCGAGAGCCCATGGCCGTGCTCAGAGGCACTTAAACAGGAGTCTCATTTCCTGATTTCCCTGCTCAACCCTGCAAACCCCAGGCATGGGTGCTGAGCCCCTGAGCCCTGCATTGCAGAAAAATAAGTTCCTGGGGCCGGCTTCATGGTGCAATGGCTAAAGCCGCTGCCTGTGGTGCCGGTATCCCATAGGGGTGTCGGTTCAAATCCCGGCTGCTCCACTTTCTATCCAGCCCCCTGCTAATGTGCCTGGGAAAACAACAGAATATGGCCCAAGTCCTCAGTCCCCTATACCCATGTGGGAGACCCAGATGAAGCTCCTGGCTCCTGGTGTTTGCCCGACCTATGGTGCTGGCCATTGCAGCCATCTGGGGAGTGAGTCAGCCAGCGGATGGAAGATCTGTCTCTCTCTTTGTCTTTCCCTCTCTGTCTCTGTAACTCTGACTTTTAAAATAACAAAAAGCAAACTCCTTTGCCATCCTCCACCTTCTCCCGTGCTAGGCAGAAGGTCTGTATTCTATAGGACCGGGGCCTCTCTTCTTGCAGGGAATAAACTTCACAGTCAGAGGCCACAGCCCAGACTCACCCCTTAGCTTTTGCATCTCACCCCCAAAGATGAGCCCTGCAGGGGGAAGGCGCGCCGAGTGTGGCAGGGCTCTAGGACGCTTGATTGGTCACTCTCCCTCTCCTACCTGCCTCCACCTCCCCAGCGATGCTCTTGACCTGTCTAGGAGTTGAGGCAGGTGGAAAGTGAGTGGTGGGTTACGGATGACCCTCACCGTGCCCTGCACTCCCCCTCCATCGCGGTTCACATGGGGCTTGTCTTACAAGACAAGCCAAAACAAAGCAGCACTTGCTGCTGGTGGAATCCTAGGCCGGGAAAATTTCAGAGGGCGGGAGGGTTTTAGCCACCCAGTCTCTTCCCCTGGACCCCAGAGGCCGAGCCGGGGTGGGGGTGGGGGGAACTGATCCTGTCTCAGTGGAGATCCGGGCTGTCACTGCAGGGAGCTTCCTTGCTGCTGGAGGAGTTGCTAATTTCTACAGCCAGAAGTAGCTGTTCGGTAGTGAGTGCCTGCCAGGTCTCAGGCACCGTGCTATGCATTGACCACAATCCTCAGGGGCAGAGGGTGCTTTTGTTTTTATTTTAAAGATGGAGGAGCAGAAGTTCAGAGAGGTTTTACATCTTTTTTTATTTTTTATTTTTTGACAGATAGAGTGGACAGTGAGAGAGAGACAGAGAGACAGAGAGAGGCAGAGACAGAGAGAAAGGAGAAAGGTCTTCCCTTACCGTTGGTTCACCCTCCAATGGCCGCTGCAGCCGGCGCACCGTGCTGATCCGAAGCCAGGAGCCACGTGCTTCTCCTGGTCTCCCATGTGGGTGTAGGGCCCAAGGACTTGGGCCAACCTCCACTGCACTCCCAGGCCAGAGCAGAGAGCTGGCCTGGAAGAGGGACAACTGGGACAGAATCCAGCGCCCCGACCGGGACTAGAACCTGGTGTGCTGGCACCGCAGGCAGAGGATTAGCCCATTGAGCCATGGTGCTGGCGGTTTTACATCTTTCCCAAGTCCCCCTACTGCTCAGAACAGAGCAGAAGATGAAACCAGGCCTGTGAGAGCAGCATCCTTTAGCATCCTCCCCAAGCGCACCCCTGGGAGCCCTCTCCATGCCCATTCTCCCTGTAGACCTGAGCCCAGGTCCACCCGCGGACCCCCACAGCAGGTGCAGGAGAGCACGCTGCCTGCCGGTGCCTGGAGTAGCGCTTCACCAGACGCATACAGAATGGCTGGAATCCATTGGAGCTCACATCCGCCTAGGGAGATAAAGGGGGTCTGGTTGCCTCCCGACCCCGCCCCGGTCTGCCCTACACACTCTGCTTTGGTTCAGTCTACATCTCGTCTTTGCTTTTGCTCCATTGGTGTCTGAGAGGCCATGGGCAGGAAGGAGAGGCTGGCGATTTGGGACTAGGCTCTGGCACTTGGTGGGGGGAGGGTTAGCAGACTATGATGGGCTGGCATGCTGAATGGGACCTGGGCTCCCAGGCATGGGGCAGGAGGCCTTGCTGACTCAGGAAGGAAATTGTGTTTGTATGTGTTTCTCTCTAGAGTCCTTGGGGCATGTGTTGAAGCAATCTGAGTGGAGGCGCCAGGTGTCCTCAAGGAGGCGGGAACATGGGGGATGCAGCAGAAGGGGCGGTTCTGATGGGGTACCATGGCTGAAATGCACCCTGATGGGAGGGAGGCCTTGCTCACGCCCCAGTGTGAAAGAAGAGTAGGAAAAGCTTCCTCAGGGTGGGTGGGGGTGCCCCAGCTCTGTGTTAGCAGGCGAATATGCCAGCAACAGTTTCCAGAACTGTCTTTCCTCTCGGGCCATGCTGATGTTTTGTGAGAAAAGGCGCGCCATGCTCTCTCTTCTGCCTCCACCTCCGGAAGTGGGGCCTATTCCCCGGGCCCTCTGCTAATCCAGAATCTTCATCCTTGTGGAATCGATGGTTCGTAAAGTTCCTATGCTCTCTGCAAACGCAGTTTCACATCTTTTTTAAAATATGTAGATTTTGGGGTCGGTGCTATGGTGAAGCCGCCGCCTGTAGTGCCGGCATCCCACAGGGGCACCGGTTCGAGTCCCGGCTGCTCCACTTCTGATCCAGCTTCCTGCTGCTGTGCCTGGGAGAGCCACAGAGGATGCACCAACATGGGTGACATGAAAGAGGCTCCTGGCTTCTGGCTTCTGGCTTCGGCCTGGCCCAGCCCTTGCCACTCATTTAAGCCATTTGGAGAGTGAACCAGTAGAAAGAGTATCTCTCTGTCTGTCCCGCCTGCTCACTTTCTATTAACCTCCCTTTCAAAGTCTTTTTTTTTTTTTTAAAGTTACATTTAAAAGAGTTACAGAGATGGCTGGTTCATTCCTCCAGTGGCCACAACAGCCAGGGTTGCGCCAGGCCAACACCAGGAGTTTCTTCCGTGTCTCCCACATGGGTGGCAGGAGGCCCAAGCACTCAGGCCACCTTCCACTGCTTTCCCAGGTGTCTTAGCAGGGAGCTGGACCAGAAGTGGAGCAGCCCAGACTTGAAGCAGTGTCGATGTGGGATGTCAGCATCACAGGCAATAGCTTAACTCACTGTGCCACAACACTGGCCCCAGGTGCCACATCTTAAGTGAGAAGAGTTTCCGTCCTGGGTTCCCATTGTGTCAATGAGTCGAGTTGTCTCCTCCCACCTTTTGCAGAAGATAGAGCTTGCGCACATCCTGCCACCAGCCTCTGAAGGGGTGGGACCAAGACACCTTAGGGACCCCTGAGTCCTGAGGTTAAGGCTCTGAGCACAGGGATGCCCACTGACGTGGTGTCTGCAGGCGTGGCCCAGCCACACTGCTGTGTGCGTCTTTGAGGCCTGCAAAGCTGAAATCAGCCCACGTTCCCCAGATACATGGGAACAGTGGCAGGCCTGTGCATGAACAGCACTGTGGTCCTTAGCTTCCAGAAGAGTGAGCTTTTGGGCCAGCCTTGCAGGAGGTGGCAGGCAGGTGGCCCATCCTGGGGACAGGCCCTCCCAGGGGAGTTGGCAGGTTTGCAGTCTGGTCTCAGCCCTGCCCTTACTCCAGCACAGTCCTTGCCCTTCTGTGGGCCCTGTTTTCTCCTCTGCGCAAGGCTGTGCATGGCAGCGCTGGACTCCCTGTCTGTCTGCTAACTCCTGCCACCTTCCTCGCTGTAGCACGATCGGATGCTGAGCGGACACAGCCAGCGTTCCGGGCAGGAGTCTTGGATGACATGTCCCGGTCGGTTTCTTCCCAAGCAAGGGCATTGAGTAGGTGGACACCGCTGAGCAGAGCAGGGTCCAGGCCCATGTCAGGTCCACATGGGCATCTGATTGACAGAGAATGACTGGGTTAGTTGTCACTTTACATCCTGCTGTGTACCTCTGCAGCACTAACCCAGGGAAGGCAGCGGGGATCTTGGAGCACCCAAACCTTCATGGACCAAGAGCCAGCCTTGGAAGCACAGAGCCTGTGTGGTTGGTCCACCCTGGAGAAAGTAACATGCGATTGCAGCGGTTCCCCTAGGCTGCAGACTCCCCGGGATGTCTCTGGAGCTGTCATTATTTTGCAAATCTCCTGAATGTTCAGTGCATTTTTTTCCCTTGTTATGACTTGAGTCAGGACACAGGAAACCCTTGGCCACAATTTTGACCCCTTTGCAGCCATCTCTCAGCTCAGAGGCTTCGGAAACCCTGAATGAAGGACAGACTTGATCCCATTGTGGGCTGGCGTTGCCCACCACCGGCCACAGCCCCCCACTCACCCCCCACTGCCAAAGAGGAGCTGCTGGCCACACCTGCTCATCACTGCCATGAGGGAGAGGCCCTGAGGCTGTTGGAGTGGGAGGCAGAGTATTAGGGATTTCAATTCTGCTTTATTTCCAACTTGAAATGGAGGCAAACAGACAAAAAACAAATAAGAAAGCTAAACAGTTGCGTGAGAGCTAGCAATTTGCTGGGCTCCCGATGACAAACACTGCATTATCATAATTGTCTCTTCTACATGATAGGACAGAAAAATAATAATGTCATTTTATTTATAGCTGGGGTGGCCCCTTTATGAGAGTCACAGAAGTCTCTGCCAAGTAGAGTAGGTCATATGACATCTTTTGATCAGGCCTGTCCAAAGAGATCAAAGATGAATGGCAGGTAATGGATACCCAATGACAAACCAAATCTAAAACAGAAATAAGGCTGCCAGAGCCTGCCAGTTACCCATTAAAGGGCCGCCTAAGGAAGACAGGCTGCTTGACACGTTGGCCGAACACCTAAATCAGCCAAGCGTCAGAGCTAAAATTGTGTATTATCATTGGAAATGGCTATTATTTCCTCGGTAACATTTCTGTTAAGGCTTTGTTTGTGTACCACTGACCCACAGGCAGGAGTGGAGCTGCAGGGAGGCAAGCCCCAAGGGTCTGGGCACACCCTCTGGGCGTTCGTTACTGGGTTTTAATTGTCGGGGCTCCATGGAGCACCGGGCACCCCAGCCGTCTGCTCAGGTGGAGAGGGGCTGTGCACAGGTGAGCGCGTGGGCGGGACCTGGAGTCCTCTTCCCCCGAGTTGGTCCACACCCCCGGCATCTCTCCCTTCCCCGTCTCCCCAGCCACATGCAGGTGGCCCCAGCACAGGCCACGAAAAGGCCCAGGCGACACGGAGCAGGGGGAGGACTGAGAAGGTGGGAAGGAGGATGATGGCACTGTCCTAGCCAGGCTGAGGGAACGGGAGCGGCACCTGCACCTCGGCCCTGCACACAGCCTGAGCAGGCTGCACGGACGGGAAAGGGTAGATGCAGCTTCCAAAATCGTGGCAATAGATGCGATGTTTTTTCCCCTCAAGCACTTGAGTTATGTAATTAAGTTGGGCTTTGTAGAGATGTTATTTAAAAGGCTTTGGTGGGGAACGAAATTTACTATCTTTTTCTCTCATTTTTTTGGGGGGGCTTTTAATTTGTGAGGGTGGGATGAGGTGGAATACAAAGAAATATGCAGAAAGGAGGCCTCCAAGACGGTGGGAGAGAACTCTAAATCCTCCTGTCCCGTGGGACGCACAGGTGGTGCTGTGGGTAATTTTTTATTCCACAGCGTATGCTGGGATGTTAAAAAATATTATTAAACATTGAAATGAGTATACTAGTTAGCTAATTAGTATGTTTCTCTTTCTTTTAATAATCCCGATGCATTTTCTTTTCTTCGCTGCCTCCATTTTTATACACGTGGTAACCCTAAAGAACATATTTAGAGCATAATTAGTTATAATTAGAAGCAAACAAACCTAGCCCAGGGTGCATCCAGTTTGTTACATAGAATTACAGATGATGGCAGCGGCAGGTACCCAGGTTCTTGGCTGCTTAATGAGAACTCTGGACTTCACACACACACAACACGTGTACACACACATGCACCCCCATGCATGCACACAACACATGTTCACACACACACCCTGTGCATGCCCACACACATGCACACAGCACGTGTGCACACATGTGCTCTTTGAGGATGAAAGGACCAATGACGGAAGTGGCTTTGGCTTGGCTCTTCAAAGTTTCATAGACTTCACGTTCCTCCATCACTTTGCATTAACTCTGGCTTTAAGTAACGGAGACACCATGTCGAAGTCCAAGCTTCAGGGCTTAGTGATGAGAAGAAGACAGACGTTTGACTGTGAGGCCTCTTGGCAGGAAATTTGGTAGTGAAGTCCCATCCAATTTGTCACGCTCTGCAGTGGTCTTCGCTGGGAAGGCAGCCTGCCGCCCAGCCCCGGCGCATACCTGTCCAGGAGAGACCCTGTGACTGCAGCGACAGTGACAGGCTGCATATGCAGGGCCACCTCGGGGAGGGAGCCCCGGGGCTCCCAGGCCACACGGACCTGCTGCGCCCCAACTGGCTCAGGCCTTGGACCCTTCCCAAAAAGCACCTGACCCTCTCTTCTGCTCCTTCCGCCCAGCCCTCTATGTAAATGAAAGTTTAAGCAAATCTGTGATCATACATCTTGATGCATTCAAGTGAGAATTTTTTTAAAAAAAAATTTTTTTCTCTTGAATTATGTAAAGATGCATCACAAGATATTTACAATTTTTTTTAAAAACAGATATTCTTTTTATATACTGATAAAATTGGAAACTTGGAAGCATATTTGGCAAGTGTAAACAGATGGTTAAAGATATTTGCTGGGAAGTATCAGAATCAGTTATTCCTGACTTGCCTGCTTGGCTAAACATCGCTCTGAAAAGTCAGCTACCAGGGCAAGAAGCAGGAGCATGGGTCCCCGTGTGCTCCAGACAGAGAGGGCAAGGGCGTCCTTTGGTTTGCGCTGTGCCGTAGGTAAATCCTGCCCTTGGAACTCGGGCGCTCCGCGCCTGTCACCCACACACCCAGGGAGAGCTGCTGTAGCTACTGAGCGATGCCGCCTTCTTAATTAAGGATGCCTGCTGCAGGGATCTCGCTCAGAGGGCGCCCGGCACCTTTTTACCTTTCTCCAGCTAAGGTACAGAATGAGGCTGTCCCTTCACCCTGGGGAATGGGATCGTTTTATTCATAAGCGCTCCGTTAAGGGAGGTTCCCCCCCGTCCCTTCAAAGGCCAAGGATACAAAGTTGCATAAAGGAAATCACTGGTGAGAAGGGAAGAAGCAGCTGACATACTGTCTTTTTTTTTTCCCTCCCCTCTTTCAAAGAGCAAAATTCACCACCCCAAACATTTGAAATCAACAGTTCAGGTGACGTAGCAGAAAGCATGGAATTTCTTGAAACTGTCTCCTAGTTAGGTCTGTGCTGTGTGTGTGTGTGTGTGGGTGAGGGGGGTGGGCGGTGACTCAAGATTGGGGTGAAGGAGGAGGAAGCTGCTGTCTCTCTTTTTTTTTTACAAGCTTATAAAACACAAATGCTTGTGGCACTTGCTAATCTGAAATGCTTTTAGTAGAATTGTTCAGTAGCAATAATCTGTCAACAGATTACAATTTTGCTTAATTTTAATGTGGCTAACTTAAGATGGTTGTATAGTAAATTTATGCAACTGATCACAGTTATTAAATTACTGCATCTGCAAAGGAAGCAATCAAACCCCTTATTACAGTTGCTGTGAGTGAATGGTAAATGTCAAGGAGTTACCAGTGCACTGCAGGGAATCGCGCTCCAGTTAAAGATGCATAAAATATCAGCACTTTTTTAATGCTTGTGCATTCAACAAAGACTCCCATCATAATTAACTGGTATGGAAATAAATAATTTTTACAAACTACCTTAGAAGCAGTTGTGCTACAGTTTTTGTCAAAGTCGGCTGCTCTGCAGCGATATTTAAGCCTTTAGACACATTTCCTTCTAACTCACATATGCTATAAAATATTTAAATCTCACAGAGAGGTTTGAAAATGATATTATAAATCCAACGCTCTGTGCTAAAAAGTAATTTATGATGATTAATTTAATTATACGTTTTTAAGGTTTTGATATTTTAAAAACTCGAGATTAATTTTTTTTTGGTTGTCATCCCAGTTTGACAGTGTGGGGAAGTTGGGGGCAGGGGGCCGCTTTCTGTAAACAGCTGAAGATGCACGTGGGGCTGCAAGCCCACCAGGACAGTGCAGACGAAGCCTGGCCCTGCATGGTTAGCTCTGTCCCCTTGAGCAAGTTTCTCGGAGTTCCCATCTGTGAGATGCAAATGCTGAGAGTGTGAGCTCCATGAGAGCCTTGCGGTGGGGGGAGACGGGGCTTAGTGTGTGGAAGGGCCGGGCAGCTGGCCCTGGTGAGGGCTCGCCAGCGTTAGCTGTCGGTACCGGCTTCAACATGTCCGCCTGGATCCTCACAGAAAGACGTGTCTTTCGGAAACCCGTTTGCTCCTGCTGTGTGGCCGGCAGCTCCTTCTGTCACAGTGGAGCTGCAGGGCTGCGGTGCATTCTCCCCACCCCCCCACCCCACCCCTGCCCTTTGCTGGCGCCCCTGTGCAGTTCTGGTTTTAGAAAACAATCCCGGCCGGCGCCGCGGCTCAATAGGCTAATCCTCCGCCTTGCGGCGCCGGCACACCGGGTTCTAGTCCTGGTCGGGGCGCCAGATTCTGTCCCGGTTGCCCCTCTTCCAGGCCAGCTCTCTGCTATGACCCGGGAGTGCAGTGGAGGATGGCCCAAGTCCTTGGGCCCTGCACCCCATAGGAGACCAGGAGAAGCACCTGGCTCCTGCCTTCGGATCAGCGCGGTGCGCCGGCCACAGCGTGCCAGCCACGGTGGCCACTGGAGGGTGAACCAATGGCAAAAGGAAGACCTTTCTCTCTGTCTCTCTCTCACTGTCCACTCTGCCTGTAAACACACACACACACACAAAGAAAACAATCCTATGTGGCCTTTCTGGACAGGAAGGAGGAAGGAGTAGCAGGTGCTTGGCACAGCAGGTGGAATGTCGCTTGGATTGCCCGTGCCCATTTCAGAGCGCCTGGGTTTGAGTCCCGGCTCTGCTTCCATTCTAGCTTCCTGCTGCTGTGCACCCTGGGAGGCACCAGGTGATGGCCCAAGCAGCCAGCTCCTTCCCGCACATGTGGGAGATCTGGCCTGAGTGCCTGGCTCCTGGCTTCAGATTAGTCCAGCCCTGGCTGGTGGAAACATTTGGGGTGTGAACCCGCAGATGGAAGAGTCTCTCTCCCTGTGTCTCTCTGCCTTTCAAATGAAATGAAAATAAATTTTAAAAATGAAGAGGCAGGAGTACCTGCAGCAGCATCCAACAGACCCTCAGCCCTGAGCTGATTGCATTCTTCACAGTGGCCCCATACGGATGGGTCAGAGTGAAGCAGCTCCCCATCTGGTGCCTCTCAGCTTGGGCTGAGTTGCTGGCTCCTGTGTGGACCTAAGGCTGTTGGGGAGCCAGGCCCGTGGGACACAAACCCAGGTGCGTCTCTCAGCACTGCAAAGGAGGAGGGGTTTGCAGGGTGCAGGGCACGCAGCTCAGCAGCCCCGCAGCACTCGGACTCTTCCCAGAGACAGATGGATGGCCCGCTGAGTGCGTGCCTCACAGGAGACCCCGCCCACGAGCACAACTTCCGCCTGCCTGGCATGTTTGTCCGGTGGTCACGCCAACTTTGGTGTGCTCCCGTTTGTTACGAGTTGTTCAAATGCGTTTGAGGTATACTCGTGTAGAGTGGTCAGGTTCCTGCAGACTGTGTGTGTGGAGGGATGAGTGCGTGTGTGTCGACATGAATGCACATGTGTGTATGGATAAGTGTATGTGTCCGTTTCATTCTTATGAAAAATTGAACATGGGCCCAAACCACGACAGCTTATTCCCATCAAGCAAGAAATGGGGCACCCTAGGATCCGCCTCAGATTGTGGCCTTGTTGAACTAGAACCTGCCTCCTCTGGGTGCACCTGTTCTGACCTCTACATGCCTCAAGGCAGATCTTACTTCAGGTGGGTGGTCAGTTTGAGGATGGGTGTGGTGGCATTGGGTTTGCAGTGTTTTTCAGTGTGCAAACTCTAGACAAAGCTGTGTGTGTGTGCCTGTGTTTCTCTCTCTCTCTGTGTATATGCAGTGTTTTAGATATCTAAGGTCAGAGTAAACACGTACTTATAAAAATCAATTACAGAAATTCCTTCTGTGCGTTTGGAAACAGGGAGAAGACAGGTTTTTACGTACTGAAACATTAAAAGTAAAATGCGTCTTACTTTAAATTGCTCCATAACATAACTGATTTTTGAAATGACCACAAATGTGGGAGGGCCTCGCTTGACTGCCTGTGAACCACGTGTGGATCCTTTGTGCCTTTCCCCAAGTCCTGTGCGTTCCTTCCTGGGTGGGCCGGATGTGGTGTGCGGTCTTGTGTCCCATCACACCGTGTGCTGTCTGCCCCTGGGAAGTAACCGGCACTTTCCAGGATCCTGATCACCAGTGGGTAGCTGAGAGGCTCAGCCCCAGCCCCCTGGCATGTGGGGACAGTTAGCAGTGCTGGGGGGGCGGTGGAGGGAGGTCGCTTCTGTGCCTCCCGGAACTTTGAGATTCCCTGAGAGCAGGCCAGCATCCCGGCTGCATCTTGAGCACAGCACGGGTGCGCTGTTCCAGGCTAAGGTGATGTCACGGCTTTAGCACCGTGACCTAGCAGGCTCCTGGTGTTTTCAGGGCTGGCTGAAGGTCACTGTAGCCCAGGTCCCGGGTGTGGAGGGGGGAAGGAGGCGGGAGCCCCAGCCCTGGTCTTCTGCTCGACAGCTCTTGCGTCCACCTGGGCTGCAGTGGCCGCCCCCGCGGAGTGGGAAAGCAAGCAGAGCCGCCTCTGAGACAGGGAAGGCGGCAGTGACGGGAAAACACTTCCAGCAACGTGTTCAGGGATAAGCGAGCCAAAGCATCCTGGCTGTGGCCATGGCCATGAGCATTCGCATTGTCACGTCAGGCTGAGGCCAGGGCTGCTCTGGGCATGACTTCCTGAGTTCCAAGGAAGCCCTGGGTGGAACCTCACCGTGCCCCTCTGCTGGGGTGTCCCCTGTTCCAGCCCAGGACCTTCCCGCTGGACATGTCTCACTCAGCTCCACCTCTGCCCCCTGACTCCCACCCCCCAGCCCCACGCCATTCCTTTGGGTTATTTCCATGTCACCCTGGGACAGCATGGCCAGGGTGAGGTGCTGGTGACACGCATGGCCCCTGCAGATATTTTAATCCCAGGCATTGCCCCATGCGCCTGTCATTTGCCTTGCTAAGAAACGGAATGTTAGAAGGGTGTGCACTGACCATGGTAGCCAGGGCAGAGTGAGTGCTGCTTTTCCTTGGGTGTAGAGACTTCTGGGGGTGTCCCCTGTCCTTGGAGTGAAATGCAATGAGGACCCCCCCTCTTCTTCAAGCCCTGGTTAAGCTGAAATACCCCCAGCCCCTCCCACCCCTCCCCCCTCCCCACCCCAGCCCTGCTTGTCTCACTGTGGCTCCTGTTATAGCTGAGGCAGGGAGGGAGAATGATTTTTAAAGATTCACTAATGGTAATGAAAAAAATATTCTGATATAGCATTAAGGATTTTGCTCCTGAAATGTGTTTAATGTAAATATGCTGTCAGAGACCCTTCAAATAATTGACACAAGCAGATGATTAGCAGTGTTCTCCACGGTGTTTCTGCATAATCTTACACTTTGACGGAACTCCTCCGCACGTTTTATTGTCAGTGTTCCACAGTCGGGAGGACTTTGCTCCCCACCAACATTTGCTTTGTCGTCATCAGGCTTGTAAGTGGTCACTTCAGCGGGCGCGGCGTGAGACCCTTCTTCCTCTCAGGATGTCCTCCTGGGAAGTCAAGTTGACACCAGCTTGGATGAAGCTGTTGTGGCTCCTAGGCCCGGGGCAGCACACCGTGGGACCTGGGACCTGGGACCTGGGCCAGACACGTGAGCACGGGAGAGATCCCGGCCTCGGTGAAGCTGGCCATCAGCTCCTTTCGGAACTGGGTCCAAATCTTGTATTTTTTTTTTTCTATGTTGAGTAATCTTTGATGATGTTTAAAAAAAAAAAAAAGAAAAGAACCTGATGTTCAATTAGAATCATATCCAACCAACTGCCCCAAATTAAACCGCCCTGATCCATGAACACTCGTAGCTGCATATGGTTAAGTTACATTAATAGTCAATAGAATCAACCTTCGCCTCCATGGAGGCTGCCCTGTTTCTACAGCAGTTCTTTAATCTATCTCAATAGATTTCTGCTGCACGGCACATATAGATTTGGCCAGTGACAAGGGTTAGAGTAGTCTGGTAGAACATTTACTTGTAGCTCTGAAAAGCTCACATTCATCAGAGGGTGAAGTCGATCAGATTGTACCAGAATCAATGGGAGGCTTGTGGGTTCCTTCTTAGGCTTGTAATGCGTTCGCCTTCTTTGGAGAGAATATACCCTCGCGCGCACACACACACACACTCTCTCTCTCTCTTCCTCTCTCTCCCACACACACACTTCTCCGTCTTAAAGCCATTTATCTCTGAATGTCAAATTGCAATAATTAACCATTATTGATCTTAAATTCAATTAACTTCATTAACACAGGTCATGATGAGGGTGCTTGTAAGGGAAAGGCATTTGACAAGTGTCTTTGCTCGTGTGACATTCCGTGTTCGCCGTGGCGGCTGTAAACTGTTCCTACTGTCCCTTCCAAGAGGCAGCCAGAAGCAGCCAGGGCCGCCCTGAGACTTGGGCCCTGGGCTCTGGAGGCCGTGAGCCCCAAAAAGCCTTCTTCCTGTTGGTCTTGTACATCTGTGCGAGTGGAGCCTGAGGGATGCCAGGCAGCCTGCGGGTACCCCTGTAATGCAGGGCACAGGTGTGCCCATTTCCGGTGCTCAGAGCGTGCTGCCCAGGGGCTCACCCTGCTGTAGCCTTGTCACTGGTGGTGCTCACAGGCCCCTGGGCTTTTGCATAACTCAGAAAACGTTTCTACCTCCAGACTTAAAAACTACTGTCTTGGTCACGGAGGTGAGAAAAACCCAGCTCCAAGAATCAGGATTGGCAGAGAGCTCTGGGGTCCCCCCCACCTTGACTGCTTTGCCAGCCCTCCAAGGTGGGTGACAAAGCCCTGTGACCCTAGGGTGAGGGGACCGAGGCTCAGGGATATGCAGCCACAGCCAGTTGCCCTGTGGCATCTGAGAGAGTGATAGCGTGAGTGTGTGTTGCGTGCTTTTTCAATGTGCATTCAGGAAAGAAGCCATGAGATATGGTAGAACTGTGGCTTCCGACTGCCAGGCCCAGTTCTCAGGCTTATCCCCTCCTCTGTTCCTGGGCTCCAGGCTGCTCGTCCAGGAAGGTGGCACACAGGACATCGGCTGTTCTGCTGCTGGGCTGAGCTCTTGCACAAGACCCCCCGCAGGTGTGCTGGTCCTGTTCTGCAGCAACACAGCTGCTGGGGAGTGGGATGGATGCTCCTGGGCTTGGTCCTGGGTTCTTAACTCTCCTTGGCAAAGGCTGCTCAGTGCCGAGAGGTCTGGAGGGAACAGAAGAGCCTCGTACCAGCAGCCGGAGCAGCGGACATCTGCCTTCCCTGCTCGTGACTCCTTTCAATTTGAAAGCTGGACCCGATTCAGAGAACTCTACTGAGCACCCAGCAGGTGCGAGGCCCTGGCTGTGCTGCGGTTGTTGGGACCCCCTTCTCTGTGTAGCCCACCCTGGGAAGAAGGAGAGACAGTGGCTGCAGAGTCCCTGCAGGGCTGTGGGCACACACACAGGAGAAGGACCCGCGTGGCATGCAGGGGACAGCTCAGCGGGCTTTTCAGAGGTGAGGTGCCCCCTGGCCTGGTGTGATCTTCCCTGGGTGCATGGGCAGCACCAGGGGAAGCTGCAGACACTGCAGTTCTCAGGGCACCTGAGTGGTACCAAACAGTGTCCAGTTATCCAGGGAGCCGCAGGGGACGCCCTGCAGCCCTGTCTCCAGTGCCAAGCAAGGTGTCTCACCCTGACTGAGGTGCCCAGTCTGTGTTGGGAGAGGTGGTGGAGCTCTTTGCTGAGCTGCTGGTGACTGTGTTTGGGGGGCCTGTGATTGCTGGGGCCGGACCGACAGGTGCATCAGGGCAGGGAAAAGCTGGGGAAGCTGGTGGCAGCCAGGTGCAAGGCAGGGGTAGGGCACGGATCCCGCTTTGTTTACAGTGAGCCACAGCCCACCCCCACACAAGCCTGTGTGTTTCTGGGGCATCTGCATTTGGATCAGAACACCCAGGCCCTCGAACCTTCCATCTGTCTCAAGGAGGGGCAGGAAAGAGGCAGGGGACAGGGACTGAACCCTCCTTGTCCCCTGAGATTAACTTAGTCTGCTCAGTGGGTAGGGTGGGGACCATGTCTCTCACAGGATCAGCTCAGCTGTCCCCTAGACACCTGCCCTGCCTTGTCCACCTTGGGGACCTGCGGGAGCCAGCGAGGTGAGCCTGTGCGAAACCTACATGGCTCTCACGCACGGGCTTCCCAGACATGTGCTTGGCAGAGACAGGTGTCACTGTCCAGTGTTGGTGTCTCCAGCAATGCCTGGTACAGAGCCTGCGCGCGGAGGGGGTGCATAACACTAACTCACTTCCTGGTAGCATTTTAGAATTTCATGGTATTTCTCCAGCGTGTTTGTGAAAATGTCAGAAGGAAACCCCTTTTCTCTTCCTCCGCCTACAGTCCTGCTCCCTGCTGGTGACGTGCCCCCTTATGTACCTGCAGATTGGGGTCATCTGTTGGAGGCCAGGCTGGGGGCCTGCCCTCTGCATGCTCATCACACAGCTCCACCCACCCACACTTGAGCAGGAAGCAGAATGGTGTGTGTGTTTCTGAGACTTAATTTTTGCTCTTCTTGCTAATATGTCTTAGAGATCTTCTCCTATGAGACTGTAGAGAATCATTTCTCTCACTTTTAATTCTATTTTTTCTTTTCCTTTTTAAAGATTTATTTTATTATTATTTATTTGAAAGGCAGAGTTATGGAGAGATAGGGAGAGGGAGAGGGAGAGGTATAGGCAGAGGGAGAGAGAGAGAGAGAGAGAGAGAGAGAGAGAGAGGTCATCTTCCATCTGCTGGGTCACTCCCCAAATAGTTGCAGTGGCCAGGGCTGGACCAAGCTGAAGCCAGGAACCAGGAGCTTCCTCCAGCTCTCCCATGTGGGTGTAGGGGCCCAAGCATGTGAGCCATCTTCTGCGGCTTTCCCAGGTGCATCCGCAGGGAGCTGAATTGGAAGTGGAACAGACGGAACTCGAACTGCCACCCATACAGGATGCCAGTGTCACAGGCAGTGGCCTTACTGGCTACTCCACAACACAGACCCCTAAACTCTGCATGCAATGTAACATGCAAAAAAAGCATCCAAATATGAGCAGTCTTCACAAAGTCCCTGGGAAATAGGTATTCTGAACAGACTGTAAGTGTTTTTGTGCCAAAATAAACGTTGTTTTTTGTTGTTGTTGTTTTTTTTTTTTTTTTTTTGTTTTTTTTTTTACAGGTAGAGTTATAGACAATGAGAGAGAGAGACAGAGAGAAAGGTCTTCCTTCCGTTGGTTCATTCCCCAAATGGCCACCATGACCTGAGCTGCGCTGATCCGAAGCCAGGAGCCAGGTGCTTCTTCCTGGTCTCCCATGCGGGTGCAGGGGCCCAAGTACCTGGGCCATCCTCCAGTGCCCTCCCAGACCACAGCAGAGAGCAACTGGGACTAGAACCCATATGAGATGCGGGCGCTGCAGGCGGAGGATTAACCAAGTGAGCCATGGCACTGGCCCCATAAACTTTTTCTTTAATTCCATTTCCATGGGCTTTTTGAAGTACCCTCCTAATAAATCTAGGTCAGTGAATTTTTTCTAAGCACATAAACTCCATAACCAGACCCAGAGGTAGAAGATGAAGGCCTGAGTCCCTGGGCCCTTCCCAGTCACACCCCCCGAAGGGTCATTGTGCTTCTGACTTCTGCCAGCACAGCTTAGTTTTGCCTCCTTACGAAGTTTGTCCATGATGGCTTCAAGCAGTGGCCCGTCTTTGGTATCTGGTGTCTTCCAGTTAGTCTCTGTGGCTCTTGCCTGTGGTTTTTTTCAGTAGTTCATCTTCTCTGCAGTAGGGTATTCAGCTGTGAACTTGCTACAATGTATTCAGCCACGCTACTTTTGCTGAACATGGGGTTGCTTCCAGGTTCCTCTTAGGAATCATGTGCCAGAGGATGTCACTGTGTAGGTCCCTTGGTGATATACGTGTGCATTTCTGCTGGGTGTGGATCCAGGAGCAGAATTGCTGGCCCAGGGAGGACGCATGTGGGAAGCTTTGGTAGCCGATGCCACACGGCTCTCACAGTTTAACTGTGCAGCTGCAGTCTCCTGTGAGGGCTCCAGCTGCTCCACACCCACACCAATGCTGCCGTGTTTCTGTCCTGCTGCTGCTAAATTCTTGTCCATTGCAGCATTATATTTCATGGGATGGGGGATGGGGATACTTTAATTTGTTTATCCTTTTTTTTTTTTTTTTTTTTTTTTTTTTTAGAATTCTAAGAAAAGTTGCTGAGACTACACTTAAGCATAGACCATTCTTTTGCCCCAAGCATGGGTGTTTTTAGAGTACTGATTCCTAGCTGGGTCAAATTTTTAATGTATACTGCTTAATTACCTTCCATCAAAAGGCTACGACAAGTAATACAAGAGCTAGTTAGTGAGAGTGCTGTTCTCACTATTTTGTTGTTAATTTTCTTTCTTTTTTCTTTGGAAAGGTAGTGAGTTTTGGAGGGTTACTAAGTCTAGTATAAGAAACACCTTAGACTGTATAAATTATGATAAAATTTGAAAGACAGGGTATTTAAAAGGAAACTTACACTGAGATGTAAGCCAGACAATAGGTGTTCCTTATATATTAGTTTGGGAGTGCATAAAAATGCATAATAATGAGGTTGAAACCTGTAGGTACTTATATGTCAGTCAAAATCATAAAAAATTTGAAACAGTGCTTTTTTTCCCTTAAGCAGGCTAGAAAGTGTCCTTTTTAAAAAAAGATTTACTTATTTATTTGGAAGACAGAGTTACACAGAGGAAGAGATAGAGATTTTGCATCTGCTGGTTCACTCCCCAGATGGCTGCAATGTCTAGGGGTGGGACAGGCCAAAGTCAAGAGCTTCATCCAGGTCTCCCATGTGGGTGCAGGGGCCCAAGCACTTGGACCATCCTCTACTGCTTTCCCAGGCACATTAGCAAAGAACTGGATTGGAAGTGGAGCATCCAGGACACAAACTGGTGTGCATAAAGTATGCTGGCATCGCAGGAGGCAGCTTAACCCACTACGCCAAAACTCCAGTCCCTAGAAAGATTTCATCAGCATCCCTCCAAGTGGTTGTCATGTATGCTAGTGAGTCCTGGGGGAGATCTGGCTGAGTGCTGAGTCACAGATGCCCGAGTGCTGAGTCAGGCTGGCTGGGTGCTGCCCGAGTACTGGCTCTGCAGTGCTGCCAGCCTTAGGAAGGCTGCTGGGCGTGGTGGCTGCCATGCCTGTGCCCGGTGCAGAGAAGACAGCTGAAGCCTCGTGGTCCCTGGAGCCTTGTCCCTCCAGGTTTTCCTTCTGGTGGTGAGAGGAGGAGCCTGTCATGATTCCCGAAACACCCTGAGCCAGTGGCTGTGCGCTGGAGTCTCTGCCGTGTGAGTGGGTGGCAAGCCCTGTGGAGAGTGCACGGGGCTCAGGGCACACGGGGCTCCCGTGCGCAGCATTTGAGAGCTGTTGAGGAAGCTGATGGGAACTTGCACTTGAAGTGACCCTTGCTCTGCGGTGGCCCTTGGGTTAAGCACCACCAACCAAACTGTGTGCCTTTGACCAGGAGGTGCTGGGGGTGGTTGGTAGCCCAGGCCATGTGAGGCATGCATACAGTGCCCAGTATGATGTGTGAAGAAGTGATTTATGCAAGTGCTCATCCCTTCAGAACTTACAGGAGGAAAATTCCAGAGGAGAAATAGAAGGGATAAGTCCAGACCACATTCCTCATCCTTCCCTAGACTTTAGAGTGTGGAATGAGTGGGCTTTTCTGTGCATTTTCTTATTGCCGAGGTTGAAGAGGTCAATTTCAGTGAGACCCGTGAGACAGGACTTCCTGGGGGAGGTGGAGAGAGCAGGTGGAGGGCAGGTAGGAGGGCGTGAGAAGATGGAGCGTTGTATGAGGTTATTGGAGAATAACGTGTGGAGTGGGGGGCAGTGGAGGATAAAATGTGGAAGGCAGAATGGGGCTTTGCAATGCTGGGCTTTGGATGTTGAGTAGAACATGGCTGCAGGTGTGTGGTCCTCCAACACCCTTTGCTCTATAAAACCATGGCCATCTTGGCCAGGTGAAAGTAAAGCCTCTGATTCCGAGCTATTTATCTGGTAACATCTTATTCCTAACCCTGAAGTGTTCTGGAGTATGTAACCAGTGCCTCATACATGTTGTATGGATGGATTTGTGGATGGATGGGTGGATGGGTGATGGATGATGGATGATAGGTGGATGCATGGGTGGGTGGATGATGGATGGATGATGGATGGGTAGTCGGATGGATGGGTGAATGGATGGGTGGTTGGATGATGGATGGATGATGGGTTATGGATATATAGATGATCGATGGATGATGTGTGGATGTGTGGATGGATGATGGATGGATGTGTAGATGGATGGATGGATGGGGCATGGATGGATGGGGCATAGATGGATGGATGATGGTGGATAGATGGATATGTGGCTGGATGATGGATGGGTCGATGGGGTGAATCACTTGTCGCCTTTTCCATGTGAATCTCCATTCCTGTTTCATATAAGCCACTCTTACCTTTTCCCTGGACACAGTTCCTCTGGTACCATAGAGAAAGCCAGTAGGTCTCAACAAGAATTTGAGCTATATATGTACAAGGATAAAAAAGTCTGTAAGAGGGGCCGGCGCCGTGGTGTACTGGGTAAAGCTGACACCTGCAGTGGTGGCATCCCATATGGGCGCCAGTTCGGGTCCCGGCTACTCCACTTCTGATCCAGCTCCCTGCTATGGCCTGGGAAATCAGTGGAAGATGGCCCAAGTGCTTGGGCCCCTGCACCCACATGGGAGACCAGGAAGAAGATGCTGAATTCTGGCTTTGGACCGGCACAGCTCTGGCCATTGCAGCCAACTGGGGAGTGAACCAGCGGATTGAAGACCTCTCTCTCTCTCTCTCTCCTCTCTCTCTGCCTCTCCTTCTCTCTCTGTGTAACTTTGACTTTCAAATAAATAAATCTTTTTTTAAAAAAAGTCTGTAGAAAATGGCATTAAAAGATAACTTTATTTCAAAAAATTTTTGAAATCTAGTATATTTATTCATAGTATGCATTTTCCATGAACTTTTTGAAGACACCAATGATTTCAAATTTGTTTTTGCAGTAGCAAAATCTTATCTTTAAATTCCATTTCCTGTGAACTGTTTGAAATGCTCTCACAGAGAGGCCCACTCAAAGGACTGCCCCCCAGCGTCCCCACCCCATTGCCCAGGTCTCGGCTGTGTTTTCCCTGGGTTTGGAGGGCAGGAGGTGTGCAGGCAGCAGCAGTTGCTCTTGGTTCTCTGAGCTACGCCGTGAGAACCGCTAATGTGCCTCCAGCAGCCCCCCACTGCAGAGAGGATGCGGAAGGCACAGCTGTTGTCGGCCATGTGCAAAATCGACTGCTGCTCTTGGGTGCAATTGGAGAAGTCCAAGTCCATTTCCTGCCCCCAGTAGTTCACCCAACTTCCCTTCCACCCAGGTGAGGGCATTCCTTCCTTGGATGAGTTATCCTTTTAATGATTTAGACCTGCTGGCAGATGAAGACTTGCCTTATAGAAAGGGGGAAAAAGCAGATTCAGAGTAGAGGCTCAGATCCTAGATTCTTCACTCCACATGGCAGGGATCTTAGAAATACACTGAGCTCAGAAAGGCGTGGGAATGTGGCACCCCAGCCAGGACGCTTCCTGCTCCAGTCTCCAGAGGCTTCCTGCGCCAGACAGACCAGCCCTGGCTATGCACATGGGATGCTCCCCTGCCACCCCTCACCCCCGCCAGGCTGTCCCGTCAGCTGCATCCCGGGTTAAGGTCACTTCCACAAGGAAGCACTCCTGCGGACACACCGTGTGGGCACAGCCGCTGTGGATGTCCACTGTTGATTTGGGGCCAGTGATGCACGTGTGCTCGAAGCTCGAAGGTGACTCGGATGGTCCCGGAACTGAGCGTTTCTGGACTCTGTGGAAAGATTGTCGGACACAGTTGCTTTGTCGTGTGCAATGTGTCCCTGATAACATTTGTTTGTCACTGCACTGGGACCGGTGCCCAAAGATAGCAGTGCAGACTCTCCAGAAGTAGCTGGGCGTGCGGCGTCTGGGAGACGTGGAAGCTGCCTCCCCTCTGTGGTTCTGGACGGGCTCCTGTCTCCCTGGCCTCCTCTCTATCTGAGCCATCCCTGCCAGGCAGGGAGTGACAGAAAGGGCGGGAGGGAAGATTGTCCTGGTTGGAGGCTGCTGAGATGGCAGAATGGGGTCTGTCCATTGCAGTGAAATCGCCAAGGGAGAAGCCTCGGGCAGTGTCTTTCTCTGCCTGATGGTGGAAGCCACCAGCCTGGCTTCAGGAGAGAGGCTCCTGGCCTCCTGTCTACCCCCACCCCTCGGGGAGGGGTGGGGAGCAGGACTTGTGCTGGTTGCAGCCTTCAGAACAGGCCAGGCTGTGTCCCGAGTTCCCCAGAGGAGCAGCCACCACCTCTTGGGGCCTGGCCAAGCCCTGGCCGCTGCGGCTGTGATGCCACCTCCCACGCCACACTGCTTGTGCCATGCTTTCCCTGGCACCGAAGCATCTTGGCTTTCTTAAGTGATAACCCAACTGAACAAGCATTCACCTTGCACATGACATCAAATTAGCGTGTACAGAATTACTATTCTAGACCTTGCTAGTGGGAGACACCATGAGTGCAGGGCAGGTTGTCATCCCTGGGAGAGCGTCTGGCCGTGAGAACTTCAGTCACATCCCCTCGCCCAGGGCCACACCATGTCCCTCTAGCCTCTGTGGGCCTTGGATACCCTCTTGATGCCTGCAGAGTCCTGTCCCCAGCAAGGATGCCAGGATGACCCCGGTGCCACCCAGGGATGCTGTTCTCCTGTGTCGCCAGGGGCTGTTGACCTGAGTCATCCTAGATGGCTTCTCGCTGGCTGCAGGGGTCCAGGTGGATGGTAGGGGGAAGATCTGTGTTCTCTGCTGAACTTCCGTCTCCTGGGCATTGGTCATGAACCTTTCTTTTTTTTTCTTTTTTTCTTTCTTTCTTTTTTTTTTTTTTTTTTTGACAGGCAGAGTGGACAGTGAGAGACAGAGAGAAAGGTCTTCCTTTGCCATTGGTTCACCCTCCAATGGCCACCGCAGCTGGCACACCGCGCTGATCCGAAGGCAGGAGCCAGGTGCTTCTCCTGGTCTCCCATGGGGTGCAGGGCCCAAGCACTTGGGCCATCCTCCACTGCACTCCCTGGCCACAGCAGAGAGCTGGCCTGGAAGAGGGGCAACCGGGACAGAATCTGACGCCCCGACCGGAACTAGAACCCGGTGTGCCAGCGCCACAAGGCGGAGGATTAGCCTAGTGAGCCGTGGTGCCGGCCAGTCATGAACCATTCTTGTCCTGTACCCATTTTCTCTGCCTGAGGCCCAACTTGTAATCCAATGCCTTGGTCTCACCCAGGGTGTGTTTAGCTGAGACGCCGCCCCCTCCATCCCTTCCAAGGCCTCTCTCAATTCTCCTGGCACTAGGAGGAAGCCCCCACTCCAGCGCTGCTGCGCCTGGCCCTCTCCACATCAGGAGCCAGGAGCTCAAACCTCTGTCTCGATCTCCCCTTTGCCAGGGGCCACTCAGCAGCGGGGCGCTGGGGCTGCCTGGAGGGCGAATGTGTGGCTATGGGGCCCAGGTCTGAGCGCCCTGTCTGGTGCTGCCTCCTACACCTTCCAGGGCAGAGTCTGGGGTCGGGGTGTTGGGGGGAGGCGAGCAGTGGCTGCCTCTGAGGCACCTGAGGACAGCATCTGCAGATAGCTCTAGACCCCTGCCAGGTGAGGCAGACGCTGCAGCTCTGGCCGCCCTTATACTGGAGCCCTGCCTGTCATGCAAGACGTGCAGCGGTCACACGGCAGAGTGCCCTGTGCCGGCGCAGCCCTCAGGGTGCAGGCCTCCCTGTACCTCCGCAAAGGGAATGCATCAGTCTGTCCAGATTTCCCAGAACCAGGGGAGACGCAGGTAGAACTTTCTGGGGGCTTAGGTGGAACTCTGAGTCCTTTTCCTGAGACAGAGGACAGTGACTTGGGGAGGAACCTGCCGCGACTCACTGCCGGGGGGTGGGGGAGGGACCCTGGCAGCCAGTGGGGGGCGAGTGTTCGAGGTGTCGTCTCCTGCTGGCCCTCGGCCCTCCCCCGCCTCTCAGTGGTGGGCACTGGAGAACCCTGGGTCAGGTGCAAGCAGTGGAGTGGTGGAGCAGCGGCGTGGGGCCGGGCGCTGTTCCCGACTGCTTCTGGGCAGCCCGTGCTGGCTCGAGGCTGTTACCTTGCTTGGGTGACCTGAAGGTCCCTTCTGCTTCCTTTCCCGGCCCTTGGATTCCCTCCTCCTCCTCTCCCACCTCCTCCTCCTCCTCTCTGACTTTCTGCCTTTTCCAGAGCCCACATCCACAGGGAGGAGCCCCTGGGGGCACTGTCACCCCGGCAGGCCTCCTTCCTTGTGGAGAGTCTGGGAGACTCAGAGACCTTCACCAGAGGGAGGCTGAGCCCAGAGGCAGTCACGTGACCCCACCTCTGGATGCAGAGTCCCTGTGACCCGGAAAAGGCCTTTCACATTAGCTCATGATGAGTCCTGGCTGAGGATGGATGCCTGCGAGGTGGGTGGGGCTGATGGGGGCCCCGCCCCCTCCCTCCCATCGCTGGGGGAAGAACTTAGAGCAGGAGTCAGGGCCACGGCCACATCTGCCACACTGTGGGAGCTCAGAGCCAGGAGGTGCTGCTGTCTGTGGCACCTCACCCCCTCCCCAGAAAACCTGCAGCACAGAAGCAGGTCCTGGGGGTGGGGCGGGGAGGAGGGGGTGGCGGCCTCCCTCCTGGGCTGCTCTCTGGCCTGCCCCTCCCCCTGTGCCCTGGAGCTCAGCGTTGCTGTGGGACTGGGTGTGAGGGTGCAGGGAGGTGTTCGGAAGTGGTCCGGGCACCTCCTGAGCACTTTGGCAGTGTCTTTGTCCAGGCACCTTCTGCAGCAATGGGGGTGGGGACACAGGATAGCCCCCACCGTGAAGAGGGCAGGAGGAAGGTCTGCACACAGCCTGGGCACGTGAGCCTGGCCGCAGAGCCAGCAGCCCTCTCCGCTTGCAGGCGTGTCTTCTGGACAGGTCCAGCGTGAGTGTGGGTCCTGGGAGGCTGGCCAGGGCCAGCCTGGGCTCCGGGGCCTCTTCTCCTGGGCCTAGGATGGCTGTAGTTGCCTCAAAGCAGGCGCAGCCTCTGTCTCTACTCCGCCATGGCTGAGCAGTCCACTTTCTTCTTGATCACCCCTCCGCTGGTTAACTTGTTCTTTTAACAACGTTCACCGTGCATCATTTGAAAATCAGAGTCCTCAGGGGAGGCAGGGGAAAGACCTGGAGTCCCCCCACCTTGGAGCTACCCGGAGCATCTGCACTGGGGCCTCTGTTCTCCCACCGCCCTGGCAGCCCCTCATGGCTGCCTCGGCACCAGCGCTCCAATCTCCACCCAAAGGTTCTTTCTTCCTCGTCTCCTCTCCTCCATCGTTGACACTCCTGGTTTCCAGTCCACTCCCCACCACTCTCCAACCATGGGCCTGAGGCCTTCTTCCCACTGCTCCCCATCTTTCTTCCTCCCTGCTCCCTTCTCCCGGCTGTTCCTCACCCTTTTCAAGCCCCCCCCCCACTTTCTTCCGTGGCACCTTTGCTTCCTCTCCTCCCCTCCTTCCAGCCTCTCCCTCCCTCGCAGCACGGGGGCCACCATGGGGATGGTGACAGTCACAGATGGGAGCCCCTCCTGGGCTGTCCATCCTGGGCAGACGTGGAGAAAAGGGGTGAGTGCCAGTAGCCAAGCATCCCCTAGAGCTTATAATTTCAGCACCTGCGTTTCAGCCCAGACCACGCCCAAGGGCCCAGGACAGTCTGCCTTGAAACTGCTCTGGGGAGCATGGTTCAGCCTCACCTTCCCACGTCCCCCCATACCCCCGTGTCCCTCACAGCTCCACATGGCTGCTTTGTCTGCCTTTGGTAGCAGTGTGATCAAGAAATTCCCTCTTGCCCAGGAATGAATTCCGTTATGCCCCAGCTTGCTGTTTTATGTTTATAGGAAACGTATTAATTTCTTTGTACCTAGTGGTTGAGTTTAGTTAATGATCATAATAAATATTAATGAAAGAGCCCCTGCTTCCCAATCTTCTGATGGCCACAGTGGGCCGGCACTTCACTCCTGGACACATCCATCGTCTACAGAAGGAAGTCCCAGTACAGGAGCCTCCCAGGGACAGGTGTGGGGTCCCACCGGGGAGTCCGCAGACAGGACGCTGTGTGCCTGTGGCGCTGGCATCCCACATGGGCTAGTTCAAGTCCTGGCTGCTCTTCTTCCAGTCCAGCTCCCTGTTGGTATGCTGGGGAAAACAGCGGAAGATAACCCAAGTGCTTGGGCTCCTACATCCAGGTGGGAAACCCAGAAGACCAGCTCCTGGCTCTTGGCATTGGTCTGGTTCAGCCCTGTCCGACTGTGGCTATTTGAAGGAATGAAGCAGCAGATGGAAGATCTATTTTAAAAAAATAATAAAATACAAGGGCCTTTGGAGTCAGGTCCCCCTTCCACCTGCACAGATTCCTCCCAGCAGGCCCCAGAAGAGGGCCTGGGACAGAGCTGGCTGCCAAGCACAGGTGTTGTGTGTAACTTGTCCGACTCCAGTTTCCTTGCCTGCAGAGCAGCTCACCTAGCCACCTCCCCCAACCATTAAGAGGCAACGACTGAGGGAGTGGTTGGCACACTTGTACCAGCTGGGCAGGGTCTTTTGTTCCTCCCATGTGTTGGGCTGTGGCGTCTTCAGGAGGCTTGTGTAAGTTCGCGGGTTTGCTTTCTTGTGAGCTCGCGTCTCCTGCTACGAGCCCCATTTGGCTGTGCTCAGCCAAGTTTCTCAGCTGATGCACTTGTCGGGCAAGGTGTCCTTGACCCTCAGCTCTCAAGAGATCTGCTGCCTTGCTGCTCTAGGTGCTTGCTGTTTCTGGTTTGCGGGGCGGGGAAGGTAGGGAAGCAGGTGCCACAGCTCCTCCCACCTTGGAGAAGGGCTTTTCTAACCCAGCCACTTGGGGAAGATGGCCTGCAGGGCCCCACCGCCTGGCCCGCACCTGCTGGTCTCTGCTTGCTCCTGTGTGTTCCGTAGCCTCCTTCACAGGTAGTGGCCGCCCAGGTTGCCATTGTACTTGTCATAGAGAACAGTGATATTCCTGCATTCTTGACTATGGGGAGAGGCACAGCCGGGGCGGTTTCCCTGGGAGGAGGGCACCCGTCAGGCTGCCGTTACCCCTCTGGTGTGGTCTAGGTTCCGCATCCCACCCCATGCATCCTAGAGACCCTTCCTGGTGAAGTGGCCCCACGGAAAATGCCAGGGCACTCCGAGTGAATGGACCCAGGAAGGGCTCATCCCAGCACCTCTCTTGGCTCTGGGGCTGGCTGGGATCTGGATCCATTTGTAATGTTTTAATGGCTTATTTATTTATTTCGTTTTATTTTTAAAGATTTTATTTACTTGAGAGGTAGAGTTACAGACAAAGAGAGAGAAAGAGATCTTCTATCTGCTAGTTCATTCCTCGAGTGGCCAAAACAACCAGAGCTGTGCTGATCCGAAGCCAGGATCCAGGAGCTGCTTCCAGGTCTCCCAACTGGGTTCAGGGGCCCAAGGACTTGGGTCATCCTTCACTGCTTTCCCAGGCCATAGCAGAAAGCTGGATCGAAAGTGGAGCAGCTGGGACTCGAACCGGCGCCCATATAGGCCATATAAGGCTGCAGGCGGAGCCTTAACCTACTAGGCCACAGCACCGGTGCCCTTGACAACTCTTTTAAGAGATTTGAAGATGGCATCTATGAAGTTTCTTGGTTTGTTCATCCCTTGTTGCGGGTACCTGCCGAGTGACCTCTGCAGGCCAGACAGTGGAGGCTCCGGGATGCTGCCTGGGAGCTGTTCTGCTCACACAGATATTGCTGGAACCTTGGGCTCTATGCAGGTGACGTGCTCCATCTGCTAAGGAGACAAGCGCTAGCATCTGGGAAGCCCACGGCCAGGAGTGACCTTCCTCCTGTGGCCTGGGGACGGCAGGTCCTTTCTGTCCCTTCCGTGACCGTGTCTCTGGGTTTCCAGCAGTGGAGGCAGCTGGGCAGACCTGGGCACTGTTGGGAGCTGAGAGCCCTGGAGGGGAGCAAGAGCTGTGTGAGGTGTTTGCCTGGTGTTCTGGGCCTACTTGGGAAGTCACTGAGTTGGTTCCTGGGGGTGGGGAGGCGGCCTGATCACGCAGGTGTTTTCAAACCACCCCAGAAGCCACTGCCTAGAGCCTGGGCGGAGGGGTCTGGGGCTAGATGTTGGGCATGGGTTGTGGAGGGAGTGGGAGATACCGGTGGCTTCCTGGGCCAGGGTGGCCCGGGAGGGGACCATTGCCCACACCATACTACAGGAAGTGACCTCCACTGAATTTCTGAATGCCTCTGGCTGACCTACTGTGTGCAAGGCCCTTGCCTTCGGAGGATCTGGGCATGGATATGGGGAAGTTTAATAGCAAGAACAGATGCCGGGAACTATCCAAGCAGTCACACAACTTCCCAAGGCCAAGCAGGGTTCATTGTCCAGTCCACACAGTGGGCCCTGCCTGCCACTGTCCCTCTGATGACCAGCGTGGGTGGGGGAAGGGTTCTCCCCATGCCCTCCAGCCCCGAGCTGACCTCTTGCTGTCCACACAATGACCAGAAGCCCCCAGTCTCCCCTCCCTCTGTGCCTGATCCACGGCATTAACCATCTCCATGTCTGGAAGTTTTCCCCCAAGCCGGGAGGGGAGCTTGCAGGTTAGGCTGAATCCTGGAGAGGCAGGACCAGGGAAAGCATTTTTTTTTTTTAATTTATTTATTTATTTTTGACAGGCAGAGTGGACAGTGAGAGAGAGAGATAGAGAGAAAGGTCTTCCTTTGCCATTGGTTCACCCTCCAATGGCCGGCGCACTGCGGCCGGCGCACCGCGCTGATCCGATGGCAGGAGCCAGGTACTTATCCTGGTCTCCCATGGGGTGCAGGGCCCAAGCACTTGGGCCATCCTCCACTGCACTCCCTGGCCACAGCAGAGAGCTGGCCTGGAAGAGGAGCAACCGGGACAGAATCCGGCGCCCTGACCGGGACTAGAACCCGGTGTGCCGGCACCGCAAGGTGGAGGATTAGCCTAGTGAGCCGCGGCGCCGGCCTTTTTTAATTTTTTAAAGATTCATTTATTTATTTGAAAGTCAGAGTTACACAGAGTCAGAAAGGGAGAGCCAGAGAGAAAGAGATCTTTCATCCACTTGAGGAACTCCCCAGATGGCTGCAACAGCCAGGGCTGGGCCAGTCAGGAGCCAGGACCCAGAGCTTCTTCCAGGTCTCGCCTTGGGCCATCCTCCACTTCTCCCAGGCTGCTAGCAGAGAGCCGGATAGGAAGTGGAGCAGCCGGGACCCGAACTGGCACCCGTATGGGATGCTGGCGTTGCAGGCAGAATGGGACGCACCTGGCCCCAGGAAAGGTCTTGATCGCCCGGTTCTAAGGAGGAGCCAGAGCTTGCACGGGCGGAAGCAGAGTGAGCAACTGTAAGCGTCAGTGCTTTGCCTTTCCTCTGGACAGCCACGAGATGATGGGGAATCCAGAGCAGTCACCACCCCAGGGCTGGGAGGGAAACCGAGGCCCGGAGGGAGGAGGGTGCACCCCCACCCCCGCTGCCTCTCTGAGCCTTTTCCCTTTGCATGCAGCTGTGTCAGAGCAAACCTGACGCTCTCGGAGGAGGTGGTGCCTTGCCCTGCACTTTTACGTGCTGGGAGGCATGGCTGGGAGGTAGGGCGGGGCGCAGCCTGAGGACGTGTTTCTCACCACTGGGTCTGAATGGAGAATGGCCCACAGCTAGCGAGGGGCCGTCACTGCAGGCGCCAGTGCCTTCTGCAGCTCCTGGGAACTAGGACCAGGCCGAGGGCGGGACATGGGTGAGACCCGGTCTTCTCAGTACCCAGGCCTGGCCTTGGCCCTCCGAGTTCGATTTCCCACCTTGTTTTGCTTTCGATTTCCTTGTCCCCTCAGTCATCAGACCGCTGGCCTTCTACTGTCACCGTGCAGGTTAGAAAGCATACTGGATGGCAGGCGCCATGGCTCAATAGGCTAATCCTCCGCCTTGCAGCGCCAGCACACTGGGTTCTAGTCCCGGTCAGGGCGCCGGATTCTGTCCCGGTTGCCCCTCTTCCAGGCCAGCTCTCTGCTGTGGCCAGGGAGTGCAGTGGACAATGGCCCAAGTGCTTGGGCCCTGCACCCCATGGGAGACCAGGAGAAGCACCTGGCTCCTGCCTTTGGATCAGCAGGGTGCGCCGGCCGCAGCATGCCAGCTGCGGTGGCCATTGGAGGGTGAACCAACGGCAAAGGAAGACCTTTCTCTCTGTCTCTCTCTCTCACTGTCCACTCTGCCTGTCAAAAAAAAAATTAAAAAAAAAAAAGAAAGCATACTGGAGTGTGTTGGGGGCCGGCCCACCACGGGAGCCGGTCCAGTCCGTGGGGTGCCCTGGACAGCCTGCCGCACTTCTTTCGTGGTGAGGGGTGGGGCTGTGATGCGTGGGAGGGGCCTTGGCCTTGTGGAGCCACACCGCTCCTGAGTGACAGGTGGGTTGGCAAACCTGCCAGCTTTTCCCTCTCAGCTGGGTGCCTGCATGCCGCGGTTGGCCCCTGGTGTGTGCTGTGTCATGGGGCTGTCTCCCTCCTAGACTGAATCCCCGGAGAGCGCTGTGCTAGTGGCTGTGTGCTGGGCATCTGTAGGGGCCATGGGGCTTAGACATCTACCCCTGTCTACACAGGGGCAGGGACACAGCCCGTGAGCCCTCCTCCTCCTGTCCCAGACTCGTTATTGGCAGTGGCGCCCTTCCATGGGAACACTGGGCCCCGGTGTGTTTCCACAGACTGTGGGCTGTGTCACTGGAGCCAGCCCAGGGCTACAAGAGTGTGGCAGGCACGCCCGGTCGTGCTGCGTGTCCCCCAGCCAGGATGGCCTCCTGGCCTCCAGGTTGCACAGGGCGGGTGCAGGACTCCCAGTGCGGAACCCAGGACAGGTCTGAGCAGGCACACTGCCTCCCCTGCAGGTATCTGGAATGTGCCGCCTGCCGAGGAAGGCAGTGGGACATGGCGCCAAGTCTTCCTTCACTGCTGCTTGTGTCTCCTGTCCCTCATCCAGCATGCGCTTTTGCCTTCATACTGTGGCCAGCAGCGGAGCCCGCCTTGGCTGCCACTGGCCTTGAGCACAGAGCGTTTGCCACTTGCATCTGTCATCGCTCAGTGCGTGACCCCAAACTGCAGGTTCATCGTGGCACTTCACACCTCGGCTGACCAGAGCGAGGCCCTTGGCTCTGATCATCCCGGAAGGACATTCCGTGGTTCAGATGTATTGTGGTTTTTATAGGCGCAAAAGTGCCCCTCTCCCTAGAGCTGATGTGTGTGTGCCCGGGGCCCTGCTCCCATCGCAGCTCGCGCCTCAGCTCAGAAGTCGCGCTGCTTGGGAAGGAAGTGACAGGGGCCAGTGTTGTGGTTAAACCTCCGACTGCAACGCCAGCATCCTACATGAGCACCTGTTACAGCCCCCCGCTGCTCCACCTGCAACACAGCTCCCTGCTAACGTGCCTGGGAAAGCGGCGGATGATGGTTCAAGTACCTGGGCCCCTGCCATCCACACGGGAGACCCAGACTGAGTTCCTGGCTCTTGGCTGCAGCCTGACCCAGCCCTAGCTATTGCAGCCATTTGGAGAGTGAACCAGTGTATAAAAGATTTCTCCATCTCTCTCTACAAATAACAGGGGTTTAAAAAAAAAAAAAAAAAAAAAAAGGAAGGGATCACCCTTGACCTAGAAGAAGTGGCTGGGGGGAGGGGGGGCAATATGTTTGGCTTCAAGGAAATCATTTCCCTGCTTTTATTTGTTTTATCCTGATGTAACTCAACACGGTGCCACTCTTTAAAGTTAGTGGAGTGAAATTCTCAAAGCTCCCTTTCCTTTTCTGAGAGCTTTATCAGGGGAAAAAAAATCAGCCTTGAGCGAGCTCTTTGGCACCTGATACACCTGCCCTGGGCCCTTTGAAGCAAGCGGGGATTAGGAGCTGCCAGAGAAAGCCCCTGCCTTCTTCTTCCCGGGGGGCTTGAGGTTGTCCGCTCCCCATGGGCTGGCCACTCCCGTGCCGAGCTCCAGTGAGGAGTAACCCTAGTCCCTAAACATAAAGGAGTGTGTGTGTGTGTGGGGGGGGGGATCACTCTGTTCTGTCCACATGCACGTCCATGGTGTTCCGAGTCTCTCACCAAGCCTGTTCTAGAACCTGAGGCTGCCCGGCCTGCCCCGCCCGCCACCTGCCCGGGGAATGCAAACCGGCTTTGTGTCCCCAGTTCCCTGGCCTCCAGAAAGACGGGATCCCTGTTGGATGCCCATGAAGCTGCTACTGAGTAAATATTGACAAAGTGGCCTAAAGAGCAAACACTTTGACATTTGTAAGGTCCACCGGAAGGTCTTGTATATATTTATACAGCAGGCATGAGCATCGCATACCAATTTTGCTGAACTTGTTCTGACAAAAGTCTGTACGTGGAGCGCACGTGTGGGGCATGGGCCAGGGGGCAGGGACTTCCCTCCCAGCCGGAACCAACCAGCACTCAGCTCCTGGTGAGAAACTTAGCTAAGCTTTTTGATCAGACTTGCTTTTCCAGAAGAAAGGAAGAGTAAGAAAGCAAAAGCCACAAAACCTGGTGTTTCCATTGACTGCGACTGATGTACTTTGTTTTTCCTTGGTACACATTTTATTGATGTTTTTGTGCTTTGTATTTATTAAAGATTGAGCCTCAAAAATGGAATGAGTAAAAAATGCTTGCTTAATTTAAATTGTGAATCTGTCTGTTAAGAAATGCATTAGGGGTAGGAGAAGCATAAGACATATTAATTGACAGACAGGAACTGCTGTCTCGGAGGTTGATACAAGTAATTTATTACTTTAGAAATGAATGCCACCTCCAGAATGTGCTTCATTAATTTCAAATTTAGTTTTAATTTCAAGCTGTTGCCCCTTGAGAAGAATAAGGTGGCAAATTATGTTTGAAGAGCAGATTTTTTTTTTCTTTTTGCTCCGAAGAAACACCACATTTTAACTATTTAGTTTTACGAATAACTGTGCCCACCCAGTTCGCGGTGTGCTCCCGAGAGCCGAGCACGCATGCGCGAGGCGAGAGCCCCCGCCTTGCTAATGCTTTCTCTCCTTTCTCTCCTCCTGCCCCCTTCTCTTCTCTCCGTGCTGCCCGGCCGGCCCGGCTCTCCCACCTGTTAATCACGGCAGCCTATGTTTCAGATGAACTCAAGGCAGCTGCCCTGGTGGACGAAGACCTAGAAGCGGACGAGCACCCAGCAGATGGCGAGCCGGCGGCCAAATACCCGTGCCCGGAAAAGGAGCTCAGCAAGACCTGCCCCAGCTACCAGGACTCCCCGGCCGCCGAGTTCTCCAGCCACGACCTGGACAGCGAGTCGCACATCAGCGAGACCAGCGACCGAATGGCCGACTTTGAGAGCGGCTCGGTCAAGAACGAAGAGGAGACCAAGGAGGTCCCGGCGCCCCTGGAGGACACGACTGTGTCCGACAGCCTGGAGCAGATGAAGGCCGTGTACAACAACTTCCTCTCCAACTCCTACTGGTCCAACCTCAACCTCAGCCTGCACCAGCCCTCCTCGGAGAAGAACAATGGTAGCAGCAGCAGCAGCAGCAGCAGTAGCAGCAGCTGCGGCAGCGGCAGCTTCGACTGGCACCAGAGTGCCATGGCCAAGACCCTGCAGCAGGTGTCCCAGAGCCGCATGCTGCCCGAGCCCAGCCTCTTTAGCACCGTGCAGCTGTACCGGCAGAGCAGCAAGCTCTACGGCTCCATCTTCACCGGGGCCAGCAAGTTCCGCTGCAAGGACTGTAGCGCCGCCTACGACACGCTGGTGGAGCTCACGGTGCACATGAACGAGACGGGCCACTACCGCGACGACAACCACGAGACCGACAACAACAACCCCAAGCGCTGGTCCAAGCCTCGCAAGCGCTCCTTGCTGGAGATGGAAGGCAAGGAAGACGCCCAGAAGGTGTTGAAGTGCATGTACTGTGGCCACTCCTTCGAGTCCCTGCAGGACCTGAGCGTGCACATGATCAAAACGAAACACTACCAAAAAGTGCCTCTGAAGGAACCCGTCACGCCCGTCGCCGCCAAAATCATCCCCGCTGCTGCCGCCGCCACCGCCCGCAAGAAGGCTCCGCTGGAACTCGAGGTCCCCAGCTCCCCGGACTCCACGGGCGGGACCCCCAAAGCCACCCTGGCGGACACCAACGACGCGCTGCAGAAAAACTCCAACCCCTATATCACGCCAAATAACCGCTACGGCCACCAGAACGGAGCCAGCTACGCGTGGCACTTTGAGGCGCGCAAGTCGCAGATCCTCAAGTGCATGGAATGCGGGAGCTCGCACGACACGCTGCAGGAGCTCACGGCCCACATGATGGTCACGGGCCACTTCATCAAGGTCACCAACTCGGCCATGAAGAAGGGCAAGCCCATCATGGAGACAACCGCCACGCCCTCCGTCGCCACGCTCCTGGACGAGAAGGTGCAGTCGGTGCCCCTGGCGGCCACCACGTTCACGTCCCCCTCCAGTACCCCTGCCAGTGTCTCCCCGAAGCTGACCGTGGTGGAGGTGAAGAAGGAGGTGGACAAGGAGAAGGCGGTCGCCGAGGAGAAGCCCAAGGAGAAGGAGAAGCCAAGCGAGGACGAGGAGAAGTATGACATCTCTTCCAAGTACCACTACTTGACCGAGAATGACTTGGAAGAGAGTCCCAAGGGGGGGCTGGACATCCTGAAGTCCCTGGAGAACACCGTGACGTCCGCCATCAACAAGGCTCAGAACGGCACCCCGAGCTGGGGCGGCTACCCCAGCATCCACGCCGCCTACCAGCTCCCCAACATGATGAAGCTGTCCCTGGGCTCGGCGGGCAAGAGCGCGCCCCTGAAGCCCATGTTCGGCAACAGCGAGCTCGTGTCCCCCACCAAGAGCCAGACCCTGGTCTCCCCGCCCAGCAGCCAGACCTCCCCCATGCCCAAGACCAACTTCCATGCCATGGAGGAGCTGGTGAAGAAGGTCAGCGAGAAGGTCGCCAAGGTGGAGGAGAAGATGAAGGAGCCCGAAGGGAAGCTGTCGCCGCCCAAGCGGGCCACGCCTTCGCCGTGCAGCAGCGAGTTCAGCGAGCCCATCAAGGTGGAGGCGGCCAGCGAGGGCGGCTTCAAGAGCCAGGAGGGCAGCCCCAGCCCGCCGCGGGACGGGGCCAAGGAGGGCAGCCCCGCGGCGGCGGCGGCAGAGCCCGTGGAGAATGGCAAGGCGCTGGGGCAGCCCCTGGCCGGCGGCCTGAGCGCCAGCACCGCCATCATCACGGACCACCCGCCCGAGCAGCCCTTTGTGAACCCGCTGAGCGCCCTGCAGTCCGTGATGAACATTCACCTGGGCAAGGCCGCCAAGCCCTCGCTGCCCGCCCTGGACCCCATGAGCATGCTCTTTAAGATGAGCAACAGCCTGGCCGAGAAGGCGGCCGTGGCCACGCCGCCGCCCCTGCAGGCCAAGAAGGCCGACCCCCTGGACCGCTACTTCTACCACGTGAGCAACGACCAGCCCATTGACTTGACCAAGGGCAAGGGTGACAAGGGCTGCCCGCTGGGGTCCGTGCTCCTGTCCCCCACGTCCACAGCCCCGGCCACCGCCTCCTCCACGGCGACCGCGGCGGCCAAGACGTCTGCGGTCGTGTCTTTCATGTCCAGCTCGCCACTGCGGGAGAACGCCCTGTCCGACATCTCCGACATGCTCAAGAACCTGACCGAGAGCCACACGTCCAAGTCCTCCACCCCATCCAGCCTCTCCGAGAAGTCTGACACCGACGGGACCACCCTGGAGGAGGCAGAGGAGGCCACCCCGGCGCAGAAGAGGAAGGGCCGCCAGTCCAACTGGAACCCGCAGCACCTGCTCATCCTCCAGGCCCAGTTCGCCGCCAGCCTGCGGCAGACGTCGGAAGGCAAGTACATCATGTCCGACCTGAGCCCGCAGGAGCGGATGCACATCTCCCGGTTCACCGGGCTCTCCATGACCACCATCAGCCACTGGCTGGCCAACGTGAAGTACCAGCTCCGAAGGACAGGTGGAACAAAGTTCCTCAAAAACTTGGACACCGGCCACCCCGTGTTCTTTTGTAACGACTGCGCCTCCCAAATCAGGACTCCCTCCACGTACATCAGCCACCTGGAGTCGCACCTGGGCTTCCGGCTCCGGGACTTGTCCAAACTCTCCACGGAACAGATTAGCAATCAGATAGCACAAACCAAGTCGCCATCAGAAAAACTGGTGACGTCCTCCCCGGAGGAGGACCTGGGGACCTCGTATCAGTGCAAGCTCTGCAATCGGACCTTTGCCAGCAAGCACGCCGTGAAACTCCACCTTAGCAAAACGCACGGGAAGTCGCCCGAGGACCACCTCCTGTACGTGTCCGAGCTGGAGAAGCAGTAGCGTTTGCTCTGAGGGAAACCTGTCGAAGGCACCTTAAGGCCCCCCCTCTGTCTTGCTCTCGGCTCGGGGGCTGGTCTCCGCTGCGGGGGAACCAGCGCTCTGGGCTGGGCTGGTTTTTGTAGAACTGTTATGTACGGTGTTTCCGTAGAGGTGCAGCAGCGGCAGCTGCTGTTACTGGTTCCCATATGAAGGTTAAGACGCAGTGGTAAGTGTTTGGAACTTTGTGTAAATGGGATTTAGTTGTGAGTATCCCTCCCCGATGCTTCAAGCTGCATGCATTAACAGACAGTGGAATTAAGCATTTATAAGGAAATCGGGCACACTTTTCGCCACGAGACCCGAGTGTGCTGGCGTTTCGCACCCTTTCATCTTCAGCCCTTCCGAGTACTTTGAAGCACTTTTGCATTAATTTGGTTAAAAAATAAAATGAAAGAATACTAATGTATGAAGCTCTGTTTTTTAAAACTCCTTACCAGCTTAGTTATAATAATATGAACCTCCGTTTATGCAGGTCTGCAGGGGTATAACACGCCTTGAAATTTAAAAGAATATTATTTTCACATTGAAACATAGATGTATATATTGTATAGATTTCCGACTCTCTTATGGAAAATGTGATTGTGGTTAAATGACCTTTTTTTCTTGCATTTATAGCAACAGTGTTTTATGTACCCTGCTATGCTCTGGGCATAAGCTGTGCCTCTGTATAGTGTATATGCCTTTTTCCTTTTTTTTTTTTTAAGGTCTATGGGTTTTGTTTTGTTCCGTTTTGTTTTTTTTTTACATGCAAACATTGTAAATTATACAGAAGATACCACAGATAGCATTTATAAAGTATACAGAAACATTATCTGAAAGCAAAGTATGATTGTTTGTTTTGCTATACAGTACATTTATATTGATAGAAGTTCATGTTTAAATTATACATATTTATTAGCATCAGATGATCATCTGTCCCGAGCAGTCTGAACAGGCGACGCCGGCAAGTACATCGCTGGCAGGCATCCTAACTGTTTTGCACATGATTTTTAAAGGTATTTATTAGAAATCAAAGAACACTCAAAACAAACTCAGCGCTCAAAGGGTTAAGTCTATTTGAAAAGAAAAAAAAAGAAACAAAAAAAAACACAAAAAGAACTTGTACTGTATTTCCTAAACATTGATAAAGCCTTTAAAATGTTTGTACTGTACTACTTTGCTTAAAAGTCACAAGGCGTCCTCTGATGCAGCCTCTCTCACTTATTTATAAGCCTTCTCGGTTGCCGTTCCGTCCTGAAGGATGCCTTTTTATTTCAATCGGTAACTTTCTGTTTTGTTCTTCCTAATTATTCTCCCAAGATCCCACGCTGCAGCTTTATCTTTAGGCTTATGAAAGGTAACCCGTGGTTACCGGCTCTCCAAGTGATTCTGTTCCTCTCCATTTCTGGCAGTTAATTTGCAGAAGTAACTGACAGCTGACACCATCCCAGAACCTATGTATAAAATATTGGCATGTGAACAGCACAGGCATCGTAACACACTCTGTGCCCTGTTTTGTTGTTGACAATGACTCTTCATATAACCCTTTTTTCTACGGCAGCATTAAAATTGTCTTTTTGCTATAATTTTGTGTTGCGTTCACAATTATGTCTGAAATGTGCTACGACTAACGAGCACATTAAAATTAAATTGTATGCGATCTGTTTATGACTGAGTTGGTTGCTGTGTCTGCCAGGTGCTGGCAGTCGGAAGTTGCACGTAAATCAGGGGAGTTGCAGTGAACTTTGGTGCAGGGAGAGCAGGGAGCCATCACTTGGAGGCGGCTGGAGCACAACCGGCCCCCGAGAATTAAAAAAAAAAAAAAAAAAAAAAAACCGTGAGCAGAAGAAGACGGGAGCCTGATCCTCCAATAGAGACGATGCTGGAAACCAGAGCTTCTGGTCACATGTGGCATGACCCAGGTAGGCACCCCCCTCTCGCCCCGCCCTGGGGTCTGGGCTCCGCTCCACGTGCTTTTTCGGGAGGGAGGAAGAAAGCTCAGGGTGGGACCCCCCTGTGGATTCAGGATGTTCAAACAGCAGAAACCACAGCCAAGCCAGGCTCAGACTGGGGGTCCTTTGGCTTGCTCTCCGGTGCCAAAGCAGCCAGATAAGGAGGTTGGGGTGGTGGTGGGGGGTGCCCTACAGGAGGAAAAGCGAACCCAGCCACGAGAGGCGGGGGAGAGCATTTATATGATAATCACAGGCGTTTATTGGCCCTGGCAAATCATGCCAAGGCAACGCCGGGAACATCATGTAAAATTGTAAAATACCTTTATTACTGTATTCAAACTACTCCTGCAGTTATGCGGAATCCTCTCTTCCCAACCTAGAATTATACAAATGAGAGATATATTACATCCGTGTAAGACATAAAACACCTCAACTTTAAAAAAGAAAAAAATAGCCCACTCTTTTATTAAACATGTAAATTAAGCCCTTTCAGGGATCTTCGGCAACACGCCCACGGTTTGCTGCCGGCCCCGCCCCTTTTTGTCAAGATGAGTCTGGATTTTCCCCGTCTCCTCTCTCCTCTCCCGGCATCCCGTCCCTCTCCGCTGAGTTTTTAGAGAGAGCCTCGCTTGTGGCTTAAAATGGACTCTTGGCTCACAGCGAGTGCCGCACCAGCTCCGTGCCTGCCTGGCGGTGCCGGCATCCACGTGGGCCCTGGGGACGGGGCGGGCGATGGGGAAGCAGCCATCTCCTCTGTGGCCAGCGCTGTCCCCTTGCCCAGCAGTCTTTTCCCTGCTGGCCGTCACCTGGGAGGAGCCGAGGGATACCTAGATTTCCCTGGGAGATGGGCTCCCCCCACCTCACCCCACCCCGCTCCCCAGGAAGGAACCTGGGGGACAGAGACACCCTCCCTTCCACGCCTTCCGCGTCTTCACATCCTGGAGCCCAGATTTCCACTCTGGGATTTTTCACAGGTTAAATATAGCATCGGTTTATTAGAATCCAAAGTCCTGCATCTAACAGATTAAACTGACAACACTTCCGTCACCACCAGGGCCCATGCGGCTTGAAGGGAGATGGGATTTGTACGGGCGATAGTGGAAGCCCCCCTCTCCAGGGTTTGGGAGAAGGACTCCGCACTCTGCCCATCTCCGTCTCCCGGGATCATCTTCGGGGCTTTCCAGCTGCCGAATTGGAAGTGTGGATTTATGGTCGAGGTTGGTAGCCAGTGATGGCTCCTGCCACCAGCCTTGGGCTTAGGGCCAGGAAAGGACGGTCCCTTTGAAAGCAGGGCCCAGGAATTAATTTTTGCCTCCAAGGACACAGCAGCTGGGCAGTGGAAGACTCTAGCCGTGAATGCAAACCTCATCTTGGCACAGTGATAATTCTCTAAATCACGCAGCAGGAGGATAGGGCTGGTGCAGCCCTTACCGTCCCTGGCATACCCAGGGCCATTTTCTCCTGAGGTCACCATATCCTTACCTAGCTAGCAAGTGGGCCACCGCCTGGAAGAGCCTGCCCTGCCATAGCCCAGAGTGGCCCTGACTTCTCAGAAGTCAAAGAGGAAGCTCCAGAGCCGCCTTGCATTCTGTTGTAGTCAGGCGCAAGTTCCACGGTTTGACATGACAGAGACAGTGGAGGAAGGAGTGGGTCGTCCGGGTCGGGTGCATGTGGGTCCGGGGAGGGGGCTGGGGGCATTGCCAGGTGAGGGAGGGAGGTTTTCATCACAGGTGTGTAGGTGACCCCGACCTCACCCCACCCAGGCCTGCGCTGGTTGCAGCTCTACTGTATATCTCGCAGGCATCACATTTAGGCAGTATCTTAAAATAACATTGGTGATAAATGTGCAATTTAACTAATTTATGGTGCTATGATTCGCTCAGGGCTACATGCAAGATGAAAATCTTAAATGGAGCTTGAACAGCTCACTTCACAACAAGAAATCAATATGCCACATCTTAGCAATTCGCTGCAGTCAACATCTAGCAGAAATATCAGTGATGTATCTTTAAGTTTTAGGCAGCAAGAATTCTATAATTAACCAAAATCTTACATGTATGTTAGAGAGGATTGGTTATGAAGAGGGCCCGGTCTCCGCGGCATCTCCGTTCCGCTTCCATTCTGCAGAAAGAAAAAAAAAGAAAATATCTCGATAACTCCTAAACAGGGGTTTCTCCTCCAGCCCCCAGGGCGCAGGTGTCCTGGGAGGCCTGCCCAGCGGTCACCGCTTCCCTGAAGGATCCCCTGTGTCCAGTTCACACGACCCAAGCTGGGTGGGCTTCACCACCCCAACTCCTGGTTGCCTGCAGTTTCACAGACCTGCTGACGAAATACAGAGGCAAGCGAGCCTCTGGCTGCCCCTGTGGAAAGAGCACGGTCCTGCACGCAGAAGCTGAGAGTGCTCACGGCACAGGAGCAGCGCTGAGCAACCCGGTGCTAAAGCGATAGTCTCCCGAGACTTCCAAGTCATCAAATAAATAAATAAATAAAAGGATTTTTTTTTTCTTTCTCAAGTTCATCTGTGCAGTTCTTTTGAGATTGGAAAATTGCAATCACATTTTATTCTGTTGTATTATCGGAGGCAATCGTAAAAGTGAAAACACACCACCACCCCCAACACCGCTCTTTAATAATAAATACTTTAACTTTAAAATAATAGCTATTATCCTTTCAGCTAATAGAGAAATTACCATTTTTACTCTGCCAGATATTCTTTTGGTAATAGAAACGCTAACCTTCTCTCTCCCTGGGGATTTATTAGGGAGCACGTGTCATCTTTGGCAAAGGAAACCTGGGAATGCATTCCCCGTGGGACCCTGGGCCGGTGGAAGCTTTGCAGCCTCCAGCTGACCTCGGCAAACATGGAAAAGATAAGCAGGCGGCGGCTGCTCCCACGCAGTGCCACCTTTGCGAAATCCGCTATAGTTAGCTGCAGAAGCAGGCTCGCCGGTGGGGATGGAGCTCCGGCTCTGTGTCTCAGCGTCAAGCCCCCGGGGAGGAGAGCTGCCATGTGACAGAACCCCACCTTCCCGTGTGCGTGGCAGTGGCTGCGATGCTGCCCAGGGCTGGGTTCCCAGGGTCGGTGCAGAGCCGCCCTCAGACACAGGGTTTTGTTTCTAGGGCGGTGGCTTATTTTTCTCACTCTCCACTGAATTTCCCACAAGTCAGAGGGAGATGCTGTTTGGCTCACCGCGCCATTTTTCTGTCCCCAAGGATGTGGCAGGCGGCACCTCTGCCAAGGACGGTAAAAGGCCAGTAAGCCCTGTAACTGGCCGGCTTTGGCAGTTGGCGGTTGCAGAGGCATCTGTCCCCATGTACCTTGGGATCGGGGATCTGTTTCCCTGCCCTACCAAGATCCTGGATTTGCCACGATGGCCCAGGAGGCTTCAGACAGTCTAGGGGTGACTCGGCCAGATTCTCACTCTGGACCTGAGCAGGGGCTCCCATCAAAGTTTTAGCCCGGGGAGACTCGGCAGCATTTGGGTGTCAGTGTCCCCACCGTGTTCCAAGAAGCCAGGTGTTTTCAAAATGACAGGATCGGAGCAACGGCCCTCCCTCTACCTTTGCATAACGCTGTGTACTGATACGGTCTCAATAAATCACCGTTGCTGGTACTGATGAGAAGCAAGGTGACCCTGTTGCAGAGATGAACGTCCGCAATTAGCTAACTCGGGCGCTGAGAAACCGGGATGCACTGTTACTTCCTCTCTAACCCGGGCTCTCCAAAACAGTAGACACTAGCCGTGGGTGCCTATTCAAATGTGAAATAAGCTCTTCGGTCCTACGGGCCACGTCTTGAGTGCTCAGCAGCCACACATAGGTGGCCACAGCCACCCTGCTGGCCCCACCCATTGTCACAGCAAGTGACAAAGCAGTTTCCTAAGTAAGAGCCCATGCCTTCGAGACAGAAGGGTGTTTGCAATCCAGGGGTGTTTCTAAGGACCCTTCTCTTGCTTGTAGATAGGGCCAGGCAACATTCTCACACAGCCAATATCCCTGATCAAGGCCAAGGACACCTATAATTAACCTTGAGTGTAGAATATTAAACAGAAGTGCAGGCTCAATGGAGCCTTCCCCCCGATGTGGGTGTTATCTGGACTGCAAAGCCCAAATCCCAAAGAGCTGATGGCTGTGGCCATGACCAGGGGTGAATCTGGCCATCCCTGGACTGGTCTCCTTGCCCAAGGACCTGGAGGCCCTTCTTAATCTTTGTCTCCCCAACCCTCGACGCATGGGCCCTGGGAGTCCCCTACATGACACCCCTGAGGACCCAGCCCCCTTAGCCCCCTCGCCCCCTCCTCCACAGTCCCAGGCAGCCCCAGGGTGGCTGTCCCCTACCCTCTTTTTAAAATTTAAAATATATAAATGGGACCTTGGAAATGACTTCTTAAACTTGGGGGGAGGGGAGGTTGCATTTTAAAAATTACTACATTTCAACTTTTCACTTCCAGTCCGCTGCCCCCCCCCCCCCCAGCAGGATTCCAGGACACATTTATGATCGTCATAATTGTGAGTTAGAGATCTCCCTGGCCAAGTGAAATGAAATTACGAGAAACTGAAATCTGCTTTAATTGGAGCGTTTATGGAAAAAAAAAAAAAAGAGAGAGAGAGAGTGGCTGTATTTTCCTTTATGCGGCTTTCGAGTTCACGGCTACACCTGTGTCTGCACAGCAGCAGGGCTGGGTCAACTTGGGCCGAGAGAGTCGGGAGGAAGGACTAGGTGCACCAGGAAGGAGTCAGTTTCTTAGCTTAAAAAAAAAAAAATGGAGGTGCCGTGGCCGGGGTTCCGCCTCAGTGACCGTGCACCGAGTCGGCAGAAGCTGAAGGGCCGGCTCCTGAAAGCCTCATCAGGGCTTGTCATCGCTCTAATGAATATCATTTAAATTGCTTTGTATATTGGTGGAGTTTGGATGTCGATTTAATTTGTGCATGTGTTTGAGTTCTTCTGCTTGGCTAGGCTAACAGAGAAGCAGCCGCCTAATGAAAACTGAGTCGGTGACAGTGTGATGCGCTCCAACCCAGTCAAATGGCTTTGAAGGGCTGCCGTGACAGCCTTCCAAAAGAAGGAGCTGGGGCTTGGGCAAAGAGAGAGGAGGCGGGCCTGCGGTGCCCGGAGCCCGCTGGCCACGGCCGCCAAGGCTTGGGGCTGCACGGGCAGGCTCTCGCCTTCAGCTCTGCTCGGGGCTGTGCCTGTGGAGCTGGGGTCTGGGAGCTCTCCCCCCATGGACAGAGTCGTTGGGCTGGGTGCCATAAAGGTGACTCAGAGCCCCTCCCTCCAGCTGGAAAGGTGGTCCCGGAGTGCCAGCCGACATCCACCCCAGCAAGCAAGGGTCTCCCCCTGTATCATCCTCCACCCAAGCAGTGAGGCTGCGATGTGCTTCCTGTGGGGACCCACCTCCGCACTCACCCAGTGTCTTGTGTCTCCCCAGTCTTCCTGGGAGGGGCCCAGGCTGGGATTCGGTGGGGCCCATTGGCAAGGTGGGACCCAGTGGGGAGCAGTGGCCTGCCCCAGTCCTCCCTGTGTCCACTGGCCTCCGTCTACAGGAGTGTTAACCACACAGAGGCTGCATGTAACCCTGGGGATCTGCCTTCCAGACATTCAGTCCCCTCCCTCCAGGAGGACATGGTGCTGGGAGGAGTTTGACCTGTGGCCCTTGTGTTGCCGAAAGAGACCAGAACTTGGGTCTCCCATCACACCATGGGCTCCCTGGCACCCCAGAGTCTCCTGGGCGTAGTGTGCCAGTGCTGTGTGGGGTGGGTTGTGCCAGGCCTGAGGAACCCCCTCTGCCTGCCCTCTGACTAGGTCACCGCCACCGGCCTCCCCTGACCTCCCATCGTGGCCTGCTCATGTCTGGGCAATAGTCACGTGATCAGCAAGGTCATGGGCACCTGGGGAAATGAACCCCAAGGAGAACAGGCTCTGGGATTCTGCTGCTTCCTTAGTTCCAGAAATCCCTTGCCCCTTACCCTTAAATGCCTGCATTCCAAGAGAAGAACAGACCATGTGGGTGGAAGGCTGGGCATGAGTCGGGCCCATGCTTGGGGGAGCTGCAGGCCTCTCTCTTCTCACCAGGAGTAGCATGCAGTGGGGCAGCAGAAGAAAATGCTGGAAGGAGGCGGGGCCTGATGATACACTGGGACAAGTGAGGGGAAGCGGGGTAGGGCCTCTGGACTCCCAGAGAAGGGGACACGGCAGAGGCTTGCAGGGTGCTTTGTCTCCGCAGGCCACGAGGCAGCAGGGGCTGTTGCTAACACGTGTTCTGAGGTCGGATCCCAGCAGCTCAGTGTGCCTGAGATGTGCGTGTGTGTGCATGTGTGCGTGTGTGCCTGTGTGCGGGGTGGGCGTGGGCAGGTCTCCTTGGACCCTGCACACCTCCCAGGTGAGGGCTAGCTGTCACCTGTGGAGGCTGAGAGCAGCGCCCCCTCACCTGTGTCCACTGCTGGGACAGGAAAGAAAATACCTAAGTCCTGGTTGTAGCCTCTCCCGGGACTGGATTCAAGCTGGAGAGGGGAACACGTAGATGTAAAACTGATCATGATGAATAGATGACAACATGCAATGAAGAAGGAGATTGGAGGGCTGGCGCTGTGGTATAGCGTGTAGAGCTGCCACCTGCAGTGCTGGCATCCCATTGGAGGCTGGTTCGAGTCCCCACTGCTCCACTTCCGATCCAGCTCTCTGCTCTGGCCTGGGAAAGCAGCAGAAGATGGCCTGGGTGCTTGGGCCCCTGAACCCACGTGAGAGACCCAGAAGAAGCTCCTGGGCTCCTGGCTCCTGGCTTCGGATCAGCACAGCTCCAGCTGTTGCAGCCATTTGGGGAGTGGACCGGTGGATGGAGAACCTCTCTCTCTGCCTCTGCCTCTGCTTCTGCCTCTCTGTAACTCTTTCAAATAAATCTTTTTAAAAAATGAGATTAAGCAGAAAGCAAAGAGTGAGACTCTGAACCTGGATGTGGCCTGGCTGGGAGCGGTTGATTGATTGGTCAGGGTGAAGCCAGACCTTGACCTTGAAGGACCTTGAGGTCACAAGCAGGGCAGGCCCCAGGGCACTCCTGCTCTGCTCAGCTGCCCAACTGGAGACCAGTGGCGTGCCCTTCACACCCTGAGCGAAACACCCTGGGCTGTGACCAGTGCTGTTCGGGTGCAGGGCCCCACACCCAGGGCTTTCCCAGGACTTGACACCATAGCTTCTTGGCTGCAGCTCTTTCTGAGAAGTGCAGACCCTCTCCTCGGGACAGAGTGTGTGCAGCCACCTTTGTCCGTTTGCTTAGGGACAGATGGTGGGTGGCCCCGGGGGCTGTGGGAGGGACTCTGAAGTGCACCTGCAGACCTCTGTCCCGGTGACCCTGCTACTGCCTTCCGGAACTTGGAACTCGGAGGATGCCCCTCCCTGTGCAGGCTCTGGGCGCTGCCAGAGATGCTCTTCCACATGCTGTCAGCAAGGATCGGCTCAGGGCTTCAACCCCAAAAGGAGTCTGGGTTCATGTTGCTGAAGTCTGGGAATAGTGACTTCAGGCTCAGCTGTATCTGGGTGCTCCGTGCCAGAGCCCTGGGCAGGGGTCTCACTGGCCACGGTTGGGTCCTGTCCCCATTCCCGGGCCAACCACTGTGCTTCTAATCACAAGTTCAGCCATGCCCACCTGCTTCCAGGTCCAAAGCAGCAGGCCTCTCTGCCCCACGGTCCGGTTCAAGCTGGACGCCCAAGGTCCTAGTAGGGGAGACCCAGGGGCTCGTGTTCCTCTGGGTATCTTGGGTGACATCTGGGCCTGGTTTACCAACTGGAGGATGAGCCACAGTGAATTTCTCAAGGTGGTCAGTTTTCCAGGGATCACTGGGAGACTCCTTTGGGGAAGCAGACCGTGAGGTTCCCACTGGCCTCCAGGACTAGGCTCTCTGGTGGGGTGGGAGTGCCTCCACCAGCATGGGCCATGGTGCATGGGGTGGGCAGTGCTTCCCCTGGGGGACTCTGGCTTCCCCCTCCTTATAGCATCGATGAGAAATCTTCAGGACAGAAGGGGCCTCTCTGCCCAGGGGCTACAGATCCTTCGTGTCCTGTCTTCCTAGGCCCCAGCATGGCTGCAGACCAGGATTCATTAGAAAGAGGGACCTCCATCTCTTAGCCCCTCTGGCACCTGAATCACACAGAGAATCTTCACCTGGCACAGGTTGCAAAATGCAGCGTGTGGGGGTGAATGTGACCTGTGGATTTGTTTGCTTTGAGTCACCCCACTTGATAGAACAGCATCATCAGAACTTTTGTTCAGCTCCAAATTCGGGGAATTGGGAGGGAGATTCAGGACAGCACTCAGATTTCTGGCATCTCCAGCTGCCACTTTCCTATGTGACAGCAGGTGGCCAGCACTGAGTAGGAGCTGCCCGTTGGAGGGGGTACTCCATCCCCTCTGCTCCTTAATTTTCCTGGAGGCTGGACTCCTTCGGGAGTGGTATAGACAGTGAGAGGGAGAGACAGAGAGAAAGGTCTTCTTTCCGTTGGTTCACCCCCCAGATGCCCACCATGGCTGGAGCTACGCCGATCCAAAGCCAGGAGCCAGGTGCTTCCTCCTGGTCTCCCGCATGGGTGGCGCCCAAGCACTTGGGCCATCCTCCACTGCCTACCCTGGCCACAGCAGAGAGCTGGACTGGAAGAGGAGCAACCAGGACTAGAACCCAGCATCCATATGGGATGCCGGCGCCGCAGGCAGAGGATTAACCAAGTGAGCCACGACACTGGCCCCAAGAGAGGAGGATTTAAGTGTAGGTAGCTGCTAGGATAGGTGACCGCACAAAGCTCAGACAGCAGGGGAGAGTAGGACAGGAAAGGAAAGGAACCATTCTCCCCACATGAAGGTTGCCACAGTGGGCAGCTGGGACTCAATCCCTTGAGAGCCTGGGAGGACGGCAGCCAATCGGAGGGTAAGGCAGGTAAGGACCCACCTGGCAGGTAAGTCCTGTCTGGCATCAGCAGGATGCTGCCTCTCCCCCTCCACCACCCCCGCCCCCACACTGTGCATGGGCGGAATGTGTGCCTACAACCACAGGGCTGCTGCAGTGAGTGTTTGCACAGGTGCCATGGTGATGGCCAGGGGAGAAGAGGAGGCACAGGTGGCACCTACTGCCGGCAACCACGCACGTGGCCGTCTTGCTCCGGGCACTGCCCTGTGCATTTCTTGAGGTGGCGTCTGACCCAGCAGGAGAGAGCTCAGCCTGGAGGAGTGACCAGCCCCAGGTGATGCTGGGGTCGGGGCTTGCAGCCTCCCGCCCCATTCCTCCTACCCTGGGCTTCTTCTCCCAGGGGGACCGCGTGCCTCACTCATCCGTTTTATTTTATTTAGTTATTTAATTATTTACTTATTGATGTGTTTATTACCCATCTAGTTGGAGAGATAACGTAGGGCTTCTGTACAGCTCATTAATTGCCTCATTGCTGGCTAAAAAACAGGAGATTGGCTAAGGGGGCGGGGGAGACTACATGTGGGAGGACGTACAGGACTCCCAGATGCGTGGACTTGGCAGCTGCATGCAGGGTCCCACTTCCACCCCTCTATTGACCCCTGCACAAAATGACATCAGGCAGGAAGTGGCTGCACACACAGGAAGTCCCTCCCACAGGAAGTCCCACACTTGGCACAGGGCACATCTTGTAACCAGCAGCATGGATACCCCTCACCCACCCTCCTGGCCCCTCCAAGCCGGGGAGCGAGTACCCAGGGAATGCTCAGGGGTCCTTTGTGCCTTTCCCTGCTCCGCACACTGGCTGCTGGGGGCAGTCGTGAGCAGTGAGTAGAAGGCGGTGGATGCCAACCTCAGGCAGCCTTAGCACTCTTGCCTTAGACATCTTTGCTCGTGTGCCCACGCTCCCTGCTCCTCGCCGCTGCTTTGTGTGGGCACAGAAACGTCTTCCTCCACGGAAACAGCTTGTCTCAAAGTGGGTGCCAGTATCCGCATGGATTGTAATAGACCCAAGTGGGCACAATGACCTCGAGAACGTGGGGGTGAGTTGCCAGTCCCTGTCTCCCCAAGACAGTGGATGAGGGACTCCCACTCCCACACCCCACAAGCCATGGCCAGGGCTCAGGAGCTGCAGTTGTGAGTCATTCATCTGCAGATCCTGGGAGAAGCTGTCCTCGTGCCACCCTTCCCCAGGACATTCGTCCTGCCCAGCTCTGCTGGCCTGGGACATTTGTGCCAGGACTGCAATCAGTCAGTGTTGAGAGTGGCAAAAGGGGACTCTGAGAAGTTGACTCCATTTGGGTTTTCCCTCCCGGGTCCCTACCTCGCAGCCTCTCCCAACACCCACACGTCCACAGCCCAGCTGTTCAGTCCATCAGCCCTTGTCCGAGTTAACTATTCATTTTATGTATTTTAATTTGGGCAGCACATTTATTTGGCTTAAATTTCCTTTTCGGGGGTTGGAATGTGCCTTCCACACACAGGCTAACATGATCTGCTCAAATTTCGTCAGAAGGAGTTTAGTTTACAAAGATAGTAACTGAGCTATTAAAACCAACAACCCCTTTTAAAGCAAACAGACCATTAAAATATAGGAACAGTTTATGGCATAAATAAAATTGAGGATATAGATTATTTAAAGATAAGATTTTCAAGAAACAGGGATAAAAAAGAACCATTTAAATAATTTCTCCACCACACACACACACACACGTGCACGCTCACACACACACACACACACATTTTTTACAAAGTGAACTTCAAAATGCAAATGCAATTGACAAACAAAAAGCACAGACCTACGCCGAAAACCTATCTGCCTAGTAAAGACATCCGAAAAAGGCTTGACTTTTCCTTCTCAATTTGTAGATGGCTTCCAAGGGGTGGGGTAGGGGGAACTACTTGAATTCATAAATGGCAGAATTTACCCAGCTCGTAAAAGCTACATCGTGGAAAAAAAAGAAGCCAGACGTTTGCTTCTAGATCATTCTCTCGTGCTGACTGACAGATACAATAATTCCGTCCATTAGTCCGATCCATTGTCTTCCTGAGGCACAGAAGTACTGTACCACGGAGGTAGATTTCCACTGCTATGCATATTTTAAGGGTTATTTGGCAACACGAGGAAAGCTAAAAGTAGCCTCTTAATCTAATTAATTGACATTTCTGAATCTTGCTTTCACAACAACACATGGTTTCATGTTCTGGGTTTTAGCACTTGTCAAGCTTTTTTGGAGAATGTTTTGGTCAGAATGACAAGATAATTTGTGGCTGAGGCTCCAAGCTAGAGAAGTGTTTAAGGCTATAATGATTTATTATCATCACAGAATAACAAAATTTACAAAGTGTTTCATCAGAAATTTTGAAATAAGTTTGCCACCATAGAAGCAGCCTGGAGCCGGGGGTGGGCCGGGGTAGGAGACAGGGAGGGTTCAGTCTTTGTATACAAACTCAGCCGCCACGGATTTGTTACAATCTCTCTATTAAATTTATCTGGGCACGTTCCTTGAGAGAGAAACCACAGAGCACTTGAGGGGGGACAAGAGGTGATAAAAGAAGAAGGGAGAGAGCCCTTCGCGCCCGCCCCCCGCTTTTGTGAGCAGGAAATCCGAGTCCCCGGCTCCTCTCTGAACATATATGTGGCTGTAGTCAGCGTTGAAATTTCTACATTTTGGCAACGGTCAGAGTGAAAGTAGTCGCACTATCTATAGAAACTTCGAGATGGAGAACACTTGGAGTACGCTGCTGAAAATGCAAGAAACACATTTCTGAGGATGAAATGATATCACTGAGTGACAGGAAATTAACATGCTGACATTTGCAGACTTTCAGAGCCTTGCCACGAGGAGAAGGAAGGCGGCGCGAGGAGCTTGGCCGCCTGCGGCTCTCCCCTGGGAGAGGCAGCCCCGCCCTCCAAGGCCAAGCTCCCCGGCCTTGCCTGTGGGCCTTGCTGCTCTCGGCCCGGATGAGCCTGAGACTGCTCTTGGGGACTGTGCAGGGCACAGTCCGAGAGCTCCGTGGCGTTCCCTGGAATGTCACAGGTTCCATCGGCTGTACAACAGCTGCAGGCATTAACATCCTAATATCCTTCTGCCTACGAAAGGCCGTGGGGGTGCTCACACACTCTGAGCAGTCGCTCCTTGCACGGGTGGGGAAGACAGAGGCACAGAGCAGACATCAGTTTCCGAGGTGGGGGCGGGGGGCTGCTGCTGCCCCTGCAACTGACGGAAGCTCTGTGTTATTATAGGGGCTGGCACGGTACTTGGCACACACAAGCTGCTGAAGTCATGAACCCATTCAGTTCATGAAACAAGGCTACATTATTGAAAAATAGCCACGAAATGAGCTGATTTCCCCCCAAAACCTTCCCACTCGGGTTCACGGCCTCCGTGACACCTGCAGACCCCTGGACTTGTGTGACGAGAGGCGGACTCCTGTTTCCCAGCCCTCAGAGGCGTCCTCATTCTCCCAGCCCAGCCCCAGCTGCACCAATGGGCCTTCCCTCCCTTCTGATGAGCCAGTTACTACTCCTGCTGAAAAAGCTGCCGGGGAACGAATACGGAGATTTGAACGCTATTCTCGGAGAGCAAACTGGGGGCCAGAGTTCTCCTGAACACACGGTAGGAAGATGTGGCCTGGAAGCTGGGCGGATGCTGAAGCTGTGCTCCGAGCTATGTGGCCGCACCCCAGGCCCCAGAGCATCACGGCCCAAGAGTGGGAGAGGACGGTCATGTACCATACCTTTCGGGTGTGTCCTCTGCCAACTGTGCTTAGGTGGATCACCCAGGAGCAGAGATGGAGCTAGAGAGTGTGACAGTGACCCGGGTTCAGCAGGAGAGGAGACCAGGCTGGGAGGAAAGCCCTTATGACCAGCCTGAGCTCAGCAAGCTCTATGCTCAGGGCTCATACCCGAGGCTACAGGAGCCATGTCTGCCCTCTTAGCAATTCAGCTGGGAGGTCAGTTCAGGTCGGGGGTGGGGGGCAGGAATGTGCCACAGATTGGTACCTAGCACGGATCTGATGGTTAGACATCAAATCAGAAGAGCTTCCGTCCCCCCCCCCCCCCGCCCCACCTCCGTCCCACCAGGGGCCGTTCCTTCCCACGGGAAACCTTGTTTTCTGGGCTTCCCTGTGGTATCCCTCTCCTGTGGCCTGAGACAGACGCGTGGCCCAGCCCTGGACCCCTGCGGGTCCGGAGGAGCTGCCCTTCTCTCCCTCCGCCCAAGAGCAGCTACTGTGTCCCAGCTCACAGCTGCCGCGGCCACCGTGGCCCCCCTGAGTGGGAGGACTCGGGGCTTCCATAAAAAATGACCTTTGTTTCTCTTCCTGACGTTGAGTGCAAATCAAGTGGGCTTAGGTGAGCCCCCGCCCCTGGAGGGATGGCCTGGGGGTCCACCTCGCCTTCTTCTGGCGCCGGGGACCGCAGCCCCCTGTCCACATGTGTGGCAGGAGGGGACCATTTTCCTGGCAGACACCTTGACCAGGCCGTGCCAGGGCAGTCGGAGGATTTGCGAGCCTTGGGCCACGTCGTGGGCAAAGACTTGTTACGAGGTAACATAAGTTGAGGGTAACCTTTCAGCAGAACAGTTTGAGTTAAAATAAAGGGATTGAAAAAGAGTACAATGACCAAAAAAATCTATAAAAATGCAATTGCGCTAATATAATTTTATCACTTATTTAAAAATTTAGTCGACCCAAAAGACTACCAAGTGTGAAATTAAGGAACAGCTCCTCTACTTTTATGGAAATCACTCTTCCTCACTTGTCTAATAGCCTGATTTTGTCAGATCATTTATTTCCATGGTTTTAAAATGAGCTTGACAGACAGAATTTTATAACACCACTTTACTGCAAATAAGAACATCATTTTCGCTTATTAAAACTGAAGCTTAGAGAAAGCATTAAAATTAACAGTTCACTCTGCTTTAACCTTTTGAATACTGCTGTGACTCTATGCCATAGACCATGTGCACGGAAGACTCAGGGGCTGGGGGTCGATGGAGGAGGTGGGACAGGGCCCGGAGCCCCGTCCTGCTGGGACTCTCAGAGGACGCCCACCCAACTGGAAATGACTGTGATGGCGCCCCCAGGAACCGCCTCAGTGGTCCAGGGAGCTGCAGCCACAGAGAACCACCCCTAGGGCCCAGGGGAAGCCAGAGGAAGAGGCTCCTGCTTCAAGCTGGGGCAAGGGGCTGAACATCCCTCCCCATGAGACTCCACTGATTGACGGGCTCAATCAAGAACCTGGTGGCCTGCTCCTTGCTTTATTCAGCAAATATTCGTCGAATGTCTATCCAGTGAGATGAAACAGGGAGTCAGACCACGTCCCTGACCTTGACCTGTCTCTGGGTGAGAGACGGTCATCCAAGAAGCAGTGAAGAGTGCAGTCTCTGATGGGTAGGGGGCAGCAGGCTGCGGAGCAGGCCCGCGAGGGACACTGGGAAGTACTTGGGGAAGACAAGTGCCATTGCTCTGGCTGGGGGCTTCCGGGCAGGGGTTTGCGTGGGGGCATCTCCCAGTCTTCGTGAGCGACTGTCGTCCCTTTCCACGCCCTGTAAGACCTGGGTCAGTGTCTGTACTGCACAGAGGAACTGCAGTCTTCATTGCTGTGCCTGTGCATTGCGACCCAAACCTCGGAACACCACCGGCAGCTGTCACCCAGTGACAGCGGTGGGGGGGAGCTGGCGGCTCTGCTCCGCTTCCTCGATTTCGGGTGGGACGAATCCCAGATGGCGTGTTTCCCAGAGCCTTCCCCATGCACCAGGGGTGGGAAGTCTTCCTAACAGTACCTATTCACATACCCTAGTCCTCAACCAGTCTCTCCTATACTTCTCCAAACAGCTCCTTGCCATTGAATGCTTGGCTCACAGTTTGGGAAGATTGAGCCCTAGGCAAGGACCCATGTCAGCAGCCGGGACCTGTGGTTTCTGTTTTTCTCCAAACCCCTCTTTCATGCATCCACTCGCAGTCCCGACTCTTCCTACCCCAGCCCCTTTGCCAGGATGGCTCTGTGTAGTAGCCACCTGCACAGGCCCAGCTCTGCCCACAGCCAAGTCCCTCAAGTCTGCCCTGGAGGTATCTGATGCTGCCTGGGGGACACCTGCCCAGCTTGCTCAACCCATGCTCTCTGTCAGTCCTTTTCTTTTTTTAAAGATTTATTTATTTATTTGAATGTCAGGGTTACACACAGAGAGGAGAAGCAGAGAGAGAGAGGTCTTCCATCCGCTGGTCACTCTCCAGTTGGCTGGAGCTGCGCTGATCCATAGCCAGGAGCCAGGAGCTTCTTTTGGGTCTCCCACATGGGTGCAGGGGCCTAAGGACTTGGGCCATCTTCCACTGCTTTCCCAGGCCATAGCAGAGAGCTGGATCGGAAGACGAGCAGCCGGGACTCGAAGTGATGCCCATATGGGATGCTTACACTGCAGGCGGTGGCTTTACCTGCTATGCCACAGTGCCAGCCCCTCCCTGGAAGTCTTGAGCACAGCAAGGCGGCAGCTCCTGGGGCCAGTGTGATAGGAGATGGGGCACCTTCCTGCCCTCCCCTCCCCTCCTGGGACCCTGCTCACGGGGTCCTCCAAAGTCCCACGGGTCTGTCCTGCTGGCCCTCTGCTCCCTGTCCCTGAATAAACACAGCAGTCACACTTACAGCCTGTGCTCAGCTCTGCCTTCAGAGGACCCAGGCTGATCCAGCAAAGGCAGCGAGGCTCATTCGTGCACTGGAAGCGTTTGCCAGGCCAGCCCGTCAGGGCCCATGTCTGTGCTTAGTTTCAGCCTTCCTCCTCTCTCACCCTTCCAGATAGGCTGTGCTGTTTGGCCCGCCTCTGCCTTGGCTTATGGCATTCCTGCTGCTCACTAGGGAAGTCATGCCCACCAACCTGGGGCTCCCTGGGGCTCCCTGGTGAGACCAGCATCCTGAGAACCACGGCACTGCTGTGAGAGCAGGTGCACAGGCTCTGTCTGACGGGTACTGTCACTTCCTCTTTCTAAACAGGGGACCTTCCCTGTGCCTGCCACAGGGTGGATAATGGAGAAATGATGAATGATTGGAAAAAGAAGGAATGCACAGTAAAAAAAAAAAAAAGGTGAATGAACAAGCTTGGTACCTGTTTGCTGTCTGTTACAGCACCGAGCGTCTGCCTCACGTGCCCTCGGGGATACCCCCAGGCACAATCACTCACTCCGAGGCCCCCTGGGCAAACATCTGTCACTACTTTGTGTTACAAGCTGCTCGAAGGTGAGTCTGTACCGGAGCCGGGGAGCACCTGGGGGCTGGATCTTCCCGTCTCCCTGGCACCTGAGAAGGGCCTGGCAGAGAGTCAGCATGGCCCGGTGGCAGGCAGGTGCATCAAAGACGTGCGTGGATTGTACTGAGATGTAAGGGAGAGTCTTCAGCAAGCAGGGAGGACCTGAGAGCAAGGGTGTTCCCTGGCGAGTTTGCAGGAGCCAGGCCCTGACCGTCCCTCTGCGTGTCCAACCCCTTCCCACCCCACAGCGATCCGAGGAGGGGAGCCATGCTCTAACCTTCTTTCTGCCCCCCATTTTTTTAAATAAAAAATTGTTTATTTTTGAAAGGCCAGACTTACAGCGAGAGAGAGGGAAATATGAAAGATAGCTTCCCTTTGCTAGTTTACTCCCTAGACGGCCGCAATGGCCAACACTAGGCAAGGTCAAAGCTAGGAGTCACCCAGGTCTTCCAAGTGGGTGCAGGGACCCAAACACCTGGGCCAGCTTCTGCTGTTTCTCCCAGGCCTTCAGCAAGGAGTGGATGGGAAGTGGAGCAGCCAAGACATGAACTGGTGCCTGTATGGGATGCTGGCATCGCACGCGGTGGTTTTACCCTCTCGGCCACAGTGCCAATCTTTAGAATCTTATATAAAGAAGGGCAACATGTGCCCAGGGGGAGTGGACAGCAGAGCTGAGGCCACATGGCAGTGGTAGTGGTGGATGGCTGCACACCCAGGTCTGGGTCCCCCAACTCTGGAGCCGCCCGGCCCCTGCACCCCCGGAACTGGCCCAGCACCTCCTGCCCTGGGCAGTCTCATCTCCTGTTAACTGGGGTGCCACTCTACTCTTCTTCCTGAGGCTGTGAACCAAGGAGACGCCCCCTTCTCAGGCCCATGACACCAACCCCTGGCCAGTACTCAACACAGGGTAGGCTCTCTGTCTGTCCGTGGCATGAACCTGGTCCCCAAGGTGTAGAGAGAGGCTGGGCCAGCAGATGTCCCCCTGCCAGGTTCCGAGGTGCACACAGCACTCCCCTGCGTGTCCTCTCTTCTGCCGTTGCCCCTGTCTGGGGGTTGACCAACCCCCACATGCCCCAGGAGCCCGCAATGACTGTGACGTCAGCCCAGGCCACACAGGTCATGAAGGAGCAGCCTTGGGGACAGGTGACAGTGGTGTGGGGTTTGGTGGGAACACTGCTCACATTAGCCCGAGAGCTCTGACCTGACGAGGGAAGGGGCACAGCTCTGGGTGGTGCAGACAGCGATTTGCAAATTGGACCAGGTGCAATCTCAGAGGAGACAGAGCCGTGGGTCCTGAGAATGACCCAGGTGTGCTGCATACTGAGTGACGAGGAGGCCTGGGCAGTCTGGGGGATCGGAGGCTGCCGCCTCTTCCTAACGGAGCTGGGGCTCCAGATCAGCCTCCGACATCCCCTGGGTTCTCTGTCTCCCACTGTGGAGCAGCAACGGAAGCACAGAAAAATCTGGAACATTCTGTAGGAGTCCCCCATTGAGGACCAACAATTGAAACTTCAATTCATCAGTTTCCCTCCTGCTGTCACCAGCGTCCCAGGAAAAGCGACCGAAAAGCAGATTCTTTCCTTATCTCCTTGGATGGGACCCCCCACCTCCCCGCCCAGACCTTCTCCTGGAGGTCGGGAGGAAGTGGGGGCTGCTGGTCACTCAGTCTCCTGGAAAGTGACTTCCAGCTGCCCATTGGACTGAGCAGGTTGGAGTGCAGACAGAAGACTTGGCCCAGGTGGATCACACAGCGACACAGAATAAGAACTAGAACTCGAAGTCTCGGCTCCTTCCAAAAACCCAGGAAGGTAGAGACTGGCAGAAAAGCCTGGCCCAGTGGTGTCTGTTTACCAGGGCAGGAGCTCAGGAATGCGTCCATTGTGGAGGAACAAAGCTTGCAAAAGGCTGGGTGAGGCCTGGTGTGTTTTGTGTTTCAGCTTGGGGGCTGGGTTGAGGGGCCCCTCCCTGCCATGGTCCAGCATGGCTCAGTTCCCAGCGTATCACAGTTTCACTGCACCTGTGCGGATTCACACCAGCCTCCTCTGTGGGGTTGCTGTGCCCCAGCCCAACCGTGTGCACCCTTGGGTACAAGGCTCTGGAGTCCAGCATCCCAGAGCAGCCATGGCCACGAAACCTTTCGTTTTGTTCTAGTCCTAGTAGATGTCACAGGGATGCCGAGGCTGGATGGAGTTGGCCCGCCGGTCTCCCCTTGCTGGCCAAGTCCCCAGATGCTGATGGCAGAGTTAGAGGCTGTCCCGGGAGCCCCTCTGCTCTGTGGATGAGGGGACAGTGTCCAGACAAAAGCAGGAGCTGCCTTGGCCACATCCGCTGGCCCCTGAGTCTCAAGGACCCGCAGCAGGACAGGCGAACAGGCTGCGAATCTGGGACTGTCATTCAGAGATTACTGCGCTGAGCTTGGCTGCCTCTCTGCTGGGAAACACCCACACACTACAAAAGTAGAAAGCGAATTCCCTTGTCACTCCCACCCCTCGGCTGATGGGCAGCAGCTACGGGCGGGCTCCGCGTGTTCCACCCCTGTGGACTGGTGTGCCCAGGAAGGAGTGACTGTGAGCACATGCTGACACTTGGTTTTCTCCGTATATGTGGTCATTGTGCACATATTGACCTGTTATTAGAATGACAGGAAGAGATGCAGAGAGAGAGAGAGAGAGAGAGAGAGAAATCATCCATCTCCTGGTTCACTCCTCAAATAGCTGCAGGAGCCAGGCCTGGGCCAGGCTGCAACTGGGAGTCCAGAGCTGCATCTGGGTCTGCCCCAAGTACTTGGACTGTCCTCCATTGGTTTTCCAGGAGCATTAGGGAGCTGGATAGGAAGCGGAGAGCACAGACTTGCACTGGTGCTGGCATTGCAAGCTCGGTTGCACCACCACGCCACACGGTCCTTTGCCTGTCTCAGGCCCCTCGCCTGTCTCAGGCCCCTCGACTTCCCTCTTCATCCGTGCACAGTTTGGGTGCAGCTTTGAGCCTTCTGTGGTTCTCCGATCAGGGACGTCTGTTGTATTCCCCTTTCCTTTGTCTTTTTAAAGTTCCCTGTTCTGCCCTGCCCCATAAATAGTAAACCCCACTCTCCATGCACACTTGCCAGCCTCTGTGTAGGACACTCCCCTAATAGGCACTGTGCTTGGCCAGAGGACACGCATTCTAGCTTTGGAACGTGCCCACGGTGTCCCCCAGAAGACCACCTGTGTGCTATAGGCTGCAGATTGTTTGACCCGCCTGCTTGTGTGCTGGTGTGACTACCAGTGACCCCGACTCTCCCATCCTGGCCCGGGGACCTGTAGGGGGACACTTCACCTCGAACATGCAAGTTGCATTCTAGAATCATTCTCAGGAAGCCGAACAAGCGAAGGTTTGCCCTGTCAAGATCTATGTCTTCTGTTTTTAATCTAAATGCTGCGACTGCCTAGGACTCGGACAACTACAGGATTTGGGGCACCTGTCTAATGTACATCGTCCTGTTGGATGCTCAGCACAGCTCCGTGAGGGCTCATGACCTGTGCTCCGGGGGTGGGGAGAATGGAGTGGGCTGAATGGTGGCCTCCGACAAAGTCTGCTCATGGCCCGATGTCTGGAATTAGTACATGTTGCTATATTTGGGGGAAAAAAAAGAGACATTTTTGCAGGTACGAGTGAGTCCTTTTAGAACTTTATTATAGGCCGGCGCCGCAGCTCAACAGGCTAATCCTCCGCCTTGCAGAGCCGGCACACCGGATTCTGTCCCGGTTGCCCCTCTTCCAGGCCAGCTCTCTGCTGTGGCCAGGGAGTGCAGTGGAGGATGGCCCAAGTGCTTGGGCCCTGCACCCCATGGGAGACCAGGAGAAGCACCTGGCTCCTGCCATTGGGTCTGCGCAGTGCGCCGGCCACAGCGCGCCAGCCGCGGCGGCCATTGGAAGGTGAACCAACGGCAAAGGAAGACTTTTCTCTCTGTCTCTCTCTTTCTCACTGTCCACTCTGCCTGTCAAAAAAAAAAAAAAAAAAAAAGAACTTTATTATATTTATTTAAGGGGCAGGCACACACAGACACAGAGAGATGGAGAACTCCCATCTATTGGTTCACTTGCCAAATGTTCACAAGGGCTTGGGCTGGAGCCGGGAACCAGGGATGCATCCCAGATTCCCCAGGAAGGTGGCAGGAATTCAATTACTCGCGCCGTCACCACTGCCTCCCAAGGTGTGCATTAGCAGGAAGCTGGAGTCGGGAACTAGAGGCTAGTGACACAGCCAGGCGCTCTGAAAGGACACAGACTTAACTTCCAGGCTAAATGCCTGCCCTGCGTCAAGAGCCTTGAGGTGACAGGATGGTTCTGAACTATCTATCCAGGCGAGCCCGAAGTCCAGCGACAAGTGTCCTCCTGAGACTCAGAGGAGAAGGCCATGTGAAGACAGAGGTAGACATGGAGATCACAGCGACACAGCCCCAAGCCCCAGCTGCAAGAGGCGCAGCAGGGCTCTTCCCCAGAGCTGAAGGACCTTGATTTCTGACTTGCAGCTTCAGAAAACCGTGACCAAGTAAGATCCTCTTGTCAGAAGCCACCAAGTTTGTCACAGCGGCCCCGGGAGACTAATCCAGACCCTGGGGCTCAGAGGGCTCAGACAGTCCCGCAGGTGCCCTGGCCTCACTCGTGCACCTTGGCACCCTGGAGCGCTCAGGGAGCAAGCAGTTTTGAAGCCTCCAGTGACAGAGGAAGCACCCACTCCCCAGGCCTCCATGGAGGACTGCGGAGGGTGCGCTCTCTGGAGGCAGCTGTGTCAGCAGAGGAGGGAGCCTGCTCGGGGGTCAGCTGCAGTGGGCGGAGTCCCCGGGAACCCGTGTCCTGGCGGGGAGGGGGATGTGCACCAAGAACAACAGGACTGAGAAAGCTGATTCCTGGGGAGAATCATACAGAACGGTGGGACTGAAACGCCTTGGAGCATCACACGCCATGCTTTGGGCCAAGCCCACTGCTTATTTATTCATTTATTTGAGAAGCAGAGAGAGGAGAATGACCAAGAGAGACAAGCCCAGTATCCATTCCTCCATTGCATCCACTGGTTCTCTCCCCAGTGCCCATTACACCTGTGGCTGGGCCTTGTTCTGAGATCCCAGAGTCCTAGCCTAGTGGTCCCAAGCCCCCTTCCAGAGCTTCTGTGGTTCCCATGCCCAGGTCTGCCCTCCCGAGCAGGACTGCGGTGAAGCCAGGAGCTCAGAGCCCAATCCAGCCTCCCTCTTTACTTCCCCCAGGGGCCCCAATTCCTGTTTTGTAGATGAACCAACTGTGATACAGAACTTAGCTTGTCAAGGCCACAGGGCCAGGAAAGGGACCAGGCAGGGCCTGAACACAGGCCATTGAGGTGGAGCTCCAACCCCTCTCCAAAGTCTTTGGTGAGGAAGATGCCCGAGAACATGTCCAGGGAGCCCCCCACCTGGTACGGCACAGAGCAGCAACGCAGACCCAGGACCCCCTGCACTTGCCCCCTCATGGGTGCCACCCTCGCCCTCAGCGCAATGGGGATCCTCTCCATGGAGGCACACAGGGCCTTCACACTGTCGGCCCCATGCACCCACCCCCGGAGCGTCTATACTACTCATTGAAACCATGTCCCTTGGGCTCGGGGCACACCAGGGGTGTGGCTTCTGTTCAGGAGGGCAGATCCAGGTGTGGGGACAGTATAAGACCTGGAAGGAGGCTTGGGACCATTGGGCAGGAACCCTGGGGTCTCGGAACAAGGAACAAGAGGCTTGGCCCAAAATGGGGAGGATGCAGGCTCCAGACAGGCACAGCCCCTCAGTCTCCACCTCCTGACCCTATAGATGAGCAAGGACTAGAGATCCTACTAAGCACAGGACTCAGTGCAGGGCTCAGCTGCCCTGGCCTGTCCTGCAAGGTCCAGAGAATGGGAGGTCTTCAAGTATCTTCTCACCTTTCTAGAACTTTCTACCATGTTTGGTGGCAAAGCAAGATACACTTACAACTGCCCATAAGGAGGGGAAGTGCTAACCTCTCTCTGTGGTCAGACGCTGAACCTGCCCACAGGTGCACAAGGGTGCAGGGGCTCCAGTTGCTCCTCCCCCAGGAGGAAGTGGCCCCAGTGTGGTTCACAGCTTGGCCAAGGGACAGCAGCTGCTGACATGCACTGAGCACTTACTGAGTGCAAAGATCAAGGCTAAGCAGTGCCGACGCTCCATGGAGGGTATGCCTATCACCCCCATTTCACAGATGAGACAACTGCGTGGATTCTAAAACTGAGCTCACAGGTGGGATGTCTTTTCTGGGGATCATGATTCAATAGCCTGTCTTCCTTAAAACGGTGTTATTAGTAACAAAAAATACTTAGCGTATTCCACTTAGAATAGTAGATATTTCATATCTTTTGCTTATTACAATGCACCGTGCTAAACATCCATTATTTAACTGTGCACTGGGTGTAATCACTCTTCAGGTACTGGGATGCCAGCAATAATTTACATCCCGTGTAAGGAAGGAGTCGGGACGTATCCTCTACCTGCGCAGAGAGAGCTGACAGCAGGACAGAATCTAATTGTTCCAAAAAGCCACACTTGATAGCTAATGAATGAGCAGGTGAGGATTAGAGGTGGGGAGATCCGTCGGCGCCTGGGAGAGGTAAACCAACAATTAGGGGAGGAATACGTTCCGTGGGCTGTCAGGAAAGGGTTTTACAGCGTAGAAGGAAAAAGATGATTTAGACACAAGGTTCCGCATTGTCTGCTGCTGCGAGAGAGGAAACCCACACGGAGACAAGGGCTTGGAGGCACCTTTTTAAGGAGACTTGGGAGAATTTCCTTCAGTGCCTTAAACATTTCAGAAAGATTTGGAACTGCCAACTTTGTATTCACTCACCAAATGTACCCTGAGCATGTGTCGCGTGCCTGGTGTGTGCAGTCTGGGAGCTATGAGATTTCTTTTCTTTTTTTTTAAGATTTAGTTTTTATTTACTGGAAATACAGAATTAAGAGAGAAGAGGAGACAGAGAGAAAGAGGGAGTGACAGAGTCTTCCATCCACTGGTTCACTCCTCAAATGGCCATAATGCCTGGAGCTGCGCTGATCTGAAGCCAGGAGCCAGGCACTTCTTCCGGGTCTCCCACATGGGTGCAGGGCCCCAAGCACTCAGGCCATCTTCTGCCACTTTCCCAGGCCATTAGCAGAGAGCTGGATAGGATATGGGATGCCAATAAGGCAGAGGCTCGACGCCTTGTACTGCAGCACCGGCCCTGGTGTGCTTGGATTTCTAGGAGCTCTGAGCTTCTCTCCAAGACAGCGACAGCTGGTGCTCCAGGGAGGACAGTTTGTGAGTTTTCTCTCGGGGAAGTGGATATAACGGTCCTCAGGGTCATTGCTACGAGTTACTGACCACGGAGTGTGTTCTGGAACACAGCACATTATCTGCTACTCCCCTGGGGACATGAGGAGTTGGCTGACCCTGTCTTTAGTTCTCCCAGGAGAGTCCCCAGACCAGGGCGAGGAGTGGTGAAGCTCGCTGACCCTGCTCCTGTGCCCTCCCTCAATCCTGACCTGCAGGTGCTCAGATCCGGAGCTGCAGACAGCGGGTCCCAGGGGAGGCGTTTTCAGGGATTCAGAAACTTGGAACACATTCCTGCCCAAAGAAGGAAGGGTCAAACTGCCCGAGGAATGGAACCCTACTTTGCCTCTGTGTAATCTACAGCTTTTCTACATTAAGACCCCCTGTGGGTTACACGTGAGAATACATGCGTGCAGGAGATCACTTCAAAAAGCTTGTACAAGATATAACTATAAGTTTATTTTTTTGTGCAAAAGGTTTTGAAATCCATGCATATGAGGGATCTTCAAAAAGTTCATGGAAAATATCTATTATGAAATACTATGCACAGATTTTAAAATTTTTTGCACAAAATAAAACCTATATATTTTTTAAAGATTACTTATTTATTTGAAAGTCAGAGTTAAACACAGAGAGAAGGAGAGGCAGAGAGAAGGAGAGGCAGAGGGAGAGAGAGAGAGAGAGAGAGCAAAAGAGAGAGAGCAAGAGAGAGGTCTTCCATCCTCTGGTTCACTCCCCAGTTGGCTGCAACAGCCCAAGCTATGCTGATCCAAAGCCAGGAGCCAAGAGCCCAGGAGCTTCTTTCAAGTCTCTCATATGGGTGCAGGGGCCCAAGGACTTGGACAATTTTCTACTGCTTTCCCAGGCCATAGCAGAGAGCTGGATTGGAAGTACAGCAGCTGGGACTCAAACAGGAGCCCATATGGGATTCCAGCACTGCAGGTGGCGGCTTTACCGGCTAAGCCACAGCACTGGCCCCTAAACCTGTTTTTTTTAAAGATTTATTTATTTTATTTGAAAGTCAGAGTTACACACAGAGAGGAGAGGCAGAGAGAGAGAGAGAGAGAGAGAGAGAGAGAGAGAGGTCTTCTATCTGCTGGTTCACTCCCCAATCAGCTGCAATGGCTGAGCTGCGCCGATCGGAAGCCAGGAGCCAGGAGCTTCCTCTGGGCCTCCCACATGAATGCAGGAGCCCAAGGACCTGGGCCATCTTCTACTGCTTTCCCAGGCCACAGCAGAGAGCTGAACCGGAAGTAGAGCAGCCAGGACATGAACCAGCATCCACATGGGATGCCGGCACTGCAGGCAGTGGCTTTACCCGCTATGTCACAGCGCTGGCCTCTAAACCTATCCCCCATGAGATGTCTGAAGTCCCCTTGTGTGTGCGCCTGGGTGTATGTGTGTATTTAAGCCATGTCTATGAAATAGATACATACATTGTGGAGTGTGTGTCTGTGTGTGTGTGTGCACACACCTACATGTCTATGTACATAGACATGCATGTTGTGGAGTGTGTGTATGTGTGTGTGTGAGTTGAAGTCTGAAAACTGTTCCCCTGCCGTCTGTGCCAAGGTCCCAGCTCAGCTGACCCCTGTGGATGAGGGAGCCTGTGGCCTGCCCACTGGTGTCATGATTATAGCCGCCAGGGCTTGACTAAATTTCATTTCTCAAACTTTCCAAAACCAGATCCAAGCACATGGAGAGCCCAGTGAATTGTGGGCCTTGATGGGGATACCTTGTCCCTCCAAATAAACTGGTGGTCAGCTTCCCCCTCTGTGGGCTGGAGGCCTAGTGTTTTTCAGATAACTGGAATTGCAACTTCATGTATTCATGAAAAGGCTCTTCATAATCAAACAGCACACAATGGGGCCAGTATTGTGGAGCAGCGGGTTAAGGCGCTGCCTGTGATGCTGCCTGTATCCCATGTGAATGCCGGTTCGAGTCCCGGTTGCTCCACTTCCGATCCAGCTCTCTGCTAATGCACCTGGGAAGGCAGTGGAAGATGGCCTAAGTGCCTGGGCTCCATCATCCATGTGGGAGACCCACAAGGAGTCCTGGCCTGGACCCACCCTGGCTGTTATGGTCATCTGGGGGAGTGAAGCAGCAGATGGAAGATCTCTCTCTCTCCCTCTCTCCACTTTCCAGGTAAATAAATAAATCTTAAAAAAACAAAAACAAAAACAAAAACAAAAACAGAGTTAGAAACGTACCAGGGGATTCCAATTCAATCCCATCAAGGTGGTATGTACCAATGCCATCTCACTAGTCCCAGTAATCAATTTCTGTTCACAATTGATCATAATGATAGGACTAAGTACCAAAGGGATCACATAAACAAGAATAGTGTCTGCAAATGCTAGCTGATAGAATAAAAAATGGAGAGAATTATCCAACATGGGAAGTGAGATACACAGCAGACCCATAGAATGGCAGATGTCCTAAACAGCACTCTGGCCTCAGAATCAGCCCTTAAGGCATGCGGATCTGGCTGAAAAGCCCATGAGAGTATTTCAGGCATGGAAAGCCAAGACACTCTGGGGGAAAAAAAAAAACCTAAATGAAAGATCTCCGTGAGTGAGATCCCAGTGGAAAGAACGGGTTATCAAAGAAGGAGGTACCTTTCTCTGAAGGGAGGAGAGAACTTCCACTTTGACCATGGCCTTGTCTAAATATTATCAGAGTCAGTGAACTCAGGGGGCTTCCATAGCCTTGGCAGCTCATGACAAGAGTCTAGGGTGATTACTGATGCCATAAACAAGAGTGTCAATTTGTAAAGTCAACAACAGGAGTCACTGTGCACTTTCTCCTCATGTAGGATCTTTGTCCTTAGTGTGCTGTACATTGAGATTTAATGCTATAACTAGTACTCAAACAGTATTTTTCACTTTATGTTTCTGTGTGGGAGCAAACTGTTGAAATCTTTACTTAATGTATGCTAAACTGATCTTCTGTATATAAAGAGAATCGAAAATGAATCTTGATGTGAATGGAAGGGGAGAGGGAGTGGGAAAGGGGAGGGTTGCGGGTGGGAGGGACGTTACTGGGGGGAAGCCATTGTAATCCATAAGCTGTGCTTTGGAAATTTATATTCATTAAATAAAAGTTAAAAAAAATAAAAATTAACAAAACAGACAAAACAAAAAAAAACAAAAACAAACAACGGGATACTGAATCATCCTCTGGGGCTGCAGAGCTCCACGGGCTGCTTCTTGGTTTCCCACGGAACTGAGATGTCATTTTTCAGTGAAGGGCTTGGTGGCTGAGAGCAGGGACTAATCAAGCCCACTGAGCCACCTGTGCCACCCTGTGTTACCCTGAGGCGGTGAGAGGCGTCTATCTTCCCGTCCGCTGGCTAGACTTTTAGACCCAGAGTTTTTTAAAGAAAGAGAGAAAGAGAAATGCTCCCATTTGCTGGTTCACTCCCCAAATACTAATAATGTCTGGGACTGGACCAGGCCAAAGCTGGGAGCCAGGGACTCGATCCAGGTGTCTCACGGGAGTAGCGGGAACCTGATTACTGGAGCCGTGGCTGCTGCCTCCCAGGGTCTGCATTAGCCGGAACCAGGAGTCAGACACAGGTGCTGAGATGAGGGACACGGCCGGGCTTCAGTGTCCTGGGCCTGCCGCTCCCACAGCTTCCCTGAAGCATTTTCCAGGATCCAGATCTTGCCTCCTTGGTTGGAGCCGTGGTGGCCAACTGCAAGTTGTTTTGCAGACTTGTTTTTTTTTGGTCTGGAAATTTGTGGTTCCTTTTTGTCATTTCGGGCTTGGAGAAGAGTGCAAGAATTCCCAGATTGCCTTCGTCAGATTCTCCAGTTGTTACCATTTTGCCAGTTGCTACTCTCTTCTCCTTTCCCTGGCTGTCTGTGTACAAGCACACGCTATAATAATGTGTATACACACATCTTAATTTTCCTGAGCCATTTGAGAATTAACTGCAGACATGATGATCTTTTACTCTCACATTCGTCAGTGAGCATTTTCTTTTTTTTTTTCTTTTTTTTTTTTTTTTTTTTTTTTTTTGACAGGCAGAGTGGACAGTGAGAGAGAGAGACAGAGAGAGAAAGGTCTTCCTTTTTGCCGTTGGTTCACCCTCCAATGGCCGCCGCTGCAGCCGGCGCACCGCGCTGATCCTGGCAGGAGCCAGGAGCCAGGTGCTTTTCCTGGTCTCCCATGGGGTGCAGGGCCCAAGCACCTGGGCCATCCTCCACTGCACTCCATGGCCATAGCAGAGAGCTGGCCTGGAAGAGGGGCAACCGGGACAGAATCCGGCGCCCCAACCGGGACTAGAACCCGGTGTGCCGGCGCCGCAAGGTGGAGGATTAGCCTATTGAGCCACGGCGCCGGCTAGTGAGCATTTTCTAAAGACAGGGATGATCGTGTGTGTACCCACAGGAATCAGAAATAAACACAAATCCGGCATCTAGCATAGCTGTTAAGATACCACTTGGGCGGCCTGCATCCCACATCGGAGTGCTTGGGTTCGAGTCCTGACTTCCCTTCCAGCTGCTTTCTGCTAATGCAGACACTGAGAGGTGGCAGACAATGGCTCAAGTAACTCAGTCCTTGCTGCCCAGCTGGGGGACCCGGGTTGAGAACTTGGTGCCCAGAACAGCTTCAGGTGTTGAGTGCAATTGGGAAGTAAAGCAATAGATGGGAGACCTGTCTGTCTCTCCCCATCCCACTCTGTGCCTCTCCGCCTTTAAGTCAACTAACCGATGAAATAAACTTTTTTTAAAAAAGGAAAATAATGATCAGGAAGTTCATATTAATGCAGTGGTGTTACTCGACATTATTCTGATCAGGGCCATTGTCGTGGTGTCTGTTAGAGTGAAAGAAACTTCCTGATCCCGGGATGTCTCTGGTTCTCGTTCTCTTTCACCTGCTTTGATGGAGAGAGTTCCAGTCTCTGGGCTTCCTTTGTGTTCTCTGATAGTTTTTTTTTTTTTTTTAAAGATTTATTTAGTTAGTTGAAAGAGTGACAAAGAAGGAGAAGGAAAGACAAAGAGTGATCTTCCATTCTCCGGTTCACGTCTCAAATGCATGCAACAATCAGAAGTAGGCCAGGAGGAAGTCAGGAGCATGGAACGCCCTTGTGGGTGGCAGGCACATTAGCACAGAGCCCTGCAAGTGGAGCAGCTGGGACTCCAAAGGCACTCACGAACGGGAGGCCAGCGTCACAGCGGCAGCTAAACGAGCTGTGCCAAATGCCGGCCTTGACGGTGATGGCTTTGAGGACTTACAAGGTCGTTACTTTGCAGAAGCCCCTCAGTTTGGGTTCCTCTTGTGAGCATCCGGTCTGATCCGTGCATCTTTGGCAGAACTGCGGGAGCGGTGCCTTGCTGTTTCTGGAGACACAAGGTGTGGATCTGGCCCATAGCTTCTGCATTGCTGGTTATGGTGATGTTGCCAGAATGATGTTCCCCATTCTCACATCACACTGTTTTTCTCTATAAGGGACCCATATCTCGTGGGAAGATATTCTGAGACTGGGTGAATCACCTGTCACTCCTCAGAGGTTTACCCAGTAGTTTTAGCATCCAATTGATGACTCCTTGACGTAATGATTCAATGATGATGCTATGATGATGATAAACTCCAAGAGATCATTCTTTTTTCTAATTAGCTCCTTTCTTCCACATTTCCTGTCTTCCCACTGCAAGAAAGGACTTATCATTTTCCCCATTTATTTATGCGTACCAGTGTAACTCATGGGCTCTTACTTCATTCAATGGATTACGGTTGTTTCTATCATTATTTATTTTGATATTAATATAGTCCCAGATTTGGCCAATGAAAACTGCCTTCAAACTGGCTTCTTTGTCCTTTTGGCATGTTCCTGTCGTTCCTTGAACTCTTCTTCACTTTTTGGCACAAGAATTTCCAGGTTCATCTTGTGCTTCCCTTGTTATAAGCTTAGAATAGATAATTTCGCCCTTTGATCCTGGTTTCTCTTAATGGAGAGTGGCATATAGAAACCAAGACCTGGGTGTTGGCTGTGCCCAGTGCTACTGGGGCATGATGGCTTCTAGGCTCTCTGTGAATATACATAGGAACAACTCTCTCTCTCTCTCCCTCTGTTCTCTCTCCCTCTCTCTCTCTCTCTCTCTCTCTCTCCTTTTTTAACCATGAGTTCTTACTTACCTACTTGCAATGTTTCCACTGATCAATTTGTTGACCTTATGATGATGCAGAAAACAACACACATTAGCAGAAGCCCTACTTGGAACGTGGAACTTCAGTTCTTTCCCTTGGGCTAGCCCTATATGGGCTGAGACTGTTTCCTGTGATGCTGGGCAGCAGCTGAAGGAAGCCACACTCTGCTCCCAGGCAGCCACGCTGCACCACGAGGGGAAAGAACAGATGTTCCACAGAGTGCTGTGAGGCTGGGCTGTGATGTGCCCCAGATCCCATGTGTTCAATGCATCTTCAGCTTACAACGGACGTAGCGAGATGTGGCCTGACCAGACAGAACTCCATCATAAATGGAGGAGCACCTGCTGCTTAAATCCCAAGCCGGCACAGTACCACTCTCCACTTTTAAAACTCCCTCCTCCAATAGTGGAAGCCCGACTGTCTGCAGGGCGTCTGTTCCGTTATTACCTACCCATACTTAATTTTGTCAACTCTTTTAGTTTTACTTTTAAATTAATTTTAGTTGCACAGATAATGCACGAAGAACCTTCTCTTTGAAAACATATTTAGATGCAAGGAAGATAGATTTTGCCTCCTGTATTTTCCCATAGTCCCAGGTCTAACCACTGTTACGAATTTCCTGGAAATCTCCCAGGTTTCTATGCCTTTATATACCCACAGAAGTTGGAATCGTAGTATTTTGAGTTCTCTTCGTATCTTTGATGCTTTGTACCTTATTAGCAACCCGCTTGTGTAAACTAAAGCATCAAAAACGCTCCTGTAGATTTCCCATGTTGGTACATCTTGGTTTGCTCCTTTACAGCTCAACTTGTGTTATGAACTGTGAAGGAAGCGTCTGCTGTTTGGGTATTGTCTCATGCAGCATGCCCAGTCTATGGGATGCCATACAGCATTTAAAAGAATTCATATCCATCTCACCAACAGGTGCAAACACTGGATCTCCCCTCCAGTCATGGCAGAGGAAATTTCTGGACCATAGAATCACATATTTATTTAAAAATTCATTTATTCATTTATTTGAAAGGCAGAGAGTCTGAGGGAAAGACAAGGGGAGGGAAGGATACAGAAGGAGAAAGTGAGCTAGGGCGAAAGGGAGACAGACAACAAAGATCTTCTATCTGCTGGTTCACTTCCGAAATGCCCTCAACAGCCGGGGCTGGGCCGAGCAAAAGATGGGAGATGAGAGCTCCAAGCAGGCTTCCCTGTGAGCGGCTGGGACGCAGACATTTGAGGAATTATCTGCTTCCTCCCAGGGTGTACATTAGCAGGAAGTTGCAATCAGGATCGAGCCAGGACTTGAACACAGGCACTCACAGTATAGAATGTGAGTGCCCAGAGCAGCGGCTTAACCTCTACGCCAGATGCCCACCCTCGGGGCTCACTGGGCGCCACGCCATGTGCAACAAATACCCAGTGGTGCCTTGGATACCCCAGAATGGGAAGTGCAGCCCATGCCTCTCGGGCAAAGGCTTCTGAGGCTGTGGGTGTGCTGATGAATCAGGCCTTGGAGGGAAAATCCATCTAACTCTCTGTAGGGCTGGGACTGGCCGGGGGTGGGGGTGGGGTCACCTGGAATCCTGCTGGCGCCAACGCTGTTAAAGGAGTAACTTCTTGTTTCCTGGTCTGGCTCATGTGAACACTGCCTCCCCTCCTAGCTTCCTCCCCACCACCCCCATGGCTCTTCCATGGCTATTATCTCATTATCTCATTTCCACTTCTCATCCATACGGTCAATGAGAAAGGTGAAGCAGGCTTTCCCATTTTTCGGATTTCTGTTTCTGTTTATTTATTTTTCTCATTTTTAAATTTGAAAGGTGGAAGGCCAGCACTGTGGCGTGGAAGGTTAACTGCCCACCTGGGATGCCGGCATCCCATACAGGCTCTGGTGGGAATTCCAGCTGCTCCACTTCAGATCCAGCTCCCTGCTAATGTGCCTAGGAAAGCAGCAGAAGATGGCCCAAGTGCAGGTCACCCTCATGGGAGACCTGGATAAAGCTCCTGGCTTCCACCCAGCACAGCCCTAGCCTTTGTGGCCATTTGGAGAGCAAATCAGCAGATGGAAAATTCTCTCTTTCTCTGTCTCTCTCTCTATGTATCTCTGCCTTTCAAACAAATAATTAATTTTTTTTAATTGAAAGAAAGACAGAGAAACAGAGAATACCCAGGACAGCCAGGGCTGGGCCAGCCCAAAGCCAGCAGACTGAAACTCATCCCCCCCCATGAGTAGCAGGGACCCAAGTACTTGAGCTATCTGTTGCTTGCTCCCAGGGTGCACAAATGCAGGAAGCTGGATCGGAAGCGGAAGAAGCAGGGCTCACCCCCTGCACTTCCACATGGAGTGCAGGCATTCACGTGCTGGCTGAGAGTTCTGGTTCTCAATGTCATACAACCAGTGCTGGGACTTGGCCTCCACTCCAGACCTTCAGATCTCAATTCCAAAGTATTTTTTAATTTTTTTTTTAATTTTTTAACAGGCAGAGTGGACAGTGAAAGAGAGAGACAGAGAGAAAGGTCTTCCTTTTGCCGTTGGTTTACCCTCCAATGGCTGCCGCGGCCAGCACGCTGCGGCCGGCGCACCGCGCTGATCCGATGGCAGGAGCCAGGAGCCAGGTGCTTTTCCTGGTCTCCCATGGGGTGCAGGGCCCAAGCACCTGGGCCATCCTCCACTGCACTCCCTGGCCACAGCAGAGAGCTGGCCTGGAAGAGGGGCAACCGGGACAGAATCCGGCGCCCCAACCGGGACCAGAACCTGGTGTGCCGGTGCCGCTAGGCGGAGGATTAGCCTAGTGAGCTGCGGCGCCGGCCTACCAAAGTATTTTTTAAAGAGAGTTTTTTTTCCTTGTGTATTGACTTGTAGTAATTGAAAACATCAAACACTGATAAAAAATGATAAAAAAAATAGTTAAATCGCCCAATACTGAACATTGCTATGCAGAGACAATCATCATGAGTACATTTTTTAAGGATTTATTTATTTTACTTGAAAGTCACAGTTACACAGAGAGAGGAAAGGCAGTGAGAGAGAGAGGTCTTCCATCTGCTGGTTCTCTCCCCAGATGGCCACAATGGCTGGAGCTGCGCCTATTTGAAGCCAGGAGCCAGGAGCTTCTTCTGGGTCTCCCACGTGGGCACAGGGGCCCAAGGCCTTGGGCCATCTTGTACTGCTTTCCTAGGCCATAGCAGAGAGCAGGATCGGAAGTGGAGCAGCCAGGTCTTGAACTGGCACCCATATGGGATGCCAGCACCGCAGGTGGCAGCTTTACCCACTATGCCACAGTGCCAGCCCCATGAGTACATTCTTACATGCTTTACTCACCTTTAACAAGATGGTAGAGTACCTCTTTGGGTGCCTTATATTGTGAGCACTTTCCAATGCCATCACCTTCTCTTCCTAAGATTTTAAATGGTGTAGAATGTCTCACCATGTAGGTGGGTCATAATTTGGGAATCCTCCATAGTTGGAATTATGCTGATTTTATGTGGTCATTACTAGAAATAAATTTTCAAATAATATCCCTGAATGCAAACATTTAACCACGTCATGATTATTTTCATGAAATAACAATCTAACAAAATGAAAAGAGGGGCAAGTGCTCCAAGTCTTGGTTAAGATGCCCACATTCCACATGGGAGAGCCTGGGTTCAATTCCTGACCTTGACCCCTGATCCAGCTTCCTGCTAATGTGGCTTAAGTGGCTGAGTGCCTGCCACCCACGTGGGAGACCTGGATTGAGTTCCTGGCTCCTAGGCTTGGCCTGATACAGCTTGGCTATTGTAGGTACTTGGGTAGTGAATTAGCAGATAGGATCTCTCTCTCTCTCTCTCTCTCTCCCTCTCTCTCTCCCTCTCTCTCTCCCTTTCTCTTTTAGAAATATATTTTAAAATAAATTTTAAAACTGGGATGAAATCATGGGTTAAAAATCATGCATTTGTTTTAGACACTTGATTTCTAAAGCTCAAACCTACTCCAGAGAAGACCTTGCTAACAGCCAGCTGTGTGAGCGGCAGTCCTGTGCACATATCCCACATAAGCCTTCATGATTTAACATCGATCGGTACATCAAGTTTCCAAGTGCAACCGAAGAAAACAGCGTCATCGAAGTTAAACAGGTTTCCCAAGGTCACCGAGAGGGGAGCCGGCTCCCATTCCTACAGCTCAAGGAACAGCACCCTGTTGCTCTCCCATATCATCTGAACACGCCTGACCCTGGCGAGGGAGGCATGGAGCCCCTGAGCATCGTCTCCTATGTCAGGGGACATGCATCTGCTACCCGAGATGGCTCATCCCACACGCCGGCAGCAGGGCAGGCACCACAGTAATGCCGGTCTCTCGTCTGACCCAGTGAAGTTCAGGGCACTGCACGATATAGGATAGGATGAGTGGTGCAATACGATGGGGCCTGGCTTTCACCAGGGTGAGTGGATAGATGATATGAGTGACTACAGCAAACACGCCAGACTTGTTTCAATGACGTTAGTAAATGAGTAAGGTTGACGGCACGGAGTAGGAACTTAGTCAGCTCAAAGCGTGGAAGTGGGCTCAGGTCAGGCTCAGCAGCTGGAGGTGTGGCCCCTCTAAGTGTAGTGGAGCAGAATTCACAAGCGAGATACCTGAAGTCCTGAATTCTCTCTCTCTCTCTCTCTTTTTTTTTTTTTGGACAGGCAGAGTTAGTGAGAGAGAGAGAGAGAGAGAGACAGAAAAGTCTTCCTTCTGTTGGTTCACCCCCCAAATGACTGCTACAGCTGGCACACTGTGCCGATCCAAAGCCAGAAGCCAGGTGCTTCTCCTGGTCTCCCATGGGGTACAGGGCCCAAGCACTTGGGCCATCCTCCACTGTACTCCCGGGCCACAGCAGAGAGCTGGACTGGAAGAGGGGCAACCGGGACAGAATCTGGTGCCCCAACCAGGACTAGAACCTGGGGTGCTGCTGCTGCAGGCAGAGGATTAACCTAGTGAGCCACGGCGCCACCCCTGACTTCTCTTAATTCATACCCCTGGCTGTGTCTACAGTGAGAGGAACGTTCCTACTCTTACTGCAGGCTGGAGAGCGTGTGCTGGAGGAAGGCTGTGCTGGTTCTTGTAGGTGTGATCTCCTGGGGAGCAGGTAGATCCTTATTTCTGGGTGTGTCTCTGAAGGTGGATCCGGAGGAGATTGGCACATGAGCAGGTAGACTGTGTGGGGAAGAGCTGCTCTCAGTGTAGACAGGCCAGGTCCTGCCAGCTGGGAGCTCAGCCTTTTTAGGCTGCAAAAACGCGAATTCACCCTTCCCCACCTGGAGCTGGGGCTCCCCTCTTCTCCTGTCCCTGGACACCAACACTCAGGTCCTCCGGCCTTGGAACCGCAGGACTTCCACCTGCAGCCCTCCTGACCTGGAACTGAGTTACAGCATCAGCTTCCCTGAGCCACACTGCTGGCATCCAGGGCTGTCCAGCCTATTGGGGGTCTTCTCAGACTCCACAATCATGGAGCCCGCTGCTCTAACAGCGTCTGTGCATCCGTCTACCCGTCCATTTACATGCTTTCCTGGTCCTGTCCCTCTGAAGAACCCTGACGAATACAGGGCTCTCTGACCGAGGCCCATTCTAAGTGGAGGCTAGAATTTTTGAGAGAATTACTGGCTGCCTAAGTAGACAAGTAAACCACTCCAAACACATAGTCTAAAAATCCCTCGGAGAGGTAAAAGCAACCCATGTAATCACGTAGGCGGGTTACGTGCTCCAGGTGGACGAAGAGTAAAACAAGGACGAGGATGAACCCAAAGTGCAGATCACCATGGGGGAGGGGAATGCATGGGCTCAGTAAACCCCACAGGTTGATGGGAGGAGCTCAGTATCCCCCAAACATCCCCAAAGACAAGACTCTCCATCCTAGCGATGCAGAGTCAGGAAGCCGGAATGGCTGGGCGGGTTTCCTAGCGAGGACTTCAGGTGACTCCCAGGATGTTGGGAAACACGGGATAGAAGATGCAGAAACTCTGGAGCAGAGATTTTTCTTTAAATCACCCTTCCTATTTGGGTTCTCAAGGGCGAGCTAACAACTCTGGATTTGGATTTGCCACAATTTGAGGTTGTCAGCTTTTCCTTTAGGTAGTAGAATGGAAGGTGTAGAAACTGTCAACACAGGTGAAATTTCCATCAAAATAAAACTTTTTTATTTCTTTCCTTTTCTAGATGAGGTAATGTGGAGAACGTGACACTAAATTCCACTCAGATGCTTGGCCAGCCGCTCAACATTTTTGACTAAAGGAAGGTAGAGGGTTGCTTATGTTAGTTTTGAGAAAGACAGGTAAATTTCCCGTTCAGAAACAATGCACAGGGTATGTGTTTGGTATGGTGATAAAGCTGCAAAATCAAAATGTCTGGTTTGAGTCTTGGCTCCTTTGCTTTGAATCCAGCTTTTTGCGAATGTTCACCTTGGGGGCAAAAAAATGATGGCTCAAATGCTTGGGTCCCTGCCAGGTGGGCTCCTGACTTCAGCCTGGCCCAGCCCTGGGTCTTGTGTGCATTTTGGAACAGAGCTTTTAAAATGATATTGAGTGGGGCTGGTGCTGTGGCACAGCAGGTTAAGCCTCTGCCTGTGGTGCCGGCATCCTATGTGGGCACCAGTTCATGTCCAGGCTGCTCCTCTTCCGATCCAGCTCTCTACTATGGTCTGGAAAAGCAGTGGAAGATGACCCAAGTGGTTGGGGCCCTGTACCCTAGCCATTGTAGCCATTTGGGGAGTGAACCAGAAGACAGAAGATTCTTGGAAGATTCTTTCTCTCTCTCTCTCTCTCTCTCTCTCTCTGTCTTTCCTTCTCTCTATCTGTAACTCTTCTTCTCAAATAAACAAATAAAAATCTTTAATTTAAAAAAGTTATTGAGTGGAAGACCACCTGGGAATCTTGTTGAATTGAAGATTTGCGTCCTGGCTGGGCCCGGGATCCTGCATTTCCTGCATCCCCACGTGATGCTGATGCTGGCTTTACCTACATGTCATGGGAGTCCCAGAAGGAGAAGACAATGGTCATGAAAGCACTAGAATTTCAAAGAATTGGCGACGGAAAATAAAATGGATGAAAAAGCAACCTAAGATTAAGAATCAAAGCAATTGGGGCTGGCAGTGTGGCGCAGAGGGTAAGGCTGTCGCCTGCAGTGCCGGCATCCCATATGGGCACCAGCTCATATCTGGGCTTCTCCACTTCCAATCTGCTCTCTCTTATGGCCTGGGAAAGCAGTAGAAGATGGCCCAAGTCCTTGGGCACCTGCACCCGCGTGAGAGACCTGGAAGAAGCTCCTGGCTCCTGGCTTCAGAGTGGTATAGCTCTGGACTTTTCAGCCAATTGGGGAGTGAACCAGTGGATGGAAGGCCTCTCTCTCTGTCTCTACCTCTCTCTGTAACTCTGGCTTTCAAATAAATAAATCTTTAAAGAAAAAAATAAGAGCCAAAGCAAAACAAGAAGCACATCTGAATCAATCCCAAGCAAGACAAATGTAAAGGAAACCATCAGAATCAAATTACAGGCTCTCAAATCAAGCAAGCAAACAAAAAACCAAAAACCTTTTCAAATACATAAGTGTATATCAACCCTACATCAATCAACAGAAATTTTAAGAATCATAACAATACGTCAGTTAGAGAGAATTTGCTAAGTCTAAAGGGATACAGGAAATGAGCCACAGCATTAAAAGTAACAGAGTAGACAAAGGGAAGTCAAATGATAAGATGTCAGACTTAAACCTCAGCTGATGAATAATTATATCAAACGTAGGAGCACTGAGCCAGAGAAGAAGGTAAGCGCCAACCCTGTACTGTGTATAGGAGACGATTTTTAAATATGAAGAACGAGACAGACTGTGAATGCACAGAGAACACATAGCATGAAAACCAGCCTAAGAAAGCCGCTGTGGCTCCACAAATATCAGAAAAAGTACATTCTAAGACAAATATTATAAGAGATTAAGAGAAATACTATATGAGGTTTACAAGAAAATTAACTAGCAGGATAGAACAATTTAAACATGTAGGCCCTTAGTCATAGAGCACCGAAATTCATCAAGAAAAATGAGTGGAAATAAAAAGAGAGGAGCACATTGACAAAGAGAAACTTCAATGCCACTTTAACAGTTTCAGATAAACTGCTGATAAAGATGTAGAAGACTTCGGCATATCTGCAGAGCCTAAGTAATTTCGTTTTATACAACTATACCCAGCATCAGCAGAATAGATATTTGTTTCAAATGCACACGGAGTGGTCACCAACTCAAGCTCATATTCTAGGTCATAAATGAAAGCAAATACAATTTAAAAATTGTTGTCTTATAGAAGTGTTCTCTGATCATCATGGGACTAAAGTCAATACAAACAAGATCTCTAGAAAATCTCCAAATATTCTGAAAGAAAATAATTTTTAAATAAGTCACGAGTAGCTATAAATAACAAAATAAATTAAAGGTATTTTTTTTTTGGACAGGCAGAGTGGACAGTGAGAGAGACAGAGAGAAAGGTCTTCCTTTGCCGTTGGTTCACCCTCCAATGGCCACTGCGGCCGGCGCACCGCGCTGATCTGAAGGCAGGAGCCAGGTGCTTCTCCTGGTCTCCCATTCGAGTGCAGAGCCCAAGGACTTGGGCCATCCTCCACTGCACTCCCAGGCTACAGCAGAGAGCTGGCCTGGAAGAGGAGCAACCGGGACAGAATCCAGCGCCCTGACCCGGACTAGAACATGGGGTGCCAGTGCCACAGGGAGAGGATTAGCCTATTGAGCTGGCCAAGGTATTTTAATGCCAATGAAGATGAAAATAAAGCATTTCAAACTTTGTGGGGTTCAGCTAAAACAGCACTTTGTACAAAATCTATAGCTTTACATATTTATATTAGCAAAGAAAAAGTCTTAACACTCATTATTTAAGTTTCCACTTTACAGACAGAGAAAAATAAAAATAAAAGCAGTCTGAAACAAATAGGAGAGAATTAATAAAGATAAGAGAAATGAATGAACAGGAAACATACACATGGAGAAAACTACCACAGCCAGAAAATTAACAATATTCTCAGATCTCTAGCAAGAAGGATTAATGGAAAAAAAGGAGCTAAATACTCAATACCAAAAATGGAAATGGAACTATTAATACACATTCTATAGGATGTCAGGACAGAGTGAAAAGAATAATCACCTATGCACAAATCCTAAGAAATAAACATGTTATAATAACAGTAAAGAGCAATGATAAACATGCAGTAAGAAATATTTTGAAGAACTTTATGCCAATCAATTTAACAACTTAGATGAAATGGACACACTCCTTTAAAAACACAATATTATAAAACAGAATCAAGTAGAAATACAAGACTTGAAGGTTTCTTTTTTAAAGATTTATTTATTTATTCGAAAGTCAGAGTAACAGAGACAGGGAGAGAGAGGGAGGACAGACAGAGAGAGAGATGTTGTCTATTCACTGATTCACTCTCCAAATGGCTGAAACAACTTGGGCTGGGCCAGGCTGAAGCCAGGAGCCAGGAGCTTCTTCTGGGTCTCCCATATGGGTGCAGGGGCCCAAGCACTTGAGCCATCTTCTGCTACTTTCTCAGGCCACAGCAGGGAGCTGGATTGGAAGTGAAGCAGCCAGGACTCCAATTGGCGCCCATATAGGATGCTGGCACCGTAGAGGGTGGCTTAACCTGCTATGGAACAGCACTACCCCCCCGAATAGTTTTATAAATAATAAAAAATTAACTTTTTTAAAAAAAGATGTATTCATTTATTTGAAAGGCAGAGTTATAGAGAGGCAGAGGCAGAGAGAGAGAGAGAGAGAGAGGGAGAGAGGTCTTCTATCTGCTGCTCCACTCCCCAAATGGCTGCAACAGCAGGAGTTGGGCAGATCTGAAGTCAGGACCCAGGAGCTTCTTCCAGGTCTCTCAAGCACTTGGGCCATCTTCTACTGCTTTTCCAGGCCATAGCAGAAAGTTGGATTGGAAGTGGAGCAGCTGGGACTCAAACGTGTGCCCATATGGGATGCAGGCACAGCAGGACACCAGCCCCAAGAATTAACCTTTTAACTTGCTTCTTTGCTGGGCAGTAGCTTTCTTGTTTAATTCGTTTCCACTAGTTTGTTTTTGCTTTTGTTGTCTGTGCTTTTAATATCATATGAAAAAAAATAACCATTGTTCTGAACAAAATCAAGAAACTTTCCCCTGTGTTTTCTTCTAATAGTTTTACAGTTCCAGGTCTTGTGGTTAAGTCTTTAATCTATATTCAGCGTTGGTTTTTGACTACACTGGGAGGTAATGGTCCAATTTTTGCAGAGCAAAGGAAAAAAAAAAACAGCGTACAAAAGCAACCCATTGCCTGGCAGAAATATTTGCAAGCTATATATTTACAAGCGGTTAATTTGTAAAATACGTAACTCATCAGCCAAAAAATCCAAGTGGAAAGGTAAACCACATCACTGATCATTAGGAGAATGCAAATTAAACTCCCAAGGAGCTAATGAGAAACACTTCCACATTGTCAGAATGGCTATTATCAACAGGATAAGAGCTGGAAAGTGTGGCTGAGGAATGTAGATTTGTACAACCATTATGGAAACAAGAGGAAGCTTCCACAAGAAAAGTAGAAATACTACCGGACCCAGCAGCTGAATTTCCAAAGAAAACGTCGCCAGGCCTCAAAGAAGGCAGCCTTACCCCAGCGCTCACCGCGCAATGCTCACAGCAGCCCGGGCGTCCACAGGTGCAGGAGCGGAGCCCGAAGGAAAATGAGGGCGGCACAGGTGCCATGAAGGAGGGACTTCTGCCACGTGTGACAGCGTGGAGGACAGGACGCAGGGGGAAATAAACCAGGCCCAGACACATAACGTGCGACCTCACTCAGCTGTGGTGGAATCTGCGGAGGCTGAACTCACAGGAGCGGGCGGTGGAAGGGTGGGGGAGGAGGAAGTGGGCTGCCATTGGGCAGAGGGCGCCCGGGTGCACTCCGCGGCTGAAGACCGTCTGGGGATCCACTGTGCACCGGGATGGAGCCCCCCCTCAATGACGCTGCGTTGAGTACTTGCAGTTTGCAAATAGAGTGGATCTTAAGTGTGTTCACCCCAAAGAAAAGTGGCAACTATGAGAAGTGATGGATCTGTTAATTAGTTGGAGTGTGGTAATGATTTCCTAACATGTATAGCAAAACATCACTTTGTACACTTTAAGTATACAAAGTTTTTATTTATCAAGTCATGTTTTTCAGTAAATTTTTCATTTATTGAGTATATACTTTTCTGTAAAGTTGGAAAAAAATTAAAAGTATTGAATGCATTCTCAGAAATCTTCCCAAAAGAGAAATTCTGTGTCAAGTTGAGTTCACCAATGAATGACATCATTTACTAAAGCAATAACAAACTTTTTCCAAAAATACAGGAAGAGGGGCTGTTTCCCGACACTTTACGAACCCAGCCATAAAGCTGACAACACCACCAGAAGGAAAGAAAATGACTCTTACGAACACACAGACCCTGAGAAAACATTACGCTGAATTGTGCACTCTACAGGGAGGCTAATCCCAGTACTGCAAAGATGCATCAGGAAAGGAAAACAGGACAATGTAAATTAACACACTACAGAAGAAAGCAGAAAAATTATATAATCATTTTAATAGCTGCAGAAAAAGAATCTGATGAAATCCCAGTCTACTCACGATGGAAACCTTAGCCAACTACAAACAGGAGGAAGTTTTCTCAAACTGGTAGTGGCAATCTATGAAAATCATAGAGGTTCAGAACACACCCTTCTCCATGGTTAAAGACTGAAGGCTTTGCCTAACAGCAGCACAGGGCCAGAGATACTCAGTGTCCTCACTTCTGTTCAGTTCTGGACTGCAGGTCCTGACCAGTGCAACAATAATGACATAAATAAAATGAGACAGATATGTAAAAGAAACCAAGCAAGCAGCATTAACAAATGACTTGATTGTATAGAAAATCCAGAGGCATTACAAAGAGTCAGCAGACCTAAATGAGCTTAGCAAAGTCACAGCACCGTCTCCATGATGAACAAAGTAAATACATATATATATATATATATATAGAGAGAGAGAGAGAGAGAGAGATAACAAATACCTAGATAAGAAAATTTAAAGTGAAATAGAAGGAAATCTAAGGAAAGATGTGCAAGTTTTCTGTATGGAAAACTATGAAACATTGCTGAAAGAAATTAAAGAAGACTGAATTAATCAAAAGACACACCCTGCCCATGGATTTCCAGACTGAGTTGTGTTAAGATATCTTCTATTCCCCAAACTGTTTTGCACAGTCAACCAAATCCCGATCAGAATCTCGTCAGGCTTCTTTCTTTGTGGAAACCAACAAAATGAGCCCAGGACTGCATACCTGAAAGTGTAACTTAAAAAAAAAAAAAAAAGAGGTTGGAGGGATCAGGCTCCTGATTTCAATGGTGCTACAGGAAGCAGGCGTTTGTATGGAGCGAAGGGGGACCTCCACCCTCACCCACCACATAGACACAATTTGAAATTGGTCAGATTTTAGTTCAAATCCGGAAACTATAAAGCGAATGGAAGACAACATAAGGGGGCAAGTTTGCAATTTTAAGGGCAGATCAACATTTCTAAGGACGTAAGAAGTATCAGATGACAATTACACTTCATCAGAATTAAACTGTCTGTCCTTTAAAAAACATTGACAAGCAAGGGAAATACCCAGCCCCAGACTGGGAGATCTTCTGGACAATGCCTACACCTGACACAGGCTCGGGACCAGACTAGAGCAAGTTCTCACAACGCAGTGAAAGAAGGCAAATGACCAATGAATAATGGGCAAGAGATTTGAGTGGGCAAGTTGCAAAGCAGGAAACAGAAGACCAGGAGTACGTGAATCTGTGCTTCACCACGTTAGTTATTGGGAAAATGCAAATTAAAATGAGATACCACTTCACGTCCAAATGACTAAAACTATGACTAAGATGAAACAGACTGGCTACACCAAGCACGGGGAAGAATGTTGGGCGACGGGAACACTCACAATTATAGGGGGCGAAGGGAATGCAAAAAGGGCAAAATCATTGCAGGAAAGTGTTTGGCAGCTTCGGAGAACGTTAAGCATACACTTACCAAGTGACTCAGCGATCCATGCCTCTGTTTTCACTCACAAGGAATGAGAACATATGTCCGTAAAAAGACTTGTCCGGGAATGCTCACAGCAAAGATTTAGCCATAATAGTGCAAATCTGGAATGAATTCAAACGTTTGCCAACTGGGAAGGAGAAGGCCATGGGGATTCATGTATACTATGGAATACTACTCAGCCATAAAAAAGGAGCAAAAGGCTGACAGGCACACAGCAATAGGGGTGAACTGCGTGGATCTCCGGGTGAATGGGAGAAACTAGACAGAAAATTGTGTGAGTGTGTGCTAGATTCAGCTTTTAGTGCAGTCAAGCACAAGCAAAATGTGTCTGTAGACAGAGAAACCAGATTGAATTGGCACAGCCAGTGTGGAGAACAGTATAGAGGTTAAAACTAGAGGTGGGTGCTGTGGTGCAGTGGTTAAAGCCACCGCTTAGGACATGTGCATCATGTTTTTGAATGCCTGGTTCGATTCCTGGCTCCTCCACTTCTGATCCAGCTTCAGATTGATGAGCACCCTGGGAGGCAGCAGTGATGGCTCAAGTCCTTGGGTTCCTGTCATTGACATGGACACTTGGATAGAGTTCCAGGCTCCTGGTGTCAGCCTATTCCTGCCCAGAATGTCACAAGCATTTGGGGAATGAACCAGCTGATGGAAGATCTCTCCTTCTCTTTGTCACTCTGCCTTTTGAATAAATAACAGCTTTTTGAAAAAGCTAGAAATAGATCTACCATATGGCTCAGCCCTGCCATTTCTGGGAATATATTTGAAAGAAATGAAATCAGTAAGATGTGTGCATGCCATGTCCATCACGGTGCTAGTCACATAGCCCTGATGCAGAATCAGCTAAGGTGTCCGCTGATGGATGAATGAATAAAGACACTGTGACATGCACAGGGAAGATTATTCAGCTCTGAACAAGAGTGAAACGTTGTCACTTGCAGCGAAACGGATGGAGGTCTGTCTGTTAAGTGACATAAGCCAAGTCCAGAGAGACAAATGCCACATGTTCTCACTCGTCTGTGGGGGTTGCACAAGCAAAGTAGATCTGAGCTTAGAAATGGGATGACAACCTGGGAAGGCTGGGAAGTGGGGGGAGGTAAGGGACAGAGGGTAGCTGGGTACTGGACACCCAAACATAGTCGGCTACAAGTGATGCACTCCACAGCACAAGGGCGACCACAACCCACGATGATGTGTTCTGTGTCAGACGAGGACCTGGAGCAGAGGTGCTCCCAGGGGCTGGAGGGAAATAAAAGGGGGCAAGTAGAAATGCCAGCTACCTGATTGGGTCCATCCACTTGGTGTACATGTGTTGGAATTCTACACTGTATCCCGTAAAAACCATACACGTACATGTTCTGTCTCAAACAGGTAGGAAAGAGAGAAAAAGAAACCAGACCAGCCTTTAACTGGAGCAGCCAGGAGAGGGTGGGGACAGGAGACAGACAGCAAGAGGGCACTTTCTGGGCAGAGAGCAACGTTCTGTCTTGATTGGGTGTGGCTCCGTGGGTGTCCACTCGGTCAAACGTCCTTGACCTGTACCTTTAAACATGTGGGTATTTTTAAATGAAAGAAAATGAGACCTGTGCAGCACTGATTTTTAGATGAGGGCACCGAACATAAAAACCTGAGCGGCAGGGTTCTCTTAAGAAGCCGGATGTGGAAATCCTGGGCAGCAACCATCCTAGCAAGGAGCAGGTGCAGCGGAGCGGTGCCGCCCTGTGCGGCTGGGACGGCCTCTCTCTGGGTTCGCACCGTCCCCTCCCTCTTCACTCATTTATACTGCCTGTCAAATCACTGCTTGTCAGGCCCTGCTCTTAAAAAATGTTCATTTATTCATTGACTTGTTCAGCCAGCAATTATTCATCAAATACCTCCTCAGTTCTCTGCCTGGGCCGTTTCTTCTCCCCGAGATCAACCCCTTTATTTGAACAACAGAGACAGAGAGAACCTACAGTATCCTTCCTGCCAGGGGCCATGGCTGCTTACAGACCCTGCCCCATGCTTAGCTGCCCCGACTCAGGGGGAGGCAGCGACCAGTTTTGATTTCCCTGGAATAAAGAAGAAAGGCCAAGCAGGCCTTTGCTGTATTCAACTCAAGGCTGACTCCCGGGAAGCCTTCCCCCAAGCCCAGCTCTGGGGGTGCAGGGGCCAGTGGTGGAGACAGCATTACAAAAACCCCAATCCGGGCATATAAATCAGGGCTCAGGGTTAAAACAAAGTGGGGTTTTATAAAATGGATCATTATTGTATGGCTTCGGCTGTGTAAATCAGTCAGTTGTAGCTAAAGTGTGAAGTGAACGCCCCTAAATCACCAGGCTTTCTTTAGGAATTCCTGGGCACGACTCGCAAAGCTGCTATAGGATCTGTGCGCTCCGATCGGAGCTATGTAAATCCATTGCCTCCCCTATAAAGCGGCTGAATGTTTTAACGAAATCTAATTCTTAAAATAATGATTTCTGAATCAAAACTTTGCCGGCAAGATTTACAGGCCAGTTTTATAAATCAGAGGCAAGATATATCACTCAGATAGGGAGAAGTGCAGATTTATAAATCCAACTTGTAAATCAGAAGAAAAAACATCATGTTTTACACTAAATAATATTTTTACAAATGGCACCTCATACATCATGCAATTGCCACAAATCTCTCACACGGGAGTCAGGCTACATGATACAAGGCTGATTCACAAAGGGAGCCGAGGCCTGGGTGGTGGATCAGGACGGGCGTGTGGGTTTGGAGGAATGCTCCTGTTTCCCCTTCTTGGGTAGAGATGGGCCTGGGCTCCTGGGTTCCCTGGGAGCAGGAATGGTGGGTAAATTACATCACCATCTGGGTCTCAGTCTACACTTCTATAAATTGCAGATAATAGTCCCTTTTGTCAAAAGATTGTTGTGGGATTAAATGAGATAATATCTGTAAAACAATTAGCCCAGTGTCTGGATAATAGCAAGTGCTTAATAACTGTCAGTTATCTATGGATATATTATCAGAATCATTGTTATTATTACCTTCCGTGGACATCACTTTTCCAACCCAGGGCTCCTAAGAGAGACAGTGGTGGGAAGCGGGGCTGGGGAGGGGGCTGCTGGCCGCAGGGTGCAGGGGCTGGTAGCAGGTGCATCTCCCCTCCCCACTGTGGAAGGCTGGACCATCCCCCCTAGGATTCTGCACTTTCTGGCTGCAAGAATTTAAGCCAAAGAAGGCTCCTGAAAATCACTTTTTGTTTTTTGAGACCCGACTCCTATGCAGAATTTAAATGAGAGTTAATATGTTTAAGAAGCTTGTTACAAAAATAATATATTTTTATTGCGGGATCTTTGAGAAATGATGCAAATCACCAATAGTCTTGCCACCCAGCGATAATCACTGATAACTTTTTTGGTTATCCTCTTAACCGTCTTTTCCTCTGCATATATTTACATACATGTATTTTTAGAAACAAAGCAAGGAGACCACATTGTTTAGGATGGTCTGCAACTCCCCCCCCCCCCCATTTAACTATTGTGAGGCTTCTCCAGAGTCACTGCCATAGTGCTCAGTGTGAGGTGTTTTTTTTTTTTTAACAACTGTGGATTATAAAGCACCATAATTTATTTAAGCAGCTCCATATTGTTGGACATTTATTTTGTTTTTAATTTTTTGCTATTATAAACAACCTTCCAGGGAACATCTTTTAAATAAATTCTGCAGTTATTTATGGTGATTTTCTAAGGATAAATTCCTAGCAGAGGAATTGCTGTGTAAATGGGCTATGCACATTTTTAAGGCTTTTGCCAGGATGCCCTGTGGGGGGAGGGGGAGCGGGTGGTGCTGCTCCAAGCTCACACCAGCAGTCCGTGGGCGCCCATTTCCCCACCCTCCCGGCAGCCTCTCCTCTTTTCATGCCGTCAACGTAATAGCTGAAAAATCGTGTTTCACTATTGTTTCCGTTTACACATCTGTGACAGCTTGCAAAGTTAAACATTTTTCATATTTTTGCCGTTAGTACTCCTTTTGCGAATTTCCTAATCGTGTCTTTTGTCCACACTGACATCTCAGAGCGGGAGGCAGAGGTGCCTTGTCGGTACAGATACTGTAAATATTTCTTCTTCGCGGTGGCATTTGCCCTTCGGTGTGGCCATGGCAGAACACTTGAATTCATGCGAGGACCAGTCTATCAGTATTGCGCCTTGTGGGTCATAGGCTACTGAAAGGCTCTCCCCAGTACCAGATCCCAGAAGCGGGCACCTGCTTCCTTCCCGTTCTTCTGTGTTTGCATTTTTGCCCTTTGATCTGCCTGAGTTTGTTTTGGGCTGTGATGTGAAGCAGCAGCGAATCCCTTTGCTGTCACCCAGGCACAGCTGGCGCCAGCGCCGCCCCCAGGGATCTAAACTCCACCCCCTCGCCCTCAGTGAGTTCTGCTCCTGCGATCTCCCTGTCTTCCTCCCCGCCCCCGCCCCAGTACCACACTATTTGAAGCATGGTAGCTTTAGCAGCTAGGTTGATCGTTTGTGCACATATCTCCAATCTTTCTGTTTGGTCAGACTTGACTTGATTCTTTTGTTGTTGTTGTCCATTTATTATTCCAGACAGCATTCAGAATCCTTCTGTCAAAGAACCATTTTTTCTCGGGTTGCAGTGGCCAGGCTGTGCCAGCCTCCCCTAGGGTCCTACACACGCCTTCCCCAGGCAGTCTGGCTGTACTGCTGTCACCAGCTCTCCTGCTGCAGTGATGAGTTCAACCCCTCTTGTGGCCCCAAGCCCCTTTGTTGGCAAATGGCCTTATCTTGGTGCTTTTGTGTTGAGCCCACCCGAACCTGCTCTATCCTCCTCCACTCTCCCCCCTTACAGAGGTGAAGGTGTCCTTTCTTCTCCCTGAAGCTGCTCCCCACCCCTGCCATCACAGGACTTCCTCCCCCGGTACCACTTCTCCCTTAAAATGCTCCCTGATCTCCCATTCTTAACACTGGTCTGTCTTGCACCTACACGTCTCTTCTTCTCGCTGGTGCCTTTCTCAGTTCTACTTATACTGAATGTCGACCCCCGATTCCTCACCTCCTTTCAATCATCAAGCCATTCCTTCAACTCCACTTCTTTCCTTATCAGAAGTGCCCCACGTGCTCTAGTCTACCCCGGGCCTCTCCCCTGAGTGCCACGGCTGCTCAGCCTCTGTGCTTGGATGCTCTGGGAGAGCTGGAGCCCCAGGACATTGGCACTGCCTCTGACACATAGAAGTTGCTCCGTGAACATTTGTTGGAGAGCCCAGGGGTCCTCTGGAGCTTGATCTGGACTGATTTCTGCGCCCAGCGCTCCAGGTACACTAAGCTTGGGGCCTGAGTCTAGAAGCTGAAGCTTTTGTGTTTCCACCCAGGTTGCTTGCAACTGAAGAGTTCCCAGGGGCTTTGTCAGCTCCGGCCCAGACCACAACACAAGCAGACTTCGAAAACCTCGTGGTCAAGTGGAATCAGAGGCTAAGCTTATTTTGGTGCAGAAAAAAATTGAAATCCGTGCCATTTTCTCATGAACTCTTTGAAGACCTCTCATAGCTTTTCTTGATGCACAGCTGATGAAGAAATACTTTCAAATGAAAATACTCTAAAAGGAGATTGTGGTAGATTCACCTGCTTTGTTGTTTGTGAAGCTTCCCGTATTAAAATAAAAGGGTCACACTTTTTGTCCATGATCTCCCCGCTGAGGCTGCTGGGTAGTAATAACCTGATGTAGTGTCGGGGGCGTCCTCTGATTCTAAGGCTGGGGACACAGAAGTGGAGGCAGCACCGACCCGCCATGTCTGGCTCCCGGGGGGGTCGTATCCCAGCCACAGAGACCGAGTCACAGGGGTCGTGGCCTGAAATACGTAGATGGAGACATCCTAACAGTGCATGGCTCCACCACAAACGTCACTTGAAACTTCCCTCTCCCCCGTTCAGGATGCCAACGTGATTATGCATCGAGCTCCTGCTATTTACAGATCTCTTAGCACAGAGAGCATTACACAGCCAATGACACAGAATTACAACCATCTAGACATATGGTTTGGATAAACAAAGCACAAAGCGCAAATTAACCATGGTTGACTATAACTCCCGCTCTCTCCTCCCCAGGGAGGGACTTTCGTGAAACTCCCAGTTGGAGAAAGAAATACATATCAGAAAGTATAGCGCGCGCAGTGCGGTTTAGACAAATGCTAAGCCTTATTTAATGCTTTTCATGGTGCCAGAACACAATGGCACCAACCTGTCTAGGAAAAGTTACAACTCTGTGCCAGTTTCCTGTAAATAGCAACTGCACTCCTACCGGATTCCATGCTTGCCTGCTCCGGGGCCAGAGAAGGCCTTTCATTTGTCATCACCTTGCTTCTACTTCCCGTGTCCCCAAAGGCTGGGTTGCCTCATGCATCTGAATGTCAGAGCTGCATGGAGTGGGACATCAGGAGCCTCCTCTGAATAAAAACTCTTCAGCTTCCACTGTGGTCCCTCCCCCTCGAAGAGGCACCCCCCACCCCTGCGGCCGCCCCACCAAGCTCATCTACAGAACAGGAGGGTCCCCCCTCCTCCCCAGGCTAGAATAGTCAAGGCCTGAGCTCATCCAACCCCATGGGTGCCATTAGGAGTTGGCTGATCCTATTTTCTGGCAGAAAGGGGTCTCCCTATTTCCCATGTTTGATAGTTCATGAGCAATTCTTCCAGGACAGGAAGCTTTCTGTGTGAGGTCCCTGGCCCCCTCATTGACACATGAACCTTATAAACTTTGTTTGACAATAAAGAGTATAATGTTTGCTTTTCATAATACATGTGCATTGCTTTCCAAAGGCGAGAGCAAAATAAATGAATAGCCAATGGGAAAGGCTCTTACTTGGCTTAGACACTGGTACTGGAGGTTTTCAAAAAAGAAAAAAAAACTGCATAGCACTCAGCTAAATATATACTTACTTTTTTTTCCTTGCCTTTGGTGGCTTTTCAGATGTACAATTATATGTTTAATTCCTCCCCAACCCCCATAGACACACACACACACACACACATACACACTGTACCTTACCAACATTACAATTAAGGCCTATCACCAAGGGACCTCCTTGGGAGAAGGTATGTACATGAGGGCTCTCTGTTGTCAGTTAAACCTTAAAGGCTTAATATTTTATGAGCTGATAAACCTTGGAGGCTTATTATTTTATTAGCTGGCCCCAATATTTTAAGAATATGCCAAGAGCAAGTTCTATTCCATGGCATGGGCAAGGGAGTACCCCACAGGCTCAGATGTCCAAGGGGAACAGGGCTGCCAGGGGTGTGACGGGGCAGTGACTCTACCACGCTTTCAGCGGAAGCCCCAGGTGCCAACCTCCAGAGCGGTGTGGTCTTCTTGAGTCAAGTGGGTTCTCTGGGATCCACTCAAGTGGCCTTGACAGCTTTGTCCTTGTGGAGGTTGGCAGGCAGCAGGAGACTCCCGCCCCGGCCCTGCAGGAGTATCATTGACATGGCTCCTTGCTGTCATGGTCACATCTGATTTCCAACCATCTGAAGTGAACAAGGACGACTCCTGAATCACTCTCTGTCACGTTAATCTGGCCAAATGGAAGTGGAGTAGGACAGGAGCCGAGATTCCCAGGGCAAGGCTAATGGACTTAGCAAAGTCACTTACCTGGAGTCAATAATTCAAATCAACTCTATTCAATTCTGCTGATATTTCCTGAGTATCTCCTGTGAAAGATGTCCCTGTGCTGAGCCCTGTAGAGGATGCAGGAAAGGACCTCAAAGTTCTGGTCTAGAGGAGGAGACTTGGGTAAGACAGTCCCCACAGCAAGGCAGCTGTGAGAAGGACAGGAGGACCCCAAGACAGGAGAATGGGTTCTGATTCTCACTGGGGACAGAAATTTGGAAGCCTCCATGTCGTTCCAAAGCCATTGAAAACTTTTCCAAAATGAGGAAGGTTCTGGGATGTATATACCCAGTCTTGATTCTATTTGTCTCTTTCTCTCTCAAGAGTCAAATGAAAATGTCTCCAAGCATATTGAAAAGAACATCTGCCCACATCTGTTTGGCCGAGCCCATTCCCGACGCAGACTCCCATACACACTGGATGTGTTTCATTTTGCTTCTATGTAAAACAGATTATACTAGCCCATAAAGAGGGATCTGACATTTAGTCTTATGTGACTTTCATTAGTAACATGTTCCATATGCACTTACAGATGTATGTTCTATAAATTGGAATTCCTGCAGACGGGCCAGCTATGGATGAAGCAAATTTGGGAAAATCTCTCCAGGGCTCAAAGAACGGATGCAAAGGGCTGAAGCTCCAGGTTCAAGGTAGACTAGAATCAAGACATATCCAGGGCCCAGGCACACCTGCCCTCATGCATTGTCTGGGGGACACACAAGCTGCAGCTACTCTGGGTTGCTGAGCTCCAACCACCTCCTTACTTCGTGCTGCTGGATTGTTCAAAATCCTGGAGAAGGGAGGGGCCAATTACCCCGACTTGTGTCAAAGTCTCCTTTGTTAGCACCTTGGCTGATGGTCTTAGCAAGACCCAAGACCAAGGGAAACCCTCCAGAAAGTTATTGGAAGGGAAATGAAAGGACTCAGGGTTACAAAGAGTCTAGCATAGTTAGTGGACCAAGAGAGTAAAGTTTATGCCAAGAGAATAAAGTCATGGATACTCTGAGCCCAGACGCAGAGCCACGGCTTAGTAGTGTTGGGGAGTATAATTGACAGTGGTTCCAGGGGGCATAGGAGGAGGGACCTGAGATTCTATTCCATGTGCTCAGCTTAGCCCAGGCAGAGATGATGAACACACCATAGAGGGAACATACGATGGATCTGATGAACTTGTGCACACAGCCAAGCCCATAAGGAGGTGAAGTTTTTCCATCAGTTTGACGTGGGTTCACACTGGGTCATGACATCTGTTCCTTGTTGATTTGGGTTTGAAGACGCTTTGACGCCCATTCCTTGACACTTCTATGCACACACATACACGCATTTCTGATAGAAAACCTTGCCTGTGCACGTCCAGAAGAGTGCAGTGTCTCCACTGGCCATTGTCCTTTCTCACCTTGAAGACTGTACCTACTATGTCCTTCCATCCTTCCATTGCCTGTGCCTAGCTTAGCACCAATACCAAGTAGGCATTTGGTCACTTTTGAAAGAATACACACAGTTGGGTATATATATGTCTTTAATATTTATGTTATTGTTGGGGATAACAAGCCTTTTAAAATATTCATTCATTCATTCATTTGAAAGGCAGAGAGAGAGAGAGAGAGATCTCCCCCATCCACTGGTTCACTCCCCAACCCTACACTCCCAAAAGCCTGCAGTGGCTGGGCTGGGCCAAGGCTAAAACAGGAAGCCAGAAACTCAGTCTAGGTATTCCAAGTAGACGTCAGGAATCCAATCACTTGGGCCATTGCCTGCTGCCTTGCAGGGTCTGCATTAACAGGAAGCTGGAATTAGGAGTTGGAGCTGGGAGTAAAACTCAGGTACTCTGGTGATGTGCACTGCAGGCTTCTCAACTGCAAGGCTAAACGCCCTCCCTGTAGGCTTTTTATTTAATATTTCTGGGCCTCAAATGCTTCCTTCAAGGTTTGCAGCTGATGCTTCTAACTTCAGCAATCAGGCTTTCAAAAATAACCAACATGCATTGTCTCTTAAATCTGTGTCTCCATTTGTATTTTTGACAGATCATTCTACTGTCTCTGAAAAGACCCTCTCCTGTACCAGCAGTCTACCTTGGCACTGACACTTTCATCAAAGAGTAACTTACTCTGTCTGTCTATTTTCTATGTATCTACCTAGCATGCACACACACACACCCTAGCACTTCAAAAAGTTTGGGGAAAAATGATATTAAAAGATGGGTTTGTTTTTGATGAGAAAATAATTGAAAATCCATGCGTGGCTTTTGTATAATTCATATTTTCCATGACTTTATTGGAGGCCCACCTACTCTATGCAGGCCTTCTCTGGACTCTGCATTCCGATCATTGGTTCATTCGGCTATTCGGATGTGAATACCATTGTCGTCATCACTTTAGCTACATGAAATACTATTAAATAAGTCTTGAGACAATAAAGGTCATCCAATGTTTTTCTTCTTTAAAAAAAAAATTAAACAAAATTAAAATTGTGATTCCATAGCTGCCTGAGCCATGTTGCCAAAACTCCAGAGACACTTGTCCTTAGGGGCTGCTGACCTGGATGGGGAAATACAGGACGTTTCCATCACCACGGGAAGTTCCACCGGGCAGCTCGCTCCAGGGAGAGACGCCAGTTCCCTGAACAAAGCCGAGGCCGACTCTGTAGCATCCCCATGAGCATGACGGGGCTGCATAGCAAAAGGCGGCAGACTTCTGTTAGCTGAAGGGCTCACCATTTAGGAGCTTATTATTCACAGTGGTGGCAAAGTGACCGCTTCTCTGGTAATAGCGGTCAGATGCTAAGACAATTCTCTCTCGATAGACAGGGATGAATAAATTCCACCTGCAGAAGTGTCTGGCCCACGAGCTCAGAACCGGTGAATTTCTGGGGCTCAATCCAGGAACAGTGGCAAAAAGGGTAGCGGCACCACTGGCAGTGTTGAAGCTCTTTGCGTGGGTTTTCACAGCCTGAGGCGCAGTGGGAAAAACATCCTTGCACTCATTCCTCATCCTCAAGTAGGGAGCTCCTGCCATCTACAGTTCCAAAATCCACGGAAAAGTCAGCGATCACGCAAGATCACAGTCCTAACATCTTAGACAACGGGGACTGGAATTCCCAGAGGGTCGTGAAACATTGTAAAGCAATATTATCAATAAAAAGGCACACTGGAATCCTAGTAGACAATGCTTTCAGAATGACTTGTTTCACTTAGTAACATGCATTTAAGCTCTCTGCATGCCTTTGTGGTTTGAGAGTCATCTCTTTTGAGTGCTGAATAATATTCCATTGTCTGGGTGTGTCACAGTTTATTTATTCATCTGCTTAGCCATGGATGTCTCGGTTGCTACCAATTTGGGCCATGATAAATAAAGCTGCCGTACATATCCATGTGGGCGTCACGCTGTGAGTCATTTGGGTGAATATGAGACAGGAAGACTGCAGGATGTTATGGTAAGAGTATGTTCAGTTTTCTAAGAAACCACAAACTGTCTTCCAAAACGGCTGTCCAATTTTGCACCCCACCAGTAATAAACAAGAGTCCCGGTCACCACACCTCCTGGCCAGCATTTTGTGTGGTCAGCGCTCTGGATTTTGGCCTTTCTGATAGGTGTGTGATGGGGTCTCATTTCTTTGTTTGAATTTGCATTATCAGAACTGTTTGTTAAAGGCTTTCGTTCCATTGCTTGTTCTCACATTGTTGAGGTTTTATGTTGGATAAGAGACCTTTCTCAGATACGTCTTGCAAATATTTTCTCATTATTTCTCAGTGTCTTCTCATTCTCTTGACAATGTCTTTTTCAGAGCACAAAGTGCAAATTTTGATGACTCCCCTTTCATCAATTCTCTCTTTCATGGATTATACTTTTGGTGTTGGATCTATAAAATCATTGCCAAACCCTAGATCATCTGGATTTTCTCCCATGGTATCTTCCAGGAGTTTCATAGTTTTACTTTTTGCATGATCTATGTGTTGTATGAATCCAACGGTATGGCATTCTGGAAAAGGCAAAATTGCAGAGACGGTAGAGAGATCAGGGGTTGCCAGGAGGGATGCGTGGGCAGAACACAGAGGAAGCGTAGGGTAGCCAGACTCTGTTGTGTGATGCTCCAATGGTGGCTGGGTAGCAGGATGCATTTATCCACATCCACAGAATGTACGGCTTCAAGAGTGAACCCTAACGTGGGCTGAGGGTGAGCACGAGTGCCCGTGTCAGCGCATCAGCCACAGCAGATGCGGTGCTCTGGGGTGGGGGAGTGACAAGGGGTGGGCTGTGCATGTGTGGAGGCAGGGGGTAGATGTACCTTCTGCTCAATTGCTCTGTGAACATGAACCTGTTCTAAAAACAAAATCTAACTAAAAGGAGAATAGGTAAGTTAGAGCATGATGCCTTCATTGTTCCAATCCCTCCATCGCGTTTGGGTGGCATTGGAAATGAAAGTGTGTCCCTTGGAATGTATTCAGCCTTCATCATCTGGTCCCACCCATCCCTCGGACCTTGTCTTTGAGCAGTGTCCGCTCTGCTTACTGGTCACATGGGTCTTAGTCTGCTCTCTGTCGCAACAACAAAATCGCGGAGGCTGGGTCGTTGATAAATAACGATGTTTATGTAACTTACGGTTCTAGAGTCGGGGAGGTGCAAGAACTTGCTAGAACTTGCACCTGCCCAGCCCCTGGGGAGGACCTCCTTGCTGGCGGAGGGCATGCTGTGGGGAGACAGGGTCGGCTCAGGTCTCTCTTCCTCTTCTGAGAAAGCCACTAATGCCATCATGAGGTGCCCGCCCTTGTGTCCTCCTGTGGTCCTAATTGCCCCACCTTCGAATACCATACACCTGGGAAGTTGGGGCTTACATTTCCAACACCTGAGCTTTGGGAGAACACATTGCCAGCCTTCGTAGCACCATCGTGCCATGCCAGGCTCCAGCCCTGCTGGGTTTCTTCCTGTTCCTGGGACCAGCAGCTAGTCCCCACCTTGGCCTTAGCCTTTGCTCTCCCTTTGCCCAGAACACAACCTGCTCTCTCTGCCCCTTAACCCCAATCACTCACATGGTGATTTTCAAGTACTGGATGTCGCCTAATCATTCAGGATTCCCCTCGAATAGCACCTCATCAGAAAGCCCTTCAGAGAATCCTAAATTCCTGCCCCTCATCCTCGGCCTCACATCATCCCGGTTCTTGCTACACTGTGTGACCATGCGGGAAGATCTCACTTCCATGAGGCCCTGAGCCTCGTCTTTGGCTCATAGTTGTTTACTCGGTCCCAGACACAGTGGGGCATGTGTGGCTCTCATAAAAGACACTAAATAAATTTCTTGAATATTCTGGAAGAGCAGATCACTTAAGTGTATAAGAATCAGTTGATAAAACTAGACCTTATGAGCCCATGCAATGTGAATTGTAGTTAATGCCATTTTTAAGACTTTGAGAACTTCATGATTATCCTGTGAAAATACTGGAGACTTGGCAAATTAGAAACCTTTCCTGAAAGTTCTACAAACAGAAAATTTCACAACACTTGTTTCATGTCTGCTATGTGGAGACTATACAGATGGCCCCAAACCGACAATGATTTAATTGCTGATTTTTTGACTTTACAATAGTGTGAAATTGATGCATGCCCAGTAGAAGCTGGGTTTTAAATGTGGGGTTGTGATCTTTTCCTGGGCTGGTGATGTGTGGTCCAATACTCCCTTGTGATGCTGGCCAGCACCAGTGAGCCCTAGCTCCAGCTCCCAGTCAGCTCCTTGATCAGAATGGTGAACAATCAATATGCCCTGTGCTGTGCTGCTCTGCTTGGGTGCTAGGATGCTTGGTAGGTTAGGTGTAGCAAGTGCATCTTTTTGCTGAATGATATTTTCAACTGATGTTAGGTTTGTATACCACTGTACATCAAGATCAAGGAACACCTGTATATGTAAATAAGTTGAGAGGTTTCTATAAGACCATCTTTTTAATATGTTATTTATTTCCATCTACTTGAAAAGCAGAGGTAGAGAGAGAGGGGAGAGAGAGAGAGAGAGAGAGAGAGAGATTGATTCCAGTCATTGGTTCACTCCTCAAATGGCTGCAAAGCCAGGGAGGGCTGGGCTGTGTTGGGCTGAATCCTGAAGCCAGGATCTCCATGCTGGTTTCCCCCATGTGTGGAGGGGCCCAAGCGCTTGAGTCATTGTCTGCTGCCTCCCAGAGTGTGCATTATCAGGAAGCTGGATTGGAAGCACAGTAGCCAAGACAGAACCAGCACTCTGATATGGGATTGGATCTCACCAGCAGCATCTCAACCTGTCGCAGCACAATGGCCATCCCCATGAGACGATTTTGACTACTGATGTGTGTATTCTCAGATCTCTAGGGGGCAGCACCCTGTGAGTGTCAGAGTATGTACTTAAATCTTCAAATCTAGTTACTCCATCACAAAAATATTAATACAACTGAATTATATAATTGCTTGCATTAATAATGACATTTAGACGATGCTAGAATTCTGTAGACTGATTTTGGAATTCAATTCTGATGATCGAATCCAGGTAATGCTGTCTCTGATGTGGAGATGGGAAATGTACAAATCAGGGTGTGTGCTTGAGTCTAAACTGCCTTCAAGATCCTCTATAGAGCTGAGCACATCATGAATATTGTGCTGACACAGGATTGGTTCATACAAAGGAGTGGCATATTTTATTTTGGAATATTTGTAGAAAGAAAGGATATTAGAACTTTTTCCCATAAAGATTTCTACTCAGGTCTACAAACTTTCATTGTATGGCAAAACAATAGAACAGTCATGAGTTATATTCAGAATTTTAATTTTTAATGGCCACATTTTTACCCTATTTCTGATATTTCTTGTATAGACTTAAGCCATTGACATTGTATGAGTTTATCTTTGGGGCTGTGTGCTTCTCAGCAAACAACTATACTGTCATTGCCATCATTCTTATAGTTCATGATTTATAGTATATTCTGGCTTCCCATTTAATGATAGCCATTTTCCCTTATATGTATATTCAAGGAAAAACCTGACTCATATTAAAGAAAAAATAACAATAAATAGTAGCCCTGACATAACATGGATGCAGTGACAGCTTTGAATGTGGTTGCAAATGACTGACACTGGGAAATGCTTTGAGCAGATACACTGTACATGCCTGGCAATCAACTGATACTCTTTTTTTTTATAACATTTATTTACTTATTTGAAAGTCAGAGTTACACAGAGAGAGGAAAGGCAGAGAGAGAGAGAGAGAGAGAGAGAGAGAGAGAGAGAGAGGTCTTCCATCCGATGGTTCACTCCCCAATTGGCCAAAATGGCCAGAGCTGCACCGATCCAAAGCTAGTGACCAGGAGCTTCTTCCCAGTCTCCCACATGGGTGCAGGGGCCCAAGGACTTGGGCCATCTTCTATTGTTTCCCAGGCCATAGCAGAGAGCTGGATCCGAAGTGGAGCAGCTGGGACTTGAACTGCACCCATATGGGATGCCGGTGCTTCAGGCCAGGGCGTTAACCTCCTGCACTACAGCACCAGCCCCTCAACTGATACTCTGTGCCCAAGTTTGGTATCTGGATATTTATTTATTTAAGATTTATTTATTTATTTGAAAGTCAGTTATACAGAGAGAGAAGGAAGGGCAGAGGCAGAGAGAGAGAGAGAGAGAGAGAGAGAGAGAGAGAGAGGTTTTCCATCCACTGATTCACTCCCCAGTTAGGCTGGAGCTGTACCAATCCTAAGCTAGGAGACAGGAGCTTCTTCCAGGCCTCCTGTGCAGGTGCAGGGGCCCAAGGATTTGGGCTATCTTCTTACTGCTTTCCCAGGCCATAGCAGAGAGCCGGATCGGAAGTGTAGCAACTGGGTCTTAAATTGGTGCCCATATGGGATGCCGACACTGCAGGCAGTGGTCTAACCTGCTACGTCACAGTGCGGGCCCTAGTACATGGATATTTAAAAAAAGCTTTTAATCCCTTTGTGCTTTGCTTGACCCTTGACATAGGGGAATGGTTCCTAGATGTTTGTGCAATGCTGGACTCTTGAGTGGGAAATAATGACACGGCCTTGGGATACCTACACCTGTCCCTGGATACGAGAGTGAGAATCACCCATCAGCTCCAGTGAAATGGCTGGTGCAGGTGTGAGCACAGGTTCCTCTCCTTGCCTGGAGCTGGCATGCAGTTCAAGAGTCATGGAATAGTCTGTTTCACAAAGCCCTGTGTTCCAGCTTTCTCCTTCAGATCTGTGGCCTCCACTCAGCGAAGTTCCAGACAGAAGGACCAGGCTGTGGGGCAGAGGCACTTACCGTAGTCACACTGACAACAGAGCTCCCTCTGCCCAGCGGGCGTCACCATTGCCTTTCAGAGCCCTGTGGGCTCCCGACAAGAGGGCAGATCAGGTGAGACCCTGTCCAACCCACGACGACTCCTGTTGTCTCCATTTGCCTAACAGAAAGACATCTATTTTAAATTAATTAATTGATTGATTGGTATGAGAGGGAAGGAAGGGGAGAGGAGAGTTGGGGGGCAATCCCATGAACTGATTAACTCCCCAACTCCCCAAATGCCTGCAAAATAGGGGCCAGTTCTCACATGTGGGTGGAAGGTACCCACTTTCTTGAGCCATCACCACTGTCTTCTGGGGTCTGTATGGGCAGAAAGCTGGGCAGAACCGGAACCAGCAATCAAACCCAGGTATTTGGGTGTGGGATGCGTCATAACTGCTAAGCTAAGAGCCTGCTCTACGGAGACATATTTTCAGTGACCACGTGGGTAGCAGAAAGACGGCATTAGAAGTCACTCAATGACTAACCAGAATCTCCAATATTACCATGTTTGTCTCAAAACCACGAGGGCGGGTCAGGAAGGGTGCTCCCTGGCCCCCGCCAAGGGGCTGTTGTCAGGGCTCCCTACTGGTGACTGGGCAGCAGTACTCAGCACACGTCTCAGATTCCAGACATACGAAGGGCAAGTAAGAGGCAAGAGATGCAAACAGAACCCTTCAAAACTTGTCTGCATTACAGAGTCTGCTCAACCCCTCAAGGGGATGTAGTTAAGTTAAACTTCCCGGAGCAGAGAAAAGAGGAAACCCAGAATAAGGACACTAGACCCAACACGAGTCAGGTGCCTGCACACCCATCCTTTTAGTGCAATTTGCTCCTCTCCCTGATCACTTTTACTAGACGTTTTTGGAGCGGTTTTGGGTTCACAGCAAAAACCAGCAGAAGATAGAGAGACCTCCTGCTTCCCTCCGGCTCCCCACATGCACCTCCCCGCCCCCCATCACCAGGGCTGCACACGAGGATAATGCATTGTTACGTCATCATCACCTGGGGTCCACAGTGGATGGGTTCCCTTGAGGTGTTGCGCACTTCCTGGGTTTGCGCACACGTGCGCTGTCCACCATCATAGAACCATACGGAGTGTCGTCACAGCCCCTCAGACTCTGTGTGCTGCAGGTTCATCCCTCTCTTCTTCCTAACCCCTGGCAACAGCTGATCTGTGGAGTACGTCCGCAGTATTGCCTTCTCCAGATGCCATATAGTTGGAGTCAGGCAGGACACAGGCCCTGCAGACTGGCTTCTCTCACTTAGCAATGTGCATTTAAGTTTTCTTCGCACTTTTTTTAATGCATTGATGGTCAGGTCTTTTTAGCACTGAATAATCCTCCTTTTCTGATGTACCATGGTTTAGTCATCCATTCACCCACTGAAAGATGTCTTGAGTGCTTTAGGGTTGCTAATGATGAGTGAAGCTTTTTTTAAAATTTTTAAATTTTTTTATTTATTTGACAGGTAGCATTATAGACAGTGAGAGAGAGAGAGAGAGGTCTTCCTTCTGTTGGTTCACTCCCCAAATGACCACAACATGCGGCGCTGCACCAATCCAAAGCCAGGAGTCAGGTGCCTCCTCCTGGTCTCCCAGACGGGTGCAGGTGCCCAAACACTTGGGCCGTCCTCCACTGCCTACCCTGGCCACAGAAGAAAGCTGGACTGGAAGAGGAGCAACCAGGACTAGAACCCGGCACCCATATGGGATGCCGGCACCGCAGGCAGAGATTAACCAAGTGAGCCACGGCGCCTGCCTGAATGAAACTTTCATAGGCACCCATGTGTAGGAGTTTGTGATTACAGGAGCGGATGATGAGACTGGGCTTCATTTTCTAAGAAATCATCAAACTGTTTTCCAATGTGGCTGCACCATGTTGCATTGCCCCCAGCAATGAGTGAGCTTTCCTCTTGCCCAACATGTTCCGCCCCATTTGGTATTGTCCATGCTCTGGAATTTGGCCACTAACATAGGTGTGTTGCTACAGCTCCATTTTAAATTTGCATTTCCCTGATGACATATGGTGTGGAGCTCACTGCTTCTGAAGAAAAACTGCAGTAACTCAATACTTGTGGACAGGCGAGGATCACCCTAAATGTTCCTACCCTATCTGTAATTGTATCTCCCTGTCCCCCAACACGCACAAATGAGAGAGAAAAGCTCTTGAAGTTTCTATGAAGATTAAAAAGAAGATGGAAGTTTTTTTTTTAAAAGATTTATTTACTTATGTGAGAGGTAGAGTTACAGACATTGAGAGGGAGAGACACAGAGAGAGGTCTTCCATCCTCTGGTTCACTCCCTAAATGGCCACAACAATCGGAGCTGAACCAATCTGAAGTCAGGAGCCAGGAGCTTCTTCTGGGTCTTCCATGCAGGTGCAGGGGCCCAAGTGCTTCTGTGCCATCGTCTACTGCTTTCCCAGGCCATAGCAGAGAGCTGGATCGGAAGTGGAGCAGCAGGGACTAGAACTGGTGCCCATATGCGATGCTGGCACTGCAGGCAGAGGATTAACCTACTGCACCACAGCGCCAGCCCCAAGATGGAAGTCATCTATCCTTTGATGCTTCCGTTTCTGTCGTTGCCCTTGTCTCGGCCAGGCCCTGAGCTATGAGTGAAGCCTCACACTTCTCCCTGTGGATCCCAGAGCCAGGCTGGGATTCCTTTGGACTGTCTTCCTCATTTCCCTGCAGCTGTCTGCCTTTCCAGGATGGTCTGCTCCCCAGCTCCTCAGCCACCTGCCTTCCCTTCCCCTGGGTCCTTGTTCAAGTTGGCTCTGGTGGGACCCTGGGACGTCCCTCCCTGCTGGTGCACCTGCACTGGTCCAGTTCTGTTCTACAGCCAGTCACGCTCACATCGTCCAAGCTCAAGGGCAGCTTGTGTGGTCTCCTGACACCTGACCACGTTCACACCCTGCTTCTGGGACAGAAGAGCTCCCCTCTGGACTGGAAGTTGCCTGCGGGCTAGAAACACATTTCCTGCCTCACCTGCGCACTCCGCCCACGTCAAGCCATCCCACACGTCATTGTCCTTTGACTGCACACGACTACTGCTGAGACAGGCTTTCAAAGAAGGGAGGGGACCCCAAGCCGGAGCTGTCTGAAGCATGAACCCTTATTTCGAATCCTATTGAGTCTCTCTGTCAAGGACTCTTTGGACTATGAAAACAGGAACAATTATGGTGTAAATGGACTTTGAAAATAGCAATAATTAGGTAATTAAAAATGTACTTCAGTTTCATTATAGTGTCCATAAAATTCCACCATCGAAAAACAAACTATTTTAACATATTTTACTTATTATAATTCATGTAATTGTGATTTTTATGTTCCACCTAGTTATGCAATTAAGTAGTACATGGCTATTTCTTACAATTAAACATTGCTAAAATCTGCCGCCAGTTCGGAACGCAGAGTATGATATATTTAACAACTTTTTACGCTAAACGGGAGACATGGTTAACATTGTATCCATTTAATTCCATTTTAATTAGTTGAATAATATTTTTAAATGTGAATTTAGGCCCAACCAAAATGGAGCATTACTTAAGGTTGTTTCCTTTCAAATTATGTGTCTGCAACTTGTTGATGGTTTTCAGAGAAGAACAGAAGTGGAAGCTATGTTGTTCTTGATCAAAGCTTCTCACTCACTGGTTAGAGCCACTCGTGTGTCCTTATGTTGTGTATCAACAGAACCTCTTGCCTTTATTCTAAAAAAAATATATATATATACATATATATGTATATATGTATACATATGTATATTTGAGAAGCAGTAAGTTGGGTAAGAAGTAGAACTGGGACTTGAACCCAAGCATTCCAACATGCCATGTGAGCAGCCTAAGTGGAGTCTTAATCATTGTACAAAATGTCTGCCTTTGGAGGAATAATTGTCCTTTTTTTTTCCTTGTCTTCTGTTACGTTGACAAGCTGGGGCTCCTGCCTCTCTAGCCAGTTTACAATACCAGTTACTCTCCAGCTAGATTTTTGCGTCTAGGCACATGTGGGCAGCTCAGTCCCTGGCCGTCCACCGTGGGTCACTCAGATCTCCACCTTGGAGCTCTTGAGACAGCTTGAACTTGGACTAAGCATCTGCCAAGCTGGGAGTGGACCCTAGGCTCCCTAGTCATGGCCTTCTGCTCATTACACTCTTTGGGTCTCAGGATCCCACCTTCTCTGCTACCTCCAGGGGGCAGTCCCCAGTCCTGTCTGTTGCTCCCTCAGCCTCAGATCCACCTAACTCTAACCCTTACATTATCTTAAAATCCCTCACCGACCCAACTGTGGCTGGTATTGAAGAAACGGTGTGATGAAGGGAGCAGCAGTAAGGTCTGCACGTGGACCTGTGTGTTGCTGGGCAGTTCTGGGGGAGGGACTCGTGGTTACAACAGAATTCAGCACTGAGAAAGCTACAGCTCGCCTTCACTGGCCCTTGAACCGTGCCTGAGATTAGGCAAGGAGAGCCTCCTGTGCGCCAGGTGTGGTGCTGGGACTGGAACGCTCCTAGATTCAGTTCCTGCACCAGCACTGCATTCTACAGAAGGGAGACACAAGTGTATGGCAGCCGTGGTTGTTTTCGTCCATTCACAATGCATTTTTTTCCTTCTGTGGCGAGCATCTTGCCTTTTCTGGGTGTGCACCTCTTTGCATGTATGCAGTCTTCATGGGCGGTATTGCAAACCCCAGCCCTTCTGGCCAAGACACAGACATGTGATGGCAGCTAGGCTCACTGGGCTCTCCCTGCCGGGGGTGTGAATGTTAAGAGGATGGTGACAAAGGGAAGGCTGTGGAGCTGCTTCCTCCATGCAGGATATGGGGTGGCAGCAGGGGTCCCTGCGCCTGGAGCCCCGCAGCTGCCTGGTCTCATCCTCTCCCAGGCTGCTTGTTCACCCTGTGTCGTGACTCCCTAACCTGGCCCGTTTCCTCCTCCTGTTAACCAGAGTCTCTTTCAACTGCTTGAAAGTGAAGAACCCCATGTGATGGAGGGCGTTTCCATCCGTTCATTCATCTAGGGAGGCGTGGCTGAGCGTCTTCCCTGGGGACGCCCTGAGCTCAGCCCTGGGCGCACAGCAAAGACACGGGGCTGTTCTGTGGCTCAGGCTCAGCTGGCTGTCAAGCCAGGTGGCCTGTGTGCTGCAGTCTTTTGTCGGCCTGGGTGCTGGGTCTGTGCTCAAGGTGTCCTTGAGCCGATTCTCTCCTCCACCTCTGCACTGAGCCGTAGCGTGGACAAGTGCCAGGCATTTGCAACCATGAGGTTCCTCGGTCCATTGGCCAACCCGTTCTTCCACATGGGCTCTGTGAAGGCAGCTTCTTTTGGGTAAAAGAGGCCTCCAGGGGCTGACATTGTGGTCATCAGTGAAACAAAACCATTTCACATCTTCCTTCCTAACTAGTATAAATTTGCTTCCTTTTTCTTATCTTATTAATTTACCTAGGACTGCCGCTTGCAAGGCTGATATCCCATATTGGAATGCTGGGTCAGGTTTTACTTTCTTTTTTTATGATTTATTTTTTATTTATTTGAAAGGTAGAGTGATAGAGAGAGAGAGAAAAGAGAGAGAGAGAGAGAGAGAGAGAGACCATCCATCTAGTGGTTCACATCCCCAAATGGCCACAACATCAGGGCCAAAACTAGGAACTCAGAGCTTCTTCCGGGTCTCCCACATAGGTGCAGGGGCCCAAGCCCTTTAGCTCTTGGATCATCTTCCCCTGATTTCCCAGGCACATAAAAAGGGAGCTGCATTGGAAGTGGAGCAGCCAGGACCCAAGCCGGAGGCCGTATGTGATCCCAGCATAGCAGGTGGAGGCTTAACCTGCTACGCCACAGCACCAACCCATGCCTGCTTGGTTTCTGGAAAAGCAGTGGAGGATGGCCCAACTATTTAGGCCCCTGCCACTCATGTGGGAGACCTGGGTGGAATTTCAGGTTTCAGCATGGCCTAGCCCTGTTTGTTGTGGCCATTTGGGGAGTGAACCAGCAGAGAGAAGATCTCTCTCTTTCTTTAGGCCTCTCCTTCTGTCTGTCACTCTACCTTTCAAGTAAATAAATAAATCTTGCAAAAGTGAAAAGAGGCCCCTATACAGGGGCAATGGTTAAGCCACAGCTTGGGATGCCCACATCCCATATCAGAGTGCCAGAGTTCAAGTCCTGGCTCATCTTCTGATGCCAGCTTCCTGCTAATGGGTGTCCTGGGATGAAGGAGGTGGTACTTGGGTCCTGGCTACCCACATGTGGGACCTGGACTGAGTTCCAGGCTCCTGGCCTTGACCTGGTCCAGCTCAGGCTGTTGTGGGCATTTGGGGAGTGAATCAGCAGATAGAATACCTCCCTCTGTTTCTTTGTCTGCCTTTCAAATAAAAAATAGATGAATAAATAGATAGTTTTAAAAAGAGGCCCCCAGAATAAATCAGGAGATGTCATTGAATTTGTGGCTTTTGTCACAGAATTCCAGTTCTCCTTTGTGAGGCCCAATTGCTCCCAGTAGAAATCTAGGAATTGTTCATAGGACCTTTCTGCTTTTTTTTTTTTAACATCTTTTTCTAAACCTTGAGATGAAGAGGGGAAAAACCTGCCTCTCACTGTAATTCAAAGGTAGTGAATGGCATAAAAAGAGTTAAGTGTTGTAGTCCTTGGCAGCATTGGTGACAATGTGTGTACTTTAATTTCTAATAAAAAAATCAAGCAGGTATGAATAGCAATAAAATTGCTCAAAAATTGTTCAAATTGAAGGGAAACAATTGGAAATGGATTTGGAAATATAATGTTTAGCTAAGCAAGCCATAATGTTCTGTTATTTTAATCAGTGTTGTAAAGTAATTTAAATGATGCAAGAAGAGAGTTTCGGAGTTTACTATATAATCACTTTTCTCAATGCATTCATCAGAAGGTGTTCCATGTTAATGATTCTATGGCTCACGACAGACACCGGCTGTCTGCTTCAAGTTTCTGTTGGGAACTTTCAGATTTGACTCCCCTCTCCCCTTGCTTTTCCTCACATTTAGTTTACATGCTGTTAACTGCGGTTTGCCCTCACACTCCACCTTGGAGAAAAAGGGAAGAAAGCAGAGGGAGGGAGGAAGAAGTTTGGTTTGAATGAGATGATCAACTCCATCAGTGAGGAGTGAGCCCAAGGAAGATTTCATTGTGTGACTCCCTTCCACTGCTTCTTTTCAAAGATTTGTTTGATTTATGTGAAGAACAATGATACATGAACACACACACACACACACATACACAGGGAGAGAGAGAGAGAGAGATCTTTCATCTGCTGGTTCACTCCCCAAGTGGCTGCAATAGCCAGGGATGAGCCAGGTGCAAGTGAGGTGTACTGAAGCTCCAGCTGGGTCTCCCACATACTAGCAGGGGCCCAAGTACTCGAGCCATCTTATATGGCTTTCCCAGGTGCATTAGCAGGAAGCTGGATCAGAAGTGGAGCAGCCGGGACTCAAACCAGTACTTTTGATAGAGGTTGCCGGCATTGCCTTGTGGCTTAATCCAGTGTGCTGCGACTCTGGTCCCCTCTTTTCTGTCTCTTGACTGGGTCTCTGGGTGCTGGGAGCACCCCTGAGGCTGACTCCGGGTTTTCCGTATGAAGACACAATCTTCATATGAGACGTCTTCTAAAGCCTAACAGCTCCTTGAGGCACAACCGCACAGATGACCCTGCTGACAACCCAGCCTGTGTCCATGGAGCAGCCGGAGTGACCCTGTAAAAGAGGAATCGCTCACATCAGACCTCTGCTAAAAACTCTGGGGTTTCCATTTCTTTCTCGGTGGAAAGCCAATCCCCCCGGGGACCCTAATGGCTCTGCAGCCTGCAGCCCCTGTCTCCCCTTATCCTTCCTTCTCCACTACTCACTCCTCTTGTTCTTGGCCCTTGAACAGAGTGATTGCGTCTCATCCTCAGGGCGTCCGTACAGCCTGTGCCTTCTTGCTGGTGCCCATCCCCCTGCGAGGTGAATGGCTCAGTCCTCATCCCCATCCATTCACCATCTCCTTGGGGCATGCCTTGATCATCTGAACTTGAACTTCACCTGCCACCCACCATCCACTGTCCTATTCCCTTAGCGTTCCCTGCTCTAATTTTTTACCTATAACACTTATCATCTTTCCATGCTTTATGTTTTTTTTTGTGATTGTTATGCTTATTTTTTATCATTTCTCCCCAGTACATGAGGATTTTGGTCCAATTCTGTCCACTGTATTTGGTCTCCCAGCACTGTGCTCAGTGCACAAAGGAGTAACTAAATGTCAATCACCAAACATTGTATTTTCTTGAAGTGTTTTGTGAGGGTGACTTGGATAACAAGCATCTTGTTATTATGTGCACTGATATATAACTTTCTCTCCTGTTTAAGATGAGTGTCTGTCGTAGAAGGATTACAGAAATATTTAGCAGTGTATATTAAAGATCTTAAAAATGAATAACTTGGGGCCAGTGCTGTAGTGTAATGGGTAAAGCCGCTACCTGTGATGAGAGCATCCCATATGGATGCCTGCTTGAGTCTTTGCTCCTCCACTTCCAATCCAGCTCCCTACTAATGCACCTGAAAAGTAGCAGATGATGGCCCAAGTGCTTGGGCCCTTGCACCCATGTGGAAGACCCAAACGAAGCTCCTGGTTCCTGGGTTTAGCCTGGCTCAGTCCTGGAGTTGCAGTCATTTGGGGAGTGAACCAGCAGATGGAAGATTCTCTCTCTCTCTCTCTCTCTCTCTCTGTAACTCTTTCAAATAAATAAATAAATAAATTTTTACATAAATGAATAATGTTTGATCCAGAAATTCTGCACCAGAAAATTTATTCTAGAAAAATTGACAAAAATATTCTTAAATGTTTGAAAAATCATGTTATGCACAAATAGTGGAATTCTAGTTGGCCATTATGATTCAGTGTAGAACTCTTTTTAAAGTGGAAAATGTTTATGATGTGTGAATTGAAAAAGTTACACAACTTTATATGTATGAGAGGTCTTCAATAGATTTGTCGAAAATAAATAATATGAAAATACTATGAGTTTCAAATTATTTTACACCAAATTAATCTTTTAATTACATTTTCACATTCCTTTTGAAGAATCTTTGTAAATACATGTACTCATATGCATTATATAAGTGAATATACATATCTCTATTTGTATCTGTCATCTATCTGTCTTTCCTGCAAGAATATATTTTATGTTATGATGTTATCATTAATAATTTTCAAATTGTTATTTTTTTGTAATTTTTGGTAAAAATGTTCTACATTAGCTTATCTTTTCAAAGAGCATCACTTTAGAATGAATTCTGTAGTTAGAACAAATGACAGTAGGTGCTGTTTCCAGCTGAAAAACGAATCTTGATTCTTTCTAGCATTTAATATTGCAATTTGAATTAGAGGAAGTTGTTTCCAGCTTTCCTTTCCATCGCGGGCTACAGTCTTGTGGGGAAGGAAGAGCCAAGTCATAGGCAGGTGCAGTGCCGCTGGGGCTGGGGAAAGAGCAGGCCCCGCCCTGCACTTGGTTTTCCTGCCAGCGGTTGCTGGATTGCGCAGTGGCCACTCCTGGAGCCCACGTGGCTCCTTGCTCAGTTTAGCCACAGTGTGCTGAGCGCTGCACAGCAGGGATTAGATGTAAGACAGATGTGCCAGCCACGTGGCTGCTTCTTTGAGGCAGAACTTATCCATTGCCTTTGTCAGTTTTTTTCCTAATACATTGATATTTCCTTATTAAATTGCATGCTTGTCAAGAAAAATCCATTTGTCAAACATTTTTTAGCAATTTGACGTTCATTATTTATGTATTTATTTTTCCATATCCAAATGTTTTGCTTTTCCCCTTTTTGATGTCTCCCTTCATTATTAGATTTGGCATTAACATTTAATCTGCACATGCAGATTGGTAGCTTTATTTATTTTTTATTTCTTAAAGATTTTTAAAATTTATTTGAAAGGCAGAGTTATAGAGAGAAAACTTTTTATTTTTATTTTTTAAACGTGTTTATTATTTAGTTGAAAGGCAAAAATACAGAGAGAAGGAAGGAGATAGGGGGGAAGAGAGAGAGAGAGAGAGAGATCTTCAGTCCGCTGGTTCACTCCCCATATGGCCTAAACAGCCAGGGCTGGGTCAGGTCAAAGCCAAGCACAAGAAGCTTCATCTGGGTGTCCCACGTGGGTGCAGGGGCTGAAGCACTTGGGCCATCTTCTTTTACTTTCCCAAGCAACATTAGCAGGGAGCTGAATCGGAAGCAGAGCAGCTGGGACTTGAACCAGAGCCCATATGGGATGCTGGTGCTGCAGGTGGCGGCACTGGCCCAGTTTTATTTGTTTTATAATTTTCTAGTGTGTGTGTGTGTGTGTGTGTGATGTCACGGGTGAGAAAGAAGATTTAACCAACATTAAATAAAAGCAACTTTCTCGGTAATTCTGTCATATACCACCTAACAATGATATTTTTAGTATTGCACTAATATTTAAAAGGCACCTATCGTGTCCCTGCCATGATGTTAGGTTTCTTTGGGAATTTCTTCTATGTAATTGATTTGAGCAGAACTGGCACCCATGCGAGATGCTGGGGTTGCAGATGGCGGCTGAACCTGTTGTGATTCATCCACTTTTCTGCCTGACACCTTACCTTACTTTTTTTTTCTTTTTTTTTTGACAGGCAGAGTGGACAGTGAGAGAGAGAGACAGAGAGAAAGGTCTTCCTTTGCCGTTGGTTCACCCTCCAATGGCCGCCGCGGCCGGCACGCTGCAGCTGGCGCACCGCGCTGATCCGATGGCAGGAGCCAGGAGCCAGGTGCTTTTCCTGGTCTCCCATGGGGTGCAGAGCCCAAGGCCTTGGGCCATCCTCCACTGCACTCCCGGGCCACAGCAGAGAGCTGGCCTGGAAGAGGGGCAATCGGGACAGAATCCGGCACCCCGACCAGGACTAGAACCCGGTGTGCTGGCGCCGCAAGGCGGAGGATTAGCCTAGTGAAAAGTATATGTTGCTTCCAAGTACATTGAATAAGTGGTCTTGAAATCCCACATCATCTTTTTTTTTTTTTTGACTACTTTTCAAGCATAGTTTTAGGTTCACTGAAACATGGAGTGAGAGATCCAGAGTTCCCATTTCTCCCTTCCCCACACGGGCACAGCTCTGCCCTGGTGACGGTTCCCACCAACGTGGTGCATTTGGTACAATGGATGAACCTACACCGGCACATCACCATCACCCAGAGCCCGTGGTTTACATAAGGGTCACTGCCGGGGACATAAGTTGGGACAAACGCAGAGCGACACAGCATGCAGAATAGTTTCACTAAGAACGCCTCTACTCTTCACCTCTTCCTACTCACCTCTGGGAATGACTGATCTGTTCATCACCTTCGCATCTTATCTGTTCCAAAACATCATCGAGTTGTAATCATACAGTATGTAGCCTTGTAAGCCTGGCCCTTTTCGCTTAGCAACACACATTTAAGTTTCTCCTGTGTCTTTTTATGCTGTGATAGTCATTTATTTCTTAGCACTGAAACATTCTATTGTCTGGATGGACCACAGTGGATTTGTCTGCTCACCTGCCAAAGGACATCTTGGTTGGCATTTAGGAGCAACGCTGCTAAAAACATCCATGGGCAGATTTTGATAAAGACATGTTTCCCACCCCTTTGCATAAAAAGCAAGGAGCTTAATCTCAGGATGGTATTGGTAGAGTGTGCTTGATTCGGTAAGAAACCACCAGCCCATATTCCCAAGTGTCTGTACAATTGCACACCCTGCCTGCCTGAGACTCCTACAGCTCCATGGGCTGTAGTGTTGTGTTGTCAGTGTTCTGGACTTTGCCATTCTTGTAGGTGGCTGGTGGTAGCCTATTGTTTTTCTAAGTTGCATTTCCTTGGGGGTGTATGACATTGAGATGCCTTTTGGTTTACTTATTTGCCATTTGTTTATCTTTTTGGGAGAAGGAGGCTGTTAAGATATTTGGACCATTCTTCTTTAATATGTCATTTGTTTTCTTATTGCTGACTTTTGTGGGTTCTTTATATGTTCTTGGATAGCAGTCCTTTATCAGGTCTAGCCTTTGCAAATACTTTCTCTCAGCCTATGACTTGCCTTTTGAGTCACTTGACAGTGTATTTCACAGAGCAAAAACTTTATAGATTTCAATGAAGGTCAGATTCTCAGTTCTCAATCTTGGGGCTCATGAATGTGCTGTTGACTCTAAGTCATTGCAAAATGCCACATTTTTTAGGTTTCCTCCTATGTTATCTTCTATGAGATTTTGCAGTTTTACAGTTTATATTTGCCTCTCTAATCAGTTAATTTTTGAAAAAAGCATAAGGTCTGTGTCTAGATTTCTTTTTTGGCATGCAGATGCTCAGCTGTCCCAGCCTCCTTTCTCCATTTGAGACTTTGTGAAAGACTGTGTTGATCTGGGCCTGTTTCTGGGCTTTCTTTTCTTTTCCATGGATCTACCACTTTATTCTCTTGACCATAGTGCATTGTGTTAATTACTGCAGCTTCGCAACAGGTCCACAAGTCAGGCAGTGTCAGTCCTCCAACTTTCTTTTCTTTCAATATGGTCATGGCTAATCTGAGCTTTCCCTCTTTATAGAAACTATTGTTTATCAATAAGCACAAAATAATTTTTCCTGGAAGATTGATTAGGATTGCCTTGAAACCATAGATCAAGTTGAGAAGTGCTGACATCTCGAAAGTTTTGAATCTTTGGATCCATGAACATGGAATACCTCTCTATTTATTTAGTTCTTCTTTTATTTCATTCAAAAAAAGTTTTATGCTTTTCCTTATAAATATCTTATATGTATTTTTCTGGATTCCTATGTGAATATTTCATTTTTAGATACTAATGTAAATAAGATTTTGTTTTTTATTTCAAGTTCCATGTTTTAATTGCTGTATATAGGAAAGTAATTGAAGTTGTATATTAACGTGTATTCTGAAATATTGCTGTAAGTGCTCATTAATTCTAGGACTAGACTGTTGATTTTTTCAGATTTTCTACATAGACATTCATGTCATCAGTGAAAAAAGACCATTTCACCTCTTCCTTCCTAACTATAATATAAATTTGTTTCTTTTTTCTTATCGTATTAAATTGTCTAGGACTTCCCATATGAGGTTGAGAAAGAGTGGAGAGAAGGGAGATCTTTGCCTTGCTCCTGGTTTTGGAGGTGAAACTTTTCTCATCGTTCAACATGACACTGGCTGTCAGCTTTTTGCTGACATTTTTTCAACAACTTAAAGAAGTTTTGCTCTATTCCTGCTTATGAAGAGTTTTCTTATGAAGGAGGATTGATTTTTGCCAGATAATTTTTATGCAACCATTGATAAAACCATGTGGATTTTCTATTTTAGTTTTTGGATATGATGGTTTACATTGATATGGTTTTCAAAGGTTGAGCTCGTGCTGTGTATCAAGGGTAAATCCTACTTGATGGTGGTCTGTAATTCTTTTTAGGCATTATTGGATTCAATGTGCAATGTTCTATTGAGGATTCTTGCATCTGCGTCCATTCCCTGACAGTATTGGTCTATATTTCCCCTGACTTGCTGTATCTTTGCCTGGTTTTGGTATAGTAGTACAATGCTGGCCCATTAAAAAGTGTTAGAAAAAATATTTCCTGGGCTTCTGCTCTCAGAACAGGTCTTAGAAAATTGGTATTATCTCTTCATCACAACATTGGTAGAATTCATAAGTGAACCATCTGGCACTTTCTGTTTTGGAAGTTTATTAATTATTTACTTAATTTCTCTAAAATATATCCATATTAAAATTATTTTCCCTTCTGTGAGTTTCAGCAGATTGTATCCTTCAAAGAATAGTTTAACTTAAGTTGTGAAATTTGTGGGCATAGATTTGTCCATAGACAGTGATAATGACCCTTTTCTCTTCTGATATTAGAAATTTGTGCTTCTATCTTTTTTTAAAAGATTTATTTATTTACTTGAAAGTCTGAGTTACACAGAGAGAGAAGGAGAGGCAGAGAGAGAAAGAGAGGCAGAGAGAGAGAGAGTCTTCCATCCACTGGTTCACTCACCAGATGGCCACAACAGGCAGAGCTGAGCTGATCCGAAGCCAGGATCCAGGAGCTTCTTCCAGCTCTCTATGCGGGTGCAGGGGCCCAAGGACTTGAACCAGCTTCTATTGCTTTCCCAGGCCATAGCAGAGAGCCAGACAAGAAGTGAAGGAGCTGGGACCAGAACCAGCGCCCATATGGGATGCCGGCACTGCAGGCGGTGCCTTTACCCACTACACCACAGCTCAGGCTCCTTTTATCATTTTTTATTGCTATTTTCAGACATTGATCTTTTGGTTTCATGGATTTTGCCTATTGTTTTCATAATTTTATTTCATTTTCTGATTTTTATTTCTTGTCTCTGCTTACTATGGATTTAATTTGCTCTTTTTCTAGCTTCCTGTGGTGGAAATTTTGATGATCAATTTTAATCCCTTTTTCTTTTCTTTTTTTAAAGATTTTATTTATTTATTTGAGAGTTAAAGTTACAGACAGAGAAACACAGAAGGAAAGATCTTCCATCCACTTGTTCACTCACCAAACAGCTGCAACAGCTGGAGTCAGCCCAATTCGAAGCCAGGAGCCAGGAGATTCTTCTAGGTCTCCCACACAGGTGCAGAGGCCCAAGCACTTGGGCCATCTTCTACTGCTTTCCCAGACATAGCAGGGAGTTGGATGGGAAGAGGAGCATCTGGGACTCAAACAGGAGCCCATATGGGATGCCAGCACCACAGCACCAGAGCCTTTTTTCTTTTTTTAAGATTTACTTATTTATTTGAAAGTCAGAGTTATGGGATGGGAGAGAGAGAGAGAATTCCATTTGCTGATTCACTCTCCAGATGGTGGCAAGAGCAAGAGCTGTGCCATGCCAAAGCCAGGAGCCAGGAGCTTCTTCCGGGTCGCCCACTCGGGTGCAGGGGCCCAAGGACTTGGGCCACCTTCCACTACTTTTCCCAAGTCATTCAGTAGCAGTGAGCTGGATCAGAAGTAGAGCAGCTGGTACTTGAACCAGCGCTCATATGTGATGCCGGCACTGCAGACAGTGGCATTACGTGCTGGGCCATAGCACTGCCCTAGTTTGTCCACTTTTGAAGGGTCAGGGGTGGGGTGGTAGGGAGGGGGTTCACAGCTCTAACCATAATGGTAGATTCATCTTCTTCTTTTTCTTTTTTTTTTTCCAGTTACATAAACTCTATTCATGTATTTTAATGCTTTGCTATTAGGCACGTGCCTAGCAAGTAGAGATAGAGCTTCTTGGGCAATTTATCCCTCTCTCCTTGTCTAGTTGACTTTGTTTTTAAAACTTGTATTTCAGATTTTTGATTGACACATGTACTTGTGGGGGTACAGCACAATATTCCAATACAAATAGAGCACGTATCATGGTCACACAAGGGAAATTGGCATGGCAATGCCCTTCTTTATCCCTGATGGCTTTATTTTCTCTGCATTTTGCTCTATCTAAAATCAATATAGTTATTTCCACTTTCATTTGATTAATGTTACCTTGGTGTGTCTTTATCCATTTACTTTTAATCTCTATATGTCTTTATATTTAATGTGGGCTTCTTGTAGAAAGCTTGTAATTGGATCTTGGGTTTTTGATCCACTGCTGCAGCATCTGTGTTTTCTTAATTTTTATCTACGCATTCGAGAGGCACAGGGACAGAGTTTCCAGCTACTGCGACCCCATCCTCCAGATTCCTGCAGTGGCCCAGGTAGCCGAAGCCGGAAGACGGGAGCACAACCCGGGTCCTCCCCGTCAGTAGGGAGAACCCAGTTACTGAACCCGTTTCTGCTGCCACCCAGAGTCTGCAGGAGCAGGGAGCTGGGATCAGGGCCAGAGCCCGAGATCAAACCCAGAAACTCTGACCTGGAACACACCTGTCTCAACTGCTAGGCAAATACCTACCTTTGGAGTTTTTGTATTATTTGCTACATTTAGATCATTGATGTTGAAAATATTATCAATGTATCAAGAGCCATCATATTTGTTGCCATTTTCAATTTTTCCTCTGTTTTTTTTTCTTATTTTTGCCTTCCACTCTTTTTTCTACCCTTTGTGGTTTTAATTAGATATTTTATATTATTCCATTTCCTCTCTTTTCTTAACACATCAGTTACATATTTTTCTTTTATTTCATTGTTTTAGTGATTGCTGTAGAGTTTTTTTTTTTTTTTTTTTTTTTTTTTTTTTTTTTTTTTGACAGGCAGAGTGGACAGTGAGAGAGAGAGAGAGACAGAGAGAAAGGTCTTTCTTTTCTGTTGGTTCACTCCCCAGTGGCCACCACGGCTGGCGTGCTGTGGCCGGCGCACCGCACTGATCTGAAGGCAGGAGCCAGGTGTTTCTCCTGGTCTCCCATGGGGTGCAGGGCCCAAGCACTTGGGCCATCCTCCACTGCATTCCCTGGCCACAGCAGAGAGCTGGCCTGGAAGAGGGGCAACCGGGACAGAATCTGGCACCCTGACGGGGACTAGAACCCAATGTGCTGGCGCCGCAAGGCAGAGGATTAGCCTATTGAGCCACGGCGCCGGCCTGCTATAGAGTTTTACAATTTATCTTTACAATGAATTCAAGTCTGCTTTAAAATAACTCTACACTGCTTCATGGATAGCACCAGTACATTATAAGAGCAAACTGTTGCTAATTTCTCTCTCCTGACCCTTGTGTCATTTGTTTCATGTGTTTACACACACACACACACACATCTATCAGGATACTTCAAAAAGTTCATGGAAAATGAAAGAAAAGATAAATTAACTTTGGTGCCAAAATTTTTTAAAAGCCATGCATAACGTTTTCATAATATGTATTTTCCATGAACTTTTGGAATTCTATCATCCATCTTTCTCTCTCTCTCTCTCACATCTAATCTGTCATCTATCTATCATCCCTCTATACATTGCAGCTATTATTATTTTGAACAAAATATTTCCTGTTAGATTAAGAATAAAATACAAAAGTTATTATTTTATTTCATTTATTTTTTTAAAGATTTATTTATTTATTTGAAAGTCAAAGTTACACAGAAAGAGAAGGAGAGGCAGAGAGAGAGAGAGAGAGAGAGAGAGAGAAGGAGATATCTTCCATCTGCTGGTTCACTCCCCAGATGGCCGCAATGGTTGGAGCAGCGCTGATCTGAATCCAGGAGCCAGGAGCTTCTTCCGGGGCCTCCTACAGGGTGCAGGGGCCCCAGGACCTGGGCCATCTTCTACTGCTTTCCCAGGCCATAGCAGAGAGCTGGATCAGAAGTGGAGCAGCTGGGACTAGAAATGGCGCCCATATGGGATGCCAGCACTGCAGGCTAGGCTTTTAACCCATTGCACCCCACCTGTTTTCTGAAGGATTTCTTTTCATATATCTTGCAGAGAAAGTATACCTGCAACACATTCAAATTTCCTCAATTGTTGACTGGAAATTTATTTCTCCTTCACTTTTAACAAATAATAATTTTGCATAGTATATAATTACAGGTTGGTGGTTTTTTATACTACTGTAAGTAATTTCATTGCAGTCTTCTTTCTTTAAAATTTCTTTCTTTATTTTTGTTTATTTGAAAGGCAGAAAGACAGAAAGAGGGACTGTCCATCTCCCAAATGATTAAAACAGCGGAGGCTGGAGCAGGCTGAAGCCAGGAGCCTGAAACTCCACCCAGGTCTCCCCTGTGGGCAGCAGGGACCCAAGTACTTTGAGGTACTGTGATGTGGGGTTTGGGTGTGTTTACCAGCTTGGCTAAATGCCTGCTCCCTAGGAGGTTTTTTGTTGTTGTTGTTTGTTGTTGTTGTTGTTGTTTTGACAGAGTGGACAGTGAGAGAGAGGGACAGAGAGAAAGGTCTTCCTTTTCCGTTGGTTCACTCCCCAGTGGCCACCACGGTTGGCGCGTGTGGCCGGAGCACCGCACTGATCTGAAGGCAGGAGCCAGGTGCTTCTCCTGGTCTCCCATGGGGTGCAGGGCCCAAGCACCTGGGCCATCCTCCACTGCATTCCCGGGCCACAGCAGAGAGCTGGACTGGAAGAGGGGCAACGGGACAGAATCCGGCGCCCCGGCCGGGACTAGAACTCGGTGTGCCAGCGCCGCAGGCAGAGGATTAGCCTATTGAGCCGCAGCGCCAGCCTCCCTAGGAGTTTTAATTTCTTTATCTTTGATTTTTTTTTTCTGTGCTTTGAATGATGTGCCTAATGTGATTTCTCTGGCATTTATTCTAATTCGTTTTCTTCCTGTATCTGTGGTTTAGTGTCTGGCATTAATTTGCGGGAAATTCTCAGTCATTATGTCTTCGTACAAGCCTCCCTCTTCTCTCTCTTTTCTTTTTCTGGTATTATGTTATGTATGTATTATACCTTTTGGAGTTACCCTGTAGTTCTTCAACTTTTTAAATGTTTTTTTTTCTTTCAATCTTTTTCCTTTGGGGTTTTCAGTTTTAGATATTTCTGGTTATGTATGTTCATGCTTGGAGAACATTTCCCCAGCCCTGTCCCCCACTAATGCGGCCATCAGAGGTATTCTTCATTTCTGTTACAGTGTTTTTGATTTCTAGAGTGTCTGTTTTTCCCTTGGAGTTTCCATTTCTCCTTCCATTGCCCATATGTTCTTGCTTATTGATACATTCGAGGTCTTGGCATGTTAGTTATAATTTTTTAAAGTCCTGGTCTGACAGTTTCAACATCTGTGTCATATCTGAATCAGGTTTTGATGCTTGCTCTATCTCCTTAACCTGGAATTGCTTTTTTGCCTATTAGTACGCCTTGTAATTTCTTGTGATATTTGAACATTCTGTACCAGGTTCAAAAAAAAAAGGTGCTGTAAATAAGCAGTAGTGATACAGTGGTGGAGGAAGTGCAGGGAGAGGGAAAGCATTCTACTGTCCCATGATTGGGTCTCCGTCCCAGTGAGCCTCTTGACAGTGAACTTCTCAAGTTATTCTCAGTCTCTTCTCACTCTTTCAAGGTCAGGTGTCAGATAGCTGCTGATAAAATTGTGGAAGTTTCTCCTGCAGGCAGACCTTGTTCAGAGAAGCAGCATGGATCCTCGGGGACATTTCAGATCAGTTGTTCCTCCTCTCCTATCAGCAGCATGGCTGGAGTTTTCCTCAGTATTCACTGTGAGGACTTGATTGAGGTTACAACATTTTGGGGGTCTCCCAATACTGGTCCCGTAGAGTTTTTAACTCTCAAATATGTCCACATGGATCCTCAATGAAGACAGCAGTTATAACTTAGGCTTCCCTACCCGGACACTTGCTCCCCTAGGAGTTCTGATCATGGATTTCTGCTCCTCTCAGTTCTGAGTCTCTCTCTGTATTTGCCTGTCTGTGTCTTTCACTTTGGGGTTAGCAGATTGCCCAGTAACCTCATTTCTCTTTTGGATCTAAGAATAATTGTTGATTATTCAGTTTATTTGGATTTTTGCTTGTTGTTAGGATAACAGCGATAACTTCTGAGTTCCCAAGTGCTCCACTATTCTTTCTAAAAATTTTCTTCTTAATTCTTGCCAGTGAATTCTTTGAAGCTAACTTTAAAATCACTTTGCCAATTTCCAACCAAACAAAGGACACTAACAGTAACACATGATGACAACAGCATTTGGGCTTCTGTCCAAAGAAAATGCTATATTTCTCCAATGATTTATATCGTAATCTATGTGATCATATGCTTTTCAGACTTTAAGTCTTTTATAGAGGCTCACTGTTGTCTGAGAAAAACCTAAGAGGTTGAAGCTGTTTTCTAAATGTTACTCATGAGAGAATGAAGCACACACAGGTTAAGCAGTTTGCTCAGGTTCAAATGTGGCACATGGGATCCTGACCAAGCAGTCAGAGGCCAGACTTCTACCTACCCCACACAGTGCACGGGATGTACTTGGACCATGGCACTTAGTAGGCTGAGTTGGCTGTGGGGAGCTAGCACCTCTATGGTTCAGTACAGTCTGCTCCAGTGTGCCTGGGGCATGACCTCAGAGAGCTTCCTTCTCCAAAGGGGACACCGAGGATAGATGTGATGGGTTTGGATGTTTGTTCCTAACACAGACGACTCCCTGCAAAATCTAAGTGACAGAGTGTAAAAGAGCCTTGAGTGACACAGAGTCCAAGTCTGGAATCACATAAGCTGGATTTGTCATGTCGTGTGTAAGTACTTCAAAAAGTTGGTGGAAAAAGTGGAATTAAAAGATAAGTTTATTTTGGTGCAAAAAAAATGAAATCTATACATAGAAGGGCCTTTAAAAGATTCATAGAAAATTCATATTATGAAAAAAACTGTGCATGGATTTCCAAAATTTTGCACCAAAATAAACTCATCTTTTAATTCCACTTTCTATCAATCTTTTGAAACACTCTCATTATGGGAAAGTCTGGTACAGACTCAGAGTCATGAGAAAATGCTCAGGGATAAGGTAGGAGAGGCCTAGGATCTATAAGAAGAAATTCTTAAAAGCTCATTTTTAAGAATTGATTTGTTTGAAAGACAGAGTGACAGACATACAGGGAGAGAAAGAGGAGAGGGGGAGAGAACGTCCATCGGCTGGTTCACTCCCCAAATGTCTGCAATAATTGGGGGCCTGGAACTCCACATGGGTCTCCCACACATGGGTGGCCCGAGTGGCAGGGGCTCCAGAACTAGGCTCATCATCCAACACCTCCTGGGATGCATTTCAGGAAGCTGGACCTGAAGCAGAGTAACCAGGAACCACACCAGCACTCCATGTGGAATGCACATGTCCAATGGTAGCCTAACCTGCTACACCACAACACCCACCCCAAGAGGAAATTCTTTATCTTGGAAACTTCTCCCTATCCTCCACAGCCTGAAGCCTCCTAGAGTCGCACAGCATGCTCGGGAGAAGCCAAGTCTCAGCCAGACCCTGATTTTCATGAGGGTGGCTACACATGCCTTCTCACTTTTGAGAGTTGTTGCTGGTGGTTGACTGACATATAACAGAAGGGCCACCTGCTAATGACCTTCTGCTGCATCGTCCTGGCTTTATTGTGTGCTGCTTTCTCTACTATCCATCAAAATGCTGAACCTATTAAATCCATTAGAAGGAAGTGTACCCCTTTTTTATACCTCAAGGACATATTTCCTGGTTTTCATTGCAGTGGTGCTTGCTTGTATCACAAACAAGTTGGCTTGGTTTCTGTTGAAGGAAAAGGCAGTTAAAGTGGGAAGAGGGTCATTTGCATGGTGGAATACTATACTATAATGCAAAGGGATAAGACAGCTTCCAAACCAGTGCTGGGTGATCAGAACCAGAAATAGACTGAGATATGTAAGACAATACTAACAAAGCAAAGCACGGAGCCATATATTATTTGAATAAACTATCTGTAAGTGATCACGGTGACGAAGGATTAGAAAAGGCAGGTACGAACCATGAAATAATGTGCACTGGCATTCAGGTTTGCCATAAAAGAATAAAAGGTATCGGACTTGCCCCATAACCATACGGAATCATAAAGTTGAAGGAAATTTATGAAGCATCTGTTTCCAGACAGTCTAGGTAAGCTCTGTATTTACTCAGTGTCTGCCAGGAGGGTACTTAGATCTTTATAAACATCACAGGCATTCAGTGGAGACTCCAGAAAGGCCACATGTTCGGGGTATTAAATTATTCTTTTTCTAAATGTGTCATCTGGTTTTTGTTGACTTTTCCCTTATTTCCTGTCTTCTTTCCTTTAATTGAGTGTACTTAGTATTCTTTTGATCTCCTCCATTGACTTTTTAAGCTATATTTCTCTGGTTTATGATTTTTAGAAGTTGATCTGGGGCTTCCATCCTATACCCTGCCCTTGTCACAGTCTGCTGTGAACTAATATGCCACCTCACATCTAATGAAGGCCCTCCCAGTGCCACATTTCCATTCACTTCTTCGTGACGTTGTCACGTCTTTTATACGGTCTAAGTCCAATACATTGTTACGAATTTTTAAAAGATTTATTGATTTGTTTGAAAGTCAGAGTTACAGAGGGAGAAGGAAAGACAGGGGAAGAAAAAGAGAGTGAGATTTTTCCATCCGCTGGTTCACTCCCCTAAAGGCCACAACAGCCAGGGCTGGGCCAGGCCAAAACCAGGAGCCAGGAGCTTCATCTGGGCCTCCCACATGGGTACAAGGGCTCAAGCACTTGGGGCATCTTTCGCTGCTTTCCCAGGCCATTAGCAGGGAGCTGGATCAGAAGTGGAGCAGCTGGGATGTGAACTAGAGCCCATATGGATGCTGGCATCGCAGGCAGTGGCTTAACCCTCTGCATCACATTGCCAGCCCCATTTTAATCATTTTTAATTCGAATAGTCAAACGTGAAGACCCCCAAAGGGAAAAATGATGTTTTGAATGGATGTTTTCCCTCTCTTCCTTCTCCCCTATGGACTAAAAGTGTACCAATTTGAAGAGACTGGAAAGAAGGAGGTTAAGGCCTGCTGAAAATATCTTTATCTGGGTCTCATTTCTTAAGGATATTTTAACTGGCCATGGGATTCTTAGTTGGTTTATTTTTGTTTCTCTATTTAAAATGTGGCATTCCATTGTGTTAAGCTTGCATTGTATCCGATAAGAAATTAGCAATACTCATATCCTTGTTTTCTTGTGTCTATAAAGGATTTTTTATATCTTTGGCTGCCTTTAATATTTTCTGTTTAAAGGCAGGTGCTGTGGCGCAGTAGGTTAATCCTCCACCAGTGGCACCGGCATCCCATATGGGTGCTGGTTCTAGTACCAGCTGCTCCTCTTCCAATCCAGCTCTCTGCTGTGGCCCAGGAGGGCAGTGGAGGATGGCCCAGGTGCTTGGGCCCTGCACTCACATGGGAGACCAGGAAGAAGCTCCTGGCTCCTGGCTTCGGCTTGGTGTAGCTCCGGCCATTGTGACCCTCTGGGGAGTGAACCAACGGAAGGAAGACCTCTCTCTCTGTCTCTCCCTCTCACTGTCTGTAACTCTACCTCTCAAATAAATAAATAAAATCTTTAAAAAATATTTTCTGTATAAGTATTTAAGCAATCTGACTATGATGTGTCTAGGTGTGTTCTTGTGCTCATCCTATTCATGATATTTTAGCTCCTTGGATAATATTTGTAGATATTATCTGTAGATATAATATCTGTAGATAATATCTGTCAATATTATCCATCAAATATGCACATTGTTAGTCATTACTTTCTTCAAGCATTTTTTTCTTTCACAATTTCTCTCACCTTCTGACAGTTGAAGTTACAAATATTTACTTGATTAAACTACTTCGATCTGTACTCATTTCCTAATTTTTTATTCTTTCTTTTTCTGATTGGCCCAGGTGGGATTTGTTTTGAAACTCACTGACTTCATCACTTTTCAATTATGTTATTAATCCCGTTCCATGAAATTTTCATTACTGATATGACCTTTTTCTGTTCTAGAATTTTCACTTAGTTCTTTTCAACAGTTTTCCTTTCTCTGCTGAGTTTTTCTGCTAACAAGTGGAAATGAACACTCATTATACCCCCAAATTTATTTTAAGTTATCACAAATATTTATAATGGCTTGTATAAGGCCCCTGTGCCCCATACTCAATAACGTGGCATCTTAGGGTCTATTTCTATTGAAAATCCCTACTCACCTTTGCTGATTAAAGTTAACATTTTCCTCCTTTGCGCACCTAGTAAATGTTTTTGCATGTTGCATGGTTGAGGATATAATTTGCCACCTTTGAAAAGCACTGAGCTTTGCTCATAGTTAATTTACTGAGAGCTCCCTTTGGCCATGGTAGGACTTAGTTTTGGACTTCGTTAGTGTGGGAGTGGGGTCCTCCTTACTGCGAGGTGGGCTTCCATTACTCTGAAGATGCCGCCTGTATTGGGTCGGACTTGAATCCCTGGAATCACTGGAGAGGCTTCTCCCTCCCAGCTTGGAAAATTCCTGTCACTCTCGCGTACCACGTCCTCTGGAAGCTGGTTGGAGTCTATGTCCTCTCTTGTAGCCATTTTTTCTTGGATGTCTTGCAAGGCTGCAGCGCACGTGTGCCGCCGTATGTGTGCACATCTTGGCAACAGCTATGAGGATGGCTTGGGTTCCTTCCCTGTGATGTCCTTTCCTCTTCCATATCCTGTCTTTTACATTGCAGACATTTCGTGTGTTCAAACTTGAATCTGATTTACAAGGGGTGCAGGGATGCATTGTGAGATGCAGTAAAGGAATAAAATGGATGTATATGCTATGAAAAAGAAAAACACCTGAAAACCACTAAAAGTGAAGAAAGAAAAGATGTGCACCATGCTTAAATTCAGAACACATCACGGCTCTATTAATATCAGACACAGAGATTTTCAGGAAAGGCCATTACCAGAGTTCCAGAGGCCATTTCATGACGATAAAGGGTGAATTATGAAGCATAACAATACTAAAAGGATGTGAGACTGTTAAGAAACTTTTTAAAAATGAGAGAAAAAAATAAGGAGATAATAGAAGAAATAGATAAACCCACAGTTCTTGCTGGAGGTTTCAACACTTCTTCCTGAGGAACTGAAAGAACAAGAGATAGAATCAAGAAGATTCAAAGAGCACTGTTAACCTGCTTGACTCAGCCGAAATTTACGAAACACAACACCCAATAACTTTGCAATACACACTTTTTTCCAGTGCACATGAGATGCTTACAAAGATAGAATTTAACCAAGGTTGTAATAATGTTTCCATACATTTCCAAAGTCTAAAACATATAATTTTTTCTCAGACCACACAAAAGTAAAGCTGGAAATAAATTTTTGAGAATCTAGAAATTGCTCACATGCAAGAAGTAACCCACACACTTCTAAATAACTCTTTGAGTAAAGGAAATGGTTACCATGGGAAATAGAAAATGTTTTAAAATAATTGATTTTCAAAATACAAAATGTGAACTTTTATGAGATACAGCCAAAACAGGGCTTAGAAGAAATACAGTCTTAAATGTTTACACTAGGAAAAAAGTGCAAAGATGCAATGTATTACATCATAAAATTTTAAAAAGCAAAACAATGAAACTAATGGAAAAAGAAGGAAGAGAATAATGAAGACAAGACTGGATATCAATGAGTAGAAATTGAATAAACATTAGAGATAGTAAATATAACAAAAAACTGGGAAAGGTTAATGACATTGATAAATCCCTAACATGGTTATTTAGAAGCAGAAGAGAGAAAACATATTTCCAGTGTCTGGAATAAAACAGGGGATCACTAGAGCAAACACATATTTAATAATACTGTGAGTAACTTTATATCTAAAATTGAACAATGCAAATGACATTGAAAACATACTGAAAAATGTAAATTATTGAAGTCAATACAGTAGGATAAAACAGATGACTAGTCACATACCTATTAACATAACTGAGTTTATCAAAATATTCCTCAAAAGATTTCAAATCTTATCAAATTTTAATGATGAGCTATCAATCCTACACAAACTCTTTCAGAAAATAGAGAATTAATCACTTCCTTAATGAATTTTGCTTGTCACTAATGTGACAAACGAAGGACATTAAAGGAGAAGAAAATTACAGGCTGACATTTCTAGATATTTCTATATTCCTTAACAAGCTATTAGTAAGTATAAATACATCCTGACTGAGTGGGTTTTCCAAGGAATGCAAGGTTGGTTTAATGCAAAATATTAATATAATTCACCAAAATGACCAAAGTAAAGGAGAAAAAAATATAATGGTCTCCATAAATGCAGAGACAATGTTTATTATTTTTAGTACCCAGTCCAATTTTTTTTCTCTGCTAAGAATAGAAGAAATATTTCTCCAGCTCATAAAAGCTTCTGCCAATGTCAAAAGCAAGAAATGGATATTCAATCTTATCAATCTATCCATAATTATAATGGAGGGGGTCAAGCTAGTTCAATAAGCAGAAAGCCAAATTAAAGGCATCATGTTTGCAAAGAAAAAAATAAAACCATAGGCAGTTCCTAACATGATGGTTTCATTTATGACGGTTTGACTTCACACTGCTGTGAAAGCTACATATCTTCAGCAAAAATTGTACTTTTAATTCCGAATGTTGATATTTCCTAATATGTCAGATCATTCTCTCTTGTGATGCTGAGCAGTAGGGGTGGGTCGCAGCTTCCAGCCAGCCACTTCTCTAGAGTGTACTGTATTGCTAAGCTGTGATGCTCAGTAGGTTAGGTATAGCAAATTTTTGACTTATGATATATTAAATCTATGATAGGTTCACTTGATGTAACCCTGTTTCAAGTTGAGAAACATCTGTATAATTATTTGCAGATGTAGAATTGTAGTTGCAGAACCCCTCAGGGTCTATAAATAATTAGAAATAAGTGACCTTAGCAAGGATACTAGACACAAGGTCAAAACTTGAAAGCCATTTGTATTTTTATGTACTAGCAAGAAACAACTGGAAGATGGATTTTAAAATACTATCTACTGTAGCAGAAAAACACTATGTGGAAGACTTACAAATCAAAAAGTACAAAAAGAGCTGGGAGAAATTCAAGAAGCAGATGAAGTGATGAAGTAAGGTGAGATATACCATTTTCATGGATTGGAAACTGTGATATTATTATGATATCCTGTATCCCAAAATGGATTCAGGGCAATCAAAATCAAGGTGAAAGGGTTAATCTTTCAGCATATGATACCAAAACAAAGAGATCTCTGCACTGAAATAAATACAGTTCCAATGCTATGTGAAACTGTACAAAAATTAATTTGTGGTAGATGATAGCTCTCAATGGCAAAGCTGAAACTACAAAACTCTTAGAAATAATCGTAAGAGAATATCTTCTTGACCTTTTGGTGGTCAACTATGTCTTAGATGTGATACAGGAAACACACAGCATAACAAGAAAAAATGATAAATTTGACAATCCAATTTAAAAACTTACACTTGTGAAAAAAATATCATTAGAAATTAATTGGGAAAATGGTCTTCTACTTGACAATAAAAAGGAATAAGCTATTGGTAAACACAGCAAGTTGACTAAATCGTAGCAACATTGAGTGAAAAGAGCCAGCCTCGAAAGACAACAGTGAGGATGACCCCATTTCTGTGGCCTTCTCACTGGTAAACACTACAGTGAGAGAGAATAGATCAATGGTTCCCATGGTGTGGGTGCAGAACATGATTTGCAAGGGATAGCGATGAGAGGGGTGATGAAACTGTTCTATGTCCTGCCTGCACATGAAAGATTTCAATTTTATTGTATATTAGTCAAAAAACAAACAAGCTAATAAATAAATAAATTCATTGGCAACAAATGACAAGGAGCAAATATTTTGCAATATAAATATATGTCGCTCCCCCTCTTCGTGGAGGAACGACACTAAACCCTGCGCTGTTCTTTTGTCTGCTCGGCCCTCCCCGGGTTTGCTGCTGGTTCTTCCCGGGTTGGCTACTATCCCTTCCACCTCTGTGGAAGGGCAGTTCCCCCTGGCCACATTCCCCACTTCCGCAGGGGAGCGGCACACCGCCGGCCGGCTCTCTCGGGGGGCTGCACAGGTGTTCCCTTAGATGTTCCTGGTGCATGCCGTCTCTCTCCTCCTTTATAGTCCTCCTCCGCCAATCCTAACTCGGCTGCCCACACGCCGAGTACGCTGCTCTCCTCCAATCAGGAGCAAGTCCTACAGTTTATTGGTTGAACTGGAGGCAGCTGTGCGGAAGCTGTTTACTTCTCTCCCAGCGCCATATTGTGGGAGAGCAGATGCATAGAATAAGTCTTAATTCCAGTAACTTAGTCCAATCCGGATTGCTCCCCACAAATATATAAAGAACTCACACAACTCAATAGTAAGAACTCCATTGAAATGGGTGAATTAAGGTGTACAAAAGCTTCCCAAAAGAAACCATTAGAGTGACTAGTAAACATATGAAAAATAGTGTTACTGGTCATCGTGGGAATGCAACTCAGACTCTATTTGAACCACTGTACACAGGAGAATGCTTGAAATTGAAGACTGACAAGGTTACTATTGGTGAGGACAGGGAGTAAGCAGATGGAGGGGTTCTTGCGCATTGTTGGCTACATGTAAAGTGGTTCAACCGCTTTGGAAGACAGTTTGGTAATTCCTCAGAGTAAAACACACTGCTCATGTTAGGATCCAGGAATTCCACTCACAGGCACTTACTTGGGGGTCTCCAAGTGTATGTCTGTGAAAGACTCGTGCAAGGACAGTCACGGCAACTTTGCTCACAACTGCGAAAACCTGGGAGCAACCCAAGCATTCCTTAAAACTAGAATGGATAAAAAACAGGAGTGGACTCACACGACAGCGTTCCACTCAGCCATAAAGCGAATGAACTATGATACCCATAGCACAGAATCACAGAAACACCAAGTCAGACACAAAGAGTGGCTTCTGTAGAATTCCATTTCTGTGAAGTTCTAGAACAGGCAAAACTAATTTGTGGTAATAGAAATCAGAACAATGGCTGCTGGAGTGGGTGGGAAAGCAAGCATTGACTGGGAAGGAGCAGCAGGGAACTTTCTGGGGTGGTGGGAGTGTGGTACATCCCCTTAGGAATGCGGATTACACATGTGGATGCGTGGGCCAAGCTCAGCCATCTGCGTTGTGTGTGGCTTTTGTTGTATGCAAATCATACCTTGATTAAAATGAGAATAGTATGTGTCTACAGCAAAGCTGTGATTGGAGGTTATGGGAGGAGGGGCAAAATAATTTAGTAGATAGACACACAGTGGCCTCTCCCAGACTTCCACTGACAAGTGCCCGGCTCCAGCACGGCCCGGCCTGTGTCCAGCTCCCTCTCGGCTCGCATCTTCAACCCACCAGCACCACTCCTCCCCTGTACTCAGCGCAAGGGCAGCTGGCAGAGCGCACTGTTTAAGCATGCCTCTTTCATTTGATTTGCTTCTCCTACGGGGCTAGGAAGCTGGGTTGGGGTATGAGGAAGAAGGGAGGGAGTGGCCTTTCGCGGCCCCCCTTGGTTCGGCCACTGGCTGCATTGAAGATGACCCTGCAGCCCAATGGTCTGGGAGGAGGCCTGGATGAGCCCCAAAGCCCCCCTCAACCCCGTGTTTCTGGGAGTATCCCTACTCCCTACATTTTTTTTTTCTATTTTCACCTTTAAGCTCCAGAGGCTGAGAACCAGGTCCCCGTTGCTGGAGAATCCTGTTGGGAGCTGTCTGCCTCCGCCGGCCTCGGGAAGACAGAAGCCAGGCGGCGAGCAAGCGTGCTTCTCGCCTTCCGCCGTCCCATTCTGCTCCGTTGACCTTTTGCTTAGCTTTTTGCTAATGTCATTTTCACTCTTGGTTGGGCTTTCTCGACAGTAAGGAAGACTTCTTTATGAAGCCGCGGTGATAAACCAGGGTCATGCATTCATTCACATCCAGGAAACCACTTCATCAGCTCCCGCCTCAGTATCAAACAGCTCTAATCTAATCAGGAAAACAGCAAAACTCTGCTGAGTGCCCTTGTTAATCCTGCCACTTACTACCTCGCCAGGTTTTGAAAAATGCAGTTTAATTAGCAAAATAAAAGAACTTAATCTTCCCCCAGATTATTCTCACAAGTAAAAATATATGCGTTGGCTGAAGATAAAAATAAATTGCAGAGGGCCACTAACCACATGCAGGGGTGGGGGGTAGGGGGATGGGGCTGCAATCACCCTGCCTGTAGCGAATGGAACAAATGCCGGGCTTTGTTAGTGCCCCATAGAGCAGTGCAAGGCAGCCACGCTCCCCATAAATATTTCACGCGCACTTACTACGAGGGAGAACAATTTTTAGGCCAAAAGGTGTTGTAACACAAAAGAATAGACTCCCTCCATCTCAGACATTTGGCACAGCTGAGGCTGCGGATTTGAACACAAATTGTACAATTCGAGAAGTAGAGCTCACCCCAACAATTATCTCCAAAAGCAAATAGACTCGCATCTTAAAGGGAGATTGCAACAACAGGAATGCGATTTTCTTTTTGTCTTTCCTTCTTTACGCGAGCCACCTCTAGCTTTTCCATATTCATAAAATGTATACAGAGCTAATTTGGAGCGTGCCCTTTATGGCTGTGTCACAGTCATAATATCATCATGTTCCGAAGGTGTAATTAAAGATTTACCTAGATTTATGAGACTTTATCATTATCAATAGGGTTACGGAATGCCGGGGAGACACATTGTTGCAAGATTCTGCTCAGCAGTTTCTGGAGCAAGGAGAGGGCTGGTATTACTTTAGTGCTCAAAAAAAAAAAAAAAAAAAAAAATGACTGTTCGGCACTAATATATGGCCTTTTATTAGAAAGGGAACACCAAAGACACTTCAGTCAAAACACTCTGGTGCCTGCCCGCCTCTTCCTTTCCGCGGATGGAACAAGGAGAGAGCAAAATGTCTTGCTCATGGAAATATGAGAGCGAGGAGACCTCTGCTCTGACAGCGGAAGGGGGGTGACCTCTGGGCTTCCCCCTCCTAAAGCTTGAAGCTCTCGCACACAATGGGCCACCCGGCCTTGAGAACAAAAGGAAGCAACTTCCCTGCCTCACTGTTCACCTTTGCCCGTGGATTCTGTAAGGAAATCCTCCCCCACCCCACCCCCATCCCCGGCCAACACACCTGCTTGCCACCCTGGTTTGCGAGCTGGTGAGTCTGCCTATGGAAGGCGCCTCCGTGGCAGCTCCAGCAGAGGACGTTTTGCTGTATCTGGCTAGTGTTTCGCTTTCCCGTACTCAGGGCCATCGGTCTTCAAAGCAGGACAAGCATATACCTCTGGGGACAGCACATCCTTGTTCCTAGTTCCTACCTCTGTAAATCAGGGTTCTCCAAAGAAACAGAACCAATAGGATGTAGCTAGCTAGCTAGATAGATAGATTTATCTTAAGGGAATTGGCTCGTGTGATATGGCAATGCCCAAATCTACAGGGTAGATGGCAGACTGGAGACTCAGGGAAATGTTGATGTTGCAAGGTCAAGTTCAAAGGGATTCTGTCTTTTTTGGAGGAGCTGTGTCCTTTTGTTTAAGGTCCTCAACTGATCGGGTGCGACCCACCCTGCTTTTGGAAGGTGCTGCTTGACCCAGAGTCTAATGGTCTAATGTCATCTAAAAAAACACTTTCACAGCAACCTCCAGATGGGTTTGGCTTTACAAGCAAATCGGGCTTCTTCCCTTTGGAGGACCCCTGCTTGCCTCTGCTTCCCTTTGGAGCCCCTATAACGAGGGTCTTTGGCAGAGGTTAGGGCTCAGGGTCCATCCTCAGACCCTCCTAGGATTTGAATTCCTTCCCAGGAGCCATGTGTTCTTACCTGACCTACCCTGGAGAACTGTGGCATGGGAGGAGTGGGAGACACGCCTCCTGCCGCCCCAGGCAGGCCTCCGATGGACACAGCCAGCAGGTGGCAGGTGTCTGGGTGACTCAGACAGGGAGCCCTTTTGGCTTAATCTGGCCAACAACCCCACACCGCCTTCACGTTGGCTGGCTGTAGGGCTTTGGTGCAGGAGAGAGGATCTGGGAAGTGCTTGTCCAGCATGAAGCCCAGCCTGCTCCCCAGGCCTCAGGAAAAGGCAGTGGCTCCTGCGCTTCTCCGACTCTGAGCAGAGACCCACGGAGCTCCCAATGGAGGTATTGCCATGTCCTTACCCACACCAACACACATAATAAATTAATGTCTTCATTAGGAGCCTCCGGGACTCGCGAGTCCTCTGATGCTACAGGAGCCATGAGGGCCCGCAGTGGCAATGATGGACGCTGAGTTCACCTGTGGCACAGTGCCAGCTGAGGCACCGTCCCCTGACTTTCCTCTCAGTCCCGGCCGGGACAGAAGAGTCCTTGGCAATGCTAAGGAGTTGCTATGGAGAATTCAGGCTGATCTACTTTTTACCTGATATGTGGGCTGAAGAAATGGTTAAAAAAAAAAAAAAAAAAAAGCAAGGACAATGCTATTTTGAGAATACCCTGGGGCTGTGTCCACCTGCCCTCACCCTCTCTCTTCCTAGATGCCCTCAGGTCCAGAGCCCAGCAACACAATAGCAGTTCTTGTTTTTCTTTTCATTGAGATTTATTTGTTTGTTTGAAAGGCAGAGTAACAGAGAGAGAGAGAGAGAGAGAGAGATCATTCATCCACTGGTTCTCTCCTCCAAATGGCTCCAAAAACCAGGGCTGGGTCAGGCTGAAGCCAGGAGCCAGAAGCTTTTTCTGGGTCTCCCACATGGGTGGCAGGGGCCCAAGCACTTGGACCATCCTCTGCTGGTTTCCCAGGCGCATTAGCAGGGAGCTGGGATGCCGGCATCACAGGAGGTGGCTTAACCGGCTATGCAGCGCCGCCACCCTGCAACCCCAGTTCTACTGGCACAGGTGCAAGTGGTTCTGGCCATGCTTTCTGCCAAGCCTGGCACCTCCTCCTAGCGTCTGCTGTCCGCCTGGCTCCCTGTGTGCCTTCCCCAAGCCTCTCACAGGGCCTCTCTTCTCTGATGTGGCCCCTGCAGAAACAGGTGTGGAGGCCAGGCTCACCAGGGAGGGGTTGGTCCTCCACACCCAGGAGTCCAAGTTCCTAGCACAGATAACCTGACCCGGGAGCCTATTACCCGGGTAAGACACAGAGTCCTCACTGCGCCCTCTGCTGATGTTCCCCTGCATGGTGGGGACAAGGCCTCAAAATCCTGGGTGGATTTCACTCAAAATCATGGCTCCTGACTCTTAAAGATGGTCACCGCCTGTGACAAAGACGCAGGGCTGTCCTGCTTGGTCCTTTATGAACTAAGTGGCTCTAAATCTCTCCCATCCAGGTGAGTTAAACCGTCTGGCTGCAACTGGAGAGCCAGCCACTTGCCATGTCACCTCTCAGCCTAATGAGCTCTGGGAACGCGCACCTGAGCTTCCGCTCTGACCCCCTCCCCACAGGTTCCTGCAGACGCTCTGCAGAGAGGGAAGCAAGTGGGCGAGCTGACAAGACACTGACACAGCTCCACGTATTCTGCTTGCTTCCTTTATCAGCCTCTTGAAGCGGTGGCGGTGCAATATATAGAATTACACATCAGCCCCATTGCAAGCCTCCACACGGGGCGGGGGGGATGGCCAGATAAAGCCACGGGCCCGTGTGGGAGGACACTGGCCCGACCGCAACATTATCATCCAAGAGACAGAAATTCTGTCAAAGCGTCCAGCTTTCTCTTTAAACATCTCGCACATAGGAGAGAGGCAACATCTGTGGCATGCCCAGCAATATGTTTTAGCGACACTTTTTTTTTTGGGGGGGAGGGTGGGGAGGGGGGAGAGAGGGCCAAAATTAACATGAGCAGAAGGCAGGTTTGTGCTTCTCTGTATTTTCGTTTAATAACACACCAATCCCAAGGTGATGAGCAAGTCTGAGCTATTTGGGCCGTGAGTTTCCCCAGGCAGCACCGACACACAGCCCGAACACCCTCGCTGTTAGCTCAGAGGTTGGGGCTCGGGGCAGTTTCAGGAAATGGAATAGCATTGAAATGCTTGGATGTTTTTTCAGGCCATGTTTAGACAGCGGGAAATGTGCACCGGAGAGAACAGACATGACACGGTGCAGCGGTGTGGGCCCACCTCCAGTATTTGCTGCATGCCTGTGATAGGTCAGACTCTGCAAAAGCGGGAGCATGGCTTGAACCTGGCTGTCTCAGACCAGAAGTCACAGAGCTGCCCCTCCCCTCCCTTCCCTTCATTGTCACTGTCACGCTGCTGAGCCTGGGTTTCAGCAATAATTAGACAACAAACTTAGCTAATGGTGTTCATGGGGAGGTAATGGAGACAGACTCACAGAGGCCACCAGCATCAGGTGTTTTACCCATGGTACAGGGAGCAGGTGCTTGCTCCATGTATTGCTATTCCAAATCTCCAAACACCCTACTTTGCTGTCTTCCTGCGTTGCTATAAGGATTGAAAGGCCTTAGAACAGTGAGAGGCCATGGAGGAGCTCAACAGATGCTGACCATCATTATCAACACAATCAGCACCATCACCACCACCACCATCACCATCACCACCACCACCACCACCACCGTCACCACCACCCCCACCATCAACATCACCATCACCACTACCACCGCCATCACCATCACTACCACCATCACTACCACCACTACCACCACCACCCACCACCACCATCACCATCACCACCACCACTACCATCACCATCACCATCATCACCACCATCACCACCACCACCACCACCATCACCATCACCATCATCACCACCATCACCACCACCACCACCACCATCACCACTACCACCACTATCACCATCACCACTGCTACCACCATCACCACTGCTACCACCATCACCACCACCACCACCACCATCACCATTACCATCACCATCATCACCACTATCACCACCGCCATCACCATCACCACCACCCCCACCATCACCACCACTACCACCACCACCACCATCACCATCACCACTGTCACCGCCATCACCATCACCACTGCCACCATCACCACCACCATCACCATTACCATCACCACCACCACTGCCATCACCACCACCACCATCACCACCATCACCACGACCACCACCACCATCACCATCACCACCACTGTCACCATCACCACCGCCACCACCATCACCACCACCACCACCATCACCATCACCATCTTCACCATTACCACCGCCACCATCCCTGTCATCTTCACCACCAAGCTGGATTCTCTGTTGGCCTCTCTAAACCTACTCCATCACCATTACCACCACCACTACTATCACCATCACCACCACCATCACCATCACCATCATCATCTTCACCATTGCCACCACCACCCTCTCCGTTATCTTCATCACCAGGTGGATTCTCTGTTGGCCTCTCCAGACTTACTCTCTGTCCTCCCCTGCCCTGCTCTGTACCACAGGAAGCTACCCCCTATGGACTTGCTATCTGACTTCCTGTCTGGGATGACCAATCGGAAACAGCACAGGCAAAGGAGGGTGGAAGAAAGTAGAAGTGTTCGTTCTCCTGGTTTCCTCCCTTCTGTTGGCTACAGGTTGACAGGGGCTGCATGTTCTGTGATGACCAGGACTGTCCCCCTATGGCAGCTTGGCCTGGGCACCACTCACTGCTCCCTGCCAGGGAGATGTGGCTTCCCGTTCCTGCTAATCCGGGGTGTTTTCTCGGCCCTTGACCACAGCGTTGCGAGTGCCCCTGGCACTAAGCTCTCCAGTTGCCCTTGGGTGTGCCCAGGACTTCCTGCCAGGACCCTCACAGTTCAACCATCATGCTCATCCTCCTCCTCCTCATCTTCCACTCCCCGCTGGCCCCTGACTGGGTCACCTGCCACTCTTTGCTGATCTCCTCCACGACATTCTCCAGAGATGCATGGTGCATGCTTCCTTAGCAAACCTGCAGCTGTTGGCACTCATGCTGCAGGAATCCAAAGTTGGCATCCTGGGAATCTCAGCTCCAGGACTGTCTCTCACAAGAGCTATCCCTTGCTCCAAGTTCTGGAGGACAACTTTGTGCAAATATCTCCAATTCTGGAACAAAATTTCCTCCTGCAGCCATAGTCCCGTGAGTTCCTATGGAAAAAGGCAGGGACTGTGGCCTCTTCCTGGCCTCAGCATTGCCCTAGAATGCTCTCTACGTGTCTGGTGGCAAGCAGGCATGCAGGGGAGGGTGGCCGAGTTCTGCTATCACTCCAGCTCGCACTAGTAACCAGGCGATGCTGACAGCTCTCCGTGCAAACTGCAACTACCACCCAGTGTGTAGCATGCGGGAAGGATTGGGAAACATTTGTCCAATTAAACAAAAAGGACAATCATATCTATCATAGATGGGAGGCTTGCTATTTGCTAAGCCCCAAGCTACACGTCTTCATATGTTGTTTCCTTTAGTATTGAGGCTGTCCCTGCTGTGAAGCTGGCTTGGGGAGGGAGTGGAGGCAGGAGCAGGCTCTCACCCCAACCTTCTCCAACCCCAGCAGAGTCTACTGGAGCCTTCGGCCCCCAGACACAGTACTCATTCATAGATGAAGAGCAAGGTGGGCGATTGGAGCCTCTGACTGCGTCTCATTGTGTTGTGGGCATCTGGGTTATTATATCATAGTGCTGTCCCCACCTCGCCTCCCCGTCTGGAGAAGTCGGAGGGGCCGAGGACAGCACCCACCCTTGGTTGCTAGGTTAGAAAGGGAGCTTCCAGGTGAGTGTTGTGGTGCAGGGGGTTAGGCCACCGCTTAAGAAACGGCAGCCTGTGTTGGAGTGCTGGTTTGGGCCCTGGCAACTCTGCTTCTGTTTAGTTTTCTGCTAATGCATCCTGGGAGACACGTTCTGGGCCCCTGGCACCCACATGAGAGATATGGATGGTGCTATTGGCTCTTGGCTTTGACCTGGCCCAGCCCTGGCTCTTGGGAGTATTTGGGGAGTGAAGGAGCAGTTGAAAAATCTCTTCCTCTTTTTCTTTCTCTCTTTCTTTCTTTCTCTTTCTTTTCTTTCTCTTTCTCTCTTTCTCTTTCTGTTTCTCTTTCTCTTTCTCTTTCTATCTCTATATTTCAGTCACTGTCTTTCAAACAGATGAAAGATACAAATAAATAAAAATTTTAAAAAATCTACAACCTGTGATCCTAAATTATTATACAATGAAAACAGAAAAATGAAAAAGCTCAACCCTCAAATAAATATTTGCTTCCTTCACATTAGAACCTGCAAAGGTGACCTTAGATGGCCAAAGAGTGAGTAAATACTCTGGCAAGTCTGAGATTTCCACGGGCTCTGGAGAGGAGGAGTGCAGCCTGGGCTCTCACCTGGCCCCAGCTCTGAGAGCAGCTGCTGGCTCTCTCTGGCCCTGCTCTGTTCTTCTCCAGGACGAGCGCCTGTTCCGTGGGACTCCCCTAATGCTCTGTGACCTTCTCATCAGAGGCTGGGATTTGTGCATTTCTTCACCAATCCTGGCAGCATGAACTGGGCCAGTCTTGCTGGTCCCCGATCCCCAGTGGGCCAACAGCCCTAGCTCCCGGATGCATATGGGAAGGATGCTCTGCCAACACCACTGAGGCCCTGCTGTGGCCCCCTCCAGCCCTCTATACCCCACATCCATGGTCAGTGGCAGCCGTGGCCACATACCATGGTTCCAGGCTGCCAGTGGGGCTTGGAGAGGTGGTGGGGAGGGTGACGTCTAGATGTCTGTCTCCTCTCCCTGCTTTCTATAAACTAGAAGCCATCTGCAGGCTTTGCACCTGGCCCAGTGGGAGTAGTGGCACCATCCCTTGTGGGAAGCATCAGGTGGTCTAGACAGGGGTGCATGCAGGGCATGGCGGGTGCCTGGGCCCTCCTGGGGCAGAGGCACAGCTCAGGCAGGAGAGCCCTTCTGGTTCCTGCTGGTGAGGACAGGATGCAGTGAGCTACAGAGACAGCAGGGTCTTTCCCCAGCTCTAGATCAGGGTGGCGAGTGGGTGGGTGGGGGGTCCCGGGATGCAGGGAACCTGGGGGACACACTGCAGGAGGTGCCGCGTGCCCCTGGGAGGGAGCTGGGCTATGGGGGTTGGGGAGAGGTGTGCCCCCTGCTCCCAGGTGGAAAAGGCCTGGAGGACCCCGCCTCGCAGCTCCTGGGATGGAGTCAGCTGCTGCACATCAGGCACTGAGACTTCAAATTCGATCTGCTCAGCGTGGCCGGGCGCCGCCAAGGGGGTTTGATGCTGGGTCTGTGCTGCCTTGGGAGCTGTCTCCATCAATGAGGCAGACATGCGCTGAGCTGTGTGAGCTGTGACAGCAGCCAGCACTGCCCTCCGACGGGAAGACAGAAAGGAGACGGCTCGTGGTCCCCGTACCTGTGCCTGGGACAGCACTGGCTGCCCCTCGTTTCCCTCCAGAGGCTACAACAGCACCCGGGGAGGGGTGGGGCTGGGGGCAGAGGTCCCTCCCAGGAATGAGCACCTGCAGGGGTCTGAGCAGAGTCTGGGTAGGGAACAAACTCAGGTGTAAGTCTTGGCTGCCAGGCATTGCCCCTTTCTGCCTCAACTTTAGTTTCTCAGCAGGGCTGGCCACGCAGTGTTGGAGGCCACAGGTGGAAGGCTGGCACGGGTTGTAAGGGCAGCCAGAAGATATGGCAGAGCTGCAAACCAGGGCACTGGTCAGCTTCATGCTTTAAAAGCCTCATCATACCACCAATGCCGTCACTGTCAGCTCAGCTGCTGCTCCACCATCCCCCAACGCAGCCAGTTTATAGCAATGCCTCAAGTGAACCGTGCCTTGCCTACGGTGCACACTGTGAACAGGCTGTGGTTTGAGATCCCGGGGGGGGGGGGGGCATGGCACACGGTATCACTGGTGTGAGGTCTCTCTGGTGGCCAGATGCACACACATGTGCCGGGCATACACCCAAGAGTGGCATTGCTAGGGCAGAGGGTATGACAATGGAGATATTGCCAAACGGTTTTCCAAAGTAGTTGTCTCAAGCTACCCTCCTGCCAGCAGGGCACCAGAGCTCTCTGGTGGTGCCACAACCTCATCAACCCTTGCCATCGTCCCATGCTGGCCGTCGTGTGCTGTGCAGTGCTTCTTCCTTGGGGGTCCCGTTTGCATCCTGCTGATATTTGGTGAGTGTGAGCAGCCGTCTCTGCATTCATTGGCTATCGGCTGGGCCCCTCTGCCAAGGGTCTCTTTCCATCTTTTCTCATTTTTCTGTTCGGCAATTTCTTACAGATTCGTGTGAGATCTTTTCCAACCCAAAGCCACCTTTTGAAGTAAGAAATGGGTGGTCCACTCAGAAGATGTGTCCAGCCATCCTCCCCCACCCCAGGGCCCTCCTCCTGAGGTCCCTGCAGATCTAGAGAAGTTTGGGTCTGTTCAGGCTGGCCTGTTGCTGGGGCTGGGCTAAGCTCCTCCCCTGGGCGTGGCCTCGTGATGTCTCTGAGCCTAGGATGTCTCCTTCTCCTTCAGCTCACACAGAGCTCTCCCTGCAGACCTGCGACACAGCCCCTTGTCCCTGAGTGGGCCTGCTCTTCCCTTGTGGAGGAGACGTGACTGATGATAGGCACCCCTGAGGGCAGGGCTGTGCCTCCGTCTTCACTCTTTCCAAATCGGAGACTCCTGAGTCTCAGGGAGGAAGGGCGCTAACCCCTGTGTACCTGCTCCTGGCCTGGCTCCTGCAGGCGTTTGACCAGCCACACCCACCCAGGAGGACCAGGAACTCTCCGAAGCCCAGTATCTCAGGTCCTCCTCCTCCCACAGGCTGGGCTCAGAGGCCCCTCCTCTTCCCCAGGTTCTGTCCCCTTTCCCAGTGACCAACCCAGAAGGGACCTGGTTCTTCCAGTGAGCCAGTGTCTGAGACGCCAATGTATCGGTGCCCACCCGACTCCAGCCCTCCTACACCTCTCAGCAGAGGAAGATAATCCAAGCAACGTCTCTAAAACCGATCACTCTAACATTTTTTTTTTTCAAATGCGTGACAACTCGGGAGAGATGATTTGAGCGTAAGTCATACATGGGGCATTTCTCTTCACAGTTTTGATAGCGGATATGCACATAACATTTAACACTTGAAGACAGCTTCCTTCTTTCTTTCCCATTAAAATCGATCAACAAGACACAAAACCCTGGGTGCCAATAGGAAAGCCCAGTGGAAGAAATCTGGGCCGAGAACTGTCGGTCAGAGCGGCAAGGGACCTTGTGTCTGTCCAGGCCTGGGCCTCTCAGTCTGCCCATCACCCAGCCCCTCTGTCCTACAGACGAATGGTGGTGTAGGTCTTGGGTGAGCCCACCGGGCTTTCTCCACTCTGGCTGTCCCCTGGCCTCCCCAGGGAAGCCCTGCTTTTCGCTTATAGCTTGGGCTCTGCAGAGGGGTCAGCCCGGGGAACACCTCCCTCCAGATGAGAGCTAGAGACCAGAGTGTGTGTGCAGGGATTTGGCGGTCACAGATGGATTCCTGCTTTTTCCCGAAGCTGTGATCGCCTCCTGTCCACTTCTTCCCCAGTCTGAATCCCTTTCAGGTGCCAATTACCGCTCTGCCTCCCCCCCCACACACAGCCCCCCGCCCCTGGTGCTTATCAGGAACCCTCTCCCTTACATACCCACGTCATCTCGCCTTGACAAAACCCACACTTCCCCCTTCTCTCTCCTAAATGTCCAACCTCACGTGGCATTGTTTCTCTTCCATGTTCATTCAACAAACAGCTGGTGGAGACTGTGTTCTCGCAGGGAGTGCAGACACACAAGTAGGCAGATGAAGAGGCAAATAAGCCAGGTCAAGTCAGGCAGCGACACCACAGGCAGGACAAAAGGTGGCCGTGTGACCGTGGGTGTGTCTGGATGACTTTAACGTGTGAATCCATGGACTGAGACAGGCACACTGCCCCTCTCCTGTGCCTGGGCCCCATTCTGTCCATCGCAGACCCGGCTAGAATGGAAAGGGTGGCTGTGCCCCGGGACGAGGGGACTCTCCCGCTGCTGCTCCTGGGTGTCCAGTTTGCCAACTGCTGCTCCTAGGACACTGGAGCTTCCATAATCACACAAACCAGCTCCTCATTGTCAATCTCTTGGTGAGCTGCACTTCTTTGGAGAACCCAGACTAACACAATACTGACCAGTGCAGACAGGATGTTTGAGCTGATAAGGAGAAAGGGCCAAATGTTCAAAGCCCTGGGAGAAGAAATAAGGGGGAGGGTGTGCAAAGGTCCTGGGGTAGGAAAAAAAATGTGATATCTTCCAGAAACAGACAGGAGTAAAATAGTTATGAGTGCTGTCCATGCCCTACTCAATGCCCAGAGCCTCCTTGTCTGTGGATATCCGTCACGTGCTGGGTAGGTGACCTCTTTTTTTTTTTTTATGTGCGGTTTGTTCATTTGGATAAGAATGTAGCAATTTAGACCAAATGTGGATTTATTGTTTCTCACCACAAACAAGAGGGCCACGTGTTCCTTGCTTGCAAACTAGTTTGCCTTAATTAAATGCAATCTTGGAGTCGTCTGGTCTCCTCTCCGTCTCCCAGATCCCACACCGAAGCTGTTATGTAAGTCTGTTGTGTTGCCCTTTAGAATATCCCTGCATTTAGACGTCGCTCGCAGCCACACACACGCTGCCAGTCTGGCCCTCACCCCCGCCTGGATGTGGGCAGCAGCCTCCTTGCAGGGCCCCACCCCAGGCCGTGCCGCGGTAGTCAGGTCTTCCTTTTTAAACACCAGCCAGGTAATTCATGCCTTTTTTTTCTTAAAACCCCTATGAGGGCTCCCATTTCATGTAAGTACACGCATCCTTGTAGTGGCCTGAAATGCTCCATGGGATCGGACTCCATCATGCTCCGACCCCGCCTCCTGCTTTATCACAGCCTCTCCCCAGCCCCTCCAGCCCCAATGACCTGGCTGCTGTGACCAGAACAAGTCAGGCCCATTTCTGCCCCCGGATCTTTGCACCTCTCCCCGGGGATGTTCCTTCCCCAGACACCCTGGGCTGCCTCCCTCCTCTTCCTGAAGTCTTTACACAAGGGTCACCGTCTCCATGACACCTGCTTATGCACTGTATTTGAATTGCGGCTGCACCGTTTGGTGCAGCAGTGAGACACTGCTTGGGACAGCGGCATCTCATACTGGAGCACCTGGGTTCGCGTCATAGCTCCACTTCTGACTCTTCTTCCTGGGAGGCTGTAGGTGGTGGCTCAGCTCCTTGGGCCTCTGTCTCCTACATGGAGAACTGAGTTCAATTCCTGGCTCTGACCTGGCCCAGCCCCAGCTGCTTTGGCCATTTGAGGAGTGAACCAGCAGACAGAGGGACTTTTCTCTCTGTCTCTCTCTCTTTCTAACTTTCAAATAAATGAACATAAACACATACTTTTTTTTTTTAAATGCCAGTTGTAGCTGCTTCTGTCCCTGCAGGTCTCCCGAGCCCCTCTGGTTTGCTCACTGTTTTGCTGTTTGCTGGAGACTCTAGTGAAGGGCTCCATAGTGGATGTGGTGTTTACCGCTGGTCCTCCCCTCCACTTGCTGTTTTCTAGCTTTGTCCACCGTGGGCCTGTGCTAAGTGCTCAAGCATTTGAGGTTTGCTCAGGGACGTCTTCCGGTGCCTTTCCTGACTGTGTTTGAATTCTGTGGCTTGTGTTTCAGCCTTGAGACAAAGAGAAGGTACCAAAGTAGCCGAGGGACAGCCGTGCCGCTGCTGCCTGGCCACTGCCAGCCGTTATTAAAGCGAATACTTGCTGCACGCCAAGCGGTGTACTCAATGATTGCCTGGTTTTCTCTATAAGTTTCAAACGTATCCTATGAAACAGAGAATATGAATCTGCCCATTTTGTAGATGAGAAAACTAAGGCATAGCAACACTAAACAGTGTGCCTGTTTCTAGTGGGTGACACCCAACCCAAGGTGATCTCAAAGTCCTGCCCCACGTGCTGGTCTGTCAGCCCTCCAGGGCTCCACGACACTGCAGCAGCTGAGAGTGTGGGGTGCGGACTAACCACTGCTCTGCACCTGTTCTCCCCAGGACGCTGGCCAGAATGCGTTCCGGAGACCTTGGTTCGCAGTCCGTCTGGCTTGGTGTGCGACGTGGCCCTGGGAACCCCCTCCACCCGACTCAGGACAGTAGAACAAGGCCCTGGCTCTTCAGTGAGAAATGGTTTGCCAGGCTCCTCAGACCTCGAATCCATGAACAGGGAGGTTTCAGAGAAATGGGACTCTGGGAAGGCAACGTTTGCAGGGGGAGAAAGGAAAGCCCTGGGGCAGAAGGGGCAGTGTGCAGGTGGAAAGTCCTCCTGTCCATGAAATCGAGTGAGTTCTGGTCCTGGTACATTCCTGGCTGCCAGACTCACCCCCACCCTGCAGGGCACGTGGCCTTGGCTACTGCCTCCCTCCCCCAACACATTACAGAAAGACCTCTCCTCTCGTAGGCTGTTCCACATTTTCTCTCTCCAGGCTTCAGAGCAAGGGGGTAGCAGATGGACTGGCTGGGCTCAGCCCACTCCGCTGGGCTGTGCGTGGTCGCAGCGTCTCTGTGCCCTCCCCAGCACCTTACAGACAGAACACACAACACCTCGTGCCACACCAAGTGAATTTTCTGATTTGGATTGGTTACACCTAAATTCCCTTTCTGAAGAATTTCTAGTCTGAGAAACAACTTGATTTCTCTATTGAAGGGTTCCACTGTAATTAAACTGATTGCTGAAAAAGACATCCTTCTTTTAATAAGGCAATTTGCATATTCAATAACTTTAGCCTCCCTGGCTGAAAGACAGTTTGAAAGTTTGTTTGTATATTCTCTCATTCAAATGTTTTCAGATTGTCTTACCTTGTTTCCATTAACGTGGTGATCATTGAAAAAAAATACAAGAAAACATTCCTCTTAATAAAAAAATATATAGATTTACTTTGTTTCAAACCGCAGTGCAATTACCGGACATCAGGGCTCTGGGAGGGAGACATCTCTTCCAGATCAGATATTTTGTAGCTAGTTTTCATGGTCTGTTCATAACTGATCTTTAGTCTGGCTGGAATCAGAAAAGTGTTGCGGGCAGCCAGCACACAGAAAGTCAGAGTAAGGGGTGGACACATGACCCATTGGTTAGGATGCCACCTGGAACTCCCATATCTCGGTCAGAATGAAGCCCAGCTCTGCTTCTGATTCCGGATTCCTGCTAATGCATGCCCTGTGAGGAAGCAGATGACAGCGCCAGTACTTTGATCCCTGCTACCCACATAGGAGACCTGGATGGATCTCTTGATACTGGCATTATCCTGGCCCAGTCTTGGCTGTTGCAGGGAGGTCTCTGTCTGTCTCACTGCTTTTCAAATGAAGCACAACACCCACAAAAGCCAACGAGTCGGAGCAAGAGGGAACAGATGGAACCACAGGACCCAAGGGCGGAGCATGGTGGGGTTTGGAGATGGGGCCTGTGGGAAGCAGGTGTGGTGAAGGTGGAGCCCCCACAAGAGGATTCGTGGCCTGATTGGAAGAGGCAGAGATATGAGAGCACTCGCTCTGTCCTGTCCCATGTGTGAGGACACAGCAGGAAGCTGGCCGGCAGCAAGCCAGGCGCCCTCAACCACAGCCTGGCATTGGGCCGTCCTGGCCTCGGACTCTCTCAGCATTCAGAATGCTGGGAAAATACATCTCTGTTGTTTGAGCCCGCAGTCTGTGGTAGCTGTAATGGCAGCCAAGCTGACTTGTAATATGCATCACCTTTGCCTGTGCCTAGCAGGGGCGACCTTCTCGCTGCTCCTGCTACCTCTGGGCCCCAGGTGCCCATGGCTTCCATTCCGTTCAAGCTGCCTTTCCCCTGCTTGCCTGCCATTCAACCAGACCATTTTCACCGTGCTGATAGGACATGGCTAATGGCTGGCCGTGACAAGATCCCAGGATATGCATGGTTTAGGATAAAAATTCATCAGTGGCTTTCTCCTTATAGAAACTCACTGCCGTTATGATGTGGGAAGGCTCCACCATGGTGTGCAGATCCAAGACACTTGTAGGGGCAGTGTGCACCCTCATAACCAGAGCCTGGCAGCTTCCTGCAGCTTTGGAACTTGGCATTTGACCCAAAAGGGCTCACCCTTGTGGCGGGGTGCAAGATCACAGCACGGCTCAGGAAGGCTGGGGTACAGAATCGGTGAGGCGGTGTGTCCTGGAATAGACCCAAACCCCTCGTGGTTTTGTTTTCAATTATGGGAAAGTCTACAGAACATAGACTGTTTGAACATTTTTTGTGTGTGCACAGCTTAGTGGTGTGAAATGCACTCATTCATTTGCATCCATAGGCAGTATGAGTGTTCGGGGCTCCTTCATTCCCTCCCACCCCCCTTTGGGTCCTTGGGCCCACCACTTTATTTTGCCCTGCAACATCTTATTTTTTATTCACTCGTAGATGGACTCTTTTTTTTTTTTTTTGACAGGCAGAGTGAACAGTGAGAGAGAGAGACAGAAAGGTCTTCTTCCTTTGCCGTTGGTTCACCCTCCAATGGCCACCGCGGCCAGTGCGCTGCGCCCTGCGCACCGCACTAATCCGATGGCAGGAGCCAGATGCTTCTCCTGGTCTCCCATGGGGTGCAGGGCCCAAGCACTTGGGCCATCCTCCACTGCACTCCCTGGCCACAGCAGAGAGCTGGCCTGGAAGAGGGGCAACCGGGACAGAATCCAGTGTCCCGACCAGGACTAGAACCCGGTGTGCCGGCGCCGCAAGGCGGAGGATTAGCCTAGTGAGCCGTGGTGCCGGCTATAGGTGGACTCTTGCGTTGATTGCACCTGTGGCTATCTTCAATGGTGCCATGAATGTGGTTGTATAAATATCTCTGAGTGACACTGCTTTCAATTCTTTGGAGTATGGACCCAGTGTCGGAACTGCTGGCTAAGTTATCCTGTCTGATAGTTGGAGGAAACCTCATATGGTTTCCAATAGATTCCTACTGTCCTTTTATTCTCCAGGACAGTCAACTCTCTGCTTGAACGACCAGTCTCCCCTTTGTGTCAATATCTGTTTAAGATATTATCTAGCCACCAGGGTGGAGGGACAGCCATCCCCAGCCCTGCAGCTCACCCCTCTGGGTTTTTGTGCCTTGTTCTCGGTGGGTTTAATTTTGCCGTGTGTTCTCACGTGTTCAGATAAAAGACTGAATCTGGAAGACTGCCGGGGCCTTGCATGAAAATTCAACTTTCCGGCAGTTGGATCATTTCATCCCTCAATGTCCTTTGCGTTTCACGTGACCCAGATTATCCGATTAGGCATAGGTCATTGGGCAACACCCTATAGGGCTCAAAGTTGGCTGGTCCAGGGCGAGGCCTGGAGACAGAATCTACAGCACCCCAGGAGGCCACCGTGTATTGGAAGGCACAGAGGGGAATGAAAGAGATAGGCTTTTCTTTGTTAGATGACACCAGAATCTCGGAGCGCACCTTCTACCCAGCCCCACCTCGGCAGTGCTGGGAACTGCAGGACTGCCGATGGAACCCGGGGTCTCCTCTGGTCCTTGGAGGTGATCAGGATAATGAGCTCCCATCTCAGGAGTTTATGGTGTTTGCCATTTTCCAAATGGAATTCAGGCGCTTTGCTCACTCCGATTTCTAGCTTTAGCTCCAGTTGTTTCATAATGCAATCCTGAAAGGGTGAATTTGGACAATCTCAGCTTGGCCATTTTGAGCACATATGCTAGAACTAAGTCTTTTTGGCTCAGCTGTAGCTTGAATCTAATGAAAATGACAGATAATGCAGCGCTCTGTGTGCCTGCCAAAAAAGAGGATATTTCCCATGAGATAGCACCTGGTGATGCAGAAATAGACACTATAGATTTGTGATTGGCTGATGCGTACGCGTATTCATATCGAGTCTGTATTATCAACCGCACAAGATCGCATCCTGGATAATAACAGCAACAATGGCATGCATAAAAATTACTGCAGCAAAAAGGAAAAAAAATACTAGATCAATTATGTCAATTACGCGCTGGTACTTTTCCCCTCACAGTCTTAACGCGGAGGAAAGGTGGCACTGTCTCTGATCGAATTATTCACGTGTTCTCCGTGGGTTGCACACCCCACCCCCGCCTCTCTCCTCTTTTACACACACACACGTCTAAAAGAGCCCTCTCTTAGAAACACAGCGCGGACTCCAACGTGCCTACATCCATATGTGACTTACATTTTAGCGGTTGAATCATCAGTTACTTGAAAGTAAAGAGGAAACGCCTCTGCATGCTCTAAGAGCGTGTGCTCTGATGACCTTCCTTGGAGCGAAAATGCCATCGGCCTCGAGACGTGCCATAAATTAAGTTGCTGTTTGAGCCCTGATTCTAGTAAAAGGGTCCAAATTTCCAAGGCGCCTTTAATGACTGTGCTCAGACTGCACTGAGCAAACAGAAAAAAAAAATAAAAAACACTCCGCAAGGAGAGCTTGTGCCTCTGCTTCTCTTCCCCTCCTTCCTTTTAAATTTTCATTTTTAAATTATTATTTAAATTTTTTTTCATTTATTTGTTTGAAAGGCAGAGAGAGAGAGAGAGAGAGAGCGAGCAATCTTGCATCGGAAGCTGATTCACTTATTCCCCAGGTCCCTGAGCCAGGAACTCAATCCAAGTCTCCCACGTGGGCGGCAGGGACTCAAGTACTTGAGCCTTCACCTGTTGCCTCCCAGGGTGCACGTTACCTGGAAGCTGGATCAGAAGAGGAGCCAGGACTCAAACCCAGGCGCTCTTGATATGGGATATGGGCACCAAGCTGTGTCTTAACTGCTGTCCCCAAAGATTTGCTCCCCTCTTTTTCTTTCTTCTTTTTTTTATAAGATTGATTTTATTTGAAAGACAGTTAAAGAGAGAGGTAGAGAGAGAGAGAGAGAGAGAGAGAGATCTTCCATATGCTGGTTTGCTCCCCAAGTGGCCTCCATGGCTACAGTTGAGCCCATTGAAGCCAGGAGCCAGGAGGTTCTTCCACTGCTTTCCCAGGCACATTAGCAGGAAGCTGGATTGGAAGTGGAGCAGCCAGAACTTGAACCAGCACCCAGATGGGATGCTGGTGCTGCAGGTGGCGGCTTTACCTGTTATGCCACAGTGCCGTCCCCTCCCCCTGATCTTGCTTTTCTTAATCAGCGCTTTCTTGGGCGCTGTTTGTTCTTCCTGTTAGAGAAGCAGTAGGGAAGCAGCAGCACACAGCCTCCCGGAACAAGACGGGGACTTGGGCAGCCCGTATTCAAGTCTTGCTGGGATGCAGGGTGCCCACCTGCACCCCCACCCCCTGCCTCTATTATGTCATCTTTCAGATGAGACTGCTTTTAGGCCCCTTCCAGCTCTCAGACTTGAAGGTAAGAGCCATTTACCTAGGCTAGCTAAGGCGGAAGGTGATTTTGAAAGAGAAATACAAAATCATTAAGCAGATCAGTAAATTTGATAATGAATTGTTTCAATTAGATTCAGGTGGCAGCAGATGTTAAATTACTTTAGCAGAACCAAGCTTAGAGGTTTGTGGTTTACTTTCCTCATTTAAATATATAGATTCAAAGGGACAAATCACATTTCTAGTTCATCTTCTCAAAAAGCCCTTACTGGGTAGGGTCCCCCAAGAGCATCACTTATGTGCTTCTGAGACTCACAGATACTGGGCTCTGTCCCCAGCTCTGCCTCCCAATGACCAAGAGTGTCCTGGATGGAGACCATCTCTCTTACTGCTGCAGGGTCCCATCTGTACATAGACTCCTCCCTCGCTCTCTGCCTTTGCTAGAGTTTAAAATATGTGGTTTGAGTGCTTTTGTGTTAGACACAGTGGGATATCTGTATCCCCGGGTTCAACCAACTGTGGGTGGAAAATCTTTCAGAAAAAAAAAAACACCTGCATCTGTGTTGCACGTGTGTAGATTTTCCCCCCTTGTCATTAATCCCTCAACAAGATGGTATCACAACCATTTACATAGCATGTACCATGCGAGGGGCATCAGAAGTCATCGGGAGATGATTTAAAGGATACAGAGGATGATACAAGCAAAGCTGACTCCAGTTTGTATAAGGGACTTGAGCAACTGTGCACTGGGATGTCCCCTGGGGATACAGAGGGATGCATTTCTTAGTGTATGACTCTGTGGGGCAGGATCTCTCTGCCCGTGACAGGGACTTGGATTTTGCTACGGATGCCGGTGCTGTCAGCTCTGCTGGTCTTCATGGTGGTTGCAGGGTGCGGGAAGGGGTGATGGGAGATGGGCTCTCGCTTCATTCTGGCATCAAACAGACCCAAGTGGCACAGGCAGCTGACCCAGACAGATTGGCCAAGCGTGGTGTGGTCCCCAAAGCGGACCTTAGCCCGGTGACCCCTGGCAGGGGCTGGACTGGGGATTCAGGGGCAGGGGGAGACAGGAGGCATCTCTCCAACTTGCACCCTCTCAGCTGCATTGTTCCTGGAGGTGAATGGCCACAGGGTCTGGCTCCAGCACACCCTCCCCGGGGTAGGCCCAATGCAGGTGCCACCCCACACCTTCTCCCTTGAAGGCCCCATTCTCTCCCTAAGCTCCCTGCTGTGCGGCATGTAACAAAACCCCACCAGATCTGCCGGGCTCCTGAGACAACTGGCTCTTTAAGAACTTATCTCATATTTTCAGAAATTGACTGTGAAAATTCTAAGTAATGGTGTGACATGATCACACTCACTTTCTGTAGTTAATCCTTCACGAGGGTCAGGCGCCCCTCTCTTCGCAGTGGCTCATTTGATTGTCACCTACCTTGCACAAAACCTCCCAGCCTGGAGCACTGTCTGGTGGGTTGACAGGCAGTCAGAGTGCTGAACGCTGCGCAGGAATAACTGAATTAGAAAAAAGCTGCTGGCACTGTAATAAAGCGTTTAATGGACAGACAGCCTCTCTTGCCTTCCTTGGGGTAACACTAAATCCCTTTTTATTGTAGTTTGCACAGATGTTAGTGAGTTATCCATTTCTCTAATCATACTAGAAGTTGGCACATCCATCTTACATAAGAAGACCAGCCCACTTGCTTTCACAGAGTCCTTTTTCTAATAAACTTGTGTCAGTTTCAGGTCAGTTTTACCAATACAAATAAAATTCAAACAAATAAAAAGTATATTGTCTCATGATGAGATTTAGGTAATGATGTCCCTTAGGTCACTTCAGATTTACACCAGGAGTTACGCCCTGCAAGCCCCTGTTTGAGCCTGGATTTTCTTCTGCCTTGGGGACGCACAGAGAGAGACACACGTGGGCGGAGGGTTCCATATGGCACCTCTCTGGGTCGTGGTGCATGGGCCCCGGTTTGCTTAACAGCCCTTCATCTGCGTCCCCAGGATGAGCTGGGCCGCGGGCCTGCTGCTCAGACCCTCCGCGAATCATCCCCAGGAGGTCACTGGCTTTGGGTCTTTGCATAGTCTCTGCTTTCTCCCCGAGTCTAAGTTACACTCCGACTGTGGCTGCGTTGCTGGTGGACCACCCAAAGATCTTTGTGCAAAAGAAAAATTTGCAAAAGAGGATCCTGCCAGTAGGTTCGATGTAAAAGCAAATGTGTTTGTTAAAAGGAGGAGGGACAGGGGTGAAAAAAAAATCCTGCCCACCAAGGTACTCCCAACAGCAACTTCTGTGGAACTGAGAAAGGTCACCTGAAGTTCAGGCCAGGATAAATAATTGCTGTGGCGAGGGGTTCCTTTTTTTCCTTTCCATGGAGTTGATGGGTTCACAGCGGTAGCTGAATCTTGATAGATTGGCAGCCGCTGAAAGGAAATGCTTAGCGGTGACCGGGGCAGAGCTGTACTTCAGTTCCCAGGGCAAAGGGTGGGCAGTTGAGGCTCTGAGGCTGGCTGGCCGGCAGGGGCCAGGTGACAAAGCTGTCTCTGTTCCTGCACGGAGCAGGAAGGCACGCAAGCGCTGGCCCTGTCCCTGGCACAGGCTGGCTGGGGTGGGCTCTCCGGTGCCATGGAGGCCCGAGGCTGTGCTTGCCTCTGCGCATACACAATGACTGCTCTCCCAGGTCTCCCCCTGCGAGTGAGCAGGGCTGTCTCTGTGTGTTTCCCGGTCCGATCAGCCACTTCATAAATCAAGGGCCATGGGCGGTGCGTTAACCGTTTGGTGTCCTGTTGCACAGAGAGGAAGCCGCTGCGGCAGCCCCGGCGGGGGTCAGGCTGGGAGAAGGAGCCCCACCCACCCCGGGGACAGCTGCCGGGGCAGCAGCCTGCACTCATGTGAGCGTTGCAATAGAGATGCGCTTCTGCACCCACTCGTTGTGTGGTGGAAAGTGAGGTTCAGAAATGCCCAGGAGACTCGCCTGAGCTCCAGCCAACGGGGGCGTGGAAAAGCTCTGACTCCATTCAGTTCTTCGTGCTCTCCCTCATGCATTCCTTCATTCAACAGCTATGGATGGAGTGCCTATTGGGAGCCAAGCAGTGCGCCGTGCAAGTGCTGGGGACAGCGTTCAGCGGCGTGCGCAGCCCTTCACGTCCATGGGGAAAAGCTGGGGCTTCTTGCTGGGGTTCTTAATTAACAAGCAAGCACACGGTCCTGAAGGCCTGAGATTGTCACCCTTCTGACAGCTCTTAGAGACCTCCTAGGGGGCCAGCTGGGCCCTGGCTCTGCCAGGGTCAGGTGCATGAGCTGAGGGGGGATGGTTCAAGCTTCCATGGACAGCACCAGGGATCTTCAATGGTTCATGGAAAATGCACCTAATGAAAAAAAATACAGATGGATTTCAAAATTTTTTGCACCAAAGCAGGTTAAATTCTAATTCCCTTTTGCTATGAACTATTTAAGTGCATTCTGAGTGTAGTATTTTTTGTGTTTGTCAATCATCTTGGAAGCCGTGAAACTGCCACCTCTCTGGTTGCACCCTCCTTCCTGCACCATGAACCTGGCCTCTAGACCTTGGCTGACCACAAGGTGGGCATCAGGCCGAGGGGCTGGGCTCTGGAGCCATATTGGACTCCCAACTCTGCTACTCGCTCACCGTATGTACATTTCATAGAATTCTTGCGCCTCAGCTTCCTCAAGGCTGTATAAGGAGGATAAAATTGCACTTCCTCTTGTGTGAATTCAGGGAGTGAATGGCTATAAAGCACTGATGACGGAGCCTGCTACAAACTCAGCTCTGAGCCTGTGCAGCTCTTCTCAGTGGGTGCTGAGCTACGGGCCCAGCCTCAATTCTTTCCATCCATGTCTCTCACTGGGAAAATACTCATCCCTTAAAGCGTCTTACCAGTAATTATGCCTCCTGCTGCACCCGTCACACCTCCCTGAGCTCTGCTACAGACTAAATCCAAGCTCTGAAAATTGGCAGTGGGGGATGGAGTTGTGGTGCTGCAGATTAAGCAGCCACCTGCTGCGCCAGCATCCCATTTGGGCGTCAGTTCGAGTCCTGGCTGCTCAGCTTCCAAAACAGCTCCCTGCTAATGCACCTGGGAAAGCAGTGGAAGATGGCTCAAGTTCTTGTGCCCATACCCACATGAGAGACCCGGATGGAGTTCTAGGCTCCTGACTTCATCTTGGCCCCGCCCTGTGTGTTGCTGTGATTTGGGGAGTGAACCAATGGGTAGAAGATTCTCTCTGTACCTCTGTCTTTCAAATAAATAAACAAACCTTCAAAAAAAAAAAAAAACCACAGAAATTGGCATTCAAGGCCCTTCACAGTCAGGCTCGCTCTTATCTTTCTGGCCTGCATGTTACCAACCCTACCTTGAACCCTATGCTTTAGCCAGTCTGGCCCCCATCCACTCATCCATCCTTCTGTCAGTTCATCCATCCATCTACCCATTGAACCCTTCAACCATTCAAACAAGCACACCCATATTCTATCAGGAAGTTCCCCAATAAGCCAGGAAATGCAACCATTTTCAGTGAAGTTCATCCTCTCTGTAAAGCCTACTGGCTCACTTCCCTTCCATACCCATCACGAATTCATCTTCCCCGTCTTCGTGGTCTCATATTTTCAAACTTGGGTGTCAATCACAGCTCCTAGGTATGTTGGGAAGTTCAGTTTCTTTAACAAGATAATAGAGGGGACCTACCCCATGGGCTGCTGTGTGACTCAGCAGGGTGCACAAAAGACTTGTCCTAGGGCCCAGGACAAGGGTGTTCAGGAATGGAAACTTTTTTATAAATTTATTTATTTGTTTGAAAGTCTGCTACACAGAGAGGAGAAGCAGAGAGTGAGAGAGAGGTCTTCCATCCGATGGTTCACTCCCCAAGTTGCCGCAATGGCTAGAGCTAAGCTGATCCGAAGCCAGGAGCTTCTTCTGGGTCTCCCTTGTGAGTGCAGATGCCCAAGGACTTGGGCCATCTTCTACTGCTTTCCTAGGCCGTAGCAGAGAGCTGGATCGGAAGTAGAGCAGCCAGGTCTTGAACTGGTGCCTATATGGGATGCTGGCACTTCAGGTCAGGGCTTCAACCAATTGCGCCACAGCGCCGGCCCCAGGAATGGGAACTTCCACGCTGCCTCTCATGCACTCCAGACCAGCCGGCCAGTCTGAGTGTCAGTGGCACTTCCTGGGACACTCCTGGCTGTGCCATCATTCTTCGTACATAATCTCACTGCCTTGGGTTGATGCTACCTAACCAAATGCACCTGTTACGTGCTCAGCAGATATTTGGCTTAGGGATTTCATAGCCCTTGGGCTATCAGTGGCTGCTCAGAGAGAGCGGTTGCTCAAGATTCTAAGACCTTATTACGTCTTCCTGGTGAGGAAATTCTGTAATCAAAAGCTGATGTGTGCCATGGGCTGTAAGGGGAGGGAGGACAAGAGGCCCAGCTCTCCATGCCCCAGGAAGAGCTGAGACAGTTTGAGGAAAGCTGTCACCCACAACTCCATTCATCCATGTCAGTGCTTAAAAAACCTTTGGTGAGCCAGGACATAGCTTTTCTCTCTTCCATTTGCAAATCTACCATAAATTACCATTCCTCCTATGGTTGGGTGATAGCCACATTGACATTGTCCATTTCAGAATGTGGCCATTATTTTCTGCAAGTCTTGAATGGCTGTTGTAGGTAAGGATTTAGAATCCCAGGTCATGAGAATCAGCTCCTTCTCAGTGTTAGTTAGGCCCTTTACCCATTCCCGCGCACCTGCTACGTTCAGGGACTGTGCTGGGTACTGGGGAGAGTGGATGACTAGGGCACAGCTACATTCTCAAGGAGCTCACAGCCCCTGGAGAAGAAATGAGGTCAGCAGTCATGGCACTTCAGATGTCCCACTGGCTCCACTGCTGCTTATGTGTGGGTGCTGTCACCAAGGTGCCCCCTTTCCTTGGGGTGCTAACATACAGAGCAGGCACATCAAGCAGACACTTGTGAAAATGACTAAGAAGTAGCAAGAAATAGGGACCTGTAGTGTGGTCTGAAAAAGCCAGCAAAGCCTGAGAACTGTGCCACATCCAGCCCCACTGCCCGTTTCTGAAACGGTTTTACAGTCACATCCTCGCACAGCAGTGTTGACTTGTTAGGGAGACCATGTGACCTGCTAAGCTGAAAGTATGTACTATCTGACTTCTCACAGAAAGGGTTTGTTAAATCCTCGCTGAAGAATGAAATAATATGGTTTCAAAAAGGCAGCTGCCAGGGCTGCCATTGCAGTGCAGTGGGTTCAGCTACCACCTGTAGCAGAGGTGTCAGAGTGCTGGTTCGAGTCCCGGCTGTGCCACTTCTGATCCAGCTCTCTGCTAATGCAGCTGGGAGGGCAGCAGATGATGGCCTAGGTGCTTGGGCCCCTGCCACCCATGCAGGACACCCTGATGGACTTCCAGTTTTTGGCCTCGGCCTGGCCCAGCCAAGTCTTTGTGGCCATTTGGGGAGTGAACCAGCAGATGGAAGATCTTTTCCTCTCTCTCTCTCTCTCTCTCTCTCTGTAACTCTACCTTAGAAAGAAAGAAAAAAGAGCCAGTGCCGTGGCTCACTAGGCTAATCCTCTCCCTGTGGCGCTGGCACCCCAGGTTCTGGTCCCGGTTGGGGCACTGGATTCTGTCCCGGTTGCTCCTCTTCCAGTCCAGCTCTCTGCTGTGGCCCGGGAAGGCAGTGGAGGATGGCCCAAGTGCTTGGGCCCTGCACCCGCATGGGAGATAAGAAGGAAGCACCTGGCTCCTGGCTTCGGATCAGTGCAGCGTGCCAGCCGTAGCGGCCATTTGGGGGGGTGAACCAACAGAAGGAAGACCTTTCTCTCTCTCTCTCTCTCTCTCTCTCTCTCTCACTGTCTAACTCTGCCTGTCAAGAAAGAAAGAAAGAAAGAAGAAAGAAAGAAAGAAAGAAAGAAAGAAGAAAGAAAGAAAGAAAGAAAGAAGAAAGAAAGAAAGAAAGAAGAAAGAAAGAAAGAAAGAAGAAAGAAAGAAAGAAAGAAAGAAAGAAAGAAAGAAAGAAAGAAAGAAAGAAAGAAAGAAGAAAGAGAGGGAAGTAGGGTGGGAGGGAGGAAGGAAGGAAGAAAGAGAGAAAGAAAGAAATATTGTAAGCAATGTATCCACTTACCTGCCTAAGTGAACCTTGCGCAGCAAGGCCAAGAAGATGGCCAAACATAAGAGGCTGTGAGAGTTGAGAGGACCCCTGGGTGTGCAGGCACCGCTGTAGATGCTGCTTCAGGAAACACTCCTTATGCTGAAAATGTCACATTCGCCTAAAAGGAGGTGGGGGAGGGAGTGAATTACAAAGAACAGTAGAATAAATGAAATAGCATTCCAGGTGTGCATGCTCCTTAATACATGAGTGGTTGTTAGATAACTGTAGTGGAGAAACAAGTTCAATATCAGAGGCCCAAAGCCTGGAGTCACCGATGCAATTTTAACGATGTCCCCATGTGGCACAGTTGTACGTACACGTGTGCACCCCTGTGGAGACTTCATGCAGGTGTGGCAACCCGGGCTATCCCATGTATGAACTAAAGGACTCCTACATGACTGCTGAATCGAGCTTAACTGACTTTGTTTTATTTTTATTTTTTTTTTAATTTTAATTTTTTTTTGACAGGCACAGTGGACAGTGAAAGAGAGAGACAGAGAGAAAGGTCTTCCCTTTTTGCCGTTGGTTCACCCTCCATCGGCCACCGCGGCCGGCGCACTGCGGCCGGCTCACCGCGCTGATCCGAAGGCAGGAGCCAGGTGCTTCTCCTGGTCTCCCATACGGGTGCAGGGCCCAGGCACTTGGGCCATCCTCCATTGCACTCCCTGGCCACAGCAGAGAGCTGGCCTGGAAGAGGGGCAACCGGGACAGAATCCGGCGCCCCGACTGGGACTAGAACCCGGTGTGCCAGCGCTGCAAGGCGGCGGATTAGCCTAGTGAGCCGCGGCGCCGGCCTTAACTAACTTTGAAAGAATATAAGGGCATGTGGAGCTACAAACAACCATCCGGGAGAGTGAAGTAGCAAGGGCGAGGGCGTGCACGCAGATTCCCACAGGCACGCATCACTGCATGTAAAAGTAAGTGTGTGCAGATAGGTAGCTTGCACATGTGTGTGTACATCCAGGGGCACTTCCACAAGTGCAGGGCAAATGCAACTAAAAGATAAAGTTGTTCTGTTACCAAACAAATGGAAATCTATGCATAGGTTTTCTTTTTTATTTTAAGATTTATTTCACTGATTTGAAAGAGTTACAGAGAGAGGTAGAGACAGGGAGAGAGAGAGGTCTTCCTTCTGCTGGTTCACTCCCCAAATGGCTGCAACGGCCAGAGCTGAGCTGATCTGAAGCCAGGAGCCAGGAGCTTCTTCCGGATCTCCCACACGAGTGCAGGGGCCCAAGGACTTGGGCCATCCTCTACTGCCTTCTCAGTCCATAGCAGAGAGCTGGATCAGAAGTGGAGCAGCCGAGACTCGACGCAGCGCCCATACAGGATGCCAGCACTGCAAGCAAGGGCTTCAACCCTGTGCCTCAGCACCGGTCCCAACATGGGTTTCCAACAATACATATTTTCCATGAAGTTTTTGAAGATCCTACACATGCATGGGTTTCAAGATTTTTGGTTGGCCAGCACCGTGGCTCACTAGGCTAATCCTCCACCTGTGGCACCAGTACTCCGGGTTCTAGTCCCGATTGGGGCACTGATTGTTTCCCGGTTGCCCCTCTTCCAGGCCAGCTTTCTGCTGTGGCCCGGGAATGCAGTGGAGGATGGCCCAGGTCCTTGGGCCCTGTACCCGCATAGGAGACCAGGAGGAGGCACCTGGCTCCTGGCTTCAGATTGGCGCAGTGCGTCGGCCATGGCAGCCATTTGGGGGGCAAACCAATGGAAGGAAGACCTTTCTCTCTGTCTCTCTTTCTAACTCTGCCTGTCAAAAAAAAAGGTTTTTGGCACCCAAATAGGCTCATCTTTTAATTCCATTTTCCATGGATGTTTAGAAGTCTGCTGTCCATTTGATTCTAAGTGTGCTTGTGAGTGTGTGTGCATGTGTGTATGTGCATGGAAATGTGTGTGGGAATGTGTGTGTGTGTGTGCATGTCCATGTGTGAATATGTGCATGTGAATGTCTGTGTGAACACGTGTGGGTGTGTTTGGGCACGTGTGTGTCTGCACAGGAATGTGTGTGTGCATGGGAATGTGTGAATGTATGTATGTGAATATACCTGTGTGTGTGTGCAACCAAACCGCCCTTTCATCCAGGACCTCAGAGGCTGAGGCCTTTTCTGCAGCGCCTGGGCCTCTGCTGCTGTCAGGCTGTAATCCCACGCAGAACCTCCACAGCCAGCCCACCTTGGCATCCCCGGAGCATGTGGGGAGACAGCGCAAGACCTCGTATGCAGGGAGGACTTGCTTTGTGGCCGGGGATTGGAAGCCCATCACTCGAGAGGCTGCACCTAGCAGAGGTCTCATCGATGGTGGTCTCCTGGCAGAGAGGCCCCCCAGGGAAACCAGGGCAGCAGGCTTTGCTGGTTGCACTAGCATCAACACACAGCACACCTCCTAGCATGCAAGCTGATGTTCAACAGGTGTAGGCAAGCCTCCAGAATCCACTGTTCCACCCCTGCCCCTACTTGCTGGCCGCCATGTGACTTTAGGCCAACCTTTCTGTACCTCTGCAGCTTTACTTCCAATATGGAAATTACAACAATGCCTGTCTCGGGATTAATGTACAGATGAAACCAATCAGTACCTAAGTGTAGGGCCTGGCCCAGAGCAAGCTGTCAGTGAGCATGAGCAGTCGTGGTATTATTTATGTCTGCGGGCTGAGGTGTGTTTCTGCTACCTTCAAGAGTGACTTTGTGGAAAGCATTTTAACATTCCTCACCATCAAAGCACTTTCCGGTTGGCAAAGCACCTCCACATGTTGTCTTGGGCCAGTGCTGTCCAATAGGAATTGAACGTGGGTGCTCCGGGTTAACTTCTAGGTTTTCTGGTGCCCACATTAAAAAGGTGGGGAGACACAGGTACAGTTAATTTTAATAACATGTGTTATAACGCTCCATTATGATAAGCAAAAATGAACACCTCTCCAGAGATGTTCAAAACCTAGCAATGGTTTTCATTCCATGGCCATGGAGCATCCAAGTTGCTGATGGAGGTTGGTGCTCGGTTAAGACAGGGATCATCAGATCGGGCTCATCAGGGTGGGCCTGGTGCAATCACAGCACAAGGTCCTCATCCACAGACAGTGGTGGAGAAGAGAAGGTCAGAGTGATGCCCGAGAGGAGGAATGGACCGACTCGAGCTGCCTTGGACAACGCAGGAGACATCCGGAAGAGGCGAGACGTTCCTTGTAGAGCCCTGTTGACAACCTGATCGTAGCCCTTGGAGACCCGCACTGGGCTTCTAGTCTACACAACTCTGAGATAATACATCCGTGTTGTTTCAAGCCACTTTGTGATTTGTTGGTATCACAATAGAAAACGAACACATGGGTGAACCAAGTGATATCCTTCCCACAGGCGATCGATATGACAGCGTATTCATGAGATGTATCACGTTCTTGCTTTTGTACTCAATCTGTGACACCCAGCGTGCACTTCACAGCGCTGGCACGCGTCCTTTCAACTCGGTCCCGTGTCCAGGGTTTACAGCCACATGCGTCCATGCAGTGCAGGCTTCGGAGAGTCTTCCATGGTGGTGATGTCAACAGTAGGGAAATACCATCAGGACATTTCAGATTCTGTAGCTGTTATCAATTCCAAGTATTTATTTGTCTAAAAATGTTCTTCAGCTTTAGCTTAGCCCTTAGCTCAGAGCTGTGCATCACTGGTGGCTGACAAAGTTGTTCACTGCAGCAGGACAGCAAGGACAAGGTGTGAGGGAACTTGGATAGGGGGAGCTCAGCACCACCCATGACTCCACCCCCAAAACCTGCACCTGGGAGACCGCCCACACTGCCATTTTTGCACATTTTTGTCACATTTATTCTAAATCTAGGTAATAGAGAAATAAATGATCACTTTTGTGTAGCCTCTGATTCCTCTGAGTTCCAATCCGTTCCCTGCTGGCTATCCCATCGGCAACCAGAGTCAGGGATTAGTCTAACAGCCCTCCGGTCCCCCTGTACCATTTCCATGTGTATTTCTGTGTTGAGTCCTCAGAAATGGTGCAGCAGGAAATCATCCTGTAATCTGCTTCTTCCTTCAACACATTTTCCCTCTCCAGCCATGGTGACCCCGACAGCTGGATTTCAACAGGAATCCATACTCCCTCTCTGTAAAGGGCGGAGAGGAAACAGTTGGGGTCTTTAGGGTAAATGTGGATGTATCTGTGACATAGCTACTTGACTCTAGCCTTCTGAGGTTAAAAAAATTATAAAACACATACGAACGAATGAACCTGTGTCTTGCAATTAAACTTGGTTGACCACAGCAGCGGGGAGACAAGACGTGGTCTTCTGCTCATAGCTTCCTGATCAGCACTCAAGTTTACCTGTGTTGGCTCCTACCCAGCATTCCAGTCTTTGAACACAGCAAGAAATGTTTTGCTCCCTACTTACTGTAGCAGTACTAACCCATTTGCCAACCTCTCACCAGATGATCAGCCTCATTGCTGTGGACCTGTGGTGTTGATCTTCCTCCACGCCTGCGTGAGAATCTCTTTAAATTAAATCCTTGCCCCCAGATTGCTGGGTTAGAAGGTCAGCACATTTTCTTTCTTTTTTTTTTTTAAAAAAAGATTTTATTTATTTATTTGAGAGGAAGAGTTACAGACAGTGAAAGGGAGAGACAGAGAGAATGGACTTCCATCCACTGGTTCATTCCCCAGATGGCCACAATGGCCGGCACAGAACCAATCCAAAGCCAGGAGTCAGGAGCTTCTTCCTGGTCTCCCATGCAGGTGCAGGGGCCCAAGGACTTGGACTATCTTCTACAGCTTTCCCAGGCCATAGCAGAGAGCTGGGTCAGAAGAGGAGCAGCCAGGACTTGAACCAGCGCCCGTATGGGATGCTGGCACTGCAGGCGGAGGATTAACCTACTGCCCTACAGCGCCAGCCTCAGCAGCACATTTTCAATTCAGTGCCTACAGCCAGATGGCTTTCTGGAACAGTTGCAACACTGCGTGTTACTGCTCCGTGTTCCGGTAGAAAAGTGTCGGTTTTCCCTTCACTGATGTTGCTACTCTGTGGGTGATTCTTTGCCCTGAGCACCCTGGACAGCACAAGGTGCCTGCCAGTCCCGTCCCCTGTGCCCAGACACTCTCTGCTTCTCCTACCTTCTTGTTCTGGGGAGGTTGATTCTGCAGATCGTGACCAAGGAACAGGGCTGGCTGCCTGTGCTATGTTACGGCACTTATTCAAAGGAAGAACCTTCATTTTCATCACATCTTACTAGGCTTGCCCCACAAAACATACTATGCTTTATCTTTAAAGAAAAAGAAGAAGAAGAAAAAAGAAATCCATGAACCACTTGGCTTTGACACTGATGACCCCAGGAATGATTTTGCAATGCAGGAAATCAATTTCCTGGCCTTCTAACATTTCCAGAGGTGTGATCACCACAAGAGTTGGTGCTTCCATAAAGATCGGTGCACTTCTGCGGGTGGATAATGATCCAGAAGTCAAAGGCTCTTCACTCTAAATAGACACCCTGAGAGGTAGTCTGATCCAAGCCGAGCTCAGAGCAGCCAGGAGTGGTGCAGGCAGGAGTCCTATCACACAGGGAGAGCCTGTTTTGCTCACACGGGGAGCAGTGGGCATTAAAAAATCAGAATGGGGATAGGGGTTTTTTAAAAATCAGAAGATCCTATGCCTCTTAGGAAAAAGCAGGACATTAGGTGATTAGTTATTGTTACCTAAATTAAAAAAACTCTCACCTCTGCTCCTCACCACTCAAAATGTCAATTAACAAGATGTATTGAACACCCATCGTGCATGAAGCACACTAGGTACTCAGGTACGCATACTACACTGTGGAGCATAACTCATAAGGAGTCCTGTATTCCTGGAGCAGACTTCCTAGTGGGAAGCAGACACACAATACTAAACAAAATTGTGTCCACTCATTGATTTTTATTTCTGTCTACTACGTGCCTGGAGCTGAGGTTTCCAAAAACACGGTACCTTGTTTTTTCCTAAGTGCTTTTTTCCACGGTGCCCTGTTTTTTTCTAAGGGGCATGGGATCTTCTGATTTTTTTTAAAACCCCCTATCCCCATTCTGATTTTTTAATGCCCACTGCTCCCCGTGTGAGCAAAACAGGCTGTCCCTGTGTGATAGGACTCCTGCCTGCACCAGTCCTGGCTGATCCAGAGCTCAGGCTGGGATCAGACTATCACTCAAGAGGTGGTTCCTTCAACAGGTGAAGCAGATGGGTAACAGACATGCAAAGCCCTGTGCTCTTTAGATCTTTATTCAAGGTGCATTTTTACTGTGGGTCAAGTGCAATGGAGAATGAACGATTCACAATGTTACCTCCCAGGGGATTGTAGTGGGTTCTGCTCCAGGGAGTTGGAGGAAGCCCCTTGGGTACTAAGGCCATTGGATGGGTATGTTGGGAAGCAGGTAGAGGGAAGTGAAGGGAGGGTGGTCCGAGTTGGGGAACCACATGAAACAGTGGGTGGAGGCTTGGCAGGTGAGGCTGAGGTTAATAGGAAGGGTAGAAGGCAGGAAGAGTGAGGCCTTCTACCATCCTTCAGTGAGAAGCGATGATATAACGCATGTCTATCTGAATGCTTACAAACTAATGGCACACTCATTGAAAAAGATGGCCTTGTACCCTAGGTCCCTGCAGGATGCCTGGCTCACAGCACACACATAATAGAATCTCTCTCTTGGACAAGTGAGTATGAAACTGGGACAAAAAGCTATGTCCTCGGATGCAAGTCACGCTCATCCTAGGTGGTCACGTTCACACCAAAAACAAAAATACAAACAAACAAAAAACTGTGTGTGGAAAGCCTGGCGAAAAACCAAATTTGACTTAGGCTGTTTCTTTGTTTTAAAAAAGGCTGGGATTGAAAGACAGAAATCCAACGTCCCCTGTGGAATGTGCTGCTCTCTCTGGGAAGGGGTCACCTAAGGCAAACAAGAGGGCAGGGCACTGGGCAAAACATTCTAGGACAAACGTTCTTGGTCCAAATAATATGGTCCCTGTTGGAGCCTAGGACCGTGTCCAAATGAGGTCAAATTCATTATTCCTTTCCGGCCACCCTGGGATAGCTGTTGGCATGGAGGCATGGAGGGTGTGGGAAGCCATGTTTTCCACCAGCTCTTTCTGATCCTGCCCAGGCCTGGTCCTTCTCTTTGGGGGAGATCTCTGAGGATCACAGGTGAAAGACTCCTCTTTCAGTTCTTCACTTCTCAGGTGGGAGCAAGTGGCTTTTCCTTGGCAAGTCCAGCATTTCAGCTGTGCCGTGGGGATTCCGTAATCATGAGGACGAAGAACCACAGGGTGTGGGAAGTTCAGAACATGGTAGCTGGTACTTAACTGGGCTGATGCTATGGTAGGAATTTCTTTCTCCTCTGCTAGGTGCTGAGGGGCAGGAGTCCTGGATTGGACATGAGTATGTCTTCCTTGGTCAATCTTTTAAAATACTTATTTATTTGAAAGCCAGAGTTACAGAAAGAGAGGGAGAGACACACAGAGAGATATTCCATTTGCTGGTTCATTTCCCAGATGGTTGCAACTGCAAGTGCTGGACCAGGCCAAAGCCAGGAGCCAGGAGCTTCATTTAGATCTCCCACACAAGTAGTAGGGGCTCAAATACTTGTTCTAAGGCTTTTACCAGACCATCAGCAGGGAGCTGAATAGGAACTGGAGCAGCTGGGACTCAAACTGGCACCCATAGGGGATACTGGCTTCACAGGTGGTGGCTTTACCTGCTATGCCACAATGCTATCCTCTACCTTGGTCATTTTAGCCAAATCAGTGTCTTGGGTGCAGGGTCATCCATCCAGGATACTGGATGCCACGCATTTGAGACAGCGGAAGATCATGCACGCATGGGATTGCTCCAGTTGCATAAAAAATGTGTGCACAGCATTAGTAGCACACAGCAATGAGCATTTGTCTGTGGAATCACTGGGGAGTGGCCATGTGGGCTGGGCTTAGCTGGATGACCCTCTTCCAAGTGTCTCTTCCTGGAACCAGCAAGTGAGCCTCAAGGTCTTCTCAAGATGATGGCAGAAGGACGAGACAAGAACTAGGCTCACTAGGCTCAGAACTGGCGTGCTGTCACTGCTACTGCATTTGATCGGTCAAAGCCAATCTCATGGTCAAACACATGATGGGAAAATTTGTTCTACCCTTTAGTGGTAGGAACTACAAATTCATACTGCAAATGACTAAGAATTAGAACCAATGACTTGGTCTACTACAGGTTGTGTTTTTGTAATATCTTCATCCCTTCAAGGCCTCAACACACTCCCTGAATTAGATGAGGAAGTTGCCTAACAATCAACAAACTCATTCATTGAACAAATGGAGTCATGTGTCACTTAACAGTTCTCAGAACGTGTCTCAGGCAATGTCATGTTCGTATAAGCATCATAGCATGCTTAAAAAGGCTAAGATGGGGCCGGCGCTGTGGCTCAGTGGGTTGAAGCCCTGGCCTGAAGTGCGGCATCCCATATGGGCACTGGTTCTAGTCCCAGCTGCTTTTCTTCCAATCCAGCTCTCTGCTCTAGCCTGAGAAAGCAGTAGAAGATGGCCCAAGTCCTTGGGCCCCTGCACCCACGTGGGAGACCCGGAAGAATTTCCTGGCTCCTGGCTTCAGATCAGCACAGCTTCAGCTGTTGCAGCCGACTGGGGAGTGAACCAGCTGATGGAAGACCTCTCTCTCTCTGGCTCTACCTCTCTCAGAAACTCTCTTTCAAATAAATAAAATAAATCTTTTTAAAAAATGCTAAGATGGTACCCATTATGGAGCAATATAATTGTATCAATTATTTTTCATACAAGTGATCTGTCATTGACAGATATCCTTGAGTACCATGGGTCCAGGTTTATTGAATGCCCACTTTGAATCAGGTACTGTGTTAGGCACACACAAGAAGCCATGTCCTTGCTCTTATGGAGTTCATGTTCTAGAAGGGCAGACAAAAAGAAAGTAAACATCAAACATGAACGTTTAGTTGGCAATAGCTGGAAAAGAAAGCAAAAGGAGGCCAAGAGATTGTGAGCTCCTGGCTTGCAGAGCAGCTTTGAGGAGTTTGTGGATCTGATTTGCAAATACAGATGATGCTTTCTGAGCACCAATTAGACACCACGGGTCTCTGATGGGCATAACCCTTCATATGCTTCCAAAGGCCCCACTGTTGTTTTACTGTCAGCTGACTGTCCTTTCACCCCTGCCTGGATGACAAAGAGGAGTACAAGGAATTCTTTGCATGTGTCACCTTTCTCTTTAGAAGAAGAGGTTCCCCAGATTTTAGAAGACCTGCCTATTGGAGTATACATTTTTAATGGGAATGTTGAGCACCATGTCATACTCTTGTAGGCGTCTTTTTGTGAATAACTATCATGGTAGAAAACTGGCATTTATAAGGCACTATCATGTGTCACAATATCTCATCAACCATAGCAATGCAACACCAGGCCACAGTAAACAGCTGAGCCAGCGGCAGGGGTAGGATGGCAGCGATGTCAACCAAAGAACTCCCCATCTATAAAACCATCCAGGGAGATAATGGCACTGATAAACGAGTCTTCCAAAGGAGACTGAATGGAGTTGTGAATATCTGATGGCCCAAATGTCCAACCATAACCAACTATTTGGTGGCCCGAAAACGTCACTGAGGCTTCTTCACATTGCAGCATCTCCATCTGAACACTGGCACTGCGCTGACCTAACTGCAAGTGCACGTCTTTATTTCCACCAGCACTCTGAGGCACTTCCATTCAAAGCAAAGGCTGGCTGATGACAGTTTCTGAGGATGGAGCTTTGGACGCCTCCCCACTGGCATGGGGAAACTGAGGTTTCATGGAGCTGTTGTCAACCTAGAGGTGACTCATAGCCGCAGTGAGAAAACAACCAGTGTGGACCTGAGATAGACCAGGCATGGGGCATTGTTGAATTCTGCACTTTCCATGACAGATAATTCAGAAGCAGTGGAATAACTGTAGAGAAGCTTCTGTATCCTTCCTCAGGAATTCCAGTCCCCTCACAAGGAGCTGCAGCTCTAATGTCCCTGGGAATGTCCAATCACATGGTATGCAGTTAGAATTATATTATCCCAAGGTCATCTAGGGGCTCCACACCCAGGAGGACATCCTCTGATTTCAGTATTTATCAAGTCTTCTTCTTTTGTTTTCCACTCATCCTTTTATTTTTTAAGAAGATGTATTTATTTACTTGAAAGGCGGAGTTACAGAGAGGCAGAGGCAGAGAGAAAGAGGTATTTAATCCGCTGGGTCACACCCTAGATAGCCACAATGGCTGGAGCTGAGCTGATCCCAAGCCAGGAACCAGGAGCTTTCTCTGGGTCTCCCATGTGGGTGCAGGGATCCAAGGATTTGGGCCATCTTCCACTGTTTTCCCAGGCCACAGTAGAGAGTTGGATCAGAAGTGGAGCAGCCAGGACTCAAACTAGTGCCCACATGGGATGCCCGCACTGCAGGCAGCATCCTCAACCACTATGCCACAGTGCCGGCCTCTCCACTCCTCCTTGAGGCTGCAACATCCCCCTCCCCCGTGCAAACATACACACTCATACCACCATGCACACATACATATGCATACATGCACACACATACTCATTCATATGCACACGTACATACTCACACACACTATTTCTTAGATGAGTTTGGTTTCTATTTGAATAGAAAGATGCAATGGCTTGGAGCCACCCATCCCACTCCTGAGTCCTCAAGAAATTCTAGGCAAAATCCAATTGTGGGACTATCTTATTCTTTTTTCCTTTTTTTTAAAAAATGAGGTAGAAGTCTCAGTCTGTAGAACTGTCTAGAGAGAAATTTACAGAGAGAATTGACTCTTTGTCTCTACAAAGCCATGAAGGAAAGAGTCTAAGTGATAATTGTATGCACAGTTCAAAATATTTTAAATGAACTTGTTCTTACAAAGGAAATAAGTTATGAAGTTAACTTTTGTATGTGTGTGAATAATTAAACTATTGTCACCACTTTAAATTATCATCCATTGTTAACTTACATCATTAAATCTTACCTCTTTGCTAAAGAATAATGAAAAAATGCACTTAATTAACAGTTATTGCAAGCTCCAGGCCATTGATAACGCCAGTCTCAATCTGAATTTTGCAAGTGTGTTTGTACTTCACTCCCTGTTGTTGTGCTGGGGAGACAAACCCTGGGCTGCTCTGGGGGAGAAACAGATTCTTCAGGATCGAGGAAAACTCTCCCTGAAAACTGCCTTCTTCCTCAATCATGCAGTCACATTCAGACTTTGCCGCTGTGCAATGGGAGGTGCCGAGGTCCTAGCCCGATCCTTTGTTCTCCTTATGGACCTCATGAAGCATCCTCAGCTGCTGCCATATCAGAGAACACACTCCTCCCCTGCCTTCCATGTGCACAGCACTGAAGCAATGTACCAGTGTTTGAGAAGGTGGAGGGCTAAGCAATGGGTGGCTTACACAGAAGAAAGGGTATCAGAGTAGGACTCTCAACAGATCCCTGAGAAAGAACATGCCTCGTGTTAATTTCCTTGTAGTTTCGATTAAGGAGGTGATAGATTTTTTTTTTCTGGATATTGGTAAAGCAGCTTGCCCAGCCTGTACAGAACACGCTGCATTCTTCAGATGAAATAAGGCCAATCAGTGAAATAATGAGGAAAGTAATATCTCCCCAGAGAGGCTGATGGGGTTTTCATCAAATCAGCCAACCTTTTCCCGTCACTTACACCGCCATGCACTTCAGGCAGGCCATGTGTGCCGCCTCCTCTGCTTCCTCCTCTTTGTCTAAACTTCCTTGTGGTTTTTCCTGATAACTGAATACCCAAGGACCCAGGAAATTTATGTGCATTGGATACCTCCTGCTCTTGAAAACGCATTATTCACTCCTATTTTCCTTCCTTTGTGATGCAATTGCCCCTCATATCCTGCAAGGATGGCTCAGAACCAGGGAAAAATGAAGGGCAGCAGTGGTTTGGAGGCTTGCCCTTGAACTGGGGCTGCGATGGGTGGACTCCTGGTAACCAGCTGGAGTTCAAGGCTGAGCAGAAACATGGCAAGAGAGACAGCATGATGGCCCCAAGGGACGTTGGTGATAGAAGTGTGCCCATTTCCTTGACTCAGCCCTATGGAAAACAGTGCCTGGAAACCATTGGGTGAACAGCCCTCTTGCCCTGTGGCTGACCAGAGTGAGGAGGGCCTCTCAGGAGGGAGGATGCTGGCCTGAAGTGCATGCTGTGAAACACCCAGCATGTCTGCTGTGTGGACTGAGACGTTTCGTCTGCAGCGGGTCACCTTCTGCATTGCAGCACGACGGCACTGGAGCCCTTGAAAGCTCTGCTCCTCACGGACAGGCTGTCTGCAAATGGGAAGGCAGATGTGTGGGATGTGGCCAGCGTGGATGTGGACACCCACAGACCCGGATGCAAAGCAGGAGTTTTCCAACAGTTGCTCTTACCATGCAATTGTCATGTCAGCGTTCTCAACAGCCCCTGAGGGTGGGCAGGGGCACAGAGGTGCCCCTTGGAGGCCCTCAGCATTGCCTTGCACACAGGAAACTGGAGTCACAAGGCAGAAAGGGCCTCTGACCAGCTCCCAACACATGGGACTCATCTGCTGGCTTCAGTGGCACAGAGACAGGTCCAGGACACTCCCATCAGCCATCTATGTGGCTTCCTCCACCAGGGCTGGGGTCTTCCCAAAAGCAGGAAAAAAGACCTCACGTCTGGCATGCAAAAGTTTTCCAGATGAACCGGGCTCCGTTCATGGGAGTCCTCCCACCGTGCTCGGCAAATGATTCAAAGCCTCCACATGATTTCATCTGTGCAGGCTCTAATCCACTTACTTAATGAAATACATAATTAACATATTATAATTGCAGTAAAGATGGTTTTGACAGAAATCATTTCCCGTATCTAATACCGTGGTAATTTAATCTGTTCCCCACTCCCTAACACGACCCTCTATGATTAAGTTTCATAAGAATTTTTTGATTGATTGACTCATCTGACGGGCTGGGCCTCGCGAAGGCAGTGTCTGTCAGTTTCCGGAGCGGCACGTGATGGCGCGGCAGATGGCTGCGGCGCCTCTGTGCACTGTCTCCCTGTGTGGTCTCCCGTCTCGCACACTCTTTCTCTTCCCTTCCCCTGCGAATGAATGCCCTGGCGATCCACCCACTGTGTGCCTGAACCACCAAAGCCGGCGTGTTTCTAGCTGCACTTGCTTCTCTGGCCTGGGCAGGCTAGCAGAGGCAGAGAGCCTGGGACTTGCTTGGGCTGGCAGGCAGGAGCATGGCAGGGACAAGCTGCCAGCCTCTCTCACACCTGTCCCTCCACTGCCTGGCTTCCTGGGGGGGGGGGGGGGGGCGGGTCCCACCAGCCCATGGTCATGCAGGCTGACCCCTGTGTGTTGGCTGGGAGAGATGGAGAAGGAGGCCCTCCTTCCAGGCCCCGCCCACCCTGCCTGCCCTGGCTCAGCTATGCTTGGGCGTTGCAAAGCCTTGGAGCCAGGGTGAGGGCTCAGGCTTCTCCTTTTCCCATGTCCCTTAAGAGGCAAGCAAGCACACTTTCCTGGGGACACAGAGTGGTTCCTGAGCTCCTGGGGTTCCTTGGTGTTAGTTGGTGGATTCTGGGAGTTTAGGGAGTGATGTCGGAGTTCTGATTCCTGATAGAGTCTGGCAGAAGTCAAATGTGTGGTGGCCTAGGGGCAGGAGGAAATCCCTCACACATCTTTGACTAGCAGATGGGACAGGCAGGAGCCCTGCGGCTGCGTCTGGGGGTCTACACCTGTGGGTTTCTCAATGCTTCTTCAACGTTGCTACTGCAATAAGCAGCCATTGTGCACTAGGTACTTGGGACTGGGTGTTCCCTTGAACAGACGTGGAAATTGCGGCTTAGCGGGAGTAAGCATTGTATTGAAGATTGCTTGGCCTATGGGTGGTGAACTCCCCTAACTGATCCTGCCCAGGGTCATGGGGTGCTCTTTGGGGGAGGGGTCCTTGAGATAGGCTATCAGGGAAGCTCCCTTCTGTTGTAGGAGGCCTGATAGGGGCCTCCTGGCCAAAGAGAGCAGGCCAGAGCCAAGGGGTGGCTGGGGGTGCGCGCACGGACACCTGGGGTACAGGTTACCCCTCCATGGGGATCACCCCTTCTCCAACAGCTTCACTCCAGTCTCTATAAACTGCTTACATCCCGGTTCCCCTACTTGGGGTTCTTTGTGTCGTGGTTGTAGCTCTCCCACTGCACAGCGATTCTGTACAGTGCATGGCTGGGTCCCCCAGCATCCAGGTGTGGACAGAACATTTGGGGGCCTGTGAAACAGCGCTGCCTCCTGCCTCTTCACCTATCAGCTTCTTGCTGAGTGCAGTGAGGGTCAAGAGTATTGAGCTGGAGCCCCAGGCCTCATTCCTGCCTGTCCAGTCTCATCCCATCTCCACCCCCACCTCAAGGGCCCAGGCATTGGTTCAGAAGCCAGAGCTGTTTGGACTCTGAGTTAAAAATGAAGGGTTTGGGGACCTCCAGGCTTTGAAGACCCCTGATATCTGAGCTCTGGCTGCTTGCCTGTTCTGCTAGGCCCTTAGCTCCTTTGTCCTGGTGATCTTCCTCTATAAGGAATGTCGAAAAAGTCTATTTTACACCTGCGTGGATATAGTGACGAAGATCATCTTTGACTTCAAAAATGCATTCTTTTGCTTCCAATTTTAATCAGAGTGAAAATACCTTTTATGAATGGAATGCCCCAAAAGCATGGTGGGCCCTTGCCACTGTGTCTCCTGGACAAGCCAACCCTACCCCCCCTCCCCCCCCCAGATCCAGGCCCAGAGCTTGGGTTTGAGTAAGCAGTCTCTGCCCATTCTGTCTGCAGCTGTCCAGGGCAGCATGTGCCCAGCCCGGCCAAGGCACGCAGATGCAGAAGCCCCACTGCCACCAGGGTGCCCTGGTCACCCAGGCCTCCCACCATCATCCCCCTGCCTCTGTCCCTCACTAACAACACACACAGATGTGCAGAGAGCAGTCTGGCCACACTAGGCTGAGAGCCACTTCCCTTGGGAGGAGATGCGCTTGGCAGGGGCTGAGGCCAAAGCACATCCAGAGAAAGTCCAAGGAGAGGGGCTGGGAGTGGCTGAGGGCACCTTGGGCCACATAAGCCTGACCACTCCAACGATCCTGGGTCCCTGTCCCCTCCGAGAGCCTGCAGTGCCAGGAACCTGGATTATCTAGTGGTGCTTCCTTGATACACACACCCAGAGAATGTCTGTTTTTGGGCTCAGGGCACAGGGCCTCCCTTGGGCATCCATGCAGCAAGAGCTGCCAGGGCCCCCATGGGGCATCTTTTTTCTTCAAAGGGCTCCTCCTGGTGCCCAGCAATACTTGATCCATGCCAGGCGGGTGCCTCTTCCAAGGTGGTCATGTGCATCCCCCCAGACCGGCAGCTCCCTGTCTTCACCTCCAAGCAGTAAGTACTGGGTGGACTTTCGTAGACACTGACCAGTCCTCATTTCTCTGTGTCAGTCCAGAGTCCTGCACGCAGCAAGTGGTCGGGCACACGAGAGATGGACCTGAAGGGCAGTGTATGCCTGCCTTGTCCGAAGCATTTTTCTCTCTGCACACTCAAAGCCTTATGTGCTCAAAGGAGGTCTGGGGTCCTTGTGGGCTTAGGGCTGCCCGTGAGAGACCAGGGGCAGCTGGAGTGTCAGACAGGGTCATCTGTGCTGTCGGAGATATGGAGGGCACGCCTGCAGTGGCCCAGCATCTGAGCCATGGAGCCAGAGGCCCTGTGCAGCCGGCGTGGTCTGCGCCTGCGGGCTGGGGGAGGGGAGGCTGTGTGAGTGGCAAGTGTACATGAACACCACCACGTCAACTGCCAATATGTTATGAGGCCTTGGTAACAATCCCGAGTCTCCGGGGAGCGCTGCTGCAGTTCAAGTGCGCACCAGACAGAGAGAAAACAATTTCTGGTGCCAATAATGCAGCACAGATGAAAAATGTTTTAATATTTGAAGCTGCTTTATGGCAGAAGCGATGACAGTGATGGACTCAATGTCAGCTTTTTTTCCTTGAATGTCATCTTTCGTCTCTGAGGTTTCCCTGCTCGGGAGGCATGCGAGCCTGATGCGAGCGCCTTGCAGCCATTGATCACGGATTTCGTTCTAAATGGAAAGCTTGCCAGAAGACTAGAAATTCTGGAATTTATTAGGATTTCTTTAAGAGGCACTTTAGCTCAACACTCCTCATTACTGTCTTTACAGTGTTACTTATTTTTCTTTTTATGTCATATGATTTGTAAAGGGTTCGCACTCAGAGAACAATATACGATTAAAGCATTGTGTCTGCTGGAGCTGCTGGCTTAGTCAAAAGCATTCTCGGGGGGCTTAAATACATAGTTGACTAGGAAATGGCAACAGGGGGCTATTTTACCAGGGAAATCTGTATTTTGAAATTTGCTGGTGGGCATTGTGCTCAATGGGGTTTCAGTGGAGGTGTTGATTAAACAGGGCCACTTGGAAATGCATACCTCTTCATTTCGCACAGGAAGGGCCAAGGGCAGAAGCTTCCCCGGGGTGGGAAGCTCACGTGGCAGCTCCGTGGGAGTGGGGCACGGCCATGACTCTGGGCGGGCTGGATGAGTTTACCTGGATGGGTCTTCAGGTACATGAATGGAGAGTGGCTCATGACAGCGTCCGCACAGAGGTGATCCCTCTTCATCTGGCTGAAAAGAAGCCGTGTGCACCAGGCGGTTGGCTTGCTGTCTTTCTCTGCTGATGGGTTTCCACTGGCGCAAGGCGAGTTCAAGCAGATACACTAGCTCTTGGCTGGGCTGTGTGACTTCCCGGCTTCATCACCCAGCAGAAGGCACGGACAACGTGAATTATGGTTACTATCAGCCTTGGCCTCCTGAACACATCACTCATTCTAGTTGATGATGGAATTTGCTCCGGAGCCAGGTGCGGGGTTCCGGGGTTGGGGGGAGGCCTCCCGCCCCTCTCCCCCTGGGGGGATTGCACAGTGCTGGTGACAGACTGGTAGCTCCTGTGCCACACAGGAGCAAAGCAAGGGTTAGAGGCAGTATAAGAAGGAGGAGTGTCCAAGGAATAGACCTGGCCTCCCCAGGCTGCATCCAGGGTGAGGGTTTGCTGGTGCTGCATGAGAGCAAGCATCCTGCGCTCAGCCACCCCTCCCTCCATGAGGAGGGCCATGGGCAGCTGACATGGGTGAGGCCAGTTTCCAGAAAAGGCACTCCACGCTGGCAAAGCTGGGCCCGAATCTGTACATCAGATCCCTGGGTGCAGGGTGTTGGGTTTGCTCAGTAGTCCAGACAGCTCCTTGTGTGGCCATGATTGCTCTGGGTGTGGTCTGACACACCCACTGTACCCTGGGAGGCCTTATGCAGACAAGCCATATGCAGAAGAGCTGCAGGAAAATACTGTAGGTCCAGTCAAGTGCTGTAGGATGAAAGGAAACTCCCTTCTTTGGACACGCAGCCATCACTGTTTCTGTGACTGCTGGAGTACAACCATGACGACCGCCACCACCCAGCAGTTCATTCTCCTCTTCTCCTACCAAAATACTCCTCTGAGCTCCTCCTCTGCTGGCCTGCCCCCCAGCCTGCTGTCCACCCAGCAGCCAGAGCTCCCTATTTGAAAGACACAATGCGTCTCTCCAGATCCAAACCCACAAGGCTTCCCAGTTCCCTAGGATGCAAATTCAATGTTGTGTGATCTCGCAGCCCTCTCTGACCCTGGTCTCTGTTCTCTCTCCTGTCCCATCTCCTGCTACTCTCTGTCACCATGTCTCTGAGACACCAACCTTCCTGGCCTGTGCCTCTGCCCCAGGGCCTTTGCACGTGTGTCTCTGCTATCATCCAGCCTCCCCACATCGACTCCTTGCTCCTGCCCTTATGCCTGGGCTCTGTTCAAATGCCACCTTCATGGACAGCCTTTCCCTCACAAGGGCTCTCTGTCCTCTTACACTGCTGGCAGGATGCATTCCCCAGGAAGAAAGATGCAGATGGAGTCTGGGATGTACAAGGTCTAAGAGGCATCAGCACCTGTGAGGGGAGGGGGATGGAGACACGCTGGGCAGAGGAAGACAGACTGCAGAGCGCAGGGCTCGGGAGCCTCCGATAAAAGTCGGACTTTTCTCCTTTGCTGTGTTTGGCTCCCAGGCAGAGGCTAACTCTGAAGGGCTGAGACCTCCATCAAGGCAGCTCTGTGTGCCGGGGCAGGTGGCTGGGGGCCAGGGGCGGCCACGCTGCTGCCGGGAGGTGGACCCTCGCCTCCGCTGGGCTCCGTTCACCTGCTCTCTTTGTCCTTGCTGCTGTTGTTGACATCGTGTGTGCAGGTGTCGATGGGACCACTGCCTTTCTCCAGGAGGGCAGGGCCTTATCTGTTTCATTCCCTGCATCTAGCAAGGGGGCTGGCACAGAGTAGCTGCTCATTGGACGCTTGCAGAATGAGAGGATGCTCACCCGCATCTTCGCGTCCTCTCAACTCCTGGCGGTCACTGAAGGGAACCACATTTTGCAGGTAAGGAAATGGTCCGGGGCGGGACGGGGTGGTGGCAATCGGTGCTGGTTCAAAGTCACAGTCCTGGAGAAGCCGGCTCTCTCACTCAAGCTCTGCCCTGCCTTCTTAGGGGTCTTAGCCTGTGCACCTCACTGCCTGGTGGCCCCCTGGGCTTTGCCAACCTGGGGGATGAGTGGGGATGACAAAGCGCTGCAGTACAGGCTAAGTATGGGAGAACACAGCACTGAGGGGGTATGCAGGCCAGGGCAGGACCTGGAAGGCTGCTCAGAGAGGGGACGTATTGGAGGTGGCCGGGGGAGGGCATCACCCCGAGGCTCAGCTAGGCCTGCCCCATCCTGGAGCTGGGAAGAGGCTCTACCACCTCTGCTTCCTCCTCTATCCAACTTCCCAAGTGTGGCTTCTTCCCAGAGTCATGGTCCAGGGCAGCCACGCCGAGTCCCACTGGGTCCACAAGAGGCAGAGAAATGAATGAGTGTTCTTAGGCCATACCCTCCAGCGCTACCTGGGCTGGCTCAGTTCAACACACTTCGGCAAGATGCTTTGAGTATATCTGTTCTTTCCCTAAGTTGCACCCAGGTTCTCCTTCGGGGCGTTCACTCTTCCTTCTTTTTGTAATGGTCCGGGAAGGACTGAGAAAAAGAGGAAATGGTATCCAAGCTATACCAGCTTCTTGCAATTTGATACCTCAATAGGGGTTGGCGCTGTGGCGCAGCAGGTTAAAGCCCTGGCCTGAAGTGCCGGCATCCCAAATGGGCACTGGTTCTAGTCCCGGCTGCTCTTCTTCTGATCCAGCTCTCTGCTATGGACTGAGAAGGCAGTAGAAGATGGTCCAAGTCCTTGGGCCCCTGCATCCATGTAGGAGACTGGGAAGAAGCTCCTGCCTCCTGGCTTTGGATCGGCGTGCTCTGGGTGTTGTAGCCATCTGGGGAGTGAACCAACGGATGAAAGACTTGTCTTTCTCTGTCTCTACCTTTCTCTGTAACTCTGTCTTTCAAATAAATAAAATAAAAAGAGACCTCAATAGCGGGCTCTTAGCATCTGGATTCATCCATTGCAGATGACACTGGGGCTGGATTTTAGCACATCCAGCGGTGGTTCTGATGCCAGGTCTTCCACAGCCAGGTCCTCACTTCTGCTTTGCTTTTTTCTTTGCTTCTTGTGTGTGTGTGTGTGTGTGTGTGTGTGTGTTATCCAGGTGACTGTCTTCTTCCAAAACCATTAGCTTCAGTGATGCCGGCTAGAACTGCTTGCTGCTTGCCACCAGTGATCCCTGAAAAGCCTGCACATCACTGGACTCAGAAAACACTCAAGGTGAGGCCAGGGATAGACGCCTCCCCAGACCTCATGGAGTGTGGGGTCATCCCCCCAAAACCTTGTCAACTCATGTGTTTGTTTCACGCTTCTCTAGCTCTTTCAGGAGGTATCTGCAAGGGTTTGCCTCAGAAGCACAAGGACAGCATGTAACAAAAGCCAAAAACAAAGAGCAAAGTGAAGGGTAGGAATAATCTCTGATTTAGCTCAGTTTCAGCTGTGAGGTTCATGATAGCCACAGGATCAAGCAGAATGTGTTCAGCCATATCTTGCTCAACCTTGGAAAGGAGTGGGAGCATCCTTGTGGGGAAATCAAGCCTGCCAGGCAGAAAACTGGGGGAACTCTCGGGGGTCCTCTCACTGGACAGGGGACGGGATTCCCTGCCCTTGCCCTGGGAAACAGGTTGCATACTAGTTGGTCGTGACTCGCATCCAGACCCAAAATAGATTTTCTTTTTTGCTTTACACACCGGAATCAACTTACATTAAAAATGGGATAGTTTGAGTAAAATCTGGATCTCCCACGCCCTCTGCTCTAACACTGTGAAACCACCTCACTGATGCCATCTGCATTTATGTCATTTATAGAAGAGGTGTCCAAAAACGCTCATGGAAAATGGGATGAAAATAAGATGCATTTTGGTGCAAAAACATTTTGAAATCCACACCCAGGTTTTCCATAGCATGTATTTCCATGAATTTTTGAAAGATCTCTTTTATGCACCAAAATAAACGACTTTTTTTCCCATTTTCCATCAACTTTCTGAAGCCCCTCCTTAGGAGCACTCGATAAATACTAGTGAGTACGATGAGGCAGTGGGCTTCAGGTACCAGGCCAGGGGGTTTCTAGAAGCCAGTAGCAGACACACGTATATGATAGTTTCAAGGACCAGGCTTTCTCAGGTAGGAAGGTCCCAGGACAGCATTCCCCCCACGGCAATAGGAAGAGAAGCAAACTGCCTGGCCAGGAGGACTCTTTCTTCTGCCTCCCTTCCTGGTTTTCCTGGCCTGCTTCTCTGTTCCAGACCAGCCACGTGTAATCCACCCCTCTGGACCCTAAAGCTTGTGCTCACTGCTTGAAGCCAGCACTTTGGATTCCAGCGCCTTTGGAAGAGATGGCAAGAGTGCTCTGTTGCGGGTCATAGAGCAGCACCAGGTCTCTGCCCAGGACCGGCTCTGGGGCTGGAGGTAGCCGGCCCTCACAGTAGGAACATCCATTCACCTAGCTTTCTCCTTGCAGCATCTACCAAACACCTATCTTTGGTGCCAAGTGCACAGGAGACAGCAGGTGTAGGTGATGCAATGCTTTCAAGGAGCCCTTGGGATCCTTGTCAACCCAGGTATGACACCTGGAAGACCTGCCCAGCGTTCTCACATGCAAACTGCTCCTAATTCAAGGACTCGTGTGTTCACAGTGATGCAATTTTGTGATAGTCACACATTTTCAAATTTCACATTAAAGTGAAGCTTTATTGATTTATTAGTGCAGTATTTTATATCTCTTTAATTGAAATTTGCATGAAATGCAAACATGATGTCATTGCCATGACTTCTCCCACTATTAGTCTTTTAGCTTCTAGGAGGCTGACACTCTACTTGAAAGGACTCACAGAGCACAGAGGCTACAAAGATGAACAGAAATCATCCCATGATCAACTACATCCAAACGTGGATGAGACACTCAAAGTAGCAATGTCACCTTGGAATAGGCCGCCTTGCACCCAACGATGTGACAGTGTCCTGTCACTGTCTCTCTGCCTCAACCTCCTTGCTTTAAAACGAGGTCTCTGTGATTTCTTCTCATGTGACATCTTGTAGTACGGGGGAAGTTGGGAAGGCCAGGCCCTGAGCTGGTCGGGAGAGTTGGAGATCAGAACCCATGGCAGCTGGGGATGAAGAAGGGAGTGAATCCTGGGGAAACTCCACAGCGCAGGCCTGGAACAGGGGAGGGGGCAACCGGCCTTGGACTTGTGAGGAAGGGAACTCAAGAGAAAGAAGACCCTGTGTGTGTGTGCGCGCACACGTGTGTGTGTGTGTGCGTGCACGTGCGTATGTGTGTGTGTGTGTGTGCAGTTATGCATAAAGGCAGACGTGCCAGATGAAGTGGAAAGCCTCCTTGGACGGGCTCACGGCTGAGGCAGGGATCCGCTGTTCTGCACTTTAGCAAATGCATCCCAGACTGTTCAGGCCTCTTCACTCAGAGCTGTGTCCCTGAACTCTCAGGAAGCAGCAAGACCCCATGTGTGTCTCTGCCTTCCAGAACAGGAGGGTGTGTCAGTGGGAAGGAGGGAGAGCTGGCCAGGTCTCCTGGAGCTGATGGAGGGCCTGGCATTACCAAGGTGCCTCCTAGGATGGCAATACTTCCTGCATGGTAAGCCGATGCCTGCAGGAGTGAGGACCACATGCTTCCGGCCAAGGCTGTGGGAACGTGGAAATGGCTGTGCCCTGGCAAAGCAGAGACCCACAAGGAGCCTTCATCCCTTCCCTTGAAGATGAATTCAAGGAAGTCAACAACGATAAATGTTTTCAGAGATGTCCGCAAGAGTCATTGATAGGGAGGAGGCGGACAAGGGAATGCATTTTGCAGAATTCCAAGAATCAGCCCTGGTCCATTGGGATCACCGTGGGCTCTTGCCGAAACCCAGTCCATATGGGCGGGGAGCTGGGGTTCCTTGCAACTGCCAACCATTCCTTATCTATTAACCAATCCTATTTGCTAACTGGATTGCTTGTGAAGGCCTCTTGTTTTAATTAGCATGTCTCAGATGAAGAGTAAACAAACATTCTAACAAACTATTATGACATAAAGTTGATTTTTCAGTTACTCAACTGCTACGCCGTGGATATGGTGAATTTAGAATTAAATGCCTCTCTCAGAGGCTTTAATGATCTCAGTCAAGAATGTTTTGATTAAATTAAAGCTATTGAGAACGTGTTTTTGAAAAGAGAATGTGAACAAAACATCCAGGAGTGAGTCAGGTCCTGGGCCCTGGGCTCCCCGGGGTTCCTCAGTGGGACCACCGTGTGGGGCTGGGATTGGGTGGGTGACAGCCAGGATGTCCAGCACTGCCCTGGGTGCTCCCAGAGGGCTGGGGCCTTAGCCAGGGCTTCCCCGGGTGTGGGTGGGTGCATTCCAGGGCTTTTGTGCTGGAGATTTCCCCGGGAGGTGCTCAGGAAGAATGTGGGGCTGTGTAAGAAGCAGAGGGCCAGGGGAGGGGCAAGACAAGTGCTGTGGCCTCAGCTGGGTGCTAGGCTCGCCGGGCTCCAGCCAGGTGCTCAGGAACCTGCATGGCACCATGGGGTTGTTCTGCCTTAGGGCAAGGGATCAGATCTTTCCTCCATCGGTTAGTGATTGCATGGGGACCCTCTCTTTAAGGAAGATGAAGACTCTCAGGGATCCCCAAGAAAGGGTGAGAGTGACTCTCCAAGAGTGGGGCATGGGGTGGGATGCTAGCAGCACCCATTCAGGGGTACATTCAGTGGCCTGGCAAAGGCACCCAGGCTTGGCCCCCACTTCAGCGCTGCAGTTGGCCACACCTGGATGCAGTGTGCTTTGGGGAACATCCTTGACACGTACATGCAACTCTATCTTACCCAGAGTGCTCCTGCTTTTCTCATCATTTTGCTCCTCTCCCAAAGTCTAGGAATTGGGACGAACACCCTGCAGCGTAGACTTTGTATCATAAGGGAAGACTCCAAGGCCCACAGAGGTCGATCAGCACCCAAGGCTGCCCAACAGCCCCTGTCCCAGGAGTCAGGTCCCTTCCCATCGGGTAAGCCTGCCATGGTCACCAGCGCAGCCCATCAGCAGGATGTGACTGGACCCTGTGCTCATGCTGCAGGCTAAGCCTGCCCAGGTCCTGGGTGAGTGTGATGGCTGAACGGAGTCCCAGACATAGGCATTTAAGGTGGTCCTTCAGACAGCGGAGAAAGGACCTGAGGGAGCCACAGGTTTTTTGCCTAAAGAGCTGAGCCCATTCAGCTCCCAAAACCCTCTCCTCAGAGCAGAAAGGGCTGAAGGAGACACTCATCCCAGCGTCCATATTAGCCAGGACTTTCCAGACAAATCCAGGGGAAAGATAAATGAGTAGATGGATAGATATATAGAGAGATGATTGATAGCTACAGATGGATGGATTGATCATTGATAGATGATACAGATAGCAGATTGACAGATGGAGGAGAGATGATATTTATTACTAGAATCGATTCATTCAGATACAAGGGCAAGAAATCCTGCTGTCTGCTGTCCACCAGCTGAGGTCCAGGAGAGCCAGCGCTTTGCTTCATCCTATGTCCAAAGGCCCAGGAGCCAGAGAACTGACACTGTGAGTCCCACAGTCAGGAGACCTTGGAGCCAGGAGCTCTGGGGCTGACGCTGTGGAGCCACAGGTAAAGTGGCCTCCCACAGTGCCGCCATCCCATACAAGTGCCAGTGTGAGTCCCGGTCGCTCCATGTCCGATCCGGCTAATGCGCCTGGGAAAGCAGTGGAAGATGGCCAGGGTGCTTGGACCCTTGTTACGCACGTGGGAGCCTCCTGACTTCAACCTGGCCAAGCCCTGGCTGTTTCAGTCATTTTGGAAGTAAACCAGCAGATGCAAGATCTCTTTCTCACTGTCCCACCCCCTGAGTAATTGCCTTTCAAATAATAAATCTTTAAAAACAAGGAAATAAAGAAAAACAAAAAAGAAGGAGTTACAAAATCCAAGGGCGAGAAAAAATGGATGGGCCAGCCCCAAAAGAGACAGAGTTTGCCCTGCCTCCATCTTTTTCTATTCTCACCCTCAATGGGCTGGTGACATCCACCCCCACTGGGCGCAGGGCATCTTCCTTAAACAGCCCAAGATTCGGAGTCTGCTGCCTGAGCAGGCGTCCTCAGAGACACACGCAGACATAACATTTTACCACCTGTGTGGGCCCTTGGCTCTGTCTAATGGCACTTAAAATTAATCACCATGGCTTCCCTCTGTGAGCATGTCCTGACGTGTCCTGAGAGGAGCACCTTCCTTCTGGAAGATTCGTTCCCCTCTTCCTCCCTTCTCAATCCCCCCCCACATTTCCACACAGTGGACACTTCTCCGATCTGCCCAGATATTTGCCTTCTCAGAGGAAAACCTACTGCACCTTCCCTGCACACCTCTAGAAATCCATGTGTCTGCTGCAGAAGGCTCACCTTGCTCTAGACCTTGTCTCCCCTCCAGCATCAGCACGGTCTTAACTGTTCTGGCCACATGCACTGTGCTTCCCAGTAGACTTTGGGAGAGGGAGAGAGAGAAATCCATCTTCCCCTTCATTCCTTCCTCACGTGGCCAGGGCTGAACTGGGTCCAGGACTCCCGTGTGGGTGGTGGAACTCACTGACTTGAGGCATCCCTGCTGCATCACAGAATCAGCCATAGCAGGAAGCTGGAGTCAGGAGAGGTACCTGAATCAAACCCAGTTCATCCCATGCATCACATGGGTGTCTTAATTCTTTTTTTTTTTTAAGATTTTTATTTATTTGAGAGGTAGAGTTACAGACAGTGAGAAGGAGAAAGAGAGAACTATCTTCCGTCCGTTGGTTCACTCCCCCTCCCCAAATGGCCACCACGGCCAGTGATGCGCCTATCCGAAGTCAGGAGTCAGGTGCTTCCTCCAGGTCTCCCATATGGGTGCAGGGGCCCAAGGACTTGAGCCATCCTGCACTGCTTTCCCAGGCCACAGCAGAGAGCTGGATTGGAAGAGCAGAAGCCGTGACGAGAACCATTGCCCATATGGGATGCTGGCGCCGCAGGAAGAAGATTAACCTACTGCGCCAAGGTGTCAGCCTCAAAGGTGTCTTAACTCTTTTTTTTTTTTCTTTGACAGGCAGAGTGGACAGTGAGAGAGAGAGACAGAGAGAGAAAGGTCTTCCTTTTGCCGTTGGTTCACCCTCCAATGGCCGCTGCGGCCAGCGCACTGCACTGATCCAATGGCAGGAGCCAGGTACTTATCCTGGTCTCCCATGGGGTGCAGGGCCCAAGCACTTGGGCCATCCTCCACTGCACTCCCGGGCCACAGCAGAGATCTGGCCTGGAAGAGGGGCAACCGGGACAGAATCCGGCACCCCAACTGGGACTAGAACCCGGTATGCCGGCGCCGCAAGGCGGAGGATTAGCCTAGTGAGCCGCGGCGCCGGCCCGTCTTAACTCTTAAGTTAAATGTCCACACACTAGACTTAAAAAATCTTTTTGTTGTTCTTTAGTAATTATTCACTTATAATAACTGTAAATATTTAAAATATGCAATTTGGTAAGTTTTGACATAGGGATGCACCTGTGAAAACATCCCACCATCAAGAAGTGAGCATATCCTCATCTCCAAAAGTCTCCTCACGCCCCTTTGGGAGCCCGCCCTCTCACGCCTCCCTGCTCCCCCATGCCCAGGCAATTGCTGATCTCCTTCCCATCACTACTAATTCATTTGCATTTCCTAAAGTTTTATACCAAGAGAATCATAGAGTGTGTCTCTCTATTTGTATGGCTTCTTTCGTTCCACATAGATATTTTCTTTTCTTTTTCTTTTTTTTTTTTTTTTTTTTTTGACAGGCAGAGTGGACAGTGAGAGAGAGAGAGAGAGAGAGAGAGAGAGAGAGAAAGGTCTTCCTTTTGCCGTTGGTTCACCCTCCAATGGCCGCTGCGGCCGGCGCACCACGCTGATCTGATGGCAGGAGCCAGGTGCTTCTCCTGGTCTCCCATGGGGTGCAGGGCCCAAGCACCTGGGCCATCCTCCACTGCCTTCCCAGGCCACAGTAGAGAGCTGGCCTGAAAGAGGGGCAACCGGGACAGAATCCGGCGCCCCGACCGGGACTAGAACCCGGTGTGCCGGCGCCGCTAGGTGGAAGATCAGCCTATTGAGCCGTGGCGCCAGCCCAACATAGTTATTTTAAGATTCATTCGTACTTTACCATTTCACCAGTTCATTACTTATTTCTGAGTAGCCTGCTGTTGTGTGGTTTTCACCATAACTCACTTATCCGTGCATCTCTTGGTGGACATTTGGGTTCTTCCTGTTTGCGATTGTTGTCGATAAAACACATCTTTGTATGGACACGAATTACTTTTTTGGTTAATATCTACAAGTGGAATGCCTGGATCAGATGTCAGAGAGATGCTTAACTTTTTTAAGAAACTGAGAGACCATTGGAGGATGTGGCTGAACAGTTGACACTCCCACCAGCAGTGTAGCAGAATGTAAGTCCTTCCAGTCTGGCTCTGATCAGTCCTCATTGCTTTTCAGTCATCCCACTATGTGTGTGGTAGTGTCTTGTGGCACAGATTTGCATTTCCCTAAAGACTATGACACTGTCATCGGTTTATGTGCTTATTTGCCATCTATACGTCTTTGGTGAACTTTTTGTCCAGTTTTAGTGGATTGCTTATTTTCTTATTGCTGCATTTTGAGGGTTCTTTAGACATTGCTGCTACAAGTCTTTCATCTGATAGATGCCTGCAGAAATTTCTATCATACTGTGATGTGCTTTCCACTCTAACAACAATGTATGTTTTGGAGAGTAGAAATTAATTTCCATGATGTACAAAAATTGTCAATTTGTTATGCTGTGGATTGTGCTTTGCTGTTGTATCTAAGACACTTTTTGTTTAATCCAAGGTCACAAATATGTATTTCTCCTATATGCTTCAAGTTTTGTAGTTTTACATTTTATGTTTAGTTTTGTACTGTTCCTTTTGGCCTGTGCTCCTGTATAGGTTTTTATTTAAGATTTTATTTTATTTGAGAGGTAGAGTTACAGACAGTGAAAGGGAGAGACAGAAAGAAAGGTTTTCCGTCTGTTAGTTCACTCCCCAGATGGCCGCAAAGGCCAGAGCTGGGCTGATCTGAAGCCAAGAGCCAGGAGCTTCTTCCTGATCTCCCATGTGGGTTCAGGGGCCTAAGGACTTGGGCCATCTTCTACTGCTTTCCCAGGCCACAGCAGAAAGCTAGATAGGAAGTGGAGCAGCAGGGACTAGAACTGGCACCCATATGGGTTCTGGTGCTGCAGGGGGAGGATGAACCCACTGCACCATGGCCCTGGCCCCTCCTTTATAGTTTTATTTGAGGTATGGATTCAAGTTCTTTTTTTATTTTATTTTATTTTTTTTTGCATGTGAGTATACAATGGTTCCAACTTCTTTTGTTAAAAAGGTTCTTCCTCTGGTGCACTGCTTTTGCTCCATCATAGAAGTGATTTGTCTACAGACACATAGCTTCATTTCTGGGCTCTCTAGTCTGTCCATTGGTGTGTCTGTCTTTATGGTTGTATCATGATGTTTGATTATTGTAGATCTAAAATCAGGTAAACTTCACTTTCCAGCTTTCCCGTTTTCTAAAGTCATTCTGGCTACTGAAGGTCCCTTGTATTTCTAGATAAATTTTAGAAAGCTTGTCAATTTCTGCACATAACTTGCTAACATTTTGATTGACTGAGATATCATGAAATCAGTTGGGAAGCATTGACATCCTAATAACATTTAGTTGTCCAACCCATGGACAAGGTCTGCATTTATCCATTTAGGTCTTCTGTAATTTCTCTCACAATATTTTGTTGTTGTCATCACAGAAGTCTTTCATGTCTTTTGTCAGATTCATCCTTATTTCATATTTTAATGCCATCAGAGACAATAGCTTTTGAGGTCCAACTTGCAATTATTTATTGCTGGAATACAGAAATATGATTTTCTTTTATATTAATTTTGCACCCTGCAGGCTTGTTCAGCTTGCTACTTTGTGTGTGTGTGTGTGTGTGTGTATCCCATCAGATTTGGTGTATCAATGAAATTTTTTTTTGACAGGCAGAGTGGACAGTGAGAGAGAGAGACAGAGAGAAAGGTCTTCCTTTGCCGTTGGTTCACCCTCCAATGGCCGCCGCGGCCGGCGCACCACGCTGATCTGAAGGCAGGAGCCATGTGCTTCTCCTGGTCTCCCATGGGGTGCAGGGCCCAAGCACCTGGGTCATCCTCCACTGCACTCCCGGGCCACAGCAGAGAGCTGGCCTGGAAGAGGGGCAACCGGGACAGAATCCGGCGCCCCGACCGGGACTAGAACCTGGTGTGCTGGCGCCACAGGTGGAGGATTAGCCTAGTGAGCCGTGGCGCTGGCCTCAGTGAACTTTCTGTCTGTGAAAAAGGACCATCGGACTTTTTCCTTTCCAATCTGAATGCCCACGCGACTGTAGGATCCTTGAGTGGGCGCCTTGAAGATGGCTCCCCATGTTGTCTTGGAGCCTGGCAGGGACTTGCCACAGGGCTGCTAAGATTTCCTGATGGCACAGACAAGAAACACGCATAATTTCTCCTCACACCTCCCAGGCAAGTTGTGATAACTAGAATGTATTTATCTGACACCAAAACAAGTGATTGCGAAGTGAAAAATTCAGAAAATAAGCCTGATCAGCTGGCACAATAAGACAGACATCCATTCAGGGAGCTGTCATTCGAACTAATTTCATGATCTCTCTGTCACGTATCGATTTCTGTTTTGGAGAGTAGGGAGAGCAAGGCAAAGGTACATCTTTAAAAAAAAAAACACCCTGCCTTCAGTTCTGAGTCTCATCCTTTTGTAGCTCAGGGAGTGCTTCTATTCTGTAGACCTGGGTAGCTGGGGATGTTGGAGAGGGGAGGGATTCTAGTTCTGTTAGGTCTGACAGCCATTCCAGGCATTTTGTCCACTACGTCCACTGTTATTTCCTAGAACAGGACACAGCTTTCCTGCTCTCAAGACGTTCATGGGGGGATTGTAAACACATCTCCATCCACGTCCATGTAGGCACATCCACATTCGTGCCTGCACCTCCAGCTAACGGGAGGTAGGGAGAGGTATGGGAAGCAAGTGTAACAGGTGAGCATTCGCCATGGCGCTCAGGCTAAGAACTTTAGAATCTTTAATTCCTCATCTCCCCTCATTGGCTCAGACAGGGAGAACTGAAGAAAGACAAGGTTTTGAGAAAAGGAAACAAGAGCTAGGTTGCATATACAGCAGGACTGCAATGCCCACAAGGTCTTCTAAGAGCTGCTTGGTCCCCTGCGAGAGCCAACAGGAATGCAGACATCAGCTCGTGGCACAGCTCACATTCCTTGATGCCTGCTTAAGTCTGCTCTAGGAAGACCTGCGTAGAGGTCACTGAAAAGCTAACGAAAGCTTCACATGTCCTGCAATTATTTTTGCTTTCAATTAAAATGGTCATTGTAGGAGGGAAGGCAGCACTGGGGCACAGGAGGTTAAGCCTCTGTTTGCAATGCCAGCATCTCATATCAGAGAGTCTGCTGAAACACCCAGGAAGACCACGGAAGATGCTCCAAGTACTTGGGTCCCTGCCACCCTTGTGGGAGACAAGGATGGAGGTCCTGGCTCCTGGCTTTGTCTCAGCCTAGCCCGGGCTAGGCATTTAGAGAGTGAACCAGAGAGTATGGAAGATGTCTTGCTCTCTCTCTCACTCTGTCTTCTGAATAAATAAGTAAATAAATCTTTAACAAAAATGAAAATAAAATGGCCAATGACATACCTTAGCACTTCCGTATGTTCTCACTTAGCCTTCTTCGAAGAAGACTCTATGTATGGTTGATACTATGTCCTGGAAGTAAATTTTAAAATGCCTCCACAACCCTGAGATGCTTTGGGTCTAAAATTATTTAAAGGGAAAGTCTTTGCATTGTAGGTGACGCAGGGTCCCAAAGCCAGATCCTAAGCTGTGAAGGTCTCATCTCCAGATTCTCAACAGGGGCCCATAAACTTTTCCTATAAACAGCCAGATAGTAAATCAGACTTTCAAGGACCATGCGGCCTGTCCTAGTGGCTCAGCTCTGCTATTGTATTGCCAACCGTGGACGGTCCCTAAACAAGCATGCCTGTGTCCCAATAAACCTTTCTTTGTAGGTACTGAAGTGTGAATTGAATGTGATTTTTGACACACTACAGAATATTAATATTTTCCCCTCAACGAGTTAAAAAGGTAAAAACTACTCTCACCTCAAGGGCCATATCTTAGCAGGTGGATGGCCAGACTTGGCCAGTGAGCTGTCTTCTGCTGACCATGTCTTAGAGGCTGATGAGGATCTGGTGTGATGCTGAGAGGTGTAGACAGCTGGTGGTGGGCGTTGTGACCCAAGGGAATCAAAGCACCACCGAGAGTCACAAGTGCATGCCCTGGTACCTGAGAGATGGGCCCTCAATCACAACTCTGGGTTTTCCATTTTCTTTTAGGCTTCCCTCTGTGCAGCTGATTTCATTTCATATTTACTATCGGAGCAAATGCAAGTTCCTCCCACCACTGAAATTCAGAAATGTCGTTAACAATGGAGGTGAGGAGAACTTATTCCAGATTGGCTCAAGGGGAGGAAAGGGAATTTATCAGCTCCCCTGGGCTCAGCTCAGCTGGGTGTAAATCCTAAAGCAACATCATGAGGGTGTCTGACTCCAGCTCCTGACTCTGAACCTCTTCACCTTGGCTTCATGGGCAGTTCTGGGCTTATTGGTGTCCCCACAGTGAACAGGGCTGCTACTGGAGCCTCTCTGAAATTCAGGTGTGGTGGCCCAGTGATAGCTTTGATAGGAGAGGCCTTTAGGATGTAATGAAGCCCCAAGGGCCCCTCCTTTCCTTAGAGGGGCTGGCTGTGTGGGTTTGTTCTCTTCTGCCATGGGAGTTCCTAGCACAGGGGCCTTTGCCAGAGACTGGTGCCTTGACCTTGGACCTTCCCGGCCGCCAGAACTGTGAGAAATCAGTTTCTGTTTATAAATTTCCGAGTCTCAGGAATTCTGTTACAGCAACATAAAGCAGGCCAAGGAGATAAGGGATTGTAGCTCTGCACAGTGCCCCCAGAACCTGGGCTGCAGTCTCGTGGGCCTGGCTGGGGACGTGCACATCTCTGGACCAACAGTGATGCTTAGGGGATGCAGAGCTTGGTCGCTTCAGGTCTACATGGCAATTCTGCAAGCAGGAGGGGTGGAAGGAGACCCAATGCCACACACAGGGACTGAGAGCAGAGACGTGCTGAGCCCCAGATGAAAATCCAGGAACTCACTCCAATTAGAGAGGGAGCTGGAAGCTGGCTGGGTGGAAAAGAGAGAGCAGATGCCCATGCCAATTGCTGTTGAGATGCAGCCTGGTGGACCCCGATTCTGGACATGAGCTTCAGTTTATCTGAGCAAGCAGAAGGTGCCACACATGTGGACTTCCTCTGGCTGCTCTGGAGACGGGGCAGACTGAGAAGGCTTGTGGTCCTCAGACCCATCCCCAGCACAGCGTCAAGGGAAATTCAGGGACCACCCTCAACCGCCCACTGGTGCCTGTTGCTCAGTAGAAGACAAGGGCAAAAAATAACACAAGCAGTCACGTGATGGCTCCACCATCTCATAGAGAAAAGACTGTTTCCCACCCCAAAAGTCATCCCGGCATCCTCTCAGCGTAAGGGATGGTTCAGCAGAAGGAGAGACAGCGGGCCACTGCCGCAGGCGGGTTCCCCAGGAAGTGCGCTCTGAGCTGGAGATTCTTGTGAGGGATATGCAGGGGGGAGGCTCTTGGGACGGAATCTGGGGGAGAGGGGAGGAGGTGGGTCAAGCTGTGGGATAGTTAGGGTGCTGTGGCCCGTCAGCAAGGACTCCGCCAATCCTGCAGGGCACTCTGGAGCTGGTTTTGGTCCTGGGAAGGGCCAAGGGGTGCATCTTTATGCACCTGCCAGCCAGTCCTCACCTGGATCTGATCCATGGAGTGAGCAAGCCATGGGCTAGACAGTGCTTTCCAGCGGGGTTCTGCCTAAAGAGAGCTCTAAGGAGGATTGTCAGCTGAGAACCCTCCCAGCTGGAATGAAATGAAGAACCCATCATTCCTACAGGGGAGCTGCGGCACAGCTGCTGGGATAGCATCTGACCCCCAGCATAGGAATTTGTATGCATGGAGATGTTTACACACACACACACACACACGAATGCATACTCCCCACACGCATGCAGGAATACCTCCCACAAGCATGCATGCATACCCCTCCACACATGCATGAATACCCACACACATGCTTGCATACCCCACACATACATGCATGAGCCCCCACATGAGCCTCCCACATGCATACATGCATACCCCCCACACAGGCATGCATACCCCACACACAGGCATGCATACCCCACACATGCATGCATGAGCCCCCACATGAGCCTCCCACATGCATGCATGCATACCCCTCCACACATGCATGAATACCCTGCACACATGCTTGCATACCCCACACAAGTACACACATGCATGCATACCCCCAACATCCATGCATGAACCCCCACATGCATGCCCCACACACATACATGCATGCCCCCCACATGCATGCATACCTCACACAAGTACACACATGCTTGCATACCCCACACAAGTACACACATGCATGCATACCCCCCACATGCATGCATGAGCCCCCACATGCATGCCCCACACACATACATGCATGCCCCCTACACATGCATGCATACCCCCCACACGCATGCATACCCCCCCATACACATGCACTGCCTTTTCCTTCCCTCTTCACTTGGAACACAAAGCCAATCCATCATCTGTCATGTCTCTTTGTGGTATCCATACGCATTTGTGCTTAGGACCCCATGCTTGCTCCCACCTCACAGTACCAGGCTCAAACCCCTGGCTCCAAGGTGGGCTCTGTGACCCAAACCTGGCCAGACAAAGTCAGGCCAAGGGAAGTCCCCTCCAAGGACTCCTGGAGAAAACGTTCGTCCCTTCCATTGCCATTGTTGATGTGGGGATGCAGCTGGAGCCACTGACAGCTGTACTGCCACCCAAGAATAGAGCAGAACCAAGTGATGGAGAGACGTGGCTATTCTTTCCTTGTTATAATTGGTCTTGAAGTTTTCTTTACAGATTTATTTATTTATTTGAGAGGCAGAGTTACAGACAGAGAGAGCAAGAGAAAGCAAGAGGTTCATCTGCTTGTTCATTTCTCAAATGGCTGCAACGTCCAGAGCTGGGTCAATCTGAAGCCAGGAGCCAGGAGCCTCTTCCGGGTCTCCCACATGGATGCAGGGGCCCAAGCACTTGGGCTGTCTTATACTGCTTTCCCAGGCCACCAGCTGGGAGCTGGATCAGAAGTGGAGCAACCGGGACTTGAACCGGTGCCCACATGGGATGCCAGTGCCACAGGCAGAACCTTAACCTACTATGCCACAGCTCCGGCCCCCATCTTGAGATACTTTTATTGTGACATATAATTTCACATAGTTACACACTTGTGTATCGCCACCCAGGGTAAGACGAAGAACATGTCAGCATCTCAGAAGTTTCCCTTGGGTCTTCTCGCAGTCAGAACACCCGTACAGGGATGGGGTTTGGTGCATCTCGTATCGGAGTGCTTAGGTCTGAGTTCTGGACCAGCTCTTGATCTTACCTCTCCGGGAGGCGGCAGTGATAGCCTAAGTGCTTGGGCCCCTCCCACCCACATGGGGAGACCTGGATTGAGGTCCTGACTCCTGGCTTTGGCCTGACCCAGCCCTGGCCATGGCAGACTCTTGGGGAGTGAACCCAGAGGATGGGAGACCTGCCTTTCTCTCTGCCTTTCAAATAAACAGACTTTAAGAAGAATGTCTTCAAGGATGACTGTGATCCTTGGATTCCACGTAAATAAGACTGCTCATCTGAAGCAGGCGCTGTTTGCTCCTGGCCCTCACACTCACGCGTGATGCTCTGAGATACATCCGTGGTGTTATGTGCTGTCTTAATCATGCTTTCTTTCGCATTTCTCTATACAGTTTCCTTGAGTGAGTGTATCTCCCTTTATCTACCTGATCCACAGTTCCTGATCTTTCCCTGGGGGCTGTCAGAGTGAACAAAGCAGCGTCAAGCAGCCTTTTAGTGGACACACACGTCCATTTCTGTTGGACTCGTTCATTCGCCATAGCGATTGTGCCAACTTACGCTCTTGCAGCCAGGCCCATATGGGATTCCCTTTGCTCTGCCTCCTGCCCAGTGTATTGCCAGTGAAGCCTGGCTTTGGAACAACATCACTGGAGCTTCTGAATCACGTTGTGTTTGATCTTTGGGTGTTTTCAGTTGGATGAGCAAGTCCATCCAGGTCCCCATCAATCTATCACCCGACAGCAACATGAGTGCCTCAGCCAACCCCACCAGGGAAAGCCTCCATGGGGACCGGCCCCCGTTTTGCCATCTGGGAACCCCTCATGCAGGTGGAGGACGGCTGTCTCACAGTCCATCTGAGGTGCGGCAAGAGTCCACAGACCTGTGTCCCACAGTTCTGGAGGCTGCAAGTTCAAGGTCAGGGTGCCGTGGTAAGGTTCTGGTGGTGACTCTCTGCCAAGTTACCATTGTGTCCTAGGGTGGACAGAACATTGTGTGATTGTGTGTCCTTTTTTTAAAAAACCTTAAACCAAGATTTATTTATTTATCTGAAAGAGTTACAGAGAGACATCTTCCATCCGCTGGTTCACTCCCTAAGGCTGGGCCAGGCCAAGCCGGGAGCCAAGAACTCCATCCAGGTCTCCCACATGGGCAGCAAGGGTGCAAGCACTTGGGCCATCTTCTGCTGCTTTCCCAGGCACATTAGCCAGGAACTGGATTGGAAGTGGAGCAGCTGGGACTTGAACCTGCACTCTCGAAGGATGCTCCTTTGCTGGCGGTGGCTTAACCCACTATGCTACAACGCCAGCCCTTGATATCCCTTTTATGAGGTTATCAAGCCCATGCACAAGGGCTCCACCCTCGTGATGTCATCACTGCTCCAAAGCCCCACCTCCTAATACCAGCCTCTTGGGGGTTAGCAGTTTAACACAGGCACACTGGGTGGACACAAGCATTCAACCCATAACAATGAGTTTCTTGTGGGGTTTGAGGGGGTGCTCTCATGAGTGGGAAGAGGGGAGATGGGGGAACCTTAGCAGGCTCGTCCTGACTCTGAGAATCGGAGGTGTTAGAGATGGGACCTCTGTACACAGCTTGTCTTAGACAGGACTTGAAGGGTCAGGAGGGTCCCACGGAGGTCCCTGTGGGACTCCTGCTGGAGAACCAGAGAGCACGGACACACGGGCTTGGCCATGGTGTGCTCCTGGACGCTCTCTCTGCTCTGTCAGGGTGCACCTGCTTGCTCACCTGGATGGCAGAGGCCCCTGAGCAGTGAGGAGCAGGCCGGGGACAGTCCGGTGAGGGCCGACTCATCAACTCAGAGCCATGAGCAGCCCCTGTGGTTGTGGGGAGTGGGGAGAGTTGTACAGGCCGAGGCAGCAGGCAGAGAAGAGGCAGCCTGGGAAATTAGGGAGCTCTCTGCAGCCCTGGAGGACCAGGAACCCCGGGAAGATGAGCAGCATCTTCTCGCTCCCGTCGACGGCCTCAGCCCTGGGCCTGCAGGGCTGCAGCTGCTCTCTTTCCTTCCCGTAGTGTACATAGCACGTCCTCACTCATCCTCCTTCAGGGCACTCCAGGCAACCCATTTTACAGTTGAGAAAACTGAGTCCAGAGAGGGAAAGTGAGGTCTTCAGATTCGAGTCCCAGGGAGTCACCCTCCTCCAGGTAGACAGCCTTCTTAGCACCCCGAATTTGAAAGGGCCTCTATCAGGAACCATTTGTACCAGTAGGGATCAGAAAACCTGTTTGAAAAGACAATGGCCAGCTCTGTTGGGAGCACTTCTGGGTGGCTGTGAAAATTGAGGGTAAACACGGGTGGACCAGGGAGATGGACTGCTAGGCCCTATGCAGAGCAGGAGGTACTGGGAGAGTGCAAGGCCTCAGAGGAGACTGAGGGCCCAGCATGCCCTTGTCTCCTACTTGGGGGGCAAGGCAAGGTGTCTTCTGGGCAAGTGGGGGCCCCTGCTGCCGCCACGCCCAGGCTGGCACTGAGCTGTGAAGACTTGAAGCCCAGGGAGCCCGGAGTCCTCTGCAGGTGGCCAGACCCCGAGTCGAGTACCAGGGGGCTGCCTGCAAAGCTGTTTACTCTCCTGGGGGCCCAACGCCCCAGAAGCCTGGGCTGGGTGCCCTGTGGGAGCCAAGGAGCCCATGTGCCCCCAGGAACCCCGGACTGGCGAACATGAGTGGGGGTGGGTGGTGACAGCGCTGTTGAGGAACGAAATTGCAGCGGCGGCTGTGCGATGCTATAAATATTTGGTTTGAAACAGCAGAGACATTCAAGATAAAAGTTAAATAGAAATAAAAGCAGTCAGATGTTTATTACATGTTGCCATAAAATTCAAGAGCAGCCTAAAAAGGCAGATCAGGATTTGTTTAACAAATAGGATAGCGGACGGAAGGAGCTGGAGGTTTGCTGGTGGAAAGATGGCTTGGCTCTGATTTGGACACTAATAGAAGCCAAGTGGGCGGGGCCCTGCCCTCCCTCTGGGAGCACGAGTGTCCCTCAGCGGCTGAGAACTTGGGGAGTCCCTAAGTCTAAAAGCCTTAAAGAGACCCCTAGGTCCCTTGGCTCTCTGCCTTGCCTGCCTTTTGGGGGAGGCAGACCCTAAGAGGAGAGCATGGAGGGGTTGTCTCTGGGAGATGCAGATCCCAGGAGTTGGAGCAATGTGGAAACACAGTGCACACAAGGGGCTGGCTGAGGAGGTGCCTGCCCAGATGCCTCCAGGCTGATCCTGGGTTAGTTCAGCTCCACCACCTGCTGCCCAGCCCACCCCTCTCCCTGCCCTCCAGGGGAGGTGCGGACCACGACTAGACTCGCAGAGTAATGTAATGGATGGGACCTGAGAGTCTACAGAGGGGCAAATGTTTTCTGGAAAGAACCAGATGGTTAAGCACTAGGACACTTCAAGCAGTCGGATCCACAATGAGGTGAAGAAGTAGCTTTGTTTGAGTGCAAACATTACTGAAATCCATGTACTTTTTTACAATGTGCATTTTCGTGAAAATTTTGAAGACACTTTACTTGCATGAATTTTTGTGCTAAAGTAAATTTATCTTTTGATTCCATTTTCCATGAACTTTCTTTTAAGATTTATCTATTTATTTGATATGCAGAGTTACAGAGAGAGAAAGAGATGGGTGGTGGCAGAGAGAGGGGGTATTGTTTTCCATGAACTTTTTGAGGTGTCATTGTCTTTCTAGTTATGGAGGCCATTCTGTCCATCACAGACATGAATGAATGGGCATGGCTGTGTTCTGATTAAACAGGCAGCCAACCAGATTTGATCTGCAGCCCATAGTTAGCCAACCACTGCTCTAGCCTAACCAGCCTATAGAAAGAGACTGAACTTCACCAAGATCTCCAAGACAATTAGTGATAGAGCTGAGACAAAAACACAAGAACTCCTATGAGCTTGTTCAGTGTACTTTTTTAAAGATTGTTATTTATTTATTTGAGACACAGAGTTATAGACAGTGAGAAGGAGAGACAGACAGAGGTCTTCCATCTTCTGGTTCACTCCCCAAATGATGGCAATGGCCGGAGCTGAGCTGATCCAAAGCCAGGAGCCAGGAGCTTCTTCCAGGTCTCCCACGTGGGTGCAGAGGACCAAGGACTTGGACCATCTTCTACTGCTTTCCCAGGCCATATCAGAGTGTTGGATCGGAAGAGAAGCAGCTGGGACTCGAACTGATGCCCATATGGGATACTGGCACTGCAGACGGAGGATTAACCTACTGAGCCACAGTGCTGGCCCCTCATTGAATTTCTACTGCATTGGGTAGCACTGCATTCAACCAGAGATATTAGACATTTTTCTGTCTTAATATTTTGAAATTATTTTTATTTATTTGAGAGAGAGAGAGAAAGAGAAAGTCCCATCTGCTGCTTTACTACCCAAATGCCTGCAGTGGCTGCAGCCGGGCTGGTGTTATAGCCGAGTCAGGATCACAAGACAAATCTCCCATGTGAGTGGCAGGAATCAAATTAATTGAGCCATCATGGCTTCCTCCCAGGGTCTGCATTGGTGGGAAGCTGAAATCAGGAGCTGGGACCAGAATGGGATGCAGGTGTCTAAACACTCAGAGCATCCTTCTCTCTTAATGCCCAGTTGTACCTGGCTTGCTGTTAGGATTAAAGACTGGACGGGACGGAACAGACAGATACACAAGGGCACTCAACATAGTCATGGAGAGGCCGGCATTCGGCTCAGTGGTTAAACTGCTGGTTGTGACACCAGATGAGAGAGCTTTGGTTTAAATCCCTGCTCTGCTCCTGATTCTGCTTTCTGCTAATGCACACACTGGGAGGCAGCAGTGAGGGCTTGAGGGGTCGGGTTCCTGGCACCCACGTGGGAGACAGAGTTCCTGGATGCTTGGGCATTGAGGTAGTGAACCAGAAGATGGGAGCACTCTCTGTCTGTCTGTGTGTCTGTCTACCTGCCTCTATCTCTGCCTCTCAAATCAATAAAATGAATAAATGGCATTTTTGAAAGTTTATAGAAAATGAGAATTTAAAAATTATTTCTGTGCAAAAAGATTGAAATCCATGGATTTTTTAAAAAAAAAAAGTTTATTTATTTGAGAGGCAGAGAGAGAGAGAGAGAGAGAAACTCCCATCTGCTAGTTCACTACTCAAAAGCCAAATGCCTACAATGGCTGAGGCTAGGTCATAGCTGAAGCCCAGGCCAAAAACACAATCCTGGTCTGTTAGTAGGTGTCAGGAATCTAATTACTTGAGCCGTCACTGCTACCTCCTAGGGTCTGCATTAGCAGAAACCTGGAGTCAGGAGCTAGAATAAAGCTCCGGCACTCTGATGTGGCATGCGGGAATTGTCATGGCCAGGTTCAACACTGACCCTATTTTCCTTGAACTTTTTGAAGATTCCCTATATATAAAATGTTTGGGCTTGTCCAAAATATTTTTTTTGATCTTCGGAGTTTCTGTCTCCTGTTTCTAAATTTCATCTATTCACTTGAGAGGCAGGCATATAGAGAAGGGAGAGAGAAATATCCATTGGTTCCCTCTCCGAAAACTCACAACAGCCGGAGGTGGGCCAGGCCAAAGCAGGAACCGGGCACTCCATCTGGGTTTGCCATGAGGGTGGCAGTGACGCAACTACGGGAACCATCACCATTGCCTCCCAGGGTGTGCACGAGCAGAAAGCCAGAATTGGAAGGGAAGCTCGAACCCAGGCCCTCTGATATATGATGTGAGGGTCTTGACTACCATCCGGGCCACCACCCCAAACATCTACCCTCTCTGCAAAGTGAAGCTCCAGGGGCCCCAAACCCAGTAACTTTCCAGGTGTGAGAGGGCAGAGCCTACATTCTGCAGCAGAGACACCGCAGTGTCGTTTGCATTTCAGTCCCTGGGGAGGGACAGTCCCTGGCCACTCCGTGGAAGGCCGCCTTGTTGCTGGGAGGCCACACTCATGGTTTCTCTGCTGGAATTTGGCTACTGATGGGCAACATTTTTGGAAATATGGGCATTCTTGTTAGGAATTCTGGAAAGGGAATCGCAGTAGATCGAATGTTGGCCTCTGGAGAGGTATGTCTGTGGTGCAGGACCTGTGAAGGTGTCCTCACCTGTTCAAAAGGTCTTTGCAGATGTGATTAAGTTCAAAATCTCCAAGTGAGATCGTCCTGGACTCTCCAAGTAGAGCCTGATGAGAAGCCTCCTTATACAGGACAGAAGACACACGTTACATAAGTCAGCTTTCTGTTACTTTATTTATTTTGACAGGCAGAGTGGACAGTGAGAGAGAGAGGGAGAGAGAAAGGTCTTCTTTTTCCATTGGTTCACCCCGCAATGGCTGCTGCGGCCGGCCGGCATGCTATGGCCGGCGCACTGTGCTGATCCGAAGCCAGGAGCCAGGTGCTTCTCCTGGTCTCCCATGCAGGTGCAGGGCCCAAGCACTTGGGCCATCCTCCACTGCACTCCCGGGCCATAGCAGAGAGCTGGACTGGAAGAGGAGCAATAGGGACAGAATCCGGCGCCCTGACCGGGACTAGAACCCGGGGTGCCGGCGCCGCAGGTGGAGGATTAGCCTATAGAGCTACGGCAGCGCCAGCCTTTCTGTTACTTTAACATATGTACCTGAGTGGAGCTTCCTGGGAAGCAAATATCTATCTCCGCTTATGGTCTGCAGGTTACGGCTCAGGACTGGGCATCCCCACTAGTATGGCATCTGGTGGCCACATTGGTGGCCGGGAAGCAGAGAGAGACGCTAAGTTGGATAACCAGCCCTGTGGTGAGAACTCCCTTCTGAAGGTATGCTGCCAGGGACCTAAAGGCCTCCCACCAGACCCACCTCCCACCCACCACATTGAGATCTCCACTCTTAGCCCATCAACCCTTAATGTAAGACAGGCACATGAATTTGGGGAGCCCAGTCCTGCTCGACCCCCAGCACTTGGGGAGAAGGAAAGAAGACCAAGCCAAAGTGAAGACTGGAGGGATGCATCCAGAGCCAAAGGGCCTCAGGGGCCCCAGGAGCTGGGGGCACAAGGAGGCCCAGCCTGCCTGCAACACCTGCCTTCCAGGTGGGCGGTCTCCAGACCAGTGAGAGAGAGCGTTGCTGTCCGAAGCCATCGAGTTTGTAGTCATTTGTTAGAGCAGCCGTAGGAAACTCATACACAGATTTCATTTGGAAACAGATTTGGCAAAGGCAGCACAGAGGCACTGGGAAAGGAAGCCAGGGCCCCACGAGCCAAGGTCTGAGGCTCTTTGGAAATGGGCTGTGGAGGAAGAGCCTTTGCCAGGTTTTAAAGCCGGCAACAGGAAGCAGAAGCAAGCACTCTGATCCGAGGACACACTGAATGTCCCAGTCCCGATAATGCTGTGCCCCCAAGCAGGGACTGCAAACAGCTGCAAACAGTTTGAATTCTCAGCTCCAGAGAGGTGACTCCAAAGTCAGCTGGTGACACCGGGGTGGGGTGGGGGGTGTCACAGATTGCCGGTTCCCACCCCAGAAAACCCCCACAGCCTGCAGCAAGTCAGCTGCTGTTGAGTGACTCTCTCTTGGCACAGCATCAGTGTTCCCCAGGAAGGAACGCACCTTGGACTCCGGTCCTAGCGCCTATGGCCCGTGATCCTGCAACCCACTGGGGGAGGATGGGAGAACGGGAACAGGGGCACGGCACAGCCCAGCCCAGCCCAGCCTGCTGGAGCTCATTCAGGGCAGCAGCATGGGAGCCTGACCGCGCAGTCACAGCATTGATACGGCATCCGTAGATCGAGTGCCCCCCTCACCCAAGGCGAGCTCTCCAGGGCCCCTCCTCTTGTTCCCATCTAGGCCTCTGCTTGGCCCATTTCTCCTGCCGGGAAGCTCACTCCCTTGCTCCCCCTGGCTCTCGAGCTGTGATTCTTTAGCCTTGTTGTGTGCTTGCTTCTGCAGGCAGGTGTAACCTGCAAGTCCTGTCTACCCTCCCACGCCTTTGAGGGTTTCCCATCACACCAGGGGGGTTTCCTATCACACCAGGCCTCTGCCGCAGGGTCTCCACACTTTCCCACCAGGCCCTGGTGAATGCCTCCCTGTCCATAACCAGATAAGAAGCTCCCTGGGGGCAGAATTGGAAATGCAAACATATTTCTGTCCTCAGAAAAGCAACTGTCAAGGGTTGGTGCCATAAAGCTTGAACTTTTTCATTCCTCACCCAATGTGTATGGTGCCACTTCATCCTGGCTGCACTCTTGTGCTGGGTGATAGAAGTTTTTGCAAAGCAATGTGTTTCTTTTGTAAGACAGTGTGGGCTATGAGGCAAGCGCAGTGAAGCCAGCCTGCAAGAATGCAGTCGAAGGAAATGTCTTTGAGGAAGTGGCTTGTTCTCTAAGATCCAGAGGATTGGGATAACCAGTGTCCCAGGCAGAGAGGCAACAAGTGCAAATCCTGAAAGAGCGGCATGCTGGGTGAGGTCTGGGTCTAGCTGGAAGCCAAGAGTCACAGCCCAGTTACCAGGGCAGGAGACAAGAGCCAGAGACCAGGAACTCAGATGGTCCTAATCCACATTGGCTCAATGATTTTGGAGTTTCCAACTTTGCAATGATGTGAAAGGGGTAAGCATTGTGCAGATCCTTGTTCAGGCCAGATATGGGGCACAGTAGTCTCTCCCAGTGCTGGCAGTAGCAGTGAGCACAGCTCCCAGCCAGCCACACAGCATACCACATTGCTGGTGGGTTTTGGATACAGGTATTCCATGAATTCCAGGAGATATTCAGCATGCTCTGAGATGCATGCCCAACTGTAGGCTACTGTGAGTGTTGTGAACACAGCTACTGCAGGCAAGGCTAAGCTATGATGTTAGGTGGGTGAGGTGTGTTAGATGCATTTTCAACTTAAGATATTTTTGCAATGGGTTTATTGGGACACAGCCCCGTTGGAAGTCAAGGAGCCTCCACACACCAGAGGATGGAGGGTGGGCAGCACCCCACGACCCTCTTTTCATTTTATGGGCATCATCCCTGTGGGGGAGACTGAGAGGCCAGTCGGAGAGTGAGAATGCTCCAGAACCCACCAGACTGACAGGTGCTGGATGCATCCGTTGGACAGGTAGATGTGGCAGGGGAGAGAAGAAGGTGGTTTTAGACACATACTTGAGGGCTGGTCTCCAGGTACACTTATCTTGCTGGCCAGGGACCACTGCTCACTCGCCTTCCTGTCCCATACCCCTGCTGGCTGTACCTTGCATGATTTTTCTCTTCCTTAGGAGCAAGGCTGAGCTCTGGGGCCACGTGTTGCAGGGTTTCCTTTTCCCACCAGGGAGAGTTCTCCCAGCCTGCAGCTTTACCCAAAAAGCTTCCCACGGGGAGGTCCACGCCCTAGCCCAAGCCCAGTGTCCCCAGCTGGCAGAACACCCTGACTCTTCTCCTGCAGTGACTATACACTGGGAGCTTGTGGAGCTCCAAATACGAATGAAAACAGATAATCCTGCAAAATCTGGCAAATATTTCTTAAGCACATATGTGAACCAGACCCAGGTTCACTGATTAGGAATACAGCTTTTGGCAAAATATACGAACTTCTCACTGGCGTCTTTATATACCAAGGCGGGATACCAGTGACCAGCTTATAAAGGTCCTATTAATCAAGGAAAAGAAAACCAGTTATGACTGCGGCGATCAGAACCAGTGACAGCTGCTTACGTCACAGCTGCTGTGGGCCAGGCCCTAATCTAACTGCTTTGCGGATTTGCTCATTCCTTCTTCCAGCAAGCTTCCGAGGTGTTAGTGCTGGTTTCCAGAGGAGGCACAGAGATGAAGTCACTTGTCTAGCGTCCCACAGCAGAGGGGGTCCAAGCTGGGGCTTCACTCAAGGCTCTGCTTCTGGTGTATATGGCCAGGGTCAAGGTCTTACCAGGAGCCTGGGAGATGCTTGTTAAATCTGAACCTGGCGGGTTTTAGCAGGTGACTAAGAGAGGACTGTGTCTTAGGAAGTGTGTTCGCACACAGGCTGAGATAGGAAGGTGTCCCTCACAATTTGAGTGTTGGGAACTTGGTCCCCAGTCCAGCAGCGTGGAGAGCTAGGTCTTTTGGGAGGGGACTGAGGCCTGAGGGCATCAATCCATTCAAGGATTGGTAGGTCAGTGGGTTAACGAGGGACTTTGGGAGTGGCCTTTGTCTCACCACTTGACGTCCTCTGCCTTGAGATGACCCCGCAACAAGCCCCCACCAGATGCTAAGCAGATGCTGGGTGCACACTCTTGGACTGCGCAGTCCTTAGAAATTTAAGATATAAAAATCTTTTCTTGATAAATCACCCAGTCTCTGGCATTTTGTTATAGCGATAGAAAATGCATAAAAGCCAGGACAATGGCTAAAAACCAAGGCATGCCTCGTGCACAATTCAAGTTCAAGGCAATGAATGACGGACAGGTGCAGTGCAATGTGGCATGGGGAGGAGGGAGGGAGGGGGGTAACAACAGGAGCAGCAGGAGCTCTGATTCCCCAACTTCAAGCCACAGGCTACTGGTGGCAGGCAGAGGCCAGCTGAGTGACAAGGGACTTGGCTGCATCCTCTGTTCCTGCCGGCCGCCCGGAGGCCCCTTTGGAGCCCCATGGCCTCGAGACACCGCAGTGGCAATGCGTGAAGGAATCACAAAGCTGTCACCAAGAAATGTCTGTGGGTCTAGGGTCAGGAGAGTGAAGAGCAGCATGGACCTCGAAGGGTGACTGACAGGAGACATCGCCAGGGCTGCAGGCTGGCGTCCAGGGACTGGAGGGAGGGCAGCAGAGAGTGAGGGGAGACTGGAGAAGGCAGAGGAGGAGGCAAAGGAAGAGCTGCAGGCAGACTGGGCTGGGGACAGAGTGCTGGGTAGTGCAGTGGGCAAGGGGGTTCGCAGGAGAGGGCACGCACTGTGGGAGCCGCCTCATGCCTAGCCAGCAGCTCAAGCCCCCCACGATGCCCCAGAGCACAGCTGTCCACGTGGGCTGTGCCAGTGGACTGCATGAAAGCCACCGCACCACAAAATCCATCAAGGCATACTCTGCCCAGTATTTTAATTCTCTCTGCCACAGGAGAGCTTGGATAGAGAGGGAGAGACCTGTGTCAGGTAGGTTGACCGGTACCAAGCCCAAGCATGTCACGGGCATGGCTCGGACACCCCTCCTTGGGTGCTAGGGAACCCCAATTGTGGAGAAGTCCTGACTTGCAACAAAATATGTTTCCTTCTACATGGCAAACGGATGCAATACAACGTGGCATTTAAGGGGAAAGCGCCTTTTTCCCTTTAGACAGATCAATTAATTCAGATGAGGTGTTCTGGTTCAAATAGCGAACAGATTGCTTGTCGTTTGGTGCTGGGGTCACAAGCCCTTCTCCCAGGATGATTTCCTCAGAATCTGATGTGCTGGTGAAAGCCGTGGTGGGTCCAGACCCTCCCTTCCCAGGTGCTGTGTGTCCGCTCCTGGGCCTGGGCCTTCCTCCTCTCTGCACATCGATCACAGCTTGCAAGCATTCGATAGTACGTCAGCCCACCACCTCCTCCCTCGTCCCCCAGTGCACGCCTCTCTGTGCTGGAGCAGCCACGGTGAGGTCCCCTATCTGTAGGGCTTCTCCGGGGTCACGTTTGCTACCCCGCATCTGCCTGGCCAACGTGTCTCCGAGGTCCCCAGAGGCCCCTTCAGAGCAACCATTGGCCACAGGACTGGCTTCTCCCCAATTTGCAAGGACCCCCTGATCCATGGGGCTGTCCCCATGAGTTCAGAACGGAAGACAGGCAAGGAGTGCAGAGGGGATAGGCTTGGTCTCCTGCTTTTTGAGTGAGCCCTCAGCTGGTCTGCAGACAGGTGTGCTTTGGAGAGTAATATTTCTGAATTATTCCTCATAGGCTCAGCATTGTGAATGAAGTCCAACTCAAGGTAGTGGGGAGTCAACTCCTACATGGACTTTCATTTTTTTAAAAATGTCCTTTAGTAAACTTTCTCATCGTCTCCTTTTGTGCAGGAGTTTGGATCAGTGGTTAGGTCTGGCTTTCTCTGCTCAGTGCCTTCCTCTTCAGGAAACACCTGCGCCACTGGCCCCCATCTATCATGGGAAGCTGTCCCATGAAGCCCACAGGAGAACCCCCTGGGCACAGGTTTTTTGGTTCAGCAGGGGACACCTGATCAAGCCAGCCAACCACCTGCCTCCTGGAGACTTTTTTTTTTTTTTTTTTTTTTTTTTTTTTGACAGGCAGAGTGGACAGGGAGAGAGAGAGAGAGAGAGAAAGGTCTTCCTTTGCCATTGGTTCACCCTCCAATGGCCGCTGCTGCCGCCGGCACACAGCGCTGATCCGAAGCAGGAGCCAGGTACTTATCCTGGTCTCCCATGGGGTGCAGGGCCCAAGCACTTCGGCCATCCTCCACTGCACTCCCTGGCCACAGCAGAGAGCTGGCCTGGAAAAGGGGCAACCGGGACAGAATCCGGCGCCCCGACCGGGACTAGAACCCAGTGTGCTGACGCCGCAAGGCGGAGGATTAGCCTAGTGAGCCGCGGCGCCGGCTCTTGGAGACTCTTAATCATGAAACTGAGGAGAAGCGACCAGGACCTTTTTCTTCTAAGTTCTCAGGCTGTATGCTTCAAAGTTTAGGGAGTGCTGATAATTTGTTTGGCTTTGCTTTAACCACAGAGGAAAACAAAGTGCCAAATGCAGGGAGTAGGGGCGGGAAGCGAACACTCAGAGATGAGCGGAGACAAGGGACAGAGGCTGGTGGATCCCCAGCAGCTGCATTTGGGTGGCTGGGGTCCCGGAGTTTCTCCAGGGCTCCTGGGTGACCATCCTTTCCTCTTACCCTCACGGGAGCTGCAGCTTAAGAGCTCTGTGTCCCGAGACCCCCGGAAGCTCGGCCATCTTCTCTCACATCCAGGTTTCCTTCTCCCCTCCTCTCCTGCCCACTTTGTCGTGGAGAGCAAGAGCGACAGACAGCCATGTCGCTGGACAGCAACAGACTCTTGACCTGGGCCTTGCTGATGTCCCGCCTGGCAGGAGCACAGGCTCCCTGGACCCCAGCTTAGCAGTGCCCTTCCAGGTAGGGGAAGAGTGAGAGGGAGTGGCTCCTGCAACAGAGACTTGCCGAGGGGGTGCGGGCTGGCGCAGTGGAACAAAGCCCTCAGACCACAAGGCAGTCACGCGGGGAGACAGAGACGTTGCTGTGTAGGCGCCACAGGGTTTTGAACTTGGCTTTTTAAGAGGCAGCTTCTTCCACCTGGCGCTATATGCTGGACAGGTAGGTGAGAACCGGAGAGACACAGTACAAGCTGCCTCGTCCGGGCAGATCCCCTGTGAGGTGCCCCTCTCTGTGCCACTGCTGCACCCTGCGTTTGCAGCCGCAGCGCAGCCGCTGTGGGCAGGGTCTCCCCACCGCCCCTCATCCGCCTTTCCGAAGCCAGACCCTCCGCAGCCGCCGCAACCCTGGCTGCGGCTCTCCGCTCTCGGAGTTTGCTTCGGGAGGAGACAAAAGCCTCATCTGAAGTCTCTGCTGGCTGCTTCTCCTCCCGAAGCTGCTCCGGGCCGCGCCGGTGGGGGCGGCTGTCGGGCTGACTGGCCCCTGCCGGACAGCTGTCAGGCCGCTGGAAGGATATTAGAGAGAAGCTGATGGCGTGTCAGCACCCACTCACATCAGGGAAGTGATACAGCTGTCACTGTGGCCGCCGAGGCGGCTGGCACGACAGGCCACTTGCACCGGCCCAGCTGTCCAATTAGATGCAAGGCCCCGACCCTCAGGTGCGCCCAGGAGGGGGAAGGGGCCCAGGGGGCCACCACTTGCAGGGCTGTCTCCGTGGCCTTGGGGCAGCTTGGGGACAGTCAGCCCCGCGATGCAGCGCCCCAGCTCCTGCCTGAGTCAGGCTGCCTGGGCCTCTTTTCCCTCTCTCTTCTCTCTTCCTCCCTCATGTGTGGGGTGGGGTGGGTTGTGGTGTGAGGAGAATTAAAAAAAAAAAAAAGACGACCACCTAGAATAAATTTTAGGGGGCATGGGAAATTGGTGAGGTTGGATCAGATACTGGAAGGAAAGCCGAAGACCTCGCTCCTGCTTTGTCCTCAATGCCTTTAAGACCACAGAGCCGTGTTTGGTTAAGCATCATCAGGGGGCTGGCGCTGTGGTGTAGGGAATACAGCAGCCACCTGCAGTGCCGGCATTCCATGTGGGCGCCGGTTCGAGTCCTGGCTGTTCCACTTCCTGTCCAGCTCCTTGCTAATGGCCTAGGAAAGCAATGGAGGAAGGCCCAAGTGCATCCCATTGGCCCCATGCACCTACCTGGGAGACTGGGAAGAAGCTCCTGGCTCCTGGCTTCAGCCTGGCCCAGTCTTGGCTGTTGGGGCCATTTGGGGAGTGAACCAGCAGATGGAAGTCCTCTCTCTCTGTCTCTACCTCTCTCTGTAACTCTGCCTTTCAAATAAATGAAATAAACCTTAAAAAAAAAGAGAAAAGGTTTGGAAAGAATGCAGGAGTCATGACCTAGGAGGAGCTGCTGTGCTGATGTAGGGCTTTCTCCTTCATGAAATCAGTGAGTCCGAGCAGGCACTTTCCGGAGACAGGGCTGAGCGGCGTCTTTGGGTGGCTTACTTAGGAGGCTGCTGGGGTCCAACCAGGCCTTACCTTGGAGGACACTGGTTCTCTGGGACCAGGGAGACCTGAGGGTCCAACCTGCTGGGTACAAGGTCAGCCCTCCCTTCCCTTTGCTCAGAGGTAGGCCTGGGGAGACCCATCATTTGTGTCATGCTCTGAATTTTCTAGTGCCACCTGCATGGCGGATGCCATGCCTCCCCTTTCACAGGAAGGACAACGAGGTGCCAGCTCCTTGCAGCCGCTCTGTGGCGGAGGTTGGATTTGAATTCAGAGCTCTTGAGTCCAAGGTTTAATCTTGGAAGGATTTGGGTATCCTGAGCTGGACTTTAAAGAAGGGTTGCACCTCCCAGCCACTGATTTGATTTTCTCCACCCCTAATAAGCAGCCTGGCTGGAGTAACTGAAGCCCTAAAAATCAGTGATTTTTGCAAAATCGTACCCCAGGGTTGCCCCAGTGGCCTGAGATGAGGGTGGGGGAGGAGATTTTCCATGTTACTTAGGTTTTCTGGGTAGGAAAACCCATTCTTCTGTTTGGTAAACTTGAAAACCCCACCAACTGCCCAAGATCACTTTAAAACATTCATGCAAAACAATTAGTAGCTAAATCTATTTTAGGGAGAGTCATTTTGAAATCCTTGTGTGCTTTCTTTACAATATGCCTTTTCCATGAGCTCTGGTGAAGACCCCTCATCTGTGGCCACTCACTGGTGAGCCAGGGGATTATCTTCGGGATTTAGCATTAGCTGGCCCCACGCCTGTCTCCCTCAATGCCACCCTGAGCACCAGTGCAGCAGACAACCCATTTAGCCAGACCCCCGATTCCCTGGGACAATGGCCCAGGCTTTAGCCCATCACTCCTTGCTGCAGTACCCCTCTCCAACCAGAGGGGGCTCTCATTCCACCCCTTGTCCATTTCTCAGCCTTGTTTCTCTGGTGCTATTATTGGTGTCTCCCACAAGCTACTGTCCTTGTTGTCCCCTGCCCCCAACCTTCCACTCAACCAAAAGATTCTCTTCTGAGATTCCATAGTCCTTAGTCTATGCTTCCTTTTCAGTAATTTCACTTGTTCCGTCCCTATTCACTGAAGGAGGGTGAGTTGTTTTTGACTCCTGCAGGTGAATAGCATCAACTTTCACATTTGCATATCACCCAGGGCTGCTTCCTAGTGACCCTCTAGGAGTCCCAGCGAGGGTGAGTGTCACCAAGAATGCATAAGAGGAGACTAGGAACCTCCTAGAGTTTGCAGCCGGCAGGCCTGAGGAGTTCCTGGAGCACTTGCCCCATGCGTTGGTCTTTCTGACTGTCCCATGCCCAGTCTCTTGGGTTGATCACAATATCCCAAGGCTGGCAATCTTGTTTTGGAAATGTACAAGTAGCATGGAGCGTTGCGTCATTATTTGTTTGCCACCAGTCACTGCTCCACCCCACATTTCCACAAACAACGTCACTGCCTCTCCATTCCAAGTTTATATCTAAGATGTGATGGGGGCCGGCACTGTGGCATAGCAGGTAAAGCCGTTGCCTTCAGTGCCAGAATCCCATACGGGCGCTGGTTCGACTCCTGGTTGCTCCACTTCCAATCCAGCTCTCTGCTATGGCCTGGGAAAGCAGTAGAAGATGGCCCAAGTCCCTGGGCCCCTGTACCCACGTGGGAGACCTGGAAGAAGCTCCTGGCTCCTGGCTTTGGATTGGCGCAGCTCCGGCAGTTGCGGCCAATTTGGGAGTGAAACAGTGGATGGAAGACTTCTCTCTCTCTCTGCCTCTCCTTCTCTCTCTGTAAATCTGACTTTCAAATAAATAAAGAAAATCTTAAAAAAAAAAAAGACGCGATGGCACTGTGGTTTGAATATGAATCATCTTTGCTCTTAATACTCCACCCAATTTATATATCGCCTAAAAACCACGGTGCCCGTATCGTCTCTTCACGGTTGATGATGGTGTGTTGGTGAATTTGTTCTATTTAAATGGCTCGCAACATATTATCAAGGTAAATGTAATAAAATTGCTGGGCGAGGGTTTAGTTTATGAGGCATTGTTTTCTAACATAAAACCAAGTGGGTATACGCTGGCATTCACCTCTCGTAGAGTAAATAAATACACAGTTGATGCGTGTTGCTAGCCACTTGCTTCTCCTGGTGCTCGCCGGTTGCCTGTCTGGGCTGAGTGTGTGTGTGTGTGTGTGCGTGTGTGCGTGTGACTCTGGCTGAGTCTCACAGAGGCCGTGTCCAGAAGCTGAGCACTCTGCCTCCCAGTCTGGACGGCTTGTCTGCCTCAGTGGCAGGACCTCCCTCCCCATCTCGGGGCCGTCTCTGCAGCTCATCCTCTGCATCAGAGCCCTGGGCTGCTCTGTGCACGGCCTGGAGTGTGCTCTAAGAATAAGCAGGTTGCTCAGCGACAACCCACCACATAGGGCACTGAGCTACAGAAGTAGCCACAGGCGTAGCCCCAGTGTAGCCAACACCTTTCCTCCTGAGAATTTCCAGAAACACCTCAGCTTCTTTATCTCATTAACCTCTGTGACCTCTACCTGGGAGGTGGCACCTGGCATCCCCCTGACCTGCTGTTGTTTGTGCCTTTCAAAGTCTTCTCCCAGCCCCTCTGCGCCCCACGGTAGGCCGAAGTGGGACAGGCCAGGCGTCCTGCCCAGCTTAGCCAGGGTCAGATGATGGAGTCGCCAGGGATCGAGAAGCAATGGTGACAATCCAGGCTGTGAGTGCAAAAGAGCAAAAAAGAGAAGGAAGTGTTGTCTTTGAGGCAGGGTCTCCTAGAAGAAAAACAGAGAGAGAGAGAGAGAGAGAGAGAGAGAGAGAGAGACACGGAGGGAGATTCCCAGGCATTAAGAATGCTTAATTAGCTTAATTTACTTGCTGCTACTTTAAAATATGTTCTTTCTGGCCTTGACACCACTTCCTGACGCCCCGCCCGGACCCTGCATCACACGCAGCCTGTAGACGGGGGGCTGTATTTTAAAGTGAAGGTTTGAGAAATTAACTGTTCTCCTTTTGCCCTTTCAACTCCCAGATGGAAAATCCCACCCGATTAGCCAATTGATTTATTCAAAATAAAAACACCAACTTCCTCTGCTCGCAGCCCCCTGCCCAGTTTCTGGGGCGGAGGAGCCCGTGGGGAGATCGCCGGTGGCTGCCTGGGCAGGGGGTGCTCTAACCAGAAGGCAGAGGGCTCTTGCTGCCAGGGCAAAGCCCTTTGGGGCGCTTGGGACTGGATCAAGGGCACATTCTAAGCTTTTGGCAATAAGGGTGCCCGTGTCTGCTCTTTCCTCCTTGCTTTGGTCTAAGCTTACATCTTCCCTGGTAGCTGCGGCGAGCAGACGGCCGGCAGCACACTCAAACGCATGGTGGAGCCTCCCATCACTCCAGCCCCAGAGGAGGAGGCAGAGTCGCGGCTGGAGAAGGTCTTGGGTCTCAGTTCTTACATGTCCTCCATGCTGGTTCCTATGGGGGAAAAGTGCTGTGTTGAGTTTCATTGGACCCTGGAGTCACAGTTTTGATTCAAGAACCACAAATGGGGGCTGGCGCTGTGGTGTAGTAGGCTAAGCCTCTGCCTGTGGTGCTGGCATCCCATGTGGGTGCCAGTTCGAGTCCTGGCTGCTCCACTTCCTATACAGCTCTCTCCTACGGCCTGGGAAAGCAGTAGAAGATGGCCCAAGTCCTTGGGCCCTTGCACCCCTGTGGGAGATCCGGAGGAAGCTCCTGGCTCCTGGCTTTAGACCAGCCCAGTTCTGGCTCTCGTGCCCCATAGCCTTGCTCTGTAGCCTGAGCCAGCCCTTGCCCTGGCTGGGCAGCAGGGAGCTTGATCCCTACAAGGCGACAGCACCCTGTCAGCTTCTGCCTCCTGTGGCTTGGTCTGACCCATCTCCACCCTCTCAAGGATTCCCCCAGCAGTTCTGCCCTCCAGTGAGTGCAAAGGAGGGGAGGTATCCCGAGAGAGTGTTTGGGAACAGAAAAACACTCTCTCACTGGAAGGGTCTCCTTATGTCCTTTCCGACCCCTCTTAATTTTCCTGACAAAGAAACCATGGGTTTGTTTTAGCTAACAGCTATCAGTCTGCATGTATGTGTGTATGCATTATCTGTATGCATGTATCAATCTGCATGTGTACTTCTATCCACACTTACACTGCACACATATACACACACGTGCACATATATACATGTACACGTGTGCATGTATGTATCTATCCAGAGCATGCACACACACGTATACATGCATGTATATGTGCATGTATGTACATGTGCCTATGTGTGTGCCTTTGTGTGTATATGTATCTATCCTCGTGCACGTATATACATACCTATATACACACATGCATATGCACACACATATGTGTATCCACACACATGTATACACACGTGTACATCTATGTGTGTATGCATGTCTGTGCGCATGTACACATAACATATATGTCACTGTGTGAGACTTTGCTACATACATGTACATGTGTGATGCTGTACTTACTTTGGTGTATACTGTAAATATCACATATACTGCCCCCAGCCTGGTGAGTCCTGTGAGTGTCAATCACAGGAGCAGGATGCAGCAGACAGCTGGCCCTGGTGCTACTTCATCACCGCAGCCGGGCTAGCATAGGAGGAGGCAACAAGTGCCCAGGTGTGAAATCTAGGTGGTGCTCACTCTTAGCCACAGCTCGGCTTGTGCCTGGGCGAGCGCAGGGGCTTCTCAGGATTTGTCCCCCGAGTGGGTCACAGCCTCCCCTGGTCTCAGCGCTGCCCACACAGCAGCTGCTGCTGTCCCTGAATCCCCAGTGTGCACGGCGCCGCCTCAGTGGCCTGAGTTCCCATTCCCGCTGTCCTTCTGGTGTTGCTGCAAGTGCCCCGGATGGTCACACCCACTCCCACGTGCGTCAGCTGTTCCGTGGCGCTGCCCTCCCCAGGGCCTGTTCTCTGTGGACGTTGTCCCCCATGCTCAGCTTAGGGCCTGGGCCAGGCAGAGGCTCACGGCGTGAATGAATGATGTTCGCAGAGTGAGTGACGCTCCCCGATGAATGAGTGATGCTTGCTGAGTGACTGAGTAATGGTCACACAGTGAATACCTCTCACAGGATGAGCAACTGTCGCTCGCAGGGCCACTGACGGATGGTCACGGCGGGAGTAAGTGATACTGGCAGAGAGACTCACTGCTGAGTGACCGAGTTAGAGAGGGAGCTGGGTCATGGACACGGATCGCCCTGGGGAGCGCCAGTTCAACCTTCCCCCAAAGGCTCAGGGAGGTGAAGCCCCGGGCTGTGAAAAGGGACCCCTGGCTGTTCACACTTGCCACAACACCAGGACTCCGCCCCTGAACCCTCATCCCTAAGGAGCCCGCTGCAGCCCAGCAGAGTCCCCAGGGCCCCGTAGGGCCACGCCCTGACCCCTTCAGGGCGGCCTGTCCAGGGCCCCGCTGGCACGCCGCCCCGGCCCCACAAACCATCCTGCACGGCTCTCCCTAACTGGTCTGCATTATGTTCGTTTGCCGGGTGGCGATAAATATTAGAATAGAATAAACCAAAGATGGCTGGCGCGGGCTCTGTTAGCTATCTTTATGGTTTGCACGGCCGCTGAATGACAGCTCTGCCTGGGAGCCAGCGGTCTCTTTTCACCAAGTAAATTTAGCCTTGGGAAAGAGGAACATCAGCTAACTCCTGAGCTATGATGGTCGGTGCCAGTCAGTAAATCAGTCAGATTTTAATTACTGGACGGATGACAGGGTGCAGTGACAGGTTGCAGTCGGCGGGAGAGCGTTCCTTCAAAGCCGCTTTAAAACCAGAGTGCGCTTCAAGAGGGAAAGCCAAGTGCGCAGATCAGAGGCCTGGCCCAGGAGGAGGGTGGGCCTCCCTTTGGACTCGGGTTAACCACTTCCTGCTCGGGTGGACCCAGCCGGGGGCAGCCAGTCTCTGACCTGCTGCCTCCCTGCTCTCTTCCTCCGGTTTCCCCCTTGCCTTGCGTCTCTTTCAGGCCTGTGATTTTTAATAGGTTCCTACAGCTCTTTGCCTTAGCAGCTGTTCCGTGCCAAGAGAGCCACGGCAGATTTGTAAAGTGGCAAACCCTGCTAATTAGTTAGATGAAGTTGCCTTTGTGACAGTGGCCCTGGTGTAGGAGAAGGTGACATACCTTAAAGTGACTGCACCGGGAGGCAGCCCCATTGTTCTCAACACACTCTTTCCCATCCTTATTACTGATTCCGTGATAATCACCCTTCCCCGGAAATTTCAGCCTGAAGCTGCTCCTCCCAGGCCTGGCTCCAAGCACAAAGTCTCCTGCCTGTTAGGAAGTGCCCCTGGGGACCCTGTGACCGTCTCTGGGTCTCTGGGAGGCGATGGTCAAAGAGCTCAGGGTGTGTGACTGCTCACCCGGTACGGGTGGACGGAAGGTATCCTGGTGCACTTTCTGTTGCTGTAACGGAACGCGGAGGCTGGGGGGCTCATAAAGAAAGGAGGTTGAAGGACTAAGAATGAGTGGCCCCAGGAGTGTGACCTCTGGTGGGGGGGGGTCTTGTGGCTCCATCACAGCCTGGCCAATGGTGAGGTTGCAGTGACGAGAGGCAGAGAGCACTCGCTCTGCCAGACAGGAGGAAGAAAGACCCTGGGCAGGGCTTGCTATCACAGCGAACCCACTGGAGACCCCGAGAACTACACTAACCCCTCCCCAGGGCCACGTGCCGTGGCCCAGCCATCTCCCCCTAGGCCACCTTTCCAAGGCCCCACCATGTCTCAGCACAGTCACCCTGGGAACCACGCTTAACCCATGAACCATTCTGGAATACATCACACCCAAGCCGTAGCAGGGAGTAAGGGTCCCCGACTTCGAGGACACTGGGACAGGGCTGCCTCTCTGTGTCCTTTGAGGCCACCTGCTTGTGTAACTGTGGAGTGCCAGGTGCATGAAGTCCAGCCCCATTTCCTGGAGAAAGGGGTGGACACCATCACTGCCCGAAGACCTGAGCCCAGCCAGAACCGGGGATGCTGCGTCTCTTCCGCTCCAACACTGCCCCTAGAAGGGACAAGGGCCCTCAAGGTCTTCTCCAGCAGCTGCCTCATTCTGCTGACAGCCAGGCCCACACAGGGACCAGGACTGGCCCAGGGTCACTCGGCTGGGTGACGCCCAGGGAGCGGCTCCCTGCTTCTCCTGTCACTCACTGCTGTCTACAGGCCTGGGTCACTTACCCGAGTGGGAGGGGCGTGTACTGAGAACAGGGTCTCATTAGATTTCATCACTGCCACGGCCATGAAGGGTGCTGTCACTCCACAGCCAGGCTGCTTGAGTGTAGGATGGCACAGCCTATTGCTTCCAGGGCTGCGATGCACAGAGCCACATGAGATGAAGTCAAGTGCAACGGAGAGTGATGGCATTGGGAGACACAGTTGTGACGAGATGCACGAGGTGACTTCCCCGGTAACACAGCACCCTGTGTCACAGCAGGTTTTGTTTATTTATTTTAACAAGTAGAGGCTGGCACTGTGGCATAGCAGCCAAAGCTGCAGACTACAACACTGGCATCCCATATGGGTGCCAATTCGAGTCCCAGCTGCTCCACTTCTGATCCAGCTCCCTGCTAGTGCACCTGGGAAAGCAGTGGAAGATGGCCCAAGTGCTTGTGTCCCTGCACTAGCCTGGGAGACCCTTGCTTTGACTTGGCCCAGCTCTGGCTGTTGCAGCCATTTGGGGAGTGACTCAGTGGATGGAAGATTCTCTCTGTGTTTTTCTCTGTCTCTTTCTGTGCCTCTGCCTCTCCCTCTTGTGTAACTTAACTTTTCAAATAAACTAATCTTTTACTAAGTAGAAGAAGCACACCCCAAAGTAATGATGAAAAGTACAGTGTAGTAAATACAAATCCAGTAATGCATCATCTGTCATAAAGTCAAGTGTTCTGCTCTGGACATAATTGAGCATGCTACAGTTTTACACAAGTGTTGGCACAGCGGCACCACAAGCTCAAGGTAATGCATGAAGCTACAAGGTCACCAGGCAAGAAGGTATCCTTCAGCTGCATTATAGCCTCAGGGGACTGCGCTGTGTATGCCGTCTGTGGTTGCGTGTGCGACGCCTGCAGTAATGCTTTGTAAGAAACAGAACTCAAACCTCAACGGCTCACCACCGCAAATGTGCATCCCACACTCTGGGCCCGTGGCTTGGATGCGGTAACTTAGCTCCAGGCTTTGGGGTAGATCGGGGTCTGCTCCAAGGCCTCCCTTTCCAGGGTCTGGGCTGGAGGGACAGTGTCTGTCTGGGCGTGATTGTCTCCTGGCCCAGTGCAGGAGCGCAAGAGAGCGAGCCAGATCACACACGCGCATGGCAAGCCTGTTGTTATGGCTTGTCGCTCAGCAGCCGCTGGCCAGAGCCAGCACTTGGCTAAGTGCAAAAGCAATGGGACACCTGTTCCTATCTGGAGGATCCACTAAACCACAGCACAGGAGCTGTGGGTGCAAACACTTTTATGAGAAGGGGAAAGGGGGAGGGAGCAACAGCCCAGTGCATCACGTGTTTAGTTTTACTCATCACAGCCCAGCGAGCTTTCCAAAAGGCCACCTGGGGGACCAGTGTTGTGGCACAGAAGGCTAAGCTATGGCTTTGCAACGCCTGCATCCCACATGAGTGTGGGTTCAAGTCTCGGCTGCTCTGCTTCCCATGCAGCTCCCTGCTAATGAGCCTGGGAAGGCAGCAGGAGACAGCCTAGGTATTTAGCTGGCTGCTATCCATGTGGGAGACCTGGAGGGAGATCCTGGTTCCTGGCTTCCACCTGTCTCATCCTGAGCCATCGCAGCCATGTGAGAGTGAAACAGTGGAGGAAAGATCCCCCCACTCTCTTCCTCTCTCTCTCTCTCTCTCCTTCTCTGTCAAGCTTCCTTTCAAATACAGAAGTAAATTTTTAAAAAGCAGATAAAAGACAACCTGGATAAAATTGCCTCCTTCCCTTCCTAAGAACACTTCCCTGTTCCACCAGGAGAACAGGTAAACTGTTCAGCAAGGGGCCACATCCTTTGGTTCATGCCCAGGGTCCTAACCTGAAGACCTCTGCTTTCACACTGAGCCTGATATAGTAACACCCTTAGCCAGAGCAGGCCGTTCCTTCAAGAAGACTCTGATAAAGACCTGCAGCATCTCAAGTGCTTGAGCCTGGAGTCCCTGGGCCGAGCGAATGCTGATCGGGAGGTAGATGAGTTTATTCCCAAGACTGCTACATCCGGCTTACTTGTTTGTTTGTTTATTTTTTGTTTGTAAGATTTGTTCATTTATTTGAAAGTCAGAGTTACACAGAGAGAGAGGTAGAGACAGAGAGAGAGGTCTTCCATCCGCTGGTTCACTCCCCAGATGGCCGCAATGGCTAGAGCTAAGCTGATCCGAAGCCAGGAGCTTCTTCTGGGTCTCCTGTGTGAGTGCAGATGCCCAAGGACTTGGGCCGTCTTCTACTGCTTTCCTAGGCCATAGCAGAGAGCTGGATCGGAAGTGGAGCAGACGGGTCTTGAACCAGTGTCCATATGGGGTGCCAGCACTGCAGGCAGCGGCTTTACCTGGTATGCCACAGTGCCGGCTCCATCTGGTTTACTTGTAATTGTCATGATGCTACTTAAGGAATTGTGCAAATGGATTAAATAAAAGTGAAAAACATAGGTATTTCCCCCTTATGAAAACTAAGTTGAATGCTTTAGAAAGACTTCATAGATATGGATAAATAATCGACAGGAGCGCCTGCTGGAGAGATTCCGGTATTCATGGGAGGGAAGGCATCATGGAGGTGAAGGTTCTGCTCTTTGGCGGCTGCACAAGTGTTTCTCCGTTGCATGGAGTCTGAACCGGAAGCCATGGGTGGGGCATCCGAGTGTGACGTGGATAGGAAACATGTCAAGAACCCAATCTCAGCCCTTCCTTCGTGGGTCTGCATCCACAGGTTGGGTCTTTCCTTCCCTTTCCACACGAGGGTGTCTTCCCAGTGCCCAGGGGACAAGACCTGCTGGCTGTGTGAGCGACAAGACCCAGCAGACGCTACTTGCTGCCATCACGTCCTTTGCCCTGGAGAAGCCCTCCAGGGTCCAGGAACACCCAGCCCCATGTCGGCTGTGCAACAAGCATGCCTTTCCCTCCCCAGCAGTGGGTTCCGTGCACCCTGAGCCCTCAGTCACAGAAGGGCTCTGCTTCCTGTGATGCCCCTGCAACCAAGAAGGCCGGGGCCAGACCCAGCACCTGGGCTGTGGCGGAGTCCACTGCCGCACACCTGCGCCTCCCCAGGGGTCGCCGCCCCATGCCTGCAGATGAACTCTCCTCCCAGGGGGAGCCCCACCGTGCTTTTCTACACAGCTTCCCCAATGACTTCAATATCTAAGACTTCTGTCGGGAGACTGCTGTAATGGAAATACAGCATTTTCCAAGGATTAGACAGAAGAACCCACAGCGAAGGGAGGCCTCTCCCTGGTCTCTGTGCAATTGTAAATATAATTTTTAATGAAATAAGATATAGCACAAATGATTATTTATGCCTCGTTCCCCTACTCCAAGTAGAAAACCTACGCAGTGTTTCTGCTTTTCTCATTTCCTAATTCCTAAAGTAATTTAACAAAAACAAACAAGTAAACGGAGGGGAATGGTAGAATAATCGGTAACTCTCGCAAGAGAACAGCAGTTTCTCAGTTTTTAGATTAATTCATTTTGTTCGATGCAGATGTGTTAAATCTATTCATATCCACATAGTCGAGATGAGTTATTTTACTACATTGTTGTGCTGTATAAAATGAGTTATTTTGGTGAATTAAATGCTGGGGTGTAATTTTTAGAGGAAACACAGGTTTGCAAATGCAGTGCAATGTGTATCAGTGTTGCAATGTGATTATTAAATATTACAAGAAAGACATCTCATAATCTTTACCCTTTTTTTTTCCTTTTTTTTTATGTGCAAGCCAGTTGTGGTGCAAATGGATATTTAACTCTGAAAAATGTCAAAGAAAAGGCAACGAAAAGCCTCCACAGACTTGGATCTGCCCTGCAAGGATGTGTGTATTCGCTTTTGCTAATCACACGGAAGTCAGTCAAACAGCTGGCCACCAGCATCTCCCAGCCCTGCACAAACAGCAGTGAGTGTGGGTGAGGGGGAAGCTGTTACAGCCCTCAGATAAAGCAATTTCCATCTAGTATTTAATTTGCAAAACTGGCGACTCAGAGAAAGTTCTTGAGTGTCTCTTGATGCCTTTTGCTAGAACTGAAAATGAGCTCAGAGATTCTAGGTCCAGAAAGGAAACAGGTGAGGACTCCTCTTTACCGGGTCCTTAGCCAAAGTCCCCACCCCAGGAGACCTTTGTTCTGGTCAGCCCGGTTGTGCACACAGAGCTCCCCAAAGTTCAGCATTCCAGTCTCCATGGCGAACCCGTTACAATGAGTGTGAAACTGGAATCTGTTTTCCTGCCCCGAGCAAGCCCAACGTGCTAGCTTTATAATGTAGAGAGCCTGTCTCATATCCACTGCAGAAATCCTTAAGATACTGACCATTTATACAGTCTGCCTTTGGTGCCTTCAGGTTGGCATCTACAAAGTCAACCAACCACGAATCCAATATAGTCTGAGGATAGAATATTCATTATTGCTGACTTGCAACTACGTCATTAGCCTACCATGGTTGTGCCACACCGAACACTTCTTTTTTCTTGCCGTCACTCCATAAAGAAATTGGTGTAACCTCCACTTACACAATGTGCACATTGCATCGGGCATTGCAATCACCAGGACATGATTTAAAGCAGCAGGGAGGAAGTGTGTAGGCTCTATGCAAATACTGTACCGTTTTCTAGGAGGGGCTTGAACATCCTGGGATTCTGGTCCCTGCAGGGGTCCTGCAATCAGTCCCCTGTGGCTAGGAAGGGAGCACAGCACTAGGCAAGGCATAGCACAGTGCCAGCTGTGGGAAGCGGCTCCTGCCTTGCTCCTTGTCAATGACTGGAGCCAGTTCCCACGGTGGCCAGGCGAAAGCAAAGCCACCCGTGGGGAGAAGTGGGAGGAGCAAGCCCGGACTGTGTTTCCGGGAAGGATGGCTGGTGCTGGCCATCTCCTCCCAGCACACAGAGGTCCTGTCCCAGCCTGAGCAGGATTTAAATGCAAACACGGCCAATGCTGCACCAACAACACAACTTTCAGGTCCGACTCTCCCCTCCACCAAATCCTCAAATTTCCCATTAAAGATAATTCAGAACAAAGCCCCTGATTTCCCCCATTTTCTTGGGCATTTGACTTCAGATTGAACTCAGCAAGAGAAAGGGGCCGAGAGACGGCAGGTGAGAGGACAGAGGTTGGGAGAGGAAGGAGGGCACGCGGCAGCACCTGTTCCAAGGCAAGCCTCATCCTCCCTCCCTCATCAAACAGACAAAACCGAAAACCTCTGTGAAGCAACTGTACCTCTGTTTTTTTAAACTTGATTGAGAAAGATGCCTGCAACCCGAATGCATTGGTTAAGAGCAGCGCCCCCTCGCCCGTGGCCTTCACCTTCCCTGAATTAAAGAAGCCGAGGCTGCTTTCTGCCGCTTCTCTCTGCTCCCCTCATTTCAGTGGGAGCCTGAGCGATTTGGCGGCTGGATCTGGGAATCTACCTGCCAAACTCCACCTGCTGAAGGGACTTGCTCCAGCTGTTTCCATGAGCTCCTCTTCTGCAAAGGTTTATCAGGGAAAAGAGAGCTAATAAAAAAACGTGATGAATCAGGAAGCCGAGGAGAGCGGTGAGGAGCCCACTGTAATGAGCCTCCTGCCCTGGAGCCCACCCCAGCCGCTGCCCAGGCACCCACCTGGGTGTGAGCGGGCAGAGGGTCTGACAACAGCAGGGCTGGCCCTGGGAGCTGCCCTCCACCCCCGCCCGGGGCCGTGGATGCTGGCTCCAGCCGCTGTGGCTTGCCCAGGCCAGTGAGAGCTGCTGGGGTAGCTGCAGGGAGGTGCACTGGGCCCATGGGAAACTGCTACTGTGTTCGTGCTCAGGCTGAACAGGTGGCAGGGGACCCGAGTGGGGGCTGTAGCCTCATGACTCGCTTCTCCCCTCTCAACGATGCAAGCATCTCGGGCACAATGTCACAAAAGACAAGACACAGATATTTTTGTATACGAGGCAAGCTGGCTTATTCACCTGATTCCCCTCCTGAGACTGGACACGGGGAGCGCCAACACCAGGAAGCTCTCCCAAGAGATTTCCAGGAGAAACCTTGACCTAAACAATCCCAGCCTCTCCTGCAATCCTGAGACGGCATCTCTGGGTGTGTGTGGCCCCCTGCTCGGAAGCACCAGGCGGCGTGGACCCTCTCCGACTCCTGGATCTGTTGCCAGGCAGAAACCAGAGCTTCGGTGCATTTGGCCCTGACCCCCTCTGATGGGTCAGTGAGGGTTCCCCGGGCTGCTTCTCCCAGCCAGGCCCAGAGGCAGGCAGACAAAACCAGGGTCCTGCCCTCAAGGCGCTCGTATCCGGAGCTGCTGATGGTGCAGGCACAAAGGGCCATAGAAGTCATTTCTACCTCGCCTCTGCCCTGTTGGCCACACGTGGGCCTGGCTCTGCGTTCCCATCTCGTGACCTCACCGGGGGCTCCCCTAACAGCTGCACATCGAATGTTCCACACTCTCTCTGCTAACTGGTTCGTTTCTGGGACCTAAGGAGACAGGGGCTCAGCCCCCGGCTGTGATATTTCACAGCTGGGAGGGAACTGCTTTGCCTGCGGAGGGTCTGGGGACTGAGGTTCATTCATTCATTCAACAAACGTTTACTGAGTATGTTTAGTCCTACCGCTGTGCTGAGTCCAGAGGATCACCATATCTGCCGTGCTGTCCTCAGGAGGCTTGCAGTCAGAAGAGAAAATGCAATGATCAGCATTAGACAACAGCGTTTTCTGTGTCTTGCTTAGATACACAGGGGAGAGAGGGCCAGGGATACCTCCTGGGGAGATCAAGGAAGGCTTCCTGGAGGAGGTGGAGATGTTACCATTCAACCTGATGATTAACTGCCTCTTTAGGCTCCTGGAGTTCCCTCCTTCCTCCTGAGCTCAGAGGAGGCAGGTCCTCACCAGTGGAGTTCCGCTCAGCATCCCCAGCCCCGTAGCTGGTTCCTTGCAGAGATTCGGGGAGGGAATGGTGGGCGGGGCAGGGGGAGTGACAGGGGACATTGCCATTAGAAAACATTTAGGGAAACAGCAGCAGAAGTGGCCGCGCGCTGAGGGGTCGGCCGTGGATGCTTGGCTTAGCTCCCGCCAGCAGGTGCCTGGGTGCCTTCAGAGCCATCGCGTGGTGACTCTGTCTGGGTCTGTGCACTGCAGGGGGCTTGTGCATGGGACAGCTCCTCCCAGAGCGGTGCAGCTCTCCGGGGTCTCACGCCTGCTCCCTGCCTATTACCAGGCCGGTGAAACACCTTCAGCCTACGGGAAGTCGGAACAGGTGGCCTTTTTTTTTTTTTTCTCCCTTCCTGGGACCAAAGCTCATGCCCGTTTCCAGGGGAGGTGTGTGGCTCCTTGCTGGCTGACTCCTGGGCCTTACAAACCATGGTGCCTTGTACTCGCCTTCCCCTCACTGCAACCTAACAAGCTGAGGTCTGAGAGAGCGAGCAGGAGCCTCCCCATCCACCCCGTGAGGCCTAGGGCAGACTGTTGGGGGTGGCAGGGCCCAGCCTGGTTTCGGCTCCTCCACCTTCCTCCCTGGTATCTTTCAAGAGGGCCAAACAATGGGAAAAAAAAAACCAGGTCTTTCCCCAGAGGACTTCTACATATGTGGCAGGGATCTCTTTTTAATAAGGGTTTTCAAAGAGCAACCTTCTGCTTCTGAGCTTTGCAAAACACTGCTCTATAAAAAGTTAGTGAGCCCCTGTACCCCCCCCCCCGCCATGCGCTCCCTGTTAATTCTGCCATTAAACACTTTGCCCCCAACTCTGCAAGACATTAGATGAGAATGCAAGGAGCCTGCCTCAGCACTGTGGGTGTTTAGGAAGAGGATCTCTCTCTCTCTCTCTCTCTCTCTCTCTCTTTTGCTTCCCCCCTTTTCCTTCACAAATAGGAGATTTACAGTAATTAATGCCATTTAGTTTAATCTATAAATGTTTGAGGAAGTGATGCTATTTGTTTTAAGTACTACCCTCAGCCAGAAAACGCAGAGTCCCCTCCAATTTCTGACTTTATGCTCAAGAGCTAATGAACTGAATTCTTCGTAAACATTGGCAAAAGATGCAAATGAACACAGAGAGCCTCCCAGCGCAGAGGGACACAGGAGAAGGGACTCATTTTGCACAATTGACTCGGTAACCTTCTTGGATCAGTGGAATTACAGACTGATTAATCAGCCGTGATTAGCATTTATTGAAGCTTTTGACATTGGTGCATTGTTTGTTGTTGTTGTTGTTTTTCCCTCCCTCCTGCATTTCTTTTTCTTTCTTTTCTTTTCTATTTATTTTTTTAATAAAAATCCCCTGTTTTCTACTTTTCTCTCCCCTGCTTTTTCTCCTGGGCTTACCAGTTTCTGATACATTTAACTGCCAGACTACCCTGCTGGATGGGTCAGAGCTAGTCTTTACGGACTTTTAAAATTAATAGTAGACAGCGCTCCCATGACATTGCCCTTGCTTCTGCTGCCGCGCTCGGCTGTTTAATTGTAGAGGTGGCCTCTTGTGGCCGCATGCTCCCAATGTTTAGCAAGGGTTGGAAATATGGATGTTAGGAGAAAAACTGGCAGATGGCTGACAAGGCATTTTTACTCATAACACACCAGTAAAACTTTAACTCGGAAGATTTAGTGTGCGAGCGTTCCAGCCAGCAAGCTGCAGCCATATGCAGATTTTTTTTTCAAACTTCTAAACTGATGGTTTTGCAAAGTGTGCATAAGCAGCCTTTATTGATTATGATGTTAAAAATTGAAAGCGTCAGTATCATTTAGCTGGAGACAGTTTTAAAGGAAAAATGAACATTCGTTTTCATTATGAACTACGAAAAGGCCAGGGGCTGCTGAGGTCCACATTCATTATTTCTCAAATTCCAGAGAGGAATTCTCTCAAGGAGGTATCTCTTAAAAAAAAAAAAAGAAAGAAAAAAAGAAAGAAAGAAAAAAGCCTGTACTAGAAGGACTGGGTCTGCTAAGTCAAGGTGAGGTCACAGGCAGTTCCCAAGAGCACTTTTTGGCTGGTGCTGGGGGCACAGATTGGTATTTATATTGAACTCGATGTGTATTGATCTCACCCAAAACTATGCTAAATAACTGAGGATCTGACAGGACCTCACAGAATCAGGGCTGGCCATGGCGAGGCCTCTGGTGCCCACTCTAATTCATGCCGGCGACGACCGGGCATTGACCACGGGAAGTCCATCAACCCAGCAAGGAGGGAGCTGTGTCCGGGGTGAGAGGCATGGCTGGCGGGGATGCGCGTTCCCTCCGAGGATAGCACAGCCCAGCGTGATGTGACATTTCTTCCTCCGCCGAGCTAAGGTTAAAAATGCCCAAAGGCATCTGTTTCTCGTACAGCTTAATGGCTTAATATTTTCTCTTAACATGGGAAACCATTGCTACCTCGGAGAGGAAAACAGCAGCAGCGGTGGCAACAACAAAGGAAGCAAGCCCAAGGAATCCACCGTGTCTTGCGCAAGCTCTCCCAGGAAGATCTGCCTGACACCCACCCACCCACCCACCCAGCTCGGGGACGGTCAGACCCTGTCCCCTCCCCCCGACTCCAGGGCTGCTCCTCTCTAGTTGGAGCCGGCAGGGATGAGACTGAATCGAAAGAAACTCTGCGTTGCAGAGCAGGGGAAGGAGGCTCAGCCGGACTTCTGTGGGCGAAGGGGAGCAGCAACATCTGTTTCCAGCTAAGATGCGAACGCCCTGCTTGGTGCAGGAAGCCTGAATTCTAATGTTGCTGGAGCCCAGGCTTCATGGTAGGAACTGGGAGGAGAGCTGCTCCTGTGTTCCCTAAGCTTTGCAACCTTCTCGTTATTACCTCCAGTTTGCAGACGGAGGAGGCTGTGTGGAGGACCAGTGGGCCAGTTCATCAGGGAGAAATCCTCCTGGGAGCCCCCTCCTTGCTAGAAAAGAGAGGAAGCCCTCCCACATCGCTGCTCCTGTTGCCACAGCCCACTTGGAGCTTCAAGGTGCACGCAAGCCTGCTTGGTTTTCCCATTCACTTTAGGGCTGGAGTTAAAGGGGTTTGTCTTTGAAAAAGAAGCTGCAAATGGAAGGTGTGTGGATGCGTGCACCTCACACCTTCACCCGGGTGATCAGAGTTCTCCAGGTCCTGAGGGATGAGACAGACATGTGTGCTCTAAGGGAAAGTGACACTGGGTGACAAGTTTTCTGGAATCCCTGGATAAGTATGAAATATTTGAGTAATTGAAGCAGAAAGAATCATGGTTACGGATGGAGCTGCCTTCCCAATCGCAACAGGTCCAGGTAAATCCATTACCGAGAGGCTCGGGCGCATCATCGGGACACTTTACAAGTTTAATTACTGGGGAGTTTAATAGAGAGCTCTCACCCGGTGCCCTGACAAGTGATGGAGTAACTGGGCCAGTATCAGTCAGATTTTATTTTCTGTAGGATTGGGCTATTTGATTGCCAGCGAGTGAGGACTGCTGAGAAACTGGCTTGGTTCCCTGGCTGAGGGGTCGAAGGCAAGGTAAACATTTGCACAACCGCCAAAGCTGAGCCCTGACTTTTTTTTTTTTTTTTTTTTTTCTGTAGAAGATGATCCTGGAGAGTTGGGCAGGAGCATGCCCTGCCCTCTGGCCTAAGTAGCATTTCCCAGGAAGTACTGCTTACCCTAGCTGGGTCCCCCACCAGAGGCATCCGGGGCCTAATTCCCAAGTCTACATCTGTGAGGGCTGAGTTAGTGGCACCAAGGGGGTGAAAAGCTTCATTCTCTGGGCTCCAAAACCTAAATTGAGACCATTCTCATTTATGTCCGTTTGGGGATCCAAAAAGCTCTGTTGCTTGAGGGGAGGCATGGGAGTCAGGAGGAACCAGACTGATGGTTCAATATCAAAATGTCCCTTTCACTCCTAGCTCCAGGCAACTCTAGCTTGGGATGGACCATCTTTATTGGTCCAAAGTCTGCATTAACTAATGCTTATTGGGTGATGAATTGTAGCAGAAACTCTGTTAATGTGTGGGAGAGCCACATGAATCTCAAACAAATTCATTATGATTGGTGCTATTACAGTGAATACCAAATGAGCTCATAATGATGGAACAATGAAAGTGTTACCGATAGATTTTATTTCGGTAACAAATCCTCCATGCGAGAGCCTCTCCTGTAGTGTTAATTCTAATATAAGTTTGCATTTGAATATTAGCCTCATTGAGGAAATTATGGTCTTCACTAGCCCACACAATAACGTTCACGGTTGTGTTCTGTGTTGTTTGGCTTTCTTGCCAATTGGACAAGGGCCCCACCCCACCATTTCCAATCTGCCTGTAGGGTTCGATGCCAACTCTGAAGGGGTCACACTTTCCTTTGAGCGCCTAATCTTTAGAAATCCATTTAGTATTCAATGGAATAACCCTAATGCGACAGGGCAGGATGAGAACGCAATTCACCTTGCCCTGACGCAGGTGGGATGTGGGCTTCTCCAAGCCATCTACTCGAATCCGGCCCTCATGTAGCCCCAGTGAGTGGACACTTCCACAACAAAGCGGGATTTGAGGGATGTTTGGAACTCAATGGCATCCTGGAGACTTTCCACTTGGAATGTGGACACCAGTATGGCTCTGGGCCCAGGCCCTGGGGGTGTGACTGATCTGAACTGTGTTGACAACATGAAGGCCAGCTCAAGTCTAGGGATATTTCCCATGTTCCAGACTCATTGCTAAGAGTCTGGGGATGGGGGTTAGTTACTACCTTAAATCAGATAGGAAGGTACCCCTCGTAGCCACATTTACCGTTGAAAAAAAAAAGGGAGGCGTGGAGAGTTCTGGTGGTTTGTCCAGGGTCCCGCAGGCCGCACAAGGCAGAGCCAAAAGTCAAGCCAGTGGCCACACCCACTCCTCTCAAAACTGCAGCTCTCCTTCCACAGCAAGGCCAAGTTTAAGTCTCTCAATCGCTATCAGAATGAACGCCCTGTTGAAGGGCGTCCTTTTGGCCCAAGCTATGGTGAGACTCTACAGCACGGTTAAGTCAATGCTCCAGCCCAGTCTGACTGTCCATGTGTTTCTCTTAGCGGCTTCCTGCCCGTGGTGGAGTCCAGAGCATAATAAGGTCTCTGGCTCTGCACAGCCAGCCCTGCAGCCTCTTTCCTCATGCCACCCGCTCCCCTCCCACCTCCAAAGCCCCAAAGCCCAGCCCCCCAAGAAAAATCCTGCTGCCCCTTTGCATCAGGATGTCTAGCACAGAAACCACCCAGTCATTTCCTGTTGTTTCTGCTCTAGGCTAGACACACCCAGATGCCTTCCCAAGGACCCAGCCGCTTCTCAGTAAAGTCCTCGTTAAAATGCACTCAGCTCCTTTTTTAAGCAAAACATGTGTGCATGTCCAGTCACACCCTCAGAGCGGTCTGGATGGTGCATAGCATGTGTGCACACACAAGCACACACATACACCCCATCTTCAACCGAAACTCAAACTGGCTGATTCCCAGGCTTACAGTTAGCTCCCCATCAAGAATTAATGCAATATCATGCACACACCATTACTGAAAAATTCTACGCTGTTTTTTGCCAAGTGTTCCTATATAACAGTTTTATCACAAGTCTGACAGCCTCCATAAAAATTCCAGGCATTCTATATCAACAGCCCTCTTTGTACTAAGTTATTAAACATTAAATTTTTATTCGTCATTTGTATTCTGTTATGCAAAATAAGCTCCTTGATAAGATGTGTCTTCTTAATTGGGCCCTTGATGCTTCTTGGATCGGAGTTGTCAGATTAGCTGGAAGAAGAGGTAGTGTGTTGAGCCAGCCAGCTATCAGGAGACCAATAGCTTTGTAACAACGATATTAAGTTAGAGAGGCCAAATGCAGGGCAGCGCCAGGCTCAGGTGAGGCTTTGCATCTGTGCATGTCTTATGCTCAGACACTTTTCTCCTGGCATCAGCAGGGCTGATGGAAATAGATTTGTTTGTTGTTTACAGCATGCAGCTGTGGGCAATGCTGCATGGGAGTTGTATAAGATTGAAGCAAATTTGTACTGAGACTAAAATATTGAGCTTTGCTCCCGTCAGCAGTCTCTGGAATCTTATTGTCGAAAACTTTATCTAGTTGTAACCTTCCCCAGGGTGATTTTCATTTGCAGCTGCCCTGTTCTGTCTCTCATCTCCTGTCCCCCTCCGCCACCACCGCGCCATTAGTACTTAGCGGGAGCCAGCCAGCCAGCCAGCCTGCCAGGCTGGCCGGGGCTCCAGCTCCTTCCCGACAGGGCCACGCAGAAGGACCTGGCGACAGGGCGGCCATTTTGTCTGCCCGAGCCTCGGCCCTGCGCATGCGCGCGCACAGCCACCTGGCCCCGCACCGCCGGGCTCACGGGCTGTGCGGTGCTGCCGGCCCGGGGCCTCCGCTACCTGGGCGGGGTTGGAGGGGAAGGAAGCGCACAGGACACGGTGTGCCCTGTGCCTGAGCGTGTCCCTGCGCCTGTCACAGACCTTGCTCCTTTTACCCTGCGAGCTTTTCTGCCTTCTGCAAGTGTCTCTTTGTCCTCAGATGCTATAGGGAGAGAAAGAAAAAGGGGAAACAAAAACCCCCGACTTCCAAGGATCCTGGGTAAAGTTCCTTAGCGGGGACTCGCCCCGCCATTGTTAGGCCTGCCTGACTTGGGGGAATGAGTTGAGTGGACTTTGGTGTCTTTAAAAAGCACTGTGTGTTTTTGTGGATGCGTGTGTATCTATGTGTGTCTGGATCTGTATGTGTGTGCCTGTGTTTTTTGTGTGTTTTTCTGCATGTGAGTGTATGTGTCTGTGTGTATATATGTATATGCACCTGTGTGTGTCTGTTTTCATGCATGTGAGCATCTCTGTGTGTATGTGTGTGTAACTATGTGCACCCGTGTGTAGGTCTCTGTGTGTGTTTCTGCATGTGAGTGTGTGTATCCATGTGTGAGTATATATATGCATGTGTTTGTATATGTAGATGTGTGTGTGCCTGTGTGTGTATCTGGGTGTTTTTCTGCAAGAAAGTGCCTGTATATCCGTGGTGTCCTGATGCCCTGAAACACAGTTTTCCAATCTTACATGGTCACGGGTTTATACTCCCTGACCGACATTGAATCCCCTTGGCTGAACAGGACAGAAACCTTGTGGCCAACATCACCTTCTGGTGCTGAGAAGAGCCCTGCTGCCCTGGTGTTGCAGGAGGAGGGCAGGCACCCAGCCACTTCAGCCTCCCCGATGAGCAGGAAGGCCACCGTCCACTCCTGACAGAGACAAATTCTCCAGGAAGAAGGAGAAACAGGTCCCGCTGAACCTCAGCTGGAGGCCAATGACTCCCACGGGGTGGGACCTTGGTGCTACTTGGGCATCCCCCCAAGATAAGTCTACCTTCTGAGTCGCCCCCAGAGGATATGTCACAAGGATGTGTTTAGGCTGATGCTTTGGTGGGATACTCAACTTTTCAGCAAAAATCTTTGTACAGCATAGCTTCTCTTGGAGCACCTCATTTGAGTTTCCTGTTTTGGCAGCCAGTGGGTTGGAAGTCCCTGCAGCTAGTGCCAGATTCACACTTTGGGGGTGGCAGAGGGGTCTTTGCACCTGTCAACAGGGCCCTGGGCTCTTAGGGAGAGACCAGGCAAGCAGGGAGGTGGCGAGGTACCTGTAAGTTCTGCCAGCACAGCTAGGCCCGCTGTGTGAAGCTTGGTCCCGTTTCCTGTCAAGGTGTTTCTCCCAAACTCACAATGGAGAGAATAGAACTACGGCTGAACATCAAGTACAAAATGCTCCCAAGCCTGCACCTGTTTGAGTGCCAACATGCCTCCACAAGTGGGAGATTCTACACCATGAAGCTTAGTTTCATCCACAAAATTATTAAAAATATATGAAATTACCTTCAGACTATCTATAGAAGGTACATAGGAAACATAAATGAATTTCCTATATTTAGACCTCATATTTAAAATGTACCATTATGCACATGGAAAGGTTCCAAAACTGGAAAAATCTGAACTCCAAAATACTTCAGAGCCTGAACATTTCAGATAAGGGGTGCTCAACCTGTATTCACTCAACCAATGGGTGCCTTTGGGGAAGTTGTGATTCTTTGTAATTTCAAGAGATGGAAATTCAACTCAAACTTCTTTAATCTAACAGGTGAACATGTATTATCTCCCTCTGTGAAACTGTAAGGGAGGGGACATTGGTGTCAAGAATGGCTAAAGTCAGGAGTTGAATTATGCCATAGGAACTCTCTCTGTCTCTCTCTCTCCCTGTGCTGTCTTCCTTTGTGTGGGCACAGCCCTAGGTAGACTTTCTCCAAGTGGTACCAAGATGCCCAAGCTTACAATTTGCCTGCTTAGCAATTCCAGTGGCAATAGAACACCTTATTCATGAGGGCACCACATTAAACCACAGGGCTGCTTTTCATTGACCCAGTTTGGATTCAAGGCTCCACCTGAACCCATTACTGGGAGGTGGGATCATGCTCTGTTGCAGGTGACCTAACCTGGCTCCCAAGCTTAGGGGTCTGAGCTGCAGGGTCAGCCTCAGAATGCCCAGAGAGTACAGGAGGACTGATGTATCGCGATATGGAAAGCAGGGAGAAGGGGAAAGCTAGAAGGAGCTCTAACTATAGACTTCAGGGGATAAGCCCAGCCCTTCTGACTGTGGTGTGAGGTGAGAGCTTTCACTGTTCTCTCGAGCCTGGCCTCCCCTTGTGCCCAGATGGATGCTCTGTGATCCAAGCCCACCTGAGTGCCCATGATCGCCTGAATGCTCCATGCACCTATTGACCGAAGGCTGTTGTTCATGCAGTTCTACAGCCACGTGGCATCTGCCCAACTGGGATCTTTCCTGCCATCAGTTCATGCTTGAGAAAAATCATTTCACCTACCTCTTGAAGCTCAGCTCAGAGAGCAAGGATCTGAGAGCATCCTTCTCCCACTTCTGCTGCACCGCTCACCCTTAACTTGGAGTCCCGTGTTCAGAACCCCCAACCCCACGCCATTCCCTGCACCCTGCAAACTCCTGGAATGCCTGATTCACCTTTAACCTAGTGAATGACACAGACTCCAAGCTCCATGGAGTAGAAGGCGGGGGGTGGTGGTTCATAACCAGCTCTGAGCTTCTAACCCCAGTGGAGAGGAAACAGAACAACTAGAAGATAAAAATTCCAGTTTGAGGCACACATGTCCTCCATCATTAGCCGCTCTGGGAATGTGCCCTCAGTGGCTTACAACAGTCAGGTTCCAACTTGGCACTGAAGACAAAGAAATGCGATGGGCTTGAATTAGCTCCCAAATAGGTCCCAATTCACTGGGGGAAATGAGAGCCCTCCGTTCACCGGGTCTCCTCACACACAGGCTGCGAGAATGATAAAAGACAGACATTATCTACATTCTAAATACATATAGGTTAATGAAAAGATCACTATTTTCTGGTAATCCATAATTCTCCCAAGATAAAGGCCTGCTTCCTGTACGATCAAGAGCCAATAGCCACTTGGGCTGTAGTGGCCTGGGTTTCAGCTCCTGGCTGTGTTTTGACATTTCAAATTTGTAGAGGTCATGTGTGCAGCGGGAATGGCTTGCTAGAACACTGACGATAATATTCCTGGCAGGCTCAGGCGCTGGAAATTCCGGTTTCAAGATATCTCATTATCTGCAGGTGCCATAATGGGAAGCTGAATGCAGAGCTGTCAATCACAGAGGAACATTTGGAAACGCAGCAGCCACATAAAAGCTTTTCCTGACGCACCCCCTCTGCTCAACGAAAGGAAGCTCAGAGAAAGCGTCTTGCAAGCAGTTCAGCAGAATCAAGACACAGGGTGGACCAGGCACCTCAGCACCTGGGAAGAGCTCCAGGGAGTGTCTGCTCACCTCCTCCAGGGTGGACCCTCAGGCAGGTGCCCCTGTCTGCCGAGGTGGGGCAGGTGCCTGCCTGCTGCTGCGTGGAGTTTCACTACTAAGACCTGGCCATGGAGACGTGGTCACCCACTGCCAGAAGTTGCTGCAGACTAACCCCTCCCCAAGGGAGTAGCAAGGGTGGGTGTTTGAAAATGCAAGATGGTTTGGTCAGGTGCAGATGGTACTGTTAAGGGCGAGCGGGGTCTGGGGCACTGGGGGACCATGGAGCCATGCTTCTGTTACAGTCATCTGGCTCCTCACCAGGAGGGTGGCCTTGAGGAAGTCTCAAAAACTCTCAGAGCAAAACCATACTGGATGTGCCATGATTTATTTAAAAAATAAAAAACTCTTGTCTCAAAGACTAGTGTTCGATGATGGGGCAGATGAACCAGAGTGGGGGTGGAGGGAGTCGCTGTCGTTCAAGGTCTTCCTGCCCTGACTCTGTGCTGGTGACCCCAGCACCCTAAGGACAAGATGTGGAATTGTGGGATTTCAGAGCGGGAAGCCTCTTGTAAGAATCCCTGGGCTGAAAGAAACCAGTGAGGGTGTTCCGCTTTGACTCAGCGTTAAGACAATGTACAGGGATGCAACTGCAGACAGCTCCAGGGGCAGTCAGGACTCACACAGAGTGCTGAAGGCCAGCTGGGGGTGGGCCACCATGAACTCCAGGCTGGGGGCTCCCTCTCAAGGGGCAGCCGCCATCAGCTCCAGGCAGTTTCGCAGGGAAGAAAAGTCCTGCTCGATCTGTGAGCCTTTCAAAGGAAGCTTGGAAATTCCAGTTTTTTCTTTTAAATCTGGCAACTAATTTGGATTTTAAGACCAGTCAGATAAAAACACTATACTTTGGACCTCTGATTCACCTCTCCAGTAAGAACCAAAAGAAAGTTCCCCAACAGTAGAAAGCCACCAGCTTATCTCTATGACTGGGTACTAATTACATCCAAGTCCTTTTCCTACCTCCTACCAAAGTAAGAAACCTTAGCTTAGTGTGTGCTTCAGAAAGTTCACGGAAAGTGGAATTAAAACATTAATTTATTCTGGGGCAAAAAAAAATTTAAATCCATGCATGTGAGGGACCTTGAAGAACTTCATGGAAAATGTGAATTATGACAAAACCATGTGTGGACTTCAGAATGCTTTAGTAGCAAAAAATAAACTTGTTTTTAATTTCATTGTTCTATGACATTTTTGAAGTATCGTTGCCTGGGTGGATTTCCTCTCGTAGAAGTCGAATCATTTTTCTTCTCCAGTCAATCTTTCCTCCTTGCCTTTCACAGAGTCACTGAGCTTCTGCTGAGGACCTGAGCCATGCTAGGTGTTGTTAGAACAGAGATGAATAAAGTTTTCCTTAAGGACTTCAGGGGATCGTTGGCAGGAGATTGCATACCCCATAAGAGTTGGATTCGGTGTATGTGCCCAAGGCCATGTGCCAAGGGCCCTGTTCCAGGCCCAGTGGGAAGAGGCCACCTGTTTGGAAATTGCACCTCAGTCCCTTGTGACATTCCGGTTCCTGCTTGCTCCTCAGGACAGCATAGGCAGGAAATAACCACCGTAGAAAATGCATGAGTGGTGTTGAGTAAGCCAACAGCGATATCCACTGAGGTCTTCAGTGCCTAGGAAGAGCTTACTGGGTTTTGGGTGTGAGACATTGGTATTCATTCTGGAAAAGCCAATGCCATAGGGAGGGAGAAAAGTCAGGGTGAGAATGAGTGTTCTCCCCATCTTTCTACCTCCTGAGCTTTCCATGGCAAGAGGAATTAGCCCCTCCCTACCATGAAGGCAGAGGATGAGCTAGAAGCCCAGGTGCACTGCTCAGGAGTGAGCATTTGGAACTCATCAGACTTAGAATCACAATCTGACCGCCTAACCACAGCAAGTTGTCTCTGCAAGCCTCAATGTCCCCTTTGTACAAGACCATCTCATACGACTGGTGACATAATTGACAGAGATAATACATGTGCAGGGCTTGGCCCAGCGCTGCAGTGTCAGAAGAATTCAGTAAACAGGGGAACGGAAAGTTCATCTTCATGTTAAGTCACAGTCTGACAGCCGGCTGTCTAAACAGGAGCCGTGCGGCATCTGGACGTACTGAGCTCCCTATTATTCAAAGAGATCAAGCATAGAGTAAGTGGCTAGTTGGCGGGGACCCCTATCTTTATATGGGGCGTGAATAACGTTTACATAACTTAAGTTCCTTTTCAATTCCGAGCCCCCAGGATACTTAGCAGAGAATTGAGTGCCTTGCAAATATGAGCTGTGTGGTGTGTGTGGGTGGGTGGGTGCGCATTCATGTACAAGACAGTCAAGGGGATTTTAGCTATTGTGGTCTTTTTTTTTTTTTTTTAAATAAAATGAGTGAATATGTAACTTTAATTTTGGATTTAAGGGAGCAGGTATTTGAAAGGTTCAGATGTTCCAAGAGAGGATCCTATTCCCTACCAGTGCGCCTGGATTCAGGTCCTGGTTCCACGCCTGACTCCAGTTTCCTGCTAATGCTAGCTTCCTGCCATCCACAGGGAGACCACTTAATTCCAGACTCCTGGCTTCGGTCTGGCCCGGTCCCAGGTGTTGTGAGCCTTTAGGGAGTCAGCCTGCGGATGTAAGATCTCTGTCTGTCTGCCTTTATTCAAATAAATAAACAATACATTTTAGATTCAAATGCTAGCCAGATATTTGACTGTCCCTGTTTTCCCCACTCCTGCCCCTGCACATTCTGAAAACAATCAGAGCTTGTGCCACAACCTGGGGATGGCAGAAGAGAGGTGAGAGCAACCTCAATGGCCCAGAGTCCCCCTGGCCTTCCCCAGTGCCACAGGACTCAGGCAGCACCAAGGGCAGGAGGGCACGCCCAGGCCTGGGCTGTCTCTGTGGACAGCTTTTTCTTCTCTCTTAGTCCCTGAAGGTGACTTGTGTGGGCGCTACCTTGGGGTGTCTCTTGGAAAGACCAAAGGGAAAGTCATTCATTTTATTTATTTATTTATTTTTATTTATTTATTTATTTATTTATTTTTACAGGCAGAGTTAGCGAGAGATAGAGAAAGACAGAGAGAAAGGTCTTCCTTTTTCCGTTGGTTCACCCCCCAAATGGCTGCTATGGCCGGCACTGCACTGATTTGAAGCCAGGAGCCAGGTGCTTCTCCTGGTCTCCCATGGGGTGCAGGGCCCAAGCACTTGGGCCATCCTCCACTGCACTCCCGGGCCACAGCAGAGAGCTGGCCTGGAATCTGGTGCCCCAGCTGGGACTAGAACCTGGGGTACAGGCGCCACAGGCGGAGGATTAGCCAAGTGAGCTGCAGCGCAGGCTGTCATTCATTTTACTGAGAAGAGAGGGGTGGGTGTCAGATCAGATTTCAGTTCTCCCTTTCCCCACTCCAGGGCTCTCTGTTGCCACAGTCTCTTCCTCCTCTCCCTCCCTCCCCTCGCCTCCCCTCCGCTCCCCTCTCCTTCCCTTCTCTCTCTGTGTCCAGTACCCCGGACCTGGGCCTGCTTTCCCACTTGGAGCAATGCGCTGACACCAAGCAGTGGGTGGCTGACAATATGCAGGTCATTTGTTCCTGACGGGGTTTCCATGGGGACACAAGTCCCAGGCCCAGGCCCCAGTCCTATCCAGTGGTGGAATTTCTGGCTAGCGTGGGAGAAGCTTAAGGGAGTTCAGAGATTTAGGGAAACAGAACAGAACTCTAAAGCTCTTGAAATTCCCCATGTAGGCAGCTGTCGGGTTTGTGACCGTGTGAGGATTTGAGTTCCCAAGAGACTGGCATCAGAAGAAGCCACTTAGCATTTCTTCACTCCATTGGTTGGGTTTTACTCCGAAGTCTCAAGAAATTGTCCTTTGACCTCAAACGCCACGTGATTTGCTTTTATTTTTATTAACTATCTCCCAAGAAGAGCCAGCCAGCAACTCTGGGTGTGTTAGCCCAGCTAGAAGGGCGTCAGGCAGAATCCACAGCCCCTAGCATCCCACCGGCCCCCTCCCAGCCTCACCCTCACCCCCACACGTGATCTCCAGCGTGGTCTGTTATTGCTCCATTGTACCTGGAAAGATGCTCCCCAAAAAGGTCTCTGTTTTCTTGCTTGTATTTTCAAAAAATAGCACAAAAGGGGGACTACTGGCTGTGCCTTCAGTCCAGCGGCAAGTCCGAAAGCAAGTTAGTAGCATCTCTGAACCTCAAAAAAAAAAAAATTGAAGATAATGATAACTAGCTTGGAGAATCACAGGGGAGAGCAACAGTACAAAGTGGGGCTCCCCCACAAACCCACCGAAATGCATGTGGCCAAGGTCATGTTCCCTGCCTCCCCCCCTTCCCCCTCCCTCCTGCTTCCTTTTCTCCCTTGCTTTCTCTCTCTTTTTCCTCTGCCTTCATCACAAAGGCAGAGCCACCCCAAGGCCAGCCAGGAAACAAGACCAAGCGATCATTTTACTGTACCCTGACTCACGAAGACCTGCGACACTGTCATCCCTTTATAGAAATGTGAGACACGCAGCCACGCAAAGATGACAGAGCCAATTCTCACTGGGCCTCAGCATCTCCCAGCCCCCACCCCCACCCTGGAGCAGCCAAACCTGGGGAGCTGGGGAGCAATCTGCAGCCCCAGGGCTGGGCTGGCCACCAGGAAGGGAGCGCCCTGCCTAGGGAGGCCCTGGCGTGGAGACTGCCTGACGCACATTTTACTTTTAAATGTTTAAATTGATGGATTCTTTCTGACAACATTTTCTTTAAGGCTGTTTTACCCTCCTAATGAATTTGAGCCTTTGCGAAAGCCATGTGATTGACAGAGCCCCAGACTGACAGCTGCACGTTTCTGGAAGACTGTCTGGGACTAGGTGAGTAGGGAGGAGCCAAGAGGCCGATACCCGTGGACTTGGCTTGCATTTCGGGACATAGCCTGGGGTCCCCGGCAAGGCTCTTGGCAATGACAAGGCTTTCCGGTCGGGATCGCCTGCAGCCTTGTTTCGGAGTTTTGCGCATCTCATAGACATTTCTCCTTGACTCTCCAGGACTGGCGTGTCAGGTGACAGCAAGATGCAAGCGTAGGTTAAAAATGCTCCCTGCCCTCAAGGAGTTCAGTGTCACTGCGTACCTAGACAGGAGGAGCCCAGTGCCGAAGGTGGCTCTCCTCTGGAGCAGAAATTCCTGGGCTTGGACAGCGCCCATGGAGGTGGGGCAGGCTGCTGCCCAGAGCTGAGGCTAGGAAGAACCAGACTCCCTTAAGTGTAGAATGGTGGGGAAAGGCCTGGCCACCTTTCATGTCTTTGCCTAGTGAGGCTCTTTCAAGGACCGGTTTTCTTTTCTATTTTGAATTTATTTTCCTTGTTTGAGAGATGGGGAGCTACAGAGAGGGAGAGAAAAAGAGAGCAGAGATGCATTCCCACATGCTGGTTCACTTCCCTAACGCCTACAATGGCCAGGACTGGGTAGGGCTGAAGCCAGGAGCCCAGAAATCCAACCAAATCTCCCACATTGGCTGGCAGGGACCCAAGTACTTGGGAGCCGTCACTGGCTGCCTCCCAGGGTGCACATTAGCAGGAAGCTGCACTCAGAAGTGGAGCTGGGACTCCAATCTAGGCATTTCAAGATGGGACTAGGGGTATCTCCAGCAGCTTAACTGCTACTCCGAATTTCTGCTTCCAAAGCCAAGTTTTCTGTCATGACTGGGGTGTCAGATCCAAAGTGGGACGGACAGTGAGTAAGCATTTCCAAGAAAGAGGGCACTATGCACAACCCAGGTTTACAAAGACGCCTGTGGTAGCGGCATGGAAGAGGGCGGGTCGTGGCGAGGAGATGCCAGAAGTAGGCTGGCGAAGGGAGGAGACTCAGTTTACCGAGTGCCTCCTGTGACCATGGACTTGGAGTGCGCTGGTGTTGGGGGCTGACTGGCAGCCACAGATGACTCTATGGGCTGGCAGTGTGCTAGCACAGAATGTTCAGGAAACATGCTATAGCTTCCTTCTCCCGCCAATCAGGCCAGAAACCAATGGGGTTTGGTCATGGCTCCATTGCCTAAGGTTTTAGTGATGCATCCGAAGATGAGGCATCTACACATAATCAGATTGGTGCCTAGGGGAGCCAGACCCCAGGAAGCACAGGGCATTCAGATTGTCGCTATTCCTGCAGGCGCTGGCACTGAGGCCTCTCCCAGCTCCAGGGTTTCAGGGGAGTGCACGCATGATACCCTCACCTGAGGTTGATACGGTCCTCCATGAAAGGAGGCTGGGCTTTCTCTGCATTTCGGGGCGAGTCCTTTTGTTTGATCAGACATGGTGGAATCATCCCACTGTCATGTTTTAATTTGTGGCATTTAATTATGCATTTCATTTGCAGCAATTAAAAAAAGTGATCCACATACTGCCTTGGGTTAGCTTGGTGGACTGCATTGGTATTAAAAAATAAAACATGGGAAAGGAACTGGAAAACTTCTTCATGGAGGCCTTCCGCAAATACCAAAGCCTTCTTGGAGTCAGCCCCGCTGTCTCCTGCCACTCCTAGTTGTCTGTGCCTCCCTGATGGTTGAAGGCTCCTGCCACCTTATCACGGTTTAAAATAGGATGGGGAGTGTAGCATCCCCCGCGCCACAAGTTGTGCCTCTGTGGGATTTCACCCAGAAATACAGACAGAAAAAAAAAACCCAGGAAGGTGCCAGAGACCCCACTCGTATTCCCAGGAGAAATTTGGATCAAGAACAGAACGGGCAGGAAGATTCCACCAAAGGACCCTAAATGGGAACATGGCCTCCAAAGGACCCCAAAGAAAGCTCAGCCAAGTTCCGGGGTGGGTCATAGCCTGTCTCCCAGGCAATACTTCAGAGAGTGACATGACGGAGCCAGTAAATTACAGCTTCTTCCAGGAATGGTGCCAGAGAACTTGACATTTCACATTCACTCACGCATTGGCAGCTGTCACCACGGGTAACAAAATGCAGGCACTACCTACGGCTCAATAGGTAGCCCATCCCCGAGAATTTAGAAGCACCCGTACAAACCCCTGACAGCCCAGTGTCCAGGGATGTGACTCCAGGTGCAATTTGGATGAAACATGACTGCACACATGTAACAGGAACGGTGTTTTGTGAATGTGCAAGTTGGGCTGAGCACAGAATCTAGACAGCAGACAGCTTTGGACTGCATAGGTTTGGCATCAGATAGTTTTGCATTCTCCTCCCTGAGTTTTCTTATGACTCAAATTAAGGCATTGTCATCCAGGATAATGTAGAAAATTCAAGTGAAAGAGACGAGGAAAAATTTGACGACATCTATAATCCCACAGCCCAAATAGGATTGTCATTATTTTTGTATAAACCTTTTGACACACACACACATATATAGTAATAGTATAATCTATTTAATTAACAAATAGGTAATATAATATAATATAATATAATATAATATAATATAATATAGGACTTCAAAAACTCATGGAAAAACAGAATGAAGAGATGAGTCTAGTTTGATGCAAATTTTGAAATCCATGCTTAGTGTTTTCATAATATGCATTTCCTATGAACTTTTTCAAGATCCCCTGTATGCTTGGATTTCAAAATTGGTTTATACCAAAATATAGTTACTCTGCATGCCATTTCTTTGAACTTGTTGAAGTGTCCTCCTAATACAGTAGGACACACACACACACACACACACACACATCTTGTTGCCCAAATATAATGGCAATATTAGCATTAAGAAACACCATAGCTTCTTTATTTTAGGACTGGGATGGCACTATATTAAGTCAACAGGAAAAATGTTTTTGTACAGCAATTGAATTTTCAGGTATCCATCCATTTGTTCTAAAGTATGGTGATCGGGTGGAAATCCAAGCTTTCTTCAGGATCAGCTACTCCTGGCCACGTGCACTAATCTCAGGGTCAGGAGGAAATGCTGCCTTTTTGAAACCCACATTTGTGATCTCAATTGTGATATCTTCAAACACTTTGATGATTGACAACCTACCTTTGAAGCACATCAAAGAAGATTGGGCTTGGTCTACATCTACTGTTTCATTTAACTTGCGAATAGCCCCTCTTCCCCTGAATTCAGTCATGGAGCCTTTGAAGAGAAATATCTTCTCCGGAAAGTCAGTTGGAAGCTGTAGTAGTTAGGTGTGCACCACCTGAATGAAGGTCCTTTGTGAATTAAGCACCCAGCCCTCTTCTAACTGTGACAGTGCTTTTCCTGTTCCTAGGAACCCAGCAGTTCCTACGACCTTTCATTGCATTGCCAGAGGGGCAGGGGTAGAGAGAGAGAGAGAGAAAGAGAGAGAATATCTTCCATTCATTTCAGGTGCTACGACACAATGCTGGCCCCCCTAACCAAGGGTCCAAAGGTGAGTGAGCATCTCTGTCCTACGATGCCCAATGCTAGTGACTGTCGACAGAGGTCAGATTCTGGCAGACAGATGTGTTATCCATGAGGACAAAAGACACACCAAGAGCTTAGCCTCAAGCTGGGAGCTGGGCACAGGCACAGCAACCATTCCCCTCTCCACTACCATCACCACCAGCAGGAGCCATAGCAACCATTTTTATTGAATGTCTTCTCTGTGCTGGCCTGTGTCCCAAGTACTTTATCTATCTGAACTCACGAGCTATCTTAGCTCCTTACTGCCAGATAAAGTAAATGCAGTTGTTTTCCACATTTACAGAAACCAGAGCATGGTAGAATTCAGTAATTTACCCCATACTGCATGGTTAGTAAATGGCAAAGTCATGATTTAATTCACTGGTTGACTCTGGCATTCTAATTCCATGAATGTTCTGCCTTGTGGAATGTACATATGTGTACGGAAGTCTGCATTATTTAAACTGAAATGGCACGCACACACACCTTTCCATCTCTGTCACCTCTCCACAAGTGCCTGCCACAGTTCTTGGTCATAGTAGCCGGGTAGCCTCAACATGGCAGAGATAACTGTTCTTGGCTGTCTCCTCGTTGGACACTTAACCGATGTACAATGTTTTCGTATTTAAAGTAATGTCCTGACAAAATTTTGCAAGTGGCATGTGAGTAGACATCTATGGGGACTGTCATAGAGCAAACTGTAAGAGGTGGTATCCCTGTGTGGGCTGAATAACCCTTCATTAGGGATTTCCCAGGGCTGAGGGATTTCCAGGAACATCGAGCTGCCGGTGCTATCTGGGACAGTCCTGGGCAAGCCATGTGAGGTGAGTCACAAGACATTTTTCATCCATTTATTTGTTAATATAGTCTCATTGGGCTAAGTGTTTGTTATAAAATGAGGGACAGTTATCTAGGAAATACATGAAATCTGTTCTCTTTATATTAATGGATATTATGTTTAAAATGAGGGAAGGAGAGAAAGAGGTCTGTTCAGATGGCCTTTGGAGAGTGGTCCTGGCCCATGTCCATTGGGTTACCATGGGGAGTGTGATATTTGGGTTCAAAAGTCATTCACTGGGGTCCTGAGGTGGGGGATGCATTGAAAGTCACAGGAATCAACAGAAAAGAGGCAGATCTCGAGCCAAGGCAGATGATATGAGAACAGCGATTGCAGGATCAGAAACTTTTACTTTGGAAACGATGCTCTTGGCCTGATCTTTGACTGTTGAGTATTAATGAGGGCCCTCAAGGGGAGGAAAGCTGAAAGACTTTAGGGGTCGAGGCCAGTCCTTGTCTGGTCACTCACTATTCCATCCAAGCTGGCAACCTGGACATCACTCTCGGTCTGGGGTTTTCCCTGTTTTGCCCAGACCCAGGACAGAACAGATGTGGGGCTTCTTTCCATGAGGTGATTTGAGTGGTTTCACAGAAGCAGTGGCCCTACAAGGGGACAGAGTCAATGCCTGGACCTTCCCTTGTAGCCAGAGCCAAGGGGCCCAAAGATAGGGAGTAATCTGAGGGGCATCAAGACCCGAGACAAGCTTTGAAGCCAGCAAACTGGACTAGCCCATGCCAGAATCTCTGTTTAGCCCGTTCAGTTCAGCCAACATCTGTGGGATGGCTGTTCCCAGGCTGCACCCTCTTCAAGTGCTGGAGGCCAAGAAGAAGTTTAAGAGCCTCTGGGAAGCTGATTTTCAGGATCTGGGGTACCCTTCTTTGCCAGACACCCACAACTCTTGTGTCATCTTCACATATTCATATATTTGTCAAATATTTGTTGATGCCAAGGATATGGCATCTTTCATCTTTTCCCTAGCTAAAAGCATTCTAAGGAAAAATCTGCTTTTAGATTTGGTGAATACACCTTTTCCCAAACAAGTATCATTTCTTAAGTATCTCATTGTAGAGCAAAGCACACCTGTCCTTGTTAAAGAGTCTTCAAAATCAGGGAACAGGTAGGGGGATTTTGGAGGGCAGACGATGCTCTCGTCTAAGCCAGAGGCACAGCCAAAGTCCACCCCTGTTGTGAGAACAACCGAACAGGCTCACGGGAAGAAACCACAGACCTGATCCTTCTTGGGTCTGGGCAAAGAAGGGAGACACTCAGACTAAGAGAGGTGTCCAGGTTGCCTGGGTAGATGGAACCCTGAGTGGCTGCAAAGGGCTAACCTTGACCACAGAGGTCTCTCGGCTCTTCCCCTTTAAGACCCTCCTCACTACACTACTTCCAAACTCAACATCTCTGATCCCACAACTGTGGGAGAGGAATTGTGCATTGTGCTTCCACAGAAGTTAGTATTCACTGAACATCTATCATGGACCAGACTCTGCATAAAGCTGTTTATTTCCCAGAAAGACAGTTGTGAAAATACCTGATTGCATTAAGTGCTGCAGGACAGGTATTAATTCCTCCATTTCTACAGGGTAAGTATGTTTTAATATGTCCATTTCTATATGGTGATGTGGAAGACCTGCCCCCAAGCCCCGCCCCAGATCCCCACCTAAGGTAATCACAGTCCAGCCTCAAGGGTTTGACTGTGTGGCAAATAACCTTGACTTTGCAGCCTACACTTTTCATCTGCCCCTAGACCAGAGGATTCTGGCTGCCATCTTGCTTTTATCAGGTGGTCCAGGGTCACTCCACAGGTCCATCTCATTCTGCCCCCGGCAAGCACAGAGGTCTCTTCCCCATTACCACCTGTCCACTGTGTGGTAAATCTATGGCTGGATTCCTCAAGCCCCACCCCAAGAGGCATGGGCTTTGGAGACAACCCCAGGATACAGCAAGTTCTCCCATCCCCAGTGCATCGATTTTGGCCTCTTGAAGAACATTGAGCACCTACTCCAGGAAGCTCTCGGTCAATACTTTGCTTTGCTAAACTTGGGTCATAAGCAAAATTGGCTGACTGGTTCTGTACATAAATGCCCAGTAGTGTTGCAGACACACTACATCACACCTATTTGTCTTCCCAACACTTCCGTAGCTTAGACTTCAAGTCCATACTGAGTGCCACCTGTGCTGAATGCTGAGTTTGCCTCCTGCTAATCATTACCTGCCTGTGCCTGCTCACTAGGACCTTCGAGGTGTGACTATTCCCAGACACTGGCATCAGAATGCCAAGGGCAGCAGCCATTGCTAAAGTCAAAGAGAAAGATGGAGCAACCAAGCACCCTTGTCCAGCTTGGGCAGATCCGTTTGACAGTGAGCCTGTTGTCCCATGCCAGCTCCCTTCTATAAGACTAAAATAACGATGACAGAGTAATTATTAACATTTACTGAGAACATACTTCTAGTGGTTGTGTATCAAGCCTAATGACCACAAAGCATTATTCCACCTTCAGAGTCAGGGAATGTAGTCTCCTAGAGAAGCGATGACTTTGGTAAGGGCTCATTGTCAAAAAGGCACAGACCTGGGAACACCAGGACAGGTGCAGGGCTGCTGAGCTTGCCTGCTTTTCTTCAACTTGGCGAGCAGTCCCCAAAGCCTGGCTAATGGCAGAGTTTGTGAATCACTTAATTTGTGTGTGTGTGTGTGTGTGTGCACACGCTTGAGGATCGGCTATAAATGGCTGGCATTTGAAAATCAAAATCGACATCATCGGAAGTATAAAAATAATGAGGTGGGTGGTAAAAGGCACATCGGCGTGTGTGAGCGATTTGCACAACGAAGGAATGGGGGCCATTTAGAGCCCACAAAGAAATGGCTTCTCTATAGTCACAGATTTAAAAAAAAGAAAAAACCATCTTCAGCACTCAGGAAGGTAGCTTTTAAGCAGTTTCACTTATTGTGAAGCTTCCTTTTGGTTATGGTAAATAAGTTTCCCTCTAAGAGGAGACTTTCTTATAAAAGAGAAAGGGCGCCTGGAATGAGCATGAGGGTGCAAATGATCTTTCTAGAACTGTTCTTTGGTCCGGGGCTCGGGCTGACCAGCTGTGTATTTCCTGGCTTTCCAAGCAAAGCTTCCCTGGTTGACCATAGACGTAGCTTATTATCTCTCAGAAGCACATAATATGTTGCACCCAGTGACTGCATTACAGCAAGCCCCTAAATTGTATTTGGACAAAGAATAATTGAACACTGGACAGAATAACAAATGCCCCGGTCAAGTTTGCTTCATGGGTTTATCGTGTTGTATTAACATGATAGAAATATGAATACTTAAATCTTATCTCAGGTATAGTTTATAACTGCATTAATCATTTACTGTATTATATATTTTTCATGTCAGTAAGATTGTGAGGAAAAGATTCAATTTTCAGCGCACAGTCAGAGAGTGTGTTTTAGATAAGTAAGAGGCCAGGATGAAACTACGGCAACGTGGCTTTCCATTGCAGACCTTATAAAAAGAAGGTTAGCATATATCAAGCAATAGTAAGCAGGTTCCTTTAGGCTTTCGAAAAATAAATCACCGAGCCCCTCGGTGCCATCATCGTGTTTGCCTAAATCAGATAAACAGTTACGGACTTCGGCCCTCTCTGTGATAGATCCAGAGCGAGCCGTCCAGACGCCCACGTGTCAGCCCTCGGGCTTGTGTCAAGGGCGGACTTCCGGTGTCTGTCAGGGGTGGACTTCCAGTGTCTGTCAGGGGCGGGCTTCCCGTGTCTGTCAGAGGCTGGCTTCCGGTGCCTGTCCAGGGCTGACTTCAGTGTCTGTCAGGGGCGGACTTCCGGTGTCTGTCAGGGGTGGACTTCCGGTGTCTGTCAGGGGCGGACTTCCGGTGTCTGTCAGGGGCTGGCTTCCCGAGTCTGGCAGGGCAGGGGGTGCGGATGGGAAGTGAAGAAACTCCATGATGGCAGGAGTGTGTAGGCTAGGCCCTGCACAGCCCTCCTTGAGGCTCGTGCCCGCCTTCTTAAGGGACCCGTGGTTCCAGACAGGCAGTGACCCTAGCAAGTGCTCTGTGGGAGGTGGGGATCGCGTCCCTTGAACCATGGGGTGTGATTTTTTTATGAAGCGTCTGCCTTCTCCCCTGCAAAGGTCATGCATCCCATGTTGGTTCCACCAGGCCAAGTCATCCAGAATCACGTTGTCCCAAAATGAAACCATCACAGACATTCCTGCTGGAGGATAGATTTTTTTCCCCAAATATCCAGCTTCAATCCATTCTGAAGAGGGGCTGAGCTGGGACGACTTTGCTGTTTCAACACAAACTCCCCACATTCCATCTCACCCCACCTGGCAGCGAAGTCTTTTCTAAAATCTCTTCTTGTCTTGGGTGGTTGTCCCTTTCTGCCTGCCTGTTTGCCCAGCAAAGTGAAGCAGAGGTCACGACACAGAGTAACTGATTTCTCCAAGTTTAGGAAAAAAAAATCAAAACAGCAGGCCGTAGAATAGAAAGGTGAGATGCGAAGACACAAATCACTTCCCAGTCACAAAAATTGCCAAAAAATAGCAGCCTGCAGCTGTGCACAGCGGGGACAGAAAACATTAAACACATGTTAAATAACAAATAGGAGACTTAAATATAGCTAAAAATGGACCTTATTCTGAATAAATCATGCAAGCTGCATCTTAACCGTCCTGAGAAATGTAATGGATCATGTGAAATCTGCCAAATTTGTATTTAAAAAAAAATCAATAGCGTGTGCCTCTGCTTTTAAAGCGACACAGGGACTGTGTGTTTCCGTGGCGCACCCCCACCCCACCCCGCCCATAAGACTACAGCTGGATTTAAGAAATTTCACTTTAGTTAAAGAGAAGCAAGACATGCATTTGAATAAGTCTATTTTTTTTTTGTGGATAAAAACTATTTAACATTCACTTTGCACTGCCTCGCATTTCACAAAATTGTTCCCTCTTTCTTCTGAACATGTAAAGGGGTTGGCTCATCTATTCTGAATCGTTTTTTGAAAACCGCAGAAGTTCATTTCTCCCATACTTCGCATCCATTTTTAGCCTCTTCGAAGACACAGGCGCGGCCACGGTCAAAGAGGTTTTTATCCCGGGCCTACACTGTAGGGGGTGGGAGGGATGGGGTGGAGGAGGGCATTGCTTTGTATGACAATAAGGACGAATAAATCTCCAGGCACAGTATTCAAATCAATCCTGCTGGCAAGTCTCTTTCTCTTGAAATGTTCCTGCCTGTTTATTTCTGTCTTCTGATTATCTTCCAGTCCTTTGGCGCTTGCCTTGAACACTGGGGTCACATTTTTTGGTGTAGCCTGCGTGTCTGTCTCTCTCTTTGCACCTTTCCCAAGATGACATTGGACTCTGATGAGACTTTTGAACTTTGCCTTTCTATTGTCACAACAGCAAGGTTTTTGCTCCAACACACACTTGCATGCGTACGCACACACACACACATGTGTGCGCACACCCCTGGACACACTCATCAGTCTTTGGCTTGAGAAGGTGGTCTGTGGGTGGATTCTTCCAGCAGCAGTGACACTCTATTGCTACATCCTTATTATTTGTCGGCTGTTGCCAGGGAGTTTCACGTGGGGGACCAGACAGCACTGTGGCGCTGCCAGCTGGCTCCTCCCCGCTGAGTAAGGGGCGCTAGGCAGGGACCCAGCACCTTCTATCCAAGTGGACTCTCCACTTGGAATAGTCATGCTGTTTTCTTGGTGTGAACACAAGATTTGGGGATTTGAGGGCAAAACATGCCTGTGTACATAGAGAAGAGAGGCAGAGATGGGGGGGTTAATTAAAACAAGGAGCCAGTAGAGTCTTAAGGGGGGCCTCTGGGAGGCGGCTCCACTCTGGCCTTGGCTTTGAGCGCAGAGCACTTCCGCCGAGGCACGCTCAGATGGGGGCTCGCCAAAGTCCCTTCTCGTCCATGCTGTAATGTACTGAGAAGTCATAAATATGGAATACACTGCACCGCTGCTTCCATTTCCTGTAGGCTCAAGGATATGGGTGGAATTACAGATGGTAGTGCAAGTCGTGATTAAAAACAGGGAAGAAAAAATATAAAAAGGAGAGAGGGAAGAAAAGAGTTCCGGTTTAAAAAAAAAAAAAGAAGAAATAAGAAGGAAGATGGAAGGAGGGAAAGTTCTGTTGGCTTGGAACTCATTGAGCTTCTGCTTGCTTCATTCTGTTTCCAGGACAAGACACCAACACACACGTACCTCCTTCCCACTGGCACAGGAGAGAGACGAGAGGGGTTTATCCAGGCTGTGATGTCCACTCTGCGGGGAAAAGTTCTTGCCTTGGCTGTGAAAAATCAATTGCGTGTGTTCTTTTGGCAAGCTCCACCCTAGGAAAATTCCTAAGCAGCCAATGACCCCCTCCACCTTGACCCTAAAGGCAAATTGGTTTGGACTCTTCCGGGGGGAGATTGGCTGAGGGGGCAGCACAGCACATCCTGTTTGCAGGGCTGCTGGCCTACCCCACACAGCCCCGTTCTGATACCTTGGCAGCCAAGGGGGTGGGCGGGAGGAGTAGCTGTCCATGGAGAGCAGGATACACAGCTGGAATGGAGGAGTGAAAGTGTGTCTGAAATGCAGCCCTTGACAACTGAGCTTTTGACTTCCAACTCCCCAATGTGTGAATGTCAAATAGTGCCCCCCACTTTTTTTTTTATTTTCTGCTTTCCTTTGATTTTACTGATGGGAAATTCTTTTGTGTGCCTTTAAAACAAATCTGTTCCTTTCTCTTGTAATATTCCTCTTCCAACTTGCCCGACATGATTCATTTCTCTAAGATCTTGTTGTATTTTTAAGTCATCAATTACTCAAACTTTGTGGACCTATCTATCCTCAGCCATCTGGACCCCATCCCTTATTTTAAAGCTTGTTCCAATAATGACAACCTTCTTTTCTCAATTAATTTATGGGCTGTGGGGACCATTTTTCATTTGTTATCATGCACTTCCATTTGATCTCTCATATCTTTCTTCTGCATCTGCAACCAAGGTATATAAATCTTCTCCTGTGGCATTGTCATGATGCCCAAGATATAGAGGTATAAGTCCCTATTAGTTCCACAAAACTGACCTTAATTTCTAAAAATGGTATCAGATGTGAATAAAGTTTGGTAAGATGATTTGTTTTGATTTACTTTGCACCACTTATCTTTGAGTTTTCCTCCTACTTTCCTTTATCTAATTTAGGCAGCACAGTCTTGCAGGCCGGGTTACAGTTTATCTGTTACCTCCTTGCCAAGGCGGCTCCTCGGAGAGATAGGACTGGGAGATTTTTGGCTGTGGATAATAATATTGTGGCCCGTGGACATGCCTGAGGTTGCTTTGTGTTGCTTTCTATTTTATTCAAGCTGGCCTCCCAGCTTCACTATCGTTCCTATTTCTAAACTGTGAATATGTTCCAATGGCATCGAGTTATTACATAGAGCATCTGAGAGTTGCACAATGAAATTAAAGCATGCAGATCCAAGTATCTTTTCTCTTCTGCTGCCCGGCTGACACGTGGAGGGACAGAACTGACCCGAACCTCTCGTCAAAGCATCAGCTGGTTTTGGATTTTGTGAGGGGCTGCGACTTACAGAACGGGAGGGTGCGTGTGTGCGCGTGTTTTACATAAGCAGACTTCCGTCCAAACTAAGGAATGCTAACGAAGCACAAAGCAGGGCCAGATGTTTATTAACACTTCTCAGGTTCGTGGGGTCTGGCGAGTGTGCAGTTCTCACGCACTCTTTAAAAAGGGAAACCCCTCTATTGGAATAATGGCTGATTCTAACTGCCCACCTCGCCTCTTCCTTTTTGTGCCGGTGGCATTGAGGGAGAGAGGGCCTGCAGCCTGGCGTGGGCGTGGCCTCTCAGACACTGCGCCGAAGCCACCAGCACACCCACGCAGACACGCAGCGTGAATCCTGCGCCGTCACGTCTGCGGAATTCCTTGATTCGGGGTTTTTGCCTTTGTCTTTTTTCATCGCATCCTGAGCGTACCTCGCGCTCGCCGCCGGCCTGTGTGGATACCTTCTGGTAAGGAGACGCTCAGGGCAGAGCCTCTGCCAAGCAGTGAGCCAGCCCCCAAATGCCAGCCGGTGGTGAGACAGGAAGAGGGGCTGCGAGGCCATAGCATGGTGACTTCACTCTGGGCCCCAGATTCAAACTGTGGAGTAATAAAACTGAATAGCGCCATATAAAACTCCGCGTTTCATAAGACAAATATTGCTCTATGCATTCATGTCCCTTGCACTATGTTAACTGTAGGAAGAAATGGAAACAGTTTTAGTGACCCCCTGGGACCTATAAAGGCTATTTCTGAGTCTGAATCTTGCTGTTTAATTTAATCATTTATTATATTAATATTCAAATGGGCTGCATCTTATTAGCTACTGCAAAGATGTTAGTATGTCTGAAATAAATACCTAATTACGCTTGTGAAGAGAGGGATTCTAAAGACTTTGGTATGTTTGTACTAATAGAACAGTTCATTTGCAGATTTTTCTGCAGAAATCAGCAATTTGAGGGATTTTTTTTTCTTTTAAGAAAATATAAACAAGGATTGAGTGTCTACCGAGAGGTTTCCATAGCAGGTCCGAGTTCCCCCAGTTCCCAAGCAGCCTTGCAATGATGGTTTTTCCCTCTGCACCTGAGCAAGTGTCCACTATGGACTGGCCAGCGCTCTCAGCCCAATAACATATTAATACAATTAACTGTCTTAACCCAACGACCATGAAATTAAATATGATCCCATTCAAAGAAAAAAAAGGTATATCCTCTAGAAAATATATTTTTGAGCCCAACATGCTAATATTTTATTAGCAATACTGTTTCATTATTTTCTATCTGCATCTCAGTCTCTTTCTCTCTCTCTCTTTCTCAATTCCCAGAGCAAAATCAAAATCGTATGTAGGTCATTGATTTTTACATCCACAGACAATGGACACAGCAACTTGCTGAAATAAGACCACGCCATGCGGAGATGGTGCACAAAATGTCAAAACCACGCTGGGGGGAAGGGCGCAGGCTCACAAACCTGCAGCGTCGACGTGGGGTGGCTTTGAGGCCAGAGCCTGCGGGATCCGCGTGGAGTCCATTTTCCTAATGCTGAGCGTTAGCTTCATGAGGATGGATGGTGCTGCTGGCGTAATATACACAAACGGTGATGATAAATTCTCAGCTAAATGTATACACTGCATTTGGAGCAGTGGAGAAATTAGCGGTAAGTGCAGAAGTTACAGTCTGAGAAACTGGGAATTACACGTTACTATCTTTCTAAAGTAACTGCTACTGGATTTGCAATCATTCTTTTTTTTTATTTTGCACGATCACTAAAACGCTATGTCTACTAATACCCAATTATCTGCTTCACAATTTTTTTTTCTTCCAGATGAATGTTGGAGGCAAAGGTTAAAGACCCAAGCGAGTGGCCCAGAGACTGTGCCCATGGTCTGGGGTGGCCCCGGTCCCCCCTCACCGACCTCCATTTAACCTTTAAATTGACCTCGAACGAGTTTATTTTCCATTTCCTCACATGGATGGTTGTCCCAGGAGAGGGGACCCTCTCCTCCTGGGTGGGTAATTACATTGTGGCTGCGATCTGCTTTCAACTGCACAGGCTCCGCGTCCTGCCTTGTTGTGTTGACACGGCTCCTCCTTTGGCCTGGCTTGCACACAGCCAGGTCTTGGCGGCTGCTGCCTGTACCACCCCATCCCTTTCATTTCCTTCCGCAGAATCTTCCAGAACATGGGGTCCTGGTGGGCCCCTGGGCGCTGTCCAGACACCGCACTGGGAGTCCCACCCTGTGGACCTCTCTGTCTTCAGGGAGGTTTCCTTCTGGTGGCTCTTGTCACAGTGCTTGAATTTCACTGGGTGGATGCAACAATAGAGGGTCAGTGAGTGCGTATCCAGGACTGTGACTGATCCTGTTGATGACGGAGGGCAGCCTGGAGGAAGTGACCTTGATCAAGTCCTGCCTGGCTGTGCTGGATGATGCAATCCCTGTGTTCTTTGCCTTCCCCTGGGGCAGCCCACTGAGGGTCCAGTGGTGGCAGGAGAGGTCCACGAACAAGACCAGAGACAGCTAATCGGAGGGCAAGGCCCCGGGCTTCTCCAGGAACCTCAGGGAAACTCCATTCCTGTGTAAGATTCCACCACTAACTTGCAGGGTCAAGGGCAGGAGGCGGCAGTGAACGGCTCTGACGCCTGCTGCTCAGTGTGCTGGAGCCACCACAGTGGGAAGGGGCTGGAGACCTAAGTCCATGAGGGAGTGCACTGCACCTGCTGAGCCTTTGCCCCAAACCTCTGTCACTTGCATGCCAATGTCCTCAGGACGGAGCTGGTCCTGGTGGTGAGCATTTAAATTTCTCCAGGGCACGCCTGCCTCCCTCGTGGAGCTTCCTGAGGCAAACAGTGCAAGATGCAGTCAAGAGAACAGAAGAACAAGGGAGAGGTGGGGGCCTTACCACCGGGCGATCCCTGCTCCACCTGGTGTTGCCGGCCTCTCCTGCGACGGGAGGACGGGACAGCAGTGCCATTCCCTCATTTATTCCCTTGTTTGTTTTCCGTCTCCCTCTCCCCTAGCACGTACCATGTGCAAGACTGCAATGTGATTTCACAATTCACAAAACAAAAAATTCAAGGTCTTTTGTTTAGAAATTATTAAGAATTTCAAAACAATGACATCACAGCATTAAACCCAGCACGGGGCCCTTCTATGCACAGAGTCCTCTCTTGTGACACTGGTCACTACCTTCAAAAGGCCCTGTCCATCCAGCCTTAGGTCACTGCACTGCACAGAGCACTGCCTGGCACACAGCAAGTGCTCAATACATGCTGAAGAAAGGATATTTGCAGAATAGCCTACCCTGTCAGGTGGATCTCTTATTTTTCTTGTGATTAGAAGAAACAAGGCAAGAAGCCCTGATCTGGGGGACAGGTTCAGGGGACAGAATGCAGCAGCACCATTGGGATTCCTGATATGAGGCAGAGTGCCTTCTGTGAAATACTGTGTGGATGGATGGGTGGACGGATGGGGGTGGATGGATAGGGCGTGGATGGATGGATCGGTGGATGGATGGGTGGGTGAATGGGTGTGTGGATGGATGGGTGGATGGATGGATGGGTAGGTAGGTGGATGGATGAAACGTCTAAACCATGTTGGGCTTAGAGAAGGGAGCCATTACTTTCATTGTGAGAGATAAAACGGAGCTTCAAGAAGTGAGCAGAACTTTACTCCTGGTGACAATGTGTGTAAATGGGGGAGACGTGTGCTTTCCAGGCAGGGGCACCTGAGAAAGACGTGAAGCTGTGGAAGCCCCGGGTGTCCTGGGGAGCAGCAGAGAGCACACATGGGATGTGCACAAGAATGTTTTGCCATGGGCACTGGTCTTCAAAGTCACTCTTCCTTTCCTTTCCAGCTGGCTGGGGCTTCCCCAGGAGCAGCAGGAGGCTGGGATGAGGCCCGTTCATCACCACAGATCCGCCTGAGGCTGTGGCCCCAGAGGCAGTGTGGGCAGCCCTGCACGCCTCTGCTGCCCTGGGGCATGCAATGCTTAGGCACTGGCCATTGAAGTTCTGGGATTCCAGGCTGCCTTGGCCTGCCTAGGAATTAGTGTGTGAGTGGGGACCTCTGCTAGAGAGGAAGCAAGAGAGAGCCACAGCAGGTGCAATATGTCTCTGAATGTTCTAGAGGCTGTGCTAGTCTGGAGGAAGTTTTGGGTGGTGAAGGGAGACGAGTCCATACCCGGCTCCGCAGGCCCACTCTTGAACAAGAACGTGCTTCTGGAAAAAGCTTGTCCTTCTAACTATGGTCCTAAGCCTCCTGAGGGGTCAGGGTTGAGAGTGCAGCTTCAGTTTATTCTTGAATGTTTTTTTAAAAATAAAATTCTGCAGACGCTGTCCCATGGGAGTCACTTCTAGTCCCCAGCCTGCCCTCTCTCCCCATCTGTGTCTTCTGCTCCCGTGGGTCCTCCTACACGGGTCATCAGATGCACCAGAGTGGCTTGGCGGATGCTGCAGGGAGCAGGGGTAGATTTTGGCAGAGACACACACAGACCATCCTCAGCTCAAGATGTTTTCTGAGAGCTGCAGAGATGGTGAGGCTGGGCTAATCTATCTTTCCCCACTGTGCGCTGCCCATTCATTCACTTCTCATTCATTCATTCCCTTCTCGGGGAGGGTGTGTGTGTGGATCCCAATGAAGCCTGGACCACATGCAAGACTGGGTGAGCTTTTCCACAAAGTTAACCCAGTGGCTGAGGGTGGCTGACTGAGTTTTACAGATAAGGGACAGCAGCATCCGGGTGATGGAGATGCTGATGGCGGGTTGCAGCGGTCCGGAGAGCTCAGAGTCATCACCCGGGAGGGTTTCTGTCCACTGGAAAGGATTCCTGAGTGTCCACCAAGCCCACAGCCAGGAATGGGCTGAGCTCGCCATTCCGGAAGCCTGGCTCCTGCAGGCTGCAGGTTCAGCATCCCCAGTGTCCGAATGAGTCCTGGCCACCTTGGCAGGTGCTCCCCTCACCTGCAACACTCACCCCCTGGGGAGATTCTAGACAAGGAAGCAATGAGCAGGAAGGCCGATGGGTGGGCGCTGGGAGAGCGGTGGGGGAGGGCCCGACGCCCAAGGAGCCGTTCCCCTGACCGACAGGAGCTCCGACTTCCGCTGCTTTCTGCAGCCAGATTCTGTGCGTTTAGGTTCATTATTACAGCCTGTCTCTTTCCCCCCACTTCCCCTCCCTCCTCCTCAAGACCAGATTAGAGTCTCATCAGAAGTCTGGGGGTGGAGGAGAGCACTTTTGCATATCAGTGAGTGTTCGGGCACCAAGGGTTAACCCGGTAATATCCACTTCCATTACCCTCCGTGGAATCCTCGGAGGATCAATGCGAGGGTTTAACTACCACACAACGAAAAAACATATATTCCTGCTGCCTTGCAGCAGCCGCGGGAGCCTGTGTGTATGCTTCCCTCATTATTTGGATGTGCTGTTTGAATGTTGTGATCAGTGATTCAGTTCACATGATTCATCAGGAAGACATTTGCTCGGCAGACATGTGAGGAGCTGTCTGCCTCTTCAATCTCCCTGACAGGGCAAAAATGCTGATTTATAGTAAATCATTAAAATCTGCTTATTACGGCACGGCTTGTTCCTCTTCCCCACTTCAAGCCTGCAACTTGATCTGGATCGTGTCTCTTACAATTTTATACTACAGCAAGCAGTTATTTAAACAAGAGAGGAAGGCTCCTTAGTCTTTATTAGTGCATATGAAAGGATATTTTGTTTAAAGAAGACTAATTAAGAATGCAGACTATTTTCTTGCTCCGTTTGGGGGAAGAAATAAAGATTTAAAACGTCGAAGCGGAACAAAGAATTACTGTACTAAAACAATACTTAAAAATGATGATTTGGTACATATTTTAAAGCGTCGTAAAATATCGGTTCACATGTTGCCAAAAACCATGGGAAAGGCAGGGGCTCGGGGCTGGTGGCCTCTGAGTTTGGACCGGAGGGAGGCCATGCGGATCCCTAATAGACATGAACAGCAGCGAGAGGATAACGCTATTATTGTGCTCAACGCCAATATTGTGACAACGGCTGCAATGCTTGAAAAATCATTTGGAAAGTTTTGTTCTTCAAAGGGAGAGATTTAAGATTCGGTGGAAACATAAGCCGGGAGTATGTTGCATGGGAGGTAAACAAAGAAGTAACACAAAGAAGTCTATATTTCGTATGTGTTACTTACAGCAAAAAAAAAAAAAATTAATTTGATGCCTAGGGACAAAAATCCTTGCCACTGAATTACAAAGAAGTGAATAAACTGACTCAAAATTAATCCATACAGATCTGTCCCCTTAATAAGACTAATTCCAGAGAACAAAGCAGGGCATAATGCATTTTAAATTAAGTTGGAAAATGCATAATTTATATTTGTTTTATTTCTTCATATTTTAACACAGGTGCGTCCCAGAATGCTAAGAACCCGAGGAGAAGGGCGAGTGTCCGTCCGCGGCGTTTTGCTCTCTCAGTCTGATGGCAGTGCTGTTTCTCCTTTTGTTCAGGAAGTGAGAGCGGAACCAGACAGAGAAAGTGAGTTTGTCTGTTTCAAGTTAATTCTTAGGACTCCTAAGTCCTAGTGAAACACTCTGAAACAGAACAAGAGAAAGCATCCATCTGGCTGAAGATTGTGTTTCCTTTGTCTCAGGTGGCGGTTTTAGGAGACCCTGCCTGGGGCTGGAGCGGCTGCTAGTGGCCCCTCATCCTGTCGCACTGGCTCCAGGGGGACCACACGGCCAGAAGGGCCATGCCTGGGGCCGGGCAGGGAGGTGACTCTGTTTCCTTGCCACATTTTGACTCAGTTGAGGGGCAGCCTTTTTCTCTCCTGAACTAGAAGCCCTTGTTTTATTCCCCCCACCCTTTTTTTTTTTTCCAGTCTCTGCTCCAAACCTATCCTCACTTGGCTTGGTTCCCTCCCTGTGTGTCCTTGACAGCCAAATACATCAAAGCAGTTACTTTAAAGTTAGTTCAGCTCATTAACTCGTTTTACCTTGATGCATTCTAAACTCTGTGTGTTTTTGCTTTTTTGTTCTATGTTATTATTTTAAAGATTTATTTATTTATTCATTAACTTATTTATATATTTGAAAGGGGGAGAGAGAGAGAGAGAGAGAGAGAGAGAGAGAAACACACGCTTCTATCTGCTGGTTCACTCCCCAGATGTCTGCAATACCCAGGACTGGGCCAGGCTGAATGCAGAAGCCAGGAACTCCATCTCGGTCTCCCATGTGGGTAGCAAGAACCCACATATTTGAGTCATCATCTACCACCCCCCAGGCACATTAGCAAGGAGCTGGGTTGTAGGCAGAGTAGCTGGGGCTTGAACCAGCACTCCATTATAGGATGCAGGCATCTCAAGTGTTGGCTTAACCCACTAGGCCACAACACCTGCCCCTGTTCTTTTGATTTCTAAACCACAAACCAAGACACAGCATAGATAAGACCATTAGAATTATTCTTTAAAATCAATTGCTCTTTGGAGAAACCTTTGCTAATGATTAAACTGTAAGAACACTGTAGATGAAAATAGAATGAATACCTCCTTATAGCAGTTGAGTACCTACTAGGTAACAGAAGGCAAAGCCAGAGGCCTGCACCTCATCTGCAGAGTCCTTCCAGGTGGGGCACAGTCACAAGCCCGCTGTCAGAGCTGAGGGTGCTGGGGCCGGTGCTGTGGTGTAGTGGGTAAGGCTGCTGCCTGCAGTGCTGGCACCCATATGGGCGCCGGTTCGAGTCCCAGCTGTTCCACTTCCGGTCCTATTCTCTGCTATGGCAGCCTGGGAGAGCAGTAGAGGATGCCCCAGGTTCTTGGGCCCCTGCACCCACAAGGGAGACCCAGAAGAAGCTCCTGACTCCTGGCTTCAGATCGGCACAGCTCCAGCCATTGAGGCCAACTGGCGAGTGAAACAGTAGATGGAAGACTTCTCTCTCTCTTTGCCTCTCCTTCTCTCTCTATGTAACTCTGACTTTCAAATAAATAAACAAATTAAAAAAAAAAAAAGCTGAGGGCACTGAGCAAGTTGCCTCTGGCAGGAATCGGAGTTAGGCCCCTCTGTGCCATCTCTTGGCTAAACCTCACGGTGAGCTCCGAGACCTGAAGAAACTGCTTCCATTCTAAAGATCACACGTGCTCAGATGATCTCTCCTTGGGGACGATGACACTGCATGCTCGTTGTAAAGCAGTCACTACAGGACAAGGATTGCTGACTTGCCAATGATTTCTGGATGGTGAGGCCACCGTGTGCACTGTTGGGTGAGCCTGGCTCTGGGGTTCGCTCAGGTATTACCTCCAAGGGGTGGCTCAGATCCTTTCTCAGCTGCATCTAGAGAGGAAGATGCTGTTGCACTGTGTGCCTTGCTTTTGCAAGGGTGGATCAGATGCCACTTCAAATAGAACATTCCAGCTGGTGGGGTTTGGGGTTCGAGTATGCAAGAGAGAATGACAAACTGGCAGTGTTTTCATTCGTGCCAAACCTTGATGGTTGATAGATTTGTTTGGACCAAGTCCTAATTGTCTCTCCTACGTTTTTGTCATCCATGCCAGTTGTATTGATGCTGGGTGAAGACAGCTTGGAACTTTCCGGCTTACTGTGTCACGTTGCCCTCCCAGTGTCGCCCTTCCCTCCTGTCTCTGCTGCATCCGCGTTAACCCAGTCCACCAGCACGCCTCCTTTCTTCCTCCCTACCAAGTCATCCCTCAATCCACCGTCTCCAGCGCTCTTCATTGTAGCAAAGCCAGGGAGATTTCCAATATGGAAGCCACGAACCAGCACTGCTCCAAAGACAAGGGGCTCGCACGCACTGAGAGTGAACCTTCCGCAGAGTCATTTTTTCATGCAATGATTTTATTGTCCTTTAAGTGTTTATTTTTTAATTTAAAAATAAAGGCTTTAAAGTTAATTTTAATAGGTATATTCATTTTTTTCCAAACATTTATCATGTGTCACACCTGTGCAGGTAGAGCACAAACTAATCAAACAGGGCCGTTCACATTTCCATTTGTTTCTTTTTCCTTTTTGTTCAGAGCCCAGCACCTTCTCTCTTCTAGGTCTTTATACAGTACATAATACACTGTTGTGACACAGAGTCACCCCAGCATACTGTGGAGTGCTACAACGTCCAGCCGACTGTGTCTGGGCATCTGTGCCCCGTTTCTTCCCATCCTCCATTGCTCCACCTTTCCCACTCTGGTCAACACTATTCTAAGTTCAGATTGACTAATATTTTCTTCATACCCACATATGAAAGAAAGACATGTTGTGTTTGTCTGGTCTGGCTTATTTCACTTACCCGCACAGCTTCCAGTCTTAGCCATTTTGCTGCAGGTGACAAATGACAGGGTTTCAATCTTTATTATGGCAGAATAATATTCCATTGTCTTCATCCATGTGTGTGGACACCAAGTGGATCCTATGCCTTAGGCGGATGGGAGTAGCACTGCAATGAACACGGATGTGCTGTGGTCAGAGTTTCGGCTTTGAGCTTGCTTGTCCTGCCACGCTCAGTCTTCCTATGTCTTGGGAGCCGGGACACTTCTAGTCTGAGCAGTGTGGGGCACGGGCAAAAGACAGACACTTGCAAGGACTTCTACAAGATGCAAGGGCTGCAGTATCCCTGCGTGCACATGAATCTCAGCCCCTGCCTCTGTGTGCTCCACAGTTGGCCATGCAGGGAAGAGCCCGCCACTAGAGGGGTTTGCCTGCTGCTGGACCTCCTCCCTCTGCCCACCTGAGCAGGTCCTCTGACTCCTGAAGGAGTCGGGTAGTGGTGCTGGATTGCTGCAACCCAACTCTTCTCCCAGGGCATCGGAGGGCGGATGAAGGGATCAAGAGGTGGGTATCATCACCATGAGCCGCATCTGTGTCTTGGGTGTCTGTCAGCTTCAGCCACTTTCTGGATCATTCCTCTTCTTCTTCTTCTTCTTCTTCTTCTATTTCTTGGAAAGAGTCAATGAGATCTTTTTAAAAGATTTATTTATTTATTTGAAAGGCAGAGTTACAGAGAGGCAGAGAAAGAGGGAGAGAGAGAAAGAGAGAGGTCTTCCATCCATTGGTTCACTCCTCAATTGTCCACAATAGCCAATAGCGTAATAGCTGAGCTGATCTGAAGGCAGGATCCAAGAGCTTCTTCCAGGTCTCCCACACAGGTGCAGGGGCCCAAGAACTTGAGCCACCTTCCACTGCTTTCCCAGGCCACAGCAGAGAGCTGGATTGGAAGTGGAGCAGCCGGAACTCGAACCGGCACCCATATGGAATGCTGGCGCCACAGGCGGTGGCTTTACCTGCTTCGCCACAGCCCTGACGCCCATTCCTCTACTTGACTTTGGGAACCCCATCAATGTAGACCCCTTCCTCAGACCAAGGGCTGATATCTGGGGAGACTGATCCACTTGCTTTGGTTGTCTGGTCTCTGCTTGGGGTCCTTGCACCCTGAAAAGTGAACCTGGGAAAGGCTCCTGATGAAAAAATTTTAATCTAGTGCTGTTGTCATGGGAGGCTGGGTAAAGAGATTTCTCCAGAATTCTGGGAAATATTATCCAGGGGGTAAGGCTACTCCAGGGAGAGACAGGCTGAGGCCAATTTCCAGAGCTGTGGTCAACAGAGTAAAGGAAATCAGGCAGGTTCCATAGCTGCTGTGTGTCACCTTCATGGCCCTCTTGTGAAGTTGTTGACATCTGCTGCTGCTTTCTCTCCTCTTGGGCACCCTCTACAGTGTTTCTTGACCCCACCCCCACCCCAAAATACCAAGAACACGGGGTGTCCTTTCAGCCCTACCTAACTTCCCTAGGGAGCTGGACACCACCCGCTGCCCCCTCCTTTGCTGGATGTTGTTCTATTTGCTGCCCACCACACCACACCAACCCTCTCCTTGCTCACCTCTTGCACATGTAAGAGCAGCCCAGGGCATGAACTTCCCCTTGTTCTCTTCGTAGTCTGAACACAGAGCTGTTTTTCTTCTATCTGAAACATTTTTATTGATTGATTTTGTTAGCCAATTGAAAGGGAGAGAGAGAAAGAGAAAGAGAAACAGAGACAGAGATTCATCTGTTGGTTCACTTCCCAAATGCCCACAACAGCCAGAGCCAGGCCAGGCCAAAGCCAGGAGCCAGGAACTCCATCCAAATGTCCCACTTGGGTGTCAAGGATCATAGTAGGTGGGCCATTGTCTGCTGCCTCCCAAGATACACATCAGTAGGAAGCTGGATTTAGGAGTGGAGCCAGGACTCAGACCCTGTCTCTCGCATATGATATGTGCACATTGCTAGTGGCATCTTAACTCTACACCAAACTCCCACCCATGTTTTCTGCTTTTGATGCTCCAGGGGCCTACCTGCGCTGCCCTCCCCTGTAAACAAAGGTTGTTTGCTTTTTGAGTGTTCCTTGAAAAACCTGATTAAAGCTTTGGTCTGCACCCCTCAGAAAAAGGCACCGAATCTTGCATCAGTTTCATAAGCTCTTGGGGCTCCTCAAGGGCCTAATAATAATAGTAATATAATGGTACTAACAATGACAATAATAACTCACACTAACCTCTCCAAGTTTCTATAAAATAATACAGGTTGGGTATCCCTAGTCCCCCAAATCCAAAATGCTCCAAAATGATAATTTCTGAGTGCCCATCTGATGACACAAATGGAAAATTTCACACTGTAATGTTTTGTTTCATGCACAAAATTATTTGAAAATATAGTGTAAAACCTTCTGACTGTGTATACGAAGTATATATGCAACGTAAGTGAATTTCACATTTAAACTTGGGTCCCATCCCCAAGATACCTCATTATGTATGTGCAAATTTTCAAAATCTGAAAAAAATCCCAAAATACTTCTGGTCCCAAGCGTTTGGGATGAGACATACTCAACCTGGAATAATGGCAGTGACAACAAAAACCACAATGGGATCTGAGTTTTACTAATGTCTCAAAAGCAATACAACAACAACAACAACCATTATGGTAAAGGCACTTCCTTATTGAGGTAGGAGTCCACAGTGAAGGGAGGTAGAATGGCCCAATGAGATGTCCTCGCAGGCTCCTTGATATCACGGATTAATAAGCCAAGTTTCCACGTGCTTATTGAATTTTTCCTCCCTCTGATTACTTTCAGAAATATTGCTAAGGGAGAGAAGAGAAATTGGGCCTAACTCATTCGCTGCCATTTTAACCCCAGATTTTCTCAAGCCTGCCTTGTCTGTTCTAATTCTGATGACAATTCTGAGATAGTTTCTTCAATTATTCCCTTATTACCAATAAGACAGGGGCCTTAGCAGCTACCCTCATTAGGATGTGCCCAAAGCAAAGCTCAGACAAAGATTTGGGTGCTCTCGTTCATTCGGGGTTGCTTCCAGGAAGTGGGAGGATGGAGAGACAGGGAGGAGGGGAAATCCAGGAAGTGAGTGTTACAAGGGGCTGCCACGCCCTCCCTGGGAACAGTCTCCTCCCCCTGGGTCCCCAGGAGAGGAGCTGTACCACAGATCTGCTAGAAAGGCAAATCTTCCCTCCTTCCCCACTGCAGACCTACTCAATCCCAGCCTAGGGAAGCGCCCACAGTGAAGAGGTTGAACCAAACACAGAGAAGCAATGGCACAGGACACACTCTGATTGGCTCCCCAAGGGGACAGGAAGCGGGGTCTTTAGCTAGCAGTGCTTCTCCCTTGATATCTGAGGGTGGTTCCTAGGACAGGGAGTCACCACCCAGAACTTTTGGCCTCCTCTATTAGGGTGCCAGGTGGTACCCAAGGCCAGCAAACATCTCTGGCACAGAGACCCACAAAGTCACAGGTCTGAGTGGGTGTCCCATGCAAGCAAGTTTGGGGTAGGCTGGGGAATATTGGTGGGGGCACTGACATAGCCTCATTCAGAGCTCTGCTCTAGGGTTTGGCAACTTTCAAATTTAAGTATCTCCTAGCTTCTGAGTTCTGGATACATCCAACTGGAAATGCCATCAGTATGTCCCAAACTACAGGCTTTACACTCTCTACGCACCCCTGCCCACTGCCCTGGTCACTCATCACATCCATAGAACCACTCATCACCCCATCTCCTGGAATCTAGACCTGGAGCATGGCGGAGGCTGCCTATGCCATCACTCCCTCAATCAAGACAGCCACCAATCACCCCCACCCTGCTCTCTTAGTATCTGTTCCATCTGTTTTCAGTCTTCACCACAGCCCCCTTTGTCTTGAGCTCTCGTCACTTTAGCATGAGTTTCTCAACTGGTTTCTGTACCAACAGCCTCGCCAGCACCACTCCCTTTCCCATGTCAATGCCACGACAGTGTCCTCCAAGTACAAACCCGATCCTGCAGCTCTCCAAGGCTCCCATTGCCCGAGGGTGAAGGCCTCACCCAAGCCCCTGCAGCACCCTTGAGCATGCATGCATGCCCTTCCTCCTCCTGACTTGCCTTTCCCTCTCACCCCGCATGCTCGCCGTCTTCCCTGGCATCTCTTGTTCCTGATGCCAGATGCCCTTCCTGGTGTCCCCTGACCCAATCCTGGCTGAGCTCAGACAGCTCCCAAGGCATTCCAAAGAAATCTGTGCAGACTTCTCCTTTGGCACATGTCATACCGAAATGCAGTTACCTGGACACCTGCCTGCCTTCCACACTGCGTGGTGCGTTTTCCAAAGAAAGGCTCAGGTGCCACTTTGTCTATCAGTGCACCAAGAACAGTCCATGGCACATAGAAGGACCTCGGCCATTCATTCACAGGAGGGAAAAGATGTGTGAGTGAATGCGGTACAGTAGATGTCTGCCCAAGTCAATTCCCTGCCCTTCTGAGCTCTCCAGTCTCGCTGTGCCAGGCACACTCCTCGTCTGCCTTTGAGAGGCTGACGTGAACACCAGGCTGCTCTGCAGTGGCAGCTTCCACCTGCCCTCCACCTCCTGTCTCCAGAGACCATTGTGCAATTCTGTGCCCCAGCCCTTGCTTCACTTGCTATCAAAGCTTGTATTGTTCACACTGGATTTGGAAAAACAGCTACTATTTATCATGATTGACCATTTATTTACTTTTTTTTAAAAAAAGAAAGTTATTTATTTGAAGAGAGGAGGGGGAGGAGAGAAAGAGAGAGAGAGAGAGAGACAGACAGACAGACATACAGAGAGATCTTCCACCCACTGATTCACTCCCCAAATGGCTGAAAGAGCTGGGGCTGGACCAGGTGGAACCCAGGAACCAGGAACTCCATCCACGTCTCCAAAGTGGATGGTAGGGCTCCAAGTACTTAGGCCATTATCTGCTGCCTTCCCAGGCACATTAACAGGAAGCTGGATTGGAAGTGGGAGAGCAGAACTCGTAAAGGTAGCCAGCATTGCATGCAGGGGCTTAACCCAGTGTGCCACAAAGCCAACCCCACTCTTTTACTTCCAGATTCCAGCATTTCCCTTTGGCACGTGGTTGTGTGTCCTGAGAGGACTCTCCCTGGTACCTGAGGTGTGTGAACTACCACTGACCCCAGGGGAGCCCCTAACCACACTTATTTATAAAGCTTTTTCCCCTCTTCCTGTTTTAAATAAGATGTGAAGCTTAGCTTGATGATGCCTTTCAAGAGTAGACAAAGAGAAGTACATAGCATCTACCCTCTGGTAGACAAGGCAGAGGTCTTTGAACCTTCCTCCCAGGCCAACACTGTTGATTCCCCCATTCTTGAAAGCACATTTATAAAGATGAGAGCTGTCAGTTTCCATACTTTCAGTGGTGGGTGGACAACCCAGAAACCAAGGACCAATCAACCAGGTGGTAGGGCAAAGCTACTTTGAGATCTAGAGATCTCATTAAACTCAGCCTAAAGCTGCATCTATCTGTAGCATACTGCAACCCAACTCAATGTGTTAGCAAACCGCAACCTAACTTGAAAAATACAGCCAATCAGGGCAGTTGAGCTGTCAACCAATCACAGGCTGCAAACTGCTCAGACGTATCCAATTAAGGCAAACACAGAGCTGTAACCAATCAGACTATTTCTGTAGGAATTTCCTTTTCTCTCTATAAATACTATCCTCCCAGGGCTGGGTGGAGCTCCCCCCACCTTCAGTCTGGTGCTCCTCATTCAGAGATGATTTTTTTTCTTTTTTTGCTCAGATAAACTCTGCCAAGTTTAATTTGTCTAAAGTTTTTCCTCTAACAAGAAACAGGTGCATCTGTAAAGATTGCATCAGAAATCCGTTTACCCTAAGCTGAAGCCACCAGAGCCATATCCTGGCAGGATCCTAGAAATGATAACTTTGAAAAGTGGCTGAGGCTGACTACGGACGAGTATGGGTGATACGTTTCCGAAACCCTAGGGGACACCAACAGTTTTGTGGGCTTTACTTCCAGGAACCCCACCTGGATCTCATGGTGAGGACAGAGCAGTGGCTCTGGCAGTGGGAGAGTGAGAGTAACCACTGGGACATAGGCTCAGAGCCTTCTCCATCAAGAAGAAAAATCCAGGGGAGAGGACTTTGCCAGACCCCAATTCTGAAATGTTCTCTCCTCCAGGGAAAAGGTATCCCTCTCACTCAAGGCCCCTCCACATTTCTTTCTTTCTTTCTTTCTTTCTTTCTTTCTTTCTTTCTTTCTTTCTTTCTTTCTCTCTCTCTCTCTCTCTCTTTCTTTCTTTCTTTCTTTTTATTTATTTATTTGAGAGGTAGAGTTAGAGACAGTGAAAGAGAGACAGAGATAGAGAGGTCTTCCATCCACTGGTTCACTCTCCAAATGGCCACAGTAGCCGAAGCCAGGAGCCAAGAGATTCTCCTGGTTCTCCCATGCAGGTGCAGGGGCCCAAGCACTTGGGCCATCTTCTACTGCTTTCCCAGGCCATAGCAGAGTGCTGGAGCAGAAGAGGAGCAGCCGGGACTAGAACTGGCACACATATGGGATGCTGGCACCGCAGGTGGAGGATTAACCTACTGTGCCACAGCGCCAGCCCCTCTCCACCTTTCTGTGACACCAGGAGAAAGATAGGAGTTGGAGCACAGTCAGCCAGAGTCAGGGTTTCAAGAAAACTCTTCGGAAATGCGTACACCAGAGAAGGGAGTAGAAGGTACAGGGGCAGGGGACGGAACAAGCATGCTACTGGGATTGTCCTAACCTTAAGAAGCAAGCCCATGGGAACACTGAGATTAATCAGATTACAGAATGGCTCGTTCCTCTCCACCTTGCCATGGCAACCCTAGAACGAGTGCTCCAAGATGCAGCCTTCTCTAAGGTGGAGTCCATGGGGGAAGCCCAGAGCCAAGAGGGGAGTTGGGTGCTAGGGGGATTTGCAGTTTCTCCTGCCCGTAACTGCAGCAGACACATGGCCCAGCTCCAAGCCACCGGAACACAACTTCTCACATTGAGGGTTTCTACGAACGTGGAACCTAGTGCCCCCAAACCAGTCTGACTTTCAACAAAAGCACTGCAAGGCACTCTCAAAAGCAAGATAAAACTCAGTCTGAAGAGACAGAATACGCTTTTGCAACAGACTCACACTCGATGCAGGTGCTGGGATTATCGAAAAGCTATGGTGGCATTATGTTTTCAAATATGAAATGCCGTCTGAAAACTTTCTCTGCTCTTAAAGAAAACCACTAGTAGAATTATCATCTCCGTATAGGCGTCTAAAAACACTACAGGAAAAGCGTGTGAAGGAGACATAACCCAGAGAGCACGCAACAAAAAAGAGAGGTACCATGGACCAGGGACGCATTGCCTAAGACAATGGAACAAAGAATGACAAAGTTTGCAAGTCCATCATCCCTGTTAATCATCTTTTCCCTACCCCCAAACCCCCAATGGTGTACAAAAGGAAAGTTTGGAAGTCGACAAGGAAAAGGGGTAGTTTTCCCATCCTGTGCACTCTCGGGACCTCCAGGGAGTGATTCCTCCTCTAGCTCTCAGCCTGGAGCATGCAAAGGCTGCCCTTAGCCTCAGTCCTTCCTCCCCCTGCCTCACCGGGAAAGATTCCTCCTCTCTCTGTGCCTCCTACTTCCTGCCTATTTGTGAGCCTGTCCAGCATCAAAAGGTTCGTGGGCAAATCCTTCCCATTGCCCAAATGAAATACGGCTCGCCTGCTGTCGGAATCATCTCAGATCTTGGTCAGTGAGAGGCAGCCCTGGCTTCTGCATTATCAGCTTGGTACTACCGACAAGGAGGCACTTGTGAGCTTCGGAGGGTGGGAAGGAAGCAGAGGTCCTTATCAGAGGTTGGGGACACGGTGGCAGACGATGCAGAGCTGCCAGCTGCCGGTGTGTCCTCGCTCTGTGTCCAGTTCAACTTCCCACTGCACCCCCAGGACCACCCCCAAGTGCTTTTCTTGTAGGGGAAAAGGTTTCCCCAGATGGACCTATACCGGAAACACCCCATGAGCTGCTCAGCCCTCCAGTGGCCCAGCGTGCATAGCTTTGCTGTTCTCCACAAGCTCTACCTTTGTCCACCCAACAGTTTCTCTGTCCTGCAACCTTTCCCCACCTACCCCACTTCTTATGTGCTTCTCCTAGGCATGAGAGCTCTCCTTCAAGCTTGACAGTATGTGTGGGGGGGTCCCCTCTCCCTGGCTGAGCCCTAACAGACACAGCAGGCTTCCAAGCGTATTTTTCAATGGTAACTGCTCATTTGTCACAAGGCTCCTATTTGGCCAGGCTCCTATCTGAATAAGAAGATGATAATACAAATGAAATTTCCAATGCAAGAAAACTGACAGTGTTTTAAAAAGAACTGTAAATTATAAATAAACATGGTTTATTCCACAAATACAAAGTGACTTAACTGGAAAATATTACATTAATGTGTTTATATAATTAGCCATATTAAAGGCACAATGGTGGCAGGTGGAATTCTAAGATGACCCTCAAAGAACTTGTACAGTCCATCTTCCTTTTCCATGGATGACAACTAAACCTTGCACCTGTCAACAGCATTTGGCAAAGATGAAGGGGGTTTTCAGAAATCCTGGTCCATTGGCTTTGGGTTCCTCAAAAGGGATTATCCTGGGGCAGGCTTTGTGGTGCAGGGGGTTAAGCCACCCACTTGAAACGCTGGCATCCAGATCAGAGTGAGGGTTTGAGTCCCAGCTGCTCTGCTTTCTGATGCAACTCCCTGCTAAGGTGCCTGTGAAGGCAGCAGAAGATGGTCCAAGTACTTGGGCACCTACTATGCCCATGGGAGACCCAGATGCAGTTCCTGGCCCTTGGCTCTAGCCTGGCTCAGACCTGGTGGTTGCAGACGTTTGGGGAATGAACCACAGGATGGAAGATCTCTTTTTCTTTCTCCTCCTTCATGCCATCACTCTGTCTCTCACATAAATAAAATTCAATTTTAAAAAAATAATTAAAAATAAAATAAATTATCATGGAAGCCATCATTTACTTTAGTGGCTAAGACACGTGTGTCCCACAACGGGGGACCTGGGATTGCTGGCTGACTCCAGCCTCCCGAAAATGCAGACCTTGGGAGGCAGCAGCGATGGCTCAAGTAATTGAGTTCATGTCACTCATGTGGGGGAACCGCATTGCATTCCTGACTCCCAGCTTCTGTTCCGACCAAGCTCCACTTGGGAGTGAACCAGAGGATGAAATCTCTCTCTGTCTCTAATTAAGCAGTTGATTGCACTTATGGAGGAGGGAGGGAGGGAGAGAGAGAGGTGATTCTGAGTGGGCTTGACCCGCAGGCGACCCCTCTAGGAGAGGGTTTGGAATGGCCACACAGTTTTTCTCCCTCTCCCTTTTCCTCTCTCTCTTTTGCTGACTTTGGAGAGGTAGCTGACTTGTGAGACACAGCTCTGCAGAGGGGGCCACATGACAGGGACCTGTAGGTGGCCTCTGGGAGCCAAAGTGCTGCTTGGCCCAAGGCTTGCAAAAAGTGAGGGCTTTGGCCACACAACCACAAGGAATTGAACGCTGCCAACATCTTGGTTCAGTTGGAATTGGGTTCTTTCCCAGTTCTAGGTCCAGACACCATGAGGGCAGCCTGGTGAAGCCTGACCCAAGGGAACTGAGATGGCAAACGTGTGCGCAGTTTGAAGGCACTGCGCTCGTGCTGATTGTTAGGTAGCCAGATAAATATAATCAAGCTAAGTAAGAAGGTGCCTCATAAAGTTTGCGGAATTAGTATTAAAATGTAACTTTATTGTGGTGTGAAAAAATCTTGAAATCTAAGTGCAAGAGGGGACTTGAAACACGAGAAGTGTACATTATGAAAGAAACCAGGCATAGATTTTGGAAGCTTTTTGTAGTAAAATAGACATATATATATATTTAAGTATTTACTTACTTATTTATTTATTTATTTATGTGAAAGGCAGAGTTACAGAGAAGCAGAGAAAGAGGGAGAGAGGGAAAGAGAGAGGTCTTCCTTCCGCCAGTTCACTCCCCAGATGGCTTCAATGGCCAGAGCTGGGCTGATCCAACGCCAGGAGCCAGGAGCTTCTTCCAGGTCTCCCACGCAGATGCAGGGGCCCAAGGACTTGGGCCATCTCCACTGCTTTCCCAGGCCATAGCAGAGAGCTGGATTGGAAATGGAGCAGCCAGGACTCAAACCGGCGCCCATATGGGATGCTGGCACTGCAGGCAGTGGCTTTACCTGCTACATCACAGCTCCGGTCCTATACTTACCTTTTAATTCCATGTCTTCATGACACTTTTTAGACACCCTCACAATTACCTATGAGGTTCACTACAAAATGTGTAACAGATCAGTCCCCAAACTCTGGCTAGGGCAGTAGAGTTTAGGTTTCAACTTGATTGGGTTAAAGGATGCTCAGACAGCTGGAAAGACCTTGTCTGTGAGGGCGTGTCTGGAAGAAAGGGGAGGTGCATTTCAATCAGTGGACTGAAAACTCTGATTAGTAGACTGGCTTTAAAACACAAATGTCCTGCTCATATGTCTGTGAGTCAGCTGGGGCTCAGCTGATGGAAGCTGAACTCATCTCCACTTGATTCCAACCTGCTAATGGACCCATCCTGTCCACTTGTCTCAGCGCCTTTGGACCACAGGACTTGCTGTAAGCACGCTGTGTTCGCGATGATCGCAGGAGCACAGGGGGGCTGCACACCCAGACAAGTGCGTCTTTCATCGCTGCTCTATCTACTCATCCAGTGCCAGCAGACCAAAGTAAGACCCGTGTCTGTGCTTGGTCACAGTAGGGACAGAGAAACCCTCCGGGAAGAGAAAGTGCTAAGCCTCAAGACAAAGCATGGGACTACATGGGGGTTTGAAGGATGGGGGTTAGGGCTAGGCTGAGGGAAGGAGGGCACATTCTACTGCATTAACAGAATGCCTGCTAATTAGTGGGTTTAAGTCGAAAAAAAAAAACTGAGATTAAGGGAATGTTCTAACTAGGCAAAAAAATTTTTTTATCGTAAATTAACATTTAACATTCATCTAAAAGTAAAAATGCTGGAGAAAAAAAATTTGAACTTCACGGACATTGGTGGTTCGTGGAAGAATGAATGATTTGAAAACACCATCAGCTTTTAGAGTGAGCCAGATTTATAAGTGAATATCAGAAGAATCGATATGTTTACAATATTCTAAAGCTAATATATTTACTAATCAAAACTTGATGTATTTTGTCATTTTGAAGACTTAAAATATTTTCTGCATCATTAGCATTTTACTTGCATCTTTCATACTTCTGGTTAACGCCACTTTTCCTGGTGATTACATATCGGGTCTATCGGCTGGGAGAACGTGCATGGCTGAGGTGCGGGGAGTCCGGGTGTGGGTGCATAATCGCCTTTATCTGGAGGAAGGAACGAACATCTTTCATCAGATTCTCCAAAGGCCCATGACCTTCCCCACACTAAAGAAAAATTAGGTAATTAAAATCCACTGCACTGGAGGCCTTCTCATTAAAACCAAGAACAATATCCCTAATATTAACCAGTAAAATAACACGTATGAGAAAAATAAGAGAAGAGGCTGAGAAAGCAGGAAGGATATTATCCCTGTATGTCAATGCTGTTCTGCTTACAGAATCTAAGTCCCTTCATCTTAAGAGGCCGACTTTTTAAGATACCAGGATACTTTTTATATAATCAATGCATTTCCTGGAAATGGTCTTGCTTTTAAAATTTATTTTGATTTTTTGAAAGGCAGAGAGGGAGAGTGGGAGAGAGAGGAGAGAGATCTCATCCAGTAGTTTACTCCCCAAATGCTCACAACACCCAGTTGCTGGAGCCAGGAGCCAGGAACTCAATCTGGCTCTGCCATGTGGGTGGCAGGGTCCTAAGTACTTGAGTCATGGCCCACTGCCTCCCCAGGTGCACATTAGCAAGAAGCTGGATCAGAAGCCAAGTGGGGACCATAACCTGGGAACTCGGATAAGGGGATGTGGCTGTCCCAAGTGGCATCTGCAATCACTATCCAAATACCCGTGCTGGCAATTCTTTCTGTTTGTTTTTCTTAAGCTTTTAAAATGTAGACTAAGCTGAAAGTTGATTATATCTTAAAACTATGATGATACAGTTTGAAAATGGCCAGAAAGTTTAGAAAAGTGAATGGTTACAAAGTCAAAATAGAAAATGAAGATAAAAAGGATGATAACCTCAGTAGCATTAAAATATATGGAAACCAGAAAAAATGCCATTAACCATAAATTAAAAATTTATGTAAAAGAAGTTTTAATCATACAATGGATAGAAAAAAATCTTTAAAAATGATAAAATTCATCAAGTTTGCTTTAGGAACTATATTAGCTGTTGGGTATTGTAAATACATTAGTTCTTCCATATTATTCATAGAGTTCATGAGGAGCCAGTCAAAATCACAGTAGAATTTTTAAAACTATCCATTTATGATAAATGATGTGTGAGAACTTGAAATATTCTAATATTGATCTGAAATGAAGAAACTAACCAGGAACATTTTAGAAAGAGAATAACGAGAAAGAAATTTTCCTCTAAGATATTAAAACAAACATCAAAGTAAAAAAGTTTCAAAGCACCATTATACTGGTGTAATTAATAAAAGGTAGAAAAAATAAAGGTATGAGATAATCTGAAACTGAAGCTCACATATGCTCTGCTTTATATGCAATGTGCCTTATCTGACTAATGCATTGTTGGCTATATAGCATAATCGGATGCACCAATAACAGAATGGAAACTCCAGTGACTCCAGGGTCTGTGTAAGGGTCCAGGAGAAAGAAGTGCACCAGGCTGAGAGAGAAAGAGACGGCAAGGAAATGCATGCGAGTCTTAGCTGGGTAGGGGGCTGCTTGTCTCCTACGAGGACTGGCATCAGAGCCGCTGCCCACACAATGTTCCAGTCTGAAGTGAAGTCTCACAGAACTTCACTCTGGAAACCTAAAGTGGTCTTGGATCTGTAGTGCCCCCAGGGGATGGCGGAAGCAAAAGCAAACATTTTCTGGAAGAGCCAGGCTTCAAGGAGAGCCAGCAAAGACCTTCAGACATTGGCGACTGTCCTGGGTCCTGATCTCAGAAAAGCTAACTCAGAAAGTGTGAGCATTTCAGAGCAGTGGAGTATGGTGATAGCCGTCATATATCCATGGCCAGAGATGAAGGCCCATTCACTAACTCATGGTGGAAACATGGCTTAGCAGCTTGGGAAAATAAATAAATGCTACCTAGACCAAAGAGAACATTGAAAACATGAACCTTTGAACAAGCAAGAGGAAAACATAAATCTTGCCTTTCCAGCCAGGGAAGAAAAGGGAACTGGAAAGTCTTGACCTACTGGATTGAAACAAAATGCAAAATTTCTAGACATCAGGTGCTGTGGTGTAGTCAGTTAAGCCTTTGTCTGTGGCGCTGGCATCCCATGCAGGCACGGGTTGGAGTCCTGGCTGCTCCTCTTCCAATCCAGCTCTCTGCTGGTGGCCTGGGAAAGCAATGGAGGATGGCCTACGTGCTTGGGCCCCTGCACCCACATGGGAGACCCAGAAAAAGCTCTTGGTTCCTGGCTTCAGATTGGCCTAGCTCAGTCTGCAGCAGCCTTTTGGCGAGTGAACCAGTAGATGGAAGACATTCCTCTGTCTCTCCCTCTCTCTGTAACTCTGCCTCTCAAATAAATAAATAAATCTTTTAAAAAATTTTTCTAGACATCAAAAGTGAGCCAAATAGATTTAAAGCAAACACAACTCCAAAACATAGGTTCAACTTTTGACAAAAAAATGATAGCAATCTTAGCACATTCTAACATTTCAGTTTGTACAAGAATTTTCTCCTTGGCATTTTTATATTAGTGAAAAGACCAGAAACAATTAAAATAGGGGAAAGGGAATAAATTATGACTCATCTATACTACAAAACATGTTTTTGAAGAAAATTTATTGGCACAAGAAAACTCTCTTAAAATGTTAAATGAAATAAAACAGGATATAAATTCCAGTCAATGTAAACGAATGCATTTATATTTATACATGAATCTATCTCTGTCTCTCTATATATGAGAGTGCTTCAAAAAGTTCATGAAAAGTGGAATTAAAAGATAAGTTTATTTTAGTGCAAAAAAAATCCATGCATATGAGATGTCTTTGGAAAGTTCATGAAAAATGTGTATTATGAAAAAACTATGTATGGAGTTTAAAATTTTTTACAGCAAAATAAATTTATCTTTTGATTCCATTTTCCATGAATATTTCAAAGCTCGCTTGTATACACACACACACAAGCATACAAAAGAATCTAGAAAATGTATTTGCATGTTAATAGTTGTGACACCACAGATAATAATAGACTTTGGGTTTTCCAAATTTTGCTCAGGGCATTAAATATATTAGTTTCCCATTTTAAAAAAAGTTTATTTATTTGTGGTTTTTGCCTACTTGAAAGTCAGAGTGATAGAAAAACAGAGAAAGAGGGAGAGACAGATCTTTCATCTTTTTGGTCTCTTTCCAAATGCCCCACAGCTAGGGCTGGGCCAGGCCAAAGAGAGGAGCCCAGAACTCTGTGTGGGTCTCCCATGTGGTTTGCAGGGGTCTAAGTATTTGGTCCATCACCTGCTGCCTCCCAGGTGCGTGAGCAGGAAGCTGGATCTGAAGTGGAGCAGCTGGGTCTCCAAGCCATGTTCCCTATGGGTTGTGGACATTACAAGCAGTGGCTTAATCAAATCACCCCCCCCCCCCCCAAGTATTAGCTTTCTGTGGCTGCTGTCACAAGCTCAGTGGCTCACCCAGTACACAAGACTTATCTCACATTTCTACAGGTCTCATGGGCTATGTGGGAAAGCTTAGGGCACAAAACCGTTTCCTTACTTTTCCCAGCCCCTCATGGCTGCCCACCTCCCTTGGCACTCCTGGCACCTTTCCCACCCTATGTCACATCTTTCCAAAACTGTGCCCATCCCAAGTCTCTCTCCGGCCTGGATGCAGAGTCTCTGGGGTCAGATTGGGTCCATGGAGAGAACCAAGGACAGGGTCCCCACATCGAGGCTTCTGACCTGAATCCCACCGGCAAATCTGCTTTGTCACAGAAGGCAACATGGCCACTGGTTCTGAGGACTGGCGCACAGCCATCCTTGTGGGTGGTGACAATGCTATTCCTCTGACCGCTGTTGGTATTTGTGTAATGTTTGAAACACACATACACTTCCTCTAAAAGGAAGTGAAGGGACATGCATTCTCTTCATCACCGTCACCCTCATCTGAATTTTATCATCTTTATCACAGTCACTAATTCATTGGAAACACAGCTAATTTTAGACCAAGAATTTGCAAACCATGGCCCGCTGGCAGAATCCAACTTGCAACCTTGTTTTGGAAGTAGCATTTTTTCAGAGTACAGCTACTCCCTTTTGTTTACCTGTAACTGTGTTTTTTTTTTTTTTACAGCTTTATTTATTTATTTGAAAGACTTACACACAGAAAGAGAGAGAGAGAGATACAGAGAGACAGTTCTTCACTCTGCTGTTTCATTCCCCCAGAAGGCCACAATGGCCAGGACTGGGCCAGGCCTAAGCTAGGAGCCAGGTGCTTCACCTGGGTTTCCCACGTGGCTAGTAGGGGTAGGGGCCCAAGCGCTTGGGCCATCTTCCTCTCCTTTTCCCAAGCCATTAGTGGGGAGCTGGATTAGAAGTGGAGCAGCTGCTGGGGCCAGCACCGTGGCTTACTTGGTTAATCCTCTGCCTGCAGCACCGGCATCCCATATGGGTGCCGAGTTCTAGTCCCAGTTGCTCCAGTTCTAGTCCAGTGGCCCTGGGGGGCAGTGGAGGATGGCCCAAGTGCTTAGGCCCCTGCATCTGCATTGGAGACAGAAAGAAGCACCTGGCTCCTGGCTTTGGATTGGCGCAGCGCCAGCAGTAGTGGCCATTTGAGGAGAGAACTAATGGAAGGGAGACCTTTCTCTCTCTCTCTCTCTCTCTCTCTCTCTGTCTATAACTCTACTTGTCAAATAAAAAAAAAAAAGTGGAGCAACTGGGACATGAACCAGCGACCACATAGGATGCTGTGCTGGCCCCTGTAGCCGTATTTTGTGCTCAGCAGCAAAGCTGAATATTTCCAAGTGAAACCATCTGGGCCACAGAACCCAAAATATTTGCTATCTTATCCTTTACAAAAAACAAAAACAAAAACAAAAACAAACAAAAAAAACACACATTTGCTCACCTTTGTTTTAAATCACTGCTTCACTGTCATACATGAAAATTGAAAATAGGGGCTGACACTGTGGCATAGCGGGTAAAAGTTACTGCCTGTGCTGCGAGCATCACTTATGGGCACGGGTTCAAGTCCTGGCTGTTCCACTTCCAATCCAGTTCCTGTACCTGGGAAGGCAGTGGATGATAGTAAAAGTACTTGAGCCCCTGCACCCATTTGGGAGACCCAGATGAAGTTCCAGGCTTCTGGCTTCAGCCTGGAAAAATTTGGTGGTTGAGATCATTTGAGGAGTGAACCAGCAGATAGAAGATTTCTGTCTCTCTGTTTCTCCTTCTCTCTGTCCCTCTGCCTTTCAAATAAGTAATAAATAAAATTTTAGAAAATATAAAAAATAGAAAGGAAAATTTCATTTTGAAATTACAGCTGAAAACAATTTAGTAGACAGACATATACATAATTTCATACACACTTTATATTCCATTGTGCGGCTGCACCCAGATTTTACTGATTCTTTCCTGTCCCACACTTAGAAACACAAACTACAGAGTTATATGAATATATTAGGATGAGAGTCCTCACCATGAAATCCTCAGCCATGAGCACCATCATCCCCTCACCACGAGCTGATGGAGGTGGGGCTCTGGTTCCTAGGCACATTTTAGGGATTTTGATCCTGAATCACAAGGTGCTGTGCTTCAGAACCACTTGTGCCCACTTTCTCCCTTAGAAGCATGGCTCCACCGTGGCAGATGGGTTCCAGGCACTTCTACAAATGAGCTCCATTTGAGAATCAAAGGGACCCTGGGGAGGTTGACATGGCTTTTTAAAAGGCAGAAACCAAGTAAGAGCGTTTCCCAAAGTCGTGCCACCACAGCTTAGGAACCTGGTTCTTGAGACCAGCACGCAGGCAGAGTGTCAGGAGGGAGGGTCACTCTAAGACCTCCTTGTCTGCAGGCACCCCTCAGCCCCCACCTCTCAGACATCTGAAAATGTACACACATCCAGCATAATTTATTCATAACATATGTAAGAGCTCATTTGCAGTTGTTCTGCTGACAAAGAGTGTGACATTGTGGGTACATTTAAATATTTATCGGTGTCAGTTTTGTAGGGTGTGCAGGTTATTTGGCCTGAAATCCACTCCCGGTGCCTGTACCTGCTTTCTCAGCTTCCCCCAGGCAGTGTCAGCAGGTGTCCTGTTGGGTGTGGCCCATGGGAGAGCTGGAGGGCGAGCAAAAGAGAAGTAAGGATGCTGCGCCTGCCTCGTGGGTACCGCCTGCATCTCCTCTCTGACTGCCTCCCACGGGCCAAGTCCACTGTGGCCCAATGACCTCACATAGGTACGCAGCCATAATAACTTGGGGCACTTAGTGGGCCTGTATAGCTGTGCAAATCATGTTTGATGCTAGGAGTTCTCGAGTGTCCTTCTTGAGACAAGCTGAAAGAGTATGGATTAAAGGACTGCAACCCCTCCACTCATTGACTCACCCACTCCTCTGCTTATCAATCCACTAACTTTTGCATCTAGACCACCTACTCAGCCATGTGATCCACCTACCTAACCTACTATTCACTTAACCACTCACTCAGCCACTACAGCCATCCATCAAACTATCCACCTATCTGTCCATCCATCCACCCATCCATCTCCAGCGATCTATACATCCCACATTCATCTGTCCATACATCCCCCACCCACTACCCATCCATCTGTCCTCCTAACCATTCATCCATCCATCTGTCCATCTTTATTTCCAACCATTTTTCTTCTCATTAACTAAAGTTTGGAAATTGCTCATCTACTGGGCTCCATATTGGCACCCAGGGTAACAGAATGCATGGGCCACATTTCTTCTTTGCAGGGACTTGCAATCAAGTGCAAGAGGCAGCTGTGTAGGAATCAATTGCTCTAAGGGCTGGGGAGAGCCCTGTGGTCCGCTGCTGTCAGTGCCCAGTAATCATTATCTGTGGACCGAATGAGAGGACAAGTGCTGTCACCGGAGCAGCCACAGATGTCTAGGGCCTGAAGGAACGTTGTAGGTGGTAGTGACTTAATGTGCTCAGGAGATAATGGAGGGCTTCACAGAGGAAGAGCGATTGGAGCTGGTTTGGGAATGGCCAGAAGTGACACGTGTGCAGGGGGGAGTAGAATGGAAGCACAGGGAGCGAGAAAAGACAGGGTGCACAAACAGAGCAGGTAGAAAGGTCCCCCTCTTTCCCTTAAGCAGAGATCTGTAGCCCTGTGCACAGCTTCTGATGTGCAGGCTTTTGGAAGCATATGCTACAGGTTGTTTAATGAATCACTTACAGATTCTTATTCCCAGAAGTTCACTATTAAAAGCATTAGTGAATGCCATTGTGCCTGTCTCTTTGCACCCTGTAGTAATTACCTCCTTAGACTAAATTCCTGAGAGTATGATTGCTGGGTCCAAGACATGCTTTCTGTGAAAGAAGCGTTAATTTCAGTTGACAAACAGCCCTCGAGAAAGGAATACCAATTTATATTCCCAGCAACAGTGCGCCAGAATGTCACTTTTCCCACATCCCTGTTATTTTTGGGCTTTGTCAAACTTTTAATCCTTTCCAATCTGATGAGTGAAAAAAGATGAGTCATTTTTATTTTTATTTTGCACTTTTGATTACTAATGAGGTAGAACACCCGTTAGCACGCATTGGCAGTTTGTACATTTCATTTTGTGATTTGCCTCTTTGTATTCACTAGTGTTCCACTGAACATTTGTCTTTTATTAACCTTTTGTCTCTAAAATCTTTGTTTTTATTTTCTTCTTTCAAATTCGTATTACCAATGTTTTATCCATAAGGAGTGTGGCAACTTTCTCTCCGGCATTTGACTACTTTTGGTTTTGTATGTTTGCTTGAGTTCATGTTTTATGTAGTCAAGAATATCACATTGCTCCTGAAAAAAGTTTTGACTTTCCTAGAAAGTGAAGGTCTTACCTTACCATAGTAGTGTCTATTAGTGGCCCTGTTCTGATGAAAGAATTGAATGCAAGATGTAGCTTTGTAGCCATGTCTAGTGGGCTATCCCAACATTTTGAGTCACCTCTCCCTGGGGTTTTGAGATGTCACCTTTATACTCTACAGTTAAAACCGCCATCTGATCCTCTGACCCACATTTCTGCACTAGTGCCACACTATTTGGTCACTATAGTTTGGTTCTGTATTTTACCAGTGGAGAGAGCAAGTGTCCTATTCTTTAAAAAAGAAGTTTATTATTTATTGGAAAGGTAGAGTGACATAATACACACTGAAAGAGAGAGAGAGAGAGGCAGAGACAGAGAGAGATATCTGAGTCCTGAGAAACCAGAGAGCAAAGATCCCGTGGAGGGGCCGGTGCTGTGGTGTAGCAGGTGTAGCTGCTGCCTGCAGGGCTGCATTCCATCTGGATGCCAGTTCGTGTCCCAGCTGCTCCACTTCCATCCAGCTCTCTGCTATGCTCTGGAAAAGCAGTGGAAGATGGCCCAAGTCCTTGGGCCCCTGCACTCACATGGGAGACCTGGAGGAAGCTCCTGGCTCCTGGCTTCGGATCGGTGAAGCGCCAGCCGTTGTGGTCAACTGGGGAGTGAACCAGCGGGTAGAAGACACACACTCTCTCTCTCTCTCCCTCTCTCTCTGCCTCTCCTTCTCTCTCTGTGTAACTCTGACTTTCAAATAAATAAATAAATCATAAAAAAGATCCCAAGGAGAGGCACAGCCACTGCACACCTCTGCCACGTGGGAGGAACCGGCCCCATCACGGGGATGTCAGTAATAAAACAGTGACAGCAATACCTAAACTCCCAGGTTTTATGGAGAATCTGCTGATTCCTAAATTTCGTCTCATGCTTTCTGTTTGGTTTTTAAATTCTATTTATTTGAGAGGCAGAGAGACAGAGCACTCCCATCCACTGACTCACTCTCCAGCTTGTGATGACCAGGGCCAGGTCTCCCACATGGGTGTCAAGAACCCAATTCCTCTCACCATCACTGCAGTCTGCCAGGGTCTATGTTAGCAGGAAAACCAGGACAGAACAGGCTGTCGAACGCATGCATTGCAACACAGGATGCAGCTGTCTTCATCAGCAGGCTGAACACCCGCCCCCAAGGCTTTTGTTTTCCCAAGTGTGCAGGTGCACATGCGCACACATGATTCTCCCAGCCTGATGCAGCTCTCAGGCACACGGCAGTATGTAACCTCCACTCTAGGAGGAGCCCGGGACCCCCTAGATGCCTGGACCCCCAGGCCCTGTTATGAGGCCAGCAGACTCCCATAGCTGGTGGTGCAGAAAGCCAGGGCCTGGACTCTGCTTTGCCCTCCAGCACTAGAATTGCTGCTGTCACCCTGCCTCCTCCATCCCAGCTAAGCCACAGCACTCCTTGGAGCACTGCACTAGTCTCTTTCCCCAGGTCATTGTCTTTCCTTGCAAACTCACACTGCCATAAGACTTGCAAAGAGCAACCCTTGCCTCTTCTAGACAGCTGGGTAGGACCTGTTCTCTGTCCTCATTCCATGGGCACTGGGCACTTAGGATAACGGCAACACTCAGCCTCCCCAGGGCTTCCCTGTCCAGCACAGATTCAAGCCTTCTCCCTCCACTAGGGCAAGCTGGGGTCTGGTCCCACACGCGGAGGGCGGGTCTTCTCTACAGGTGCACACCCTACCCACCCTTGAGGATCTCTTTGGGAAGTCCTCTGTGGCCATGCATCCCAGACACGTTGTCCATGACAGCTGTCCTGCCACTCTCCTAATGCTTCCCCCAGATGGCCTTGGATGGGCCTGGGCAGGGGATGTCTTGCCCAGAACAACTCCAGCCACTGACCAACACCAAGGCATAAAAGCTTGGTCTTCTCACCTCAATACAGAATGATTGGCGAGAGTGCACCCTCTGAGACTCTCCCAGGAACCCAAGCTGAGCTAGACATCCGCTGAAATCAGACCTGTGCCTGGCTGCCCCACTCTATTCCAATAAGCACCCCTTGCTGGTTTCCCCCAACAATCTCTGTCCATCAGTCCCCCTGGTGTCAGAATCCCTGTCTCGGGCTTTGCGTCTGGGATTCCCACCCTAAGCCAATGAGAGGAGTGAACCTCTCCATCCTTCTCAGAATGCTCTTTATTTCCTGGATCAGACAGCACTTGTACTCAAACTGTCACAATAACTGACGATTCATGTCACCCAGTCAACTTGCAGTTACTCGCCCATGCCATGGGGAAGGGCTGCGTCCTTCTTCCTGGTTGAAGTGAGCCTTGTCTAGGCTGCCTGGGTGACAGCAAGTGACCAGAGCCTGAACACTCAGCAGGGGTGCAGACAACAATGCAGACCTATCCCTGTGTCTGACCCTAGAGCCTCCCTACTCTTGGCATGACCTTGAGGGCCAGTTCAAGGGTACAGTTCAGGGACTCCCACCCTAGGGCAAGCATCTGGAGCATGTTACACAGGAGTCGGCACAAGCTGGCATCTTTCCAGGCACAGAAGGTTCTAGGGAAACCTTTAGGGAGGGAAGTCTACAAGAGTGTGTCCTGGGGCTGGGGCTGTGGTGTAGAAGGTTAAGCCTCTGCCTGTGGCACCAGCATCCCATATGGACTCCAATTTGTGTCCTGGCTGCTCCATTTCCAATCCAGCTCCCTGCTAGTGGCCTGGGAAAACAGTGGAAGATGGTACAAGTGCTTGGGCCCCTGCACCCACGTGGGAGACCTGGAAGAAACTCCTGGTCCTGGCTTCAGATCGGCCCAGCTCTGGCCATTGGGGCCATTTGGGAAGTGAACCAGTGGATGGAAGACCTGTCTCTATTTCTGTGTCTCTCTATCTGTAACTCTGCCTCTTAAATAATAAATAAATCTTACAAAAAGGTGTGTCCCCAGATGAACCCGTGTTTTCCTCTGAGAGGTTCCTCAGGGCCTCTAGGTTAGCTGGGCTGCCAGGCCATGGCCCCTGTAAGCAGAGGCATCTCCGACCTCACTGATGAGAACAGTGGCATTTTCCAACCACATCATGATGATGAGCGCATCTTCCTGGCATCCCATCTGCTCTTGTTTGCAGAATCACTTCTGCACAGGCTCCCAGGGTGGGCAGAACAGCCTGGCCCTGCACCAGACCCTATGAGCTCTTTCGTCTCATTCTATCTGCTGGGGCCAAAGAGGCTCAGAGCAACACAAAGTACCTGACCACTCCACTATGAAAATGTCAGACTAGGAGGGAATACCCACATGTACATGGGGCTTCTTCTTAAAAAAAAAAAAAAGATGGATTTATTTGAAAAGCAGAGTGACAGAAAGAGGGAGAGGCAGAGAGAGAGAGAGAGAGAGAGACACTGTCCATCTGCTGATTCATTTCCCAAATTCAAACAACAGAGGGGGCTGGGCCAGGACTAAGCCAGGAGCCTGCAACTCCATCCTGGTCTCCCATGTGACAAGGGGGTCAAGCACTTGAGATGTCTTCTGCTGTTTTCCCAGGCACACTAGTATGGAGTTGAATCAGAAACAGAGCCATTTGGACTGGAACCAGTACTTTGATATGGGATGTTGGTGTCACAGGCTGTGGCTTAACCCACTGTGCCACCGTGCCAGCCCCTATGGGTCACTTTCCAAAAATATGCCTTGGGGGCTGGCGTTGTGACCTAGTGGGTAAAGTCACAGCCTTTGAAGCTGCCATCCCATGTTGATGCCGGTTCATGTCCTGGCTTTTCCACTTCGGATCCAACTTCCTACTTATGGCCTGGGAAAGACAGTGGAAGATGGCCCAAGTGTTTGGGTCCCTGCTGCTCATGCGGGAGACCTGGATGAAGCTCCTAGCTCCTGGGTTATGCTTTGCCCAGCTCTGGCTGTTGTGGTCATCTGGGGAGTGAACCGGTGAATGGAAGATCTGTGTGTGTGTGTGTGTATGTGTGTGTCTCCCTCTCTGCACCTCTGATTTTCAAAATAAATAAATAAATCTTCAAAAATAATACACCTTGATCTTTTCATGGGGAAAAGGAGGATCACCTTGGCAAAGAACATTCTAGACTCCTCCCAGGAGAAGGGACTGATCTTTTTATGGGCATGTTTCTTTGGTGATCCCGATTTGCATATTTGAAAACAACTGAAAAAGCAATTAATTCAAACCTGAATAACTTCCATGCTCAGAATCATGTTTATGGTCTACCAGCAGACAAATTTATGGGGACGTCTGGGGACCAGGCCTCTGACACAGAACAGGCATCAATCTCCCCTGGAGACTGGCCGCGGGTTTATTTCTAAAACTTGTGTGGAATGAGGGAGCAGATCTGGAGTGTTTAAGCCCTAATGATAATCACCCGTGTTAGCACATTTAAATGGCGACGCCGCGGGAGCCTGCACGCTTGGCTTTTGCTGTAGATCCAGGCAGCGCGACCCCAGAGGATGCTCCTTCTTTACGGGAAAGAAGACTCCGCGCTGGTTCCAGTCGAGGGAGGCGTCCGCGCTGGGAGTCGTTTTCTCCTTTCTTTCTTTTTCTGTAAAACACAATTTACAGAGAAGGGGCTGGCTGCCAACGTGATAATTGAGAAGCACCTGGTGGAAATGTCTATTAATTGACAATGGCTTTCTCCTCCCCCCTCCTCATCCCTCAGAAAGGAAAAAAAAAGAATGAATGAAAGAAAAAAGGCAAAGACACAGGAAAGGGAAAAGAGCAACCAAGAGAGCTTGAGGCATTCAATCTTCAAGGCCAAGGGGAGATGAGGCAGGGGTTTCTGGGTGAGCCATGGCCAGGCTGGAGCAGAAGGAATGGTGCTGACTTCAGAACATTCCAGAATCATTCCAGAGCGATTTCTCCTTGAAGAGAGGAAGTGGTAAGGGGATCTAGAATCATCATTTTTTCCTTAAAAATACGTATTTTGTTTATTTGAGAGGCAGAGAGAGAGAGAGAGAGAGAGAGAGAACAAGACAGAATGAGACAGACAGCAAAAGAGAGAGCATCTATCAGCTGGTTCACTCAACAAATGTCTGCAATAGCTGGGGCTGGGCCAAGCTGTAGCCAGGGCCAGGAACTCAGTCTAAGTCTCCCCATGTGGGTGGTGTGGATCCAGCCACTTGAGCCATCACCCGCTATCTCCAAGGGAACACCTTCGCAGGAATCTGGAATCGAGGGTGGAGATAGGACTTGAGCCCAGGCATTCTGTTAATGGAATGCTGGTGTCCCAACTGGTGTCTTAGCCCCTGAGCCAAATTCCCCAGGCCCGTAACCTCATCAATTTCTTGACTCCATTTTCTGGGTTTGTGATCATCTTCTTGGGCAATTTAAGGTTCCAGAAAAAGAAGGTGATCCCTTGTGGAAGAGGCGATGAGTGGCCTTCCCTACTCTCAAATTCCACTGCAGTCACACCTTCTTCAGCCATCAGGGCTTGGATGCATCTCCAATTCTCCTGGACCTAGGGAAGTACCCAAAGATCTTTCTCAGTGATATGCTGGGCTCACCAGGTTTGACCAAGTTTCTGTGTTTTGTTGTTGTAGTGGTTAAATAAATACCTGTGCAGTCAGCATGGACTCATTCCTAAAAAGACAAGTTAATATAATGTAAACTTTGTGACTCCAAAGAAAAGACTTAGAGTGCCAGATTGGTAGGTTTTCTTCCCATTACTCCAATAGTTAGCTTAATGTCATGCCTGACCATATCATTAGTATGCAGAAGAAATATTTAGAAGATGAGAGAGGTACATAGAAAATAATTGATTGCCTCCTTAAACTTCTTCTGTTTCCTTGTATGATTCTGGCTGAAATCCTGAAATTACTCAAATGTAGGACCTGGGAATTTCACATCATCTATGGCTCTCATTCTCAGGTGCGTGTAAGTGAGGGAAACCAGGCCGCTGGTGTGGACCAAGAGTATGGGAGCTTCCCAGAGGCTTTTCTGCCAGGGAAGCATTTGATCTATGTCCAGCCTGTGCCTATCCCCCTGTTTCTCTGGAACAACTCCCTGTCTCTTTACCTTTAATCATATGCATGAGGGTAATGCATGTACAATAGAATCAACCAATTCCAAGTGTACTGTTTGCTAAGTTTTGGCAAATATATGTGGCTTGTAACTGTCACTGCAGTCACCATGTGGACCATTTCATCATTCTAGAAACTTCTTCCAGCACTCTTCCCTTCACCATGGTCTCTTGACACAAATGCTTTCATTAGTTTGTTCCTTTCTATAATTTTTGATCAAAAGAAATGTGGAGGCCAGCACTGTGGCATAGTGGGTAAAGCCGCCACCAACAGTGCCAGCATCCCAGATAGGTGCCAGTTCAAGTCCCGGCTACTCCACTTCTGATCCAGCTCTCTGCTATGGCTTGGGGAAGCAATGGAAGATGGCCCAAGTCCTTGAGACCCTGCACCCACATGGGAGGCTCGGAAGAAGCTCCTGGCTCCTGGCTTCAAATCAGCGCAACTCCAGCCATTGTGGCCAACTGGGGAGTGAACCAGCGAATGGAAGACCCCTCTCTGCCTCTCCTTCTCTCTCTCTCTGTATAACTCTGATTTTCAAATAAATAAATGAATATTTAATATATATATATATATATATATACTGTGAAATTTATATATCAAGATGAGGTTGACTTAGCATAAAAATTTTGAATATGTATTTTGGATGGTTAAGTCCCTTCTTATTGATCAGCAATATTCAGAAATACTACAATTTGCTTACCCCTTCTCCAGTGGATGGACATTTGGGTCATTTCTAGTTTGGGGCTGTTGTGAATAAAGCTACTATGAACACATATGATTCAGTATTTGTGTAGGCATGCATCTCTCTTTCTCTAGAATAGGAATTTCTCGGTTGTATGATAATTGTGTGTGCCGATCTGCTTGCTCAAAGTGGCTGTACCCTTTTGTGGTGTCAACAGCAACAAAAGAGGGTTCCAGTAACTCCACCTACTGCTCAACACTTGATATTTTCTGGCTTTTTAATTTGAGCAATGCTTGTGTAGCTGTGTGCAGCTTAAGTATGTTTCAGTTTGATGACATACCACATATTTCACAGTTGTCCTATGACGTTGTATCGCCTAGTGCCATTACAGCCATCTGTGTGTAAGCTCACTCTATGATGTTCCCACAATGACAAAATGCCCAATGATGCATTTCTTGACTGCATCTCTGTAGGTGACACGTGACTGTAGTGGTATCTATTGAGGCCAGGTGTATTTTTATACACCTTGTTTGCCATTCATAAATCTGTGCTAAATATCCCTGAGCCATGATCACTTTTCTGACTAAGACTTAAAAAGAACAAGAGAGGACCCCTGTGACACCACTTATCTGACATGCACCCAAAATGAGCAAAGGTGATTTATCCTTAGAGAGGGGTAAAGGTCTAGAGAGAGAGAGATACCTTCTGTGATGCAGGTGGGCAAAGACACCCTGAAACCTGAAGGAGAAGAGTAATTCTGAGAAATACGCTTGATGTTTCAAGTCTCACTCAAGCAAGGCAATGGCAACTCATTGCTAATGGCAGTTGAGCCCTGTGGGGCAATGAGGGTAACTATGGCAACAATAAAAAGAACTTCAGACTAGACTGACTCAAACCACACTAACATCCAAACAAGAGACAAGAAATGCCAACATCCAGGCAGGCATCTTTGCCATTTATCTCAGGGTCTTCTGGTCTACACACAAATCAGTACTCAATCAAAAAATTATAAGACACATTAAAAAGCAACACACACATAAACACACACACACATTCAGCCCCAATGAAAAAATAAATCTAAAACAAAAACACAACTCATGGTCAGAATCATAAGTAACCTCGATTTTGAAGCCAGACACCTTAAATATAAGGATGATTGATATGTAAGAGACATAGTGGAAGACATGGACCCAGCATTCTGAGATGAGGGATGGTCAGCAGCCAGAATGAACCACAAGAAAATGTCAGCTGAACATGCAGAGAATTTGTAAAAGAGCACAGAATATCAGAGGTGAGTTCCTTCAATGAGTGGATTCAACACAGTGGACTTGAAGTGGATTTGGTTCAACAGATTTACTCCAATTGAAACACAAAAATATTAAGAATAAAAAATAAAACAGAAAAAAGCATCGAAGAACTGTAGGACCATATCAAACCATCAAATGTATGTGAAATGGAATCCCAGAGGGAGAAAGAGCAATGGGGCAGGAAAAGGTGTTTATGAAGACAATGGTAATTTTTTGAATTAGTGTTAAACATGAAACAAAGATCCAAGAAGCTCAGAGAATGAGTACAAATTGCAAAACACAGAACAAACATATCCTCCTTGAAATCACACCGCGAAACTGCAGAAAACCAAAGAAATACAAGAAAATCTTGAACACTGCAAGAAAAAAGAACTCTTCTTACAAAGAGAAGAAATTGGCAATGATCGTATTCTTTCCAGTATCTGTGGAAGCCAAGACAATGGAATGTCCACAATTTCATATCCAGCCCAAATTTCTCTTTAAAACGAATGTGAAATAAGAACTAATTAGACAAAAATGAAAAACCTGAGGAAGTTCACTGTTGACCAACAGCAACTGCTACAAGATATACTGGTCTTCAGAATGTAATATTAGACAGCAACTAAAAATTTGCACAAAGAAATTAAGATCTTTAAAAACCATACAAGTGGAGTAAATATAAAAATGGCACTTAAAATTTTTAGTCATTCTCAAATATAATTTATTACCTAAGACAAAAGTAGTAACACCATATTGTGACACTTGTGCAAAAAAGGAATATATTGCAAATGAAGGGAGAGACTGAAAATATTACTATAAGTTCTGTAAATTTTTAACACTGTACGTGAAGCAGTATACAATTATTTGAAGTGAGAAATTAAATATTTATATTGGAAGTATAGAGTAACCACTAAAAACTTAAAGGGATGTATAATGAATATGCCAATACTGAAGTCAAAATGAGGTCATAAAAATACTCAACGTAAAGCAGAATGAGGAAGAAAACTAGATAAGGAAGAAAAAGAAAAAATAACAAATAAAAAAGAACAAAACTAACAAATTGGTACATTTAAATCAGACCATCTAAATAATTGCATTAAATGTATTGGCCTAAATACCTCAATGAATAGTCAGAAGATATTATCAGATTGAATAGCAAGCAAAGCTCACCTGTACACTTTATCATATAGCCACTTTAGATAGAAAGGCATAGACACAAATAAAAGAATGGAAAAAAGATTTGTCCATGCCCACATTAGCCTTAGGAAAACAGGAGTGTATATTTTAATGTCAGACAAAACATGGACTGGCATTCTGGCCCAGTAAGTCAAGTTGCCACCTGCAGTGCTGACATCCCACATGGGAGCTGATTTATGTCTCGGCAGCTCTACTGCTGATCCAGCTCCCTGCTAAGGTGTCTGAGAAAGCAGCAGAGGATGGCCCAAGCACAAGGGGTCCCTTCTACCCACATGGGAGACCAAGGTGCAGTTCCAGCATCCTGTTTCAGCCTGGCCCAGTCCCAGCTATGGCAATCATTTGGTGAGTGAAGCAACAGATGGGAGATTCTCTCTCTCTCTCTCTCTCTCTCTCTCTCTCCCCCTAATTCTGCCTTTCAAATAAATAAGTAAATCTTTAAAAAATCAGACAAAATGGATGATAATTATACAAAATGGACTTTAAGATCAGGAGTATTATCAGTGACAAAGAAAGACATTACACAATGAAAAAGGAGTGCTTTTACTGAGAAGACCTAAGAATTATAAAAGTGTACGCAAAGTGTATAGCACAGGAGGATTCTAAAAATAGAGCCACATATATGCAAGTAGATCTTTAAGAAACACTGTTATTTTATTTATTTGAAAGGCAGAGAAACAGAGAGAGAAACAGAGAGAGACAGAGAGAGAGAGAGATCGCTACCGACTGGTTCACTCCTCAAATGCCTGCAACAGCTGGGACTGGGCCAGGCCGGAGCCAGGAGTCTGGGCCTCCGTTTGGGCCTCCACATGAGTGGCGGGGACCACCTACGTCAGCCATCACCTGTAGCCTCCCCTGGTTGCTCATTAGTAGGAAGCTGAACCGGAAGCACAGGTAGTTCCAGAACTCAGGCTCTGACCTGGGATGCTGGCTTCCCAAGATGTGTTTAGCCTGCTGTGCCAAATGCCCACTCATGTAAGTTAGTTTTTTTGATGGAAATGCTAGGATAATTCAGTAGGGGAAAGATGGCATTTTCAAAACTGATATAGTGGTTTCAACAACTAGGGGAACACTCAACTCTGTTTACACTGTACACTCTAAATAGATCTTAGACCTAAATGAAAACTAAAAAAACTTTGGATTCAAATATATGAGAAATATTTTGTGACTTCAACTTAGGCAAAGATTTGCTTACTGGTATACAAAATCATGAATTATAAAAAAATGGATAAATTAAATTTCATCAAATTTAAATATTTTCTCTTTAAAAAGACATGGTTATAAATGTAGAAAAGCAAGTCACATTGGGAGAAAATATTTGTGAAATGTATATTTATCCTGAATAGATAAAGATGTCTTTTTTTTTTAAACTTTTATTTAATGCATATAAATTTCCAAAGTACGACTTATGGATTACAATGGCTTCCCCCCCATACCGTCCCTCCCACCCACAACCCTCCCCTTTCCCACTCCCTCTCCCCTTCCATTCACATCAAAATTCATTTTCGATTATCTTAATATACAGAAGATCAGCTTAGTATACATTAAGTAAGGATTTCAACAGTTTGCTCCCACACAGAAACATAAAGTGAAAAATAATAGATGATTTTTTTTAAATGATGATGAAATCAGAGCAGACCTATTGTCACGTTTAATCCCAGTGAGAGTCAAGTTGGGAATTGATAATTTCCTTTTTTTTTTTTTTTTACAGAGGATCAGTTTAGTATGCATTAAGTAAGGATTTCAACAGTTTGCACCCCCATAGAAACACAAAGTGAAATATATTGTTTGAGTACTCGTTATAGCATTAAATCTCAATGTACAGCACATTAAGGATAGAGATCCTACATGAGGAGTAAGTGCACAGTGACTCCTGTTGTTGACTTTACCAATTGACACTCCTGTCTATGGCATCAGTAATCTCCCTATGCTCCAGTCATGAGTTTCCAAGGATATGGAAGCTCCTTGAGTTCTCCGACTCTTATCTTGTTTAGACAAGGTCATAGTCAAAGTGGAGGTTCTCTCCTCCCTTCAGAGAAAGGTACCTCCTTCTTTGATGACCTGTTCTTTCCACTGGGATCTCACTCGCAGAGATCTTTTGCCAGAGTGTCTTGGCTTTCCATGCCTGAAATACTCTCATGAGCTTTTCAGCCAGCTCTGAATGCCTTTAGGGCTGATTCTGAGGCCAGAGTGCTATTTAGGACATCTGCCATTCTATGAGTCTGCTGAGCATCTCACTTCCCATGTTGGATCACTCTCCCCTTTATTTACTCCATCAGTTAGCGTTAGCAGGTACTAGACTTGTCTATGTGCTCCCTTTGACTCCCAGTCCCTCCACCATGACCAACTGTGAACTGAAACTAATCACCTGGAACAGTGAGATGGCATTGGTACATGCCACCTCGATGGGATTGAATTGGAATCCCCTGGTATGCTTCCAACTCCACCACTTGGGGCAAGTCAGCCTGAGCATGTCCCAAATTATACATCTCTTCCCTCTCCCATTCCCACCACCATGTTCAACAGGGATCACATTTCAGTTAATTTTCAACACTTAAGAATAACTGTGCATCAATTACAGATCTAAACCATTCATATTAAGTAGAACAGATAAAAAAACTACTAAGAGGGATAATGTATTAAGTTGTTCATTAGCAGTCAGGGCTATGCTGATCAAGCCACCGTTTCCCATAGTGTCCACCTCACTCCAACAGGTTTCCCTCTTGGTGTTCAGTCAGTCGTCACCGATCAGGGAGAACATATGATATTTGTCCCTTTGGGACTGGCTTATTTCACTCAGCATGATGTGTTCCAGATTCCTCCATTTTGTTGCAAATGACTGGATTTCGTTGTTTCTTACTGTGGTATAGTATTCTAAAGAGTACATATCCCATAATTTCTTTATCCAGTCTATCGTTGATGGGCATTTAGGTTGGTTCCAGGTCTTAGCTATTGTGAATTGAGCTGCAATAAACATTAGGGTGCAGACCTCTTTTTTGTTTGCCAATTTAAATTCCTTTGGGTAAATTCCAAGGAGTGGGATGGCTGGGTCGAACGGTAGGGTTATCTTCAGGTTTCTGAGGAATCTCCAGACTGACTTCCATAGTGGCTTGACCAGTTTGCATTCCCACCAACAGTGGGTTAGTGTCCCTTTTTCCCCACATCCTCGCCAGCATCTGTTGTTGGTAGATTTCTGCATGTGAGCCATTCTAACCGGGGTGAGGTGAAACCTCATTGTGGTTTTGATTTGCATTTCCCTGAGTGCTAATGACTTTGAACATTTTTTCATGTGCCTGTTGGCCATTTGGATTTCCTCTTTTGAAAAATGTCTATTGAGGTCCTTGGCCCATCTCTTAAGTGGGTTGTTGGTTTTGTTTTTGTGGAGTTTCTTGATCTCTTTGTAGATTCTGGTTATTAACCCTTTATCTGTTGCATAGTTTGCAAATATTTTTTCCCATTCTGTCGGTTTCTTTTGCAGTACAGAAACTTCTCAATTTGATGCAATCCCAATAGTTGATTTTGGCTTTGACTGCCTGTGCCTCCCGGGTCTTTTCCAGAAATTCTTTGCCTGTGCCAATATCTTGAAGGGTTTCTCCAATGTTCTCTAGTAACTTGATGGTGTCAGGTCATAGATTTAGGTCTTTAATCCATGTTGAGTGGATTTTTGTGTAAGGTGTAAGGTAGGGGTCTTGCTTCATGATTCTGCACGTGGAAATCCAATTTTCCCAGCACCATTTATTGAATAGACTGTCCTTGCTCCAGGAATTAGTTTTAGATCCTTGATCAAATATAAGTTGGCTGTAGATGTTTGGGTTGATTTCTGGTGTTTCAATTCTGTTCCATTGGTCTATCCATCTGTTTCTGTACCAGTACCATGCTATTTTAATTACAACTGCCCTGTAGTATGTCCTGAAATCTGGTATTGTGATGCCTCCGGCTTTGTTTTTGTTGTACAAGATTGTTTTAGCTATTCGAGGTCTCTTGTGCCTCCATATAAATTTCAGCACCATTTTTTCCAGATCTGAGAAGAAGGTCTTCGGTATCTTGATTGGTATTGCATTGAATCTGTAAATTGCTTTTGCGAGAATGGACATTTTGATGATATTGATTCTTCCAATCCATGAGCATGGAAGATTTTTCCATTTCTTGGTATCCTCTTCTATTTCTTTCTTTAAGGTTTTGTAATTTTCATCATAGAGATCTTTAACGTCTTTGGTTAAGTTTATTCCAAGGCATTTGATTGTTTTTGTAGCTATTGTGAATGGGATTGATCTTAGAAGTTCTTCCTCAGCCATGGCATTGTCTGTGTATACAAAGGCTGTTGATTTTTGTGCATTGATTTTATATCCTGCTACTTTGCCAAACTCTTCTATGAGTTCCAATAGTCTCTTAGTAGAGTCCTTTGGGTCCCCTAAATACAGAATCATGTCATCTGCAAAGAGGGATAGTTTGAGTTCTTCCTTCCCAATTTGTATCCCTTTAATTTCTTTTTCTTGCCTAATAGCTCTGGCTAGAACCTCCAGAACTATATTGAATAGCAGTGGTGAGAGTGGGCATCCCTGTCTGGTTCCAGATCTCAGTGGAAATGCTTCCAACTTTTCCCCATTCAATAGGATGTTGGCTGTGGGTTTTTCATAGATTGCTTTGATTGTATTGAGGAATGTTCCTTCCAAACCCAGTTTGCTTAGAGTTTTCATCATGAACGGGTGTTGTATTTTATCAAATGCTTTCTCGGCATCTATTGAGATAATCATATGGTTTTTCTTATGCAGTCTGTTAATGTGGTGTATCACATTGATTGTCTTGCGCACATTAAACCATCCCTGCATACCAGGGATAAATCCCACTTGGTCTGGGTGGATGATCTTTCTGATGTGTTGTTGCATTCTATTGGCGAGAATTTTATTGAGGATTTTTGCATCTATGTTCATCAGGGATATTGGTCTGTAATTCTCTTTCAGTGCTGCATCTTTCTCAGGCTTAGGAATTAAGGTGATGCTGGCTTCATAGAAAGAATTTGGGAGGACTCCCTCTTCTTCGATTGTTCTGAATAGTTTGAGAAGAATTGGAGTTAGTTCTTCTTTAAACGTCTGGTAGAATTCAGCAGTGAATCCATCTGGTCCTGGGCTTTTCTTTGTTGGGAGGGCCTTTATTACTGTTTCAATGTCTGTCTCAGTTATGGGTCTGTTTAGGTTTTCGATGTCTTCCTGGTTCAATTTAGGCAGGTTGCATGTGTCCAGGAATCTATCCATTTCTGATAGGTTTCCCTGTTTGCTGGCATACAAGTCCTTGTAGTAATTTCTGATGATTCTTTTTATTTCTGTGGTGTCTGTTGTTACATTTCCTTTTTCATCTCTGATTTTATTGATTTGGGTCTTTTCTCTTCTTTTTTTAATTAGTTGGGCCAATGGGGTGTGAATTTTGTTTATTTTTTCAAAAAACCAGCTCTTCGTTTGGCTGATTTTTTGTAATGTTTTTCTTGATTCAATTCTGTTGATTTCTTCTCTGATTTTAATTATTTCTCTTCTCCTACTAGATTTGGGTCTGGTTTGCTGTAGGTTTTCTAGATCCTTGAGGTGAATTGAAAGCTCATCTATTTGGTGTCTTTCCAATTTCTTGATGTAGGCACCTATTGATATAAACTTTCCTCTTAACACTGCTTTTGCTGCGTCCCATAAGTTTTGGTATGTTGTGCTGTTATCCTCATTTACTTCCAGAAAGTTTTTGACTTCTCTTTTGATTTCTTCTATGACCCATTGTTCATTCAGGAGCATGTTGTTCAATCTCCATGTGTTTGCGTATGCTCTAGGGATTCCTGAGTTGCTAATTTCTAACTTCATTCCTTTATGGTCTGAGAAGCTGCATGGTATGATTCTAATTCTTTTGAATTTGCTGAGACTTGCTTTATGGCCTAGTATGTGGTCAATCCTAGAGAAGCTTCCATGTACTGCTGAGAAGAATGTAAAATCTTTAGCTGTAGGATTGAAAGTTCTGTATATATCTGTTAGATCCATTTGGGCTATAGTGTCGTTTAAATCTACTGTATCCTTGTTGATCTTCTGACCAGATGATCTGTCTATTTCTGAGAGTGGAGTATTGAAGTCCCCCAGTACTACTGTATTGGGGTCTAAGTCTCCCTTTAAGTCCGTTAATAAATCTTTTAGATAAACTGGTGCCCTGTAGTTAGGTGCATATACATTGATAATTGTTATATCTTCCTGTTGAATTGATCCCTTAATCATGATATAGTGTCCCTCTTTGTCTCTCTTAACAGTTTTTGTGGTAAAGTTTCTGTTGTCCGATATTAAGATGGCTACGCCCGCTCTTTTTTCATTTCTGTTGGCATGGTATATCTTTTTCCAGCCTTTCACTTTCAGTCTGTATGGATCTTTGTTGGAAAGATGTGTTTCTTGTAAGCAGCAAATAGATGGGTTTTGTTCCTTAACCCAATCAGCCAATCGGTGTCTTTTAACTGGACAGTTCAGGCCATTCACGTTCAAAGTGACTAATGATAAGTGGTAACTTTGCCCTGCCATTTGCCAAAGATAAGTTCTAATATATGCTTTGAATTCCCTGTGATCTTTTGCTGTGAGGTTTCCTTCCTTGGTTTCCTTCCTTTACCTTCTTTCATATTGATGACCGTGTTTCTGTGTTTCTGTGTGTAACACATCTTTAAGCATCTTTTGCAGGGCTGGACGAGTGGCAACAAATTCTTTCAATTTCTGTTTGCAATGAAAAGTCTTTATTTCACCTTCATTCACAAATGATAGCTTTGCAGGATATAATATTCTGGGCTGGCAGTTGTTCTCTCTTAGTACCTGGGCTATATCTCGCCATTCCCTCCTAGCTTTTAGAGTTTCTGATGAGAAGCCAGCTGTGAGTCTGATTGGAGATCCTCTGAGAGTAATCTGACGTTTCTCTCTTGCACATTTTAGGATCTTTTCTTTATGTTTCACTGTGGAGAGTTTAATTACAACGTGTCGTGGTGAGGATCTCTTTTGGTGGTGTTTATTAGGGGTTCTGTGGGCTTCCTGTACTAGGATTTCTGTGTCCTTCTCCAACCCTGGGAAATTTTCTGCTAATATTTCACTAAAAAGTCCTTCTAATCCTTTCTCCCTCTCCATGCCTTCAGGAACTGCTAGAACCCGAATGTTGGGTTTTTTAATAGTATCCTGAAGATTCCCGACAATATGTTTTAGATTTCTAATTTCCTCTTCTTTTCTTTGGTCTGACTGTATCCTTTCCTGTGCTCTGTCTTCTAAGTCCGATATTCTCTCTTCTGCTTCACCCATTCTGTTTGTAAGGCTCTCTATTGTGTTTTTCATTTGATCTATTGAATTCTTCACTTCAGTCACTATCACAGTTTCCTGTTGTACTAGTTGTTTCGTTTCATTTTGATTCCTCCTTAATATTTCATTTTCACGAGAGAGATTTTCTATCTTGTCCATTAAGGATTTGTGTAGTTCCAGAATTTGTTTTTGAGAACTTCTTAATGTTCTTATCAATTTTATGAGATCTGCTTCTTGCATTTCTTCTATCTCATCATCTTCATAATCTTGAATTGGGGTGTCTTTTTCATTTGAGGGCGTCATGGTGACTTCCTTGTTTTTATTACCTCGGTTTTTGCGTTTGTTATTTGGCATATTGGAGATATTTGGTTTCTTCACTGTGGTGTTTTTTCTTGTTATACTATGACTCTAGATTAAGTGGACTATCTGTGTTTGATGGAGCCTTAGGGCTTGAGATGGGTGTGGCCTGAGAGCTCTGTTTGGTGTGCCAAAGGTGACACTCCCAGGTTAGGCGTGGTAAATCTCTCTCTCTCTCTTTCTTTCTTTCTTTTTTTTTTTTTGATTCAAAAGGGAAGTAATTCCGCACAGCTGAACGAAGTTGGAGGTAGTTAGCAGGCAAATGATATACCCACAGGAGCCAGAGATCGGAAGCTCTTTCCCAAGATCCCCACAGGGAATCTGTTCGGCCCTCAGAGTGGGCTCAAATTCTCCTTCAGCCTCCCACTGGGTTGCCAAAGTTACGGAATTGTAGCGTCTCTGGAGAGTACTCACGTGAATTCCGTGAGTTCTCTCCCCCACCGTCTCTTTTTTCACAGTCTCAGTTCAGTAGCACCACAAATTTACTAGGTCCTAATCTCCTGTTAATTCGCCCCACCCAGAGTCAGGTTTTTCTGCTAGGCTCAGGGCCGGTGCAGACCTGAGGTCGCTCTGCTTATGACGTATGTCCAAGATGGCGCCTGCTCTTTGTCTTGCTCACCCTTGAGAGGTGAGCAGAGAGAAACCCGTGTCCGTACTTGTCACCCTTTTTTTTTTTTCTCTCTCTCTCTTCCAGTTAGCCTTGTGAACTTCCCCCCCCGGGGGTCGTTCCCTCTAGTCTCCTCTCTCCGCTTGCCTGCCGGTGTCTCGGGCTATTGAGGTTCGGCTCACCTCGCGTTCCAGCGCTAGTGTGTTGAGTCTGCCGCTGGTGTCCCGAACTGTGGGCTCCCACGCTCTCCACGCAGGTCCGCTGTGAGTCACGCGTTCCGGAAGAGTTTCTTCTGCTGTTTCCTCCCCTACTCTTCCTTGAACCTGCAGTATCTCCACTTTTATTAAACTATCTCTCCCCAGACTATCAGTGTGCTCCCTTCCTATTCCGCCATCTTGCCGGAAATCTCGATAAAGATGTCTTAATGCTCAGTAACAGGAAAAGCAAGTCTGTCTGTCTATCTATCTATCTATCTATCTATCTACCTATCTATCTAATCTTTCTATCTATCTACCTACCTCCCTTCTTCTTGTTGCCTACTTACATATATACACATACTGTTGCATATTTATGTATATATGAATATGTATATATTATACAAGAAGATATGCAAAAGGCACATGAGCATGTGAAAAGACACTAATCTCATGGTGACAAGGGAAATGCACTTTCAAGCCACAGTGAGATGCTATTACACACCCACTAGAATGGCTACAATCAAACAGCACCTAAAGATGTGATGTATTGGTAAGGGCGTGGAAGAACTGTGTAATGGGGACACCAAATGGTCCATCAAAATTGGAAAATTCTTTCCCAATTACTGTAATATTAAACATGTATCTACCAACCAAACCTGCCATTCCTCTATGTGTTTTATGAGAAAAAAAAAGCATACTACAAAGTCTTAAAAATACATACATGTTTCTAGTACTTCATTCATAGTAGCCCCAATTTGAAAACAACTCTAATGTCCATTAAATAGCGAATGAACAAATGGTGTCTTTCTCTATGATGGGCCAATATTCAGTAACAAACAAGAATGAACTACTGAGAAATGCAATATTATGTATAAACCTCAAAAATATGACAAATGAAAGAAATCAGATGTTAAGGACTGTTGTACTGCGTGTTTTCACAGACAGAATTTTGAAAACAAAACTGTAGCTACAGGAAACATGAATGGTTGCCAGGGGTTGGAGTAGGGTTCTAGAGGAGGTTACAGAAAGAAATTTTGGGGTTTGAAACACAATGCTCCATGTCCTGGTGGTGCAGTGGCCACACAACCGTGTACGTGGTGCATTATAATGGGCTGCATGCAGACAGCTCCTGATTTTTTTTAAGTAGGTGAGTTGTATTAATGCACTTTTGACTTAACAAGTTTCAAGTTAACAATGGTTTTTATTGGCATACAACAGCTTTGTAAGTGCAGGAGCATCTGTCTTTAAAAACAATGACATCTACTCGCTGAATGTGAGTTATATAGCACCATGAAGAGCACTGGGAAGCCACCTGCCTGGCCGTCTGCAACGCCAGCATCCCCTGTGAGTGCTGAATTGAGGCCCTGCTGCTTCGCTTCTGATTGCTTCCTGTTAATGCACCCGGGAAAGCAGTGGAAGATGGCCCAAGCGCTTGGGTTCCTGCCACCCATGGGGGACACCCAGGTGCAGTTCCAGGCTCCTGGCTTCCACCTGGCCCAACCTCAACCATTTGGGGAGTGAACCAGCGGATGGAAGATCCTCTCTCTCTTTCTCTCTCTCTCTGTCTTTCCCTGTCTCTGTAACTCTAACTTTCAAATAAACATTTTTTAAAATAAAACATCCAGGGGAAAAATATATAAAAGTATGTCAATTTCAATAGGAACCCAAATAATAATTTGACAGCTATGATCAATATTTTTTAATTGTGACATATAAATGACCATATTACACAACTTTTTAATCCAAATCATTGGTTTTTCACATGGCAGATGTTAAATGGATATTCATTGAATGAATGAGTGAATGAGTCATCATTATATTAAAAAAGGAAACAATCAACATGGAAGAAACAATGGTGCCCCATAAGTGGTGCATCCTGTGAGGTGTCCTTGTTAACAGTGCAAATGGCGGCACAGGTTACTGCAGGGACATTTGCTGGGAGAACTTGGGTCCCGTGCAGCTTCTGCTTGTCCTGCAAAGGTTCAGCATTTGGATTCTCTGATTAGTGCACTTTTTATGTTGCTCTACTGCATCACTTTTTCTTTTTAAAGTTACTTTCTTGGAGATTGCTTTTCTTTCATTTTTTTTAAACTTCTTTATTTATGCCTAATTTCCATCTTAAGATTTGTTTTCTTAAAAATATCTATCTATGGTTATTCTTTTTTTCTGACTACTTCTTGGGTCCATCTGTTTTAAGCATATTAATTACTGTTCTTTTATCATCTGTCTATTATTTGAGATTTTTCCTTTAAATAAATAATGACTTTGATGATTTTTCCAAGTGGATTGTGATGTCTCCCCACATGCCAGCCCACACACTTCTTATGATGTTAATTTTTTGTTCTAGTTCATGAAGTCAGAGACTAATGACCTGACTGATTTCTGCTTTTCATAATTTAAAAGTTTTCATTTAATATAAAAAGTACCTTTAAAAGCTCATGGAATGTGGGATTAAAAGACAAATTTATTTTGGTGGAAAGAGTTTTTGAAGTCTATGCAAAGTTTTTTCATCATATGCATACCTTTCTTGAAGACATTTTATACAGCTTTGTAAATGTTCCATAATTATCAAAATTTGGGGAATTTTTAAATATAATTTGGTATTAGTGTACAACAATACTACTGATTTTTTATGCTGACTTTGTGTCCTATAATTTCGTTTAATTCATTTATTAGTTCCAATAAATTTTTGGTGGAATTTTAGAGGATTTCTTTTTTTAAAACTTTTTTTAAAGATTTATTTTATTTGAAATGCAGTTAGAGAGAGAAAGGTAGAGACAGAGAAAGATCTTTTTTCCACTGGTTCACTTCCCAAATTGCCCCAGTGGCAGGAGCTAGGCCGATTCAAAGCTAGGAGCCAGGAGCTTCTTTCTGGTATCCCATGTGGGTGCAGGGGCCTAAGGACTTGGACCGTTTTCCACTGCTTTCCCAGGCCATTAGCAGAGAGCTGGATCAGAAGTGGAGCAGCCAGGACTCGAACTGGTGCCCATATGAGATGCTGGCACTGCAGGCCCACTGCACCACAGCATTGGCCCAGGGGATTTCAATACACAAGGTCATCTCACATACAAACAGTGACAGTTTAACTTTCTTCTTTCCAATTTGGATGCCCTTTATTTTTTCCTCTTGCCTAATTGCTCTGGCTAGGACTTCTCGTAATACATAAAATAAACACAATAAAACTAGGCATCCTTGCTTCATTTCAGATCTCAGAGAGAAAGATACCAAAATTTTCCCATTCATTAGGATGCTATATATGGTTTTTATTATGATGAGGGACATTCCTTCTATTCCTACTTTGTGCAGAGATTTTGCCATAAAGTCATGTTGGATTTTATCAATGCCTTTCCTGCATTTATTGAGATGATTATGATTTTTCCCCTTCACACTCTTGATTTGGTGTATTGTGTTTACTGACTTGTGTATTGTGATCCATCTCTGGAATGAATCCCCTGTGGTCATGTTCTATCATCTTTTGAATCTGCTGCTGTGTTTGGTTTGCAGTACTTTGTTGAGGGATGTTGACTGGTCACACTGTTGTTGAAGTGTCCTTGTCTGGTCTTGGTGTCAAGGAAATGCTAGCCTCTTAGGTTGAGTTTGGAAGAGTTCCCTCTTCTATTTTTTTTGGAATTAAGAAGAATTGATGTTTATATTCTTGAAGTGTTTGATAAAATTCAGCAGTGAATCCATCTGGTTCTGGGCTTTCTTTGATGGGAGACTTTTATCACTGATCCAATCAAACCACTCAATATTGGTCTTGGTTTTCTATTCATGATCTAATCATAGTGAGGTGTATGTGTCCAGGGATTATCTGAAAAGGAACTCCTTAAAGCCACATCATTTCCAATGGGTACAAAAATATAAAATACCTAGGAATAAATTTAACCAAAGAGGTAAAAAGCATCTACAATGAAAATCATTATAAATGATGAAAGGAGTTGAAGAACACACAAAGAAATGTAAATATATCCCATATTCATGTACTGGAAGAATCAATATTGTGAAGGTATCCATGCTACTCAAAGCAATTTACATATTTGATGCAACCCCTATCAAAATATAAAATTTCTCTTTGAGCTAGAAAACAACACCACTAATATTTGTATGGAAACACAAAAGGCATCAAATAGAAAAAGCAGTCATAGACAAACAAAACAAAGCAATGTATATCATACTACCTAACTTTAAAATACATTACAAATCTATAGTAATTAAAATCGAATTTGGTGTTGGCATAAAAGCAGATATATAGACCAATGTAACATAATAGAGTCCCTTGAAGTAAGTGCATGAATTTGCAATCAAACAGTCTTTAACAAAGGTACTAAGATCACACACTGAAAAAAAAATGGTCTTCTCAATAAATGGTATTGGGAAAATTTGATATCTACATGCAAAAGAATGAAACTAGAACTTTATCTCTCACCAGGTACAGAAATACGCTCAAAAAGAATCAAAGATCTAAAAGAAAAGCCTGAAACTTAAAAAGTACTGGAAGAAAGAAATAGGGAAAATGCTGCAATACATCAGAATAGGCAAGGACTTTAGGGATCAGATACCAAATGCACAGGAAAAAATGGGCAAATGGGACTTCATCAAGCAACTTCTGTGCAGTAAAGAACCATTGAACAAAATGAAGACACAATCTACAGAAGGAGAGAAAACGTTTACAAGTTATATACCTGAGAAGCTGTTAATAACTAGAATATATGAGGGACTCTATAACAACTTGATAGCAAAAACAAAAACAGAAACAATTCAACTTAAAAAGGAAAGTACATCTGAACAAGTGTTTCTCAAAGAAAGATGTACACATAGCCAACAAGTTGGTGAAAAATGCTCAATATCACTAAACAGGGAAATGCAAAGCAAAGCCACAATGAAATGTCCATCACTCCAGTGAGATTGGCTACTAACAAGACAAAAGATAGCAAGTGCTGAGGAATATGTGGAGAAAGGCAACACCTGCATGCCATTGGTGGTGATAGAAAAATTAGAACAGCCATTTGGAAAACAGCATGGAGGCTGTTGATGAAATTATCTTTCTTTCTGAAGTCAGCTTCCCATCCTACTCTGCACAGGTAGTCCCATGGGTTTAGTGTTTACAGGTGCTCTGCAATAAGACATTGGCTGTTCTGAGTTTGACCTCACTATTCCCTGGATCCCACATCTATCTAAGGACACAAGAAGATGTTTGTCAATACTGGGCAGGAGGGAAATGGCCACAGTCACATCACACCCCACATCTGCTAGAAACCCAAGTGAACTGACAACACCGAGCATTAGCGAAGATGAGAGGCAGTTAGAACTTTCCGTATACGCTGGTGAGTACTAAAATGATACAGCCACCCTGAAAAGTAGTTTAACTGTTGATTATGTTAGACACAGGCTTGAAATATGAGGGAGCTCCAGGGTCACAGAAAATTCACATTATGATCTCTACATCCTATTTTTCTATGAACTTTTGGAAACACTCTTGTATGATCTCATTTCTATGGATTTACTCTACAGAAAATGAAAGCTCATGTTTATATGAAAGCAGGTGAACAGATGCTTGTAGCAATTCTATTCGTAATCATCAAAAATTGGATACTCCATTGTGCTACTCATTGAATTACTTCCAAAGAAAATGTGCATTTGAGCTAAGTTTTCAGAGTCTGTGCCTTCTGAAAAATCTTTATTCTTCCCTCTCACTTGACTTAGAATTTGCCTGGTTAGGTCCACATTCTTTTCCTATAGAATCTCTGGTCACTGTTCCACTTAGTTCCTGCTTGAAGTGTTGTTGATGGAGTATTGTTTGGAACTGATATGAGGGAGATTTGGGGGATGTAGTGAACAATGCTCTTCTCTCCTCTTTCTGCATTATAATTCAGTCTCTGACATCTCCTGAACCACAGGGCTACTGAGATCTACAGCGGTTGTTTGGTGTGGTGAGTCTTTGGAATATAATGGACCCAGCAGGGAGAGTAGGAACTGGAAAAGTGACCGAGCAGTGGTCGTGGAGCATAGGAGGAGCATAGGAGTGTCTGATAGTTCCTTGGGGAACAGGTCAGTGGATATTCTTGAAGGAATAAGTGTCAGCAGGTGGGTCACCATGAAGCCAAGAGTGCATTAGAAAATCAAAGAGGAAGAAATTGGAGTACTTGGTGGCATGTGACACCTGCATTTATTCTCCAAGTCATCAGGAAGCTCACCAGTTATCATGTCTTTTGCCATCCACACAATTCCTGGTGTTTAGGTTGTACCAAGAGATCCCAGAAATCAAATAGGAAGTATCCTTTGGAACAGTTAGTACAGGAGGAGATTGGTGAGTATTTTTATTAATAAAAATTATGATGTTTAAAAATTACCTTTCAGGGACCAGCACTGTGGTGTAGTATGTTAAGCCACTTCCTACATTGCCAGCATCTGATATGGGCTCTGGCTCCTGTCCTGGTTGTTCCACTTCTGATTCAGCTCTCTGCTAATAGCCTGGGAAAAACTGCAGAATGTGAACCAAGTGTTTGGGCCCCACCACTAAGTGGGAGACCTGGAAGAAGCTCCCAACTTCTGGATTCAGCCTGGCCCCAGCCTTGGCTGTTGTGGCTATTTGGGGGAGTGAACCAGAAGATGGAAGACTCCTCTCTCTCTTTCTCTTTCTTGCTTTCTGTAACTTTAATAAATAAATAAATCTTTTAAAAATTATTTTTCAGATTAAACATGATTTTGAGCTAAAGTAAATAAATGAGAGAAATACCACTATTGTGATTGAACTGGTATTGTCACACATCAAGAGCAAGAGTTACCTAAGTGAATAGAAGGACAAAAAGTAAAAAGATAGCATAGACTTGTTGGAAAACATAGGAAACACAAGGTACAAATCTTGGAAATCTAACGTGTATGCAAAATGTTGTGCGGAAAGGAGCAGCCAATTTAAAGCAAGCTATCAGTAAACACAAAACAAACCAAACACATCAGTTGTCAGAAACAAGGAAACTCTGAAGGCTTAAAGTGCTTACCAAGTTGGAATAAGCTGTATGAACACACAAACATATCTAGACTTGCTAAGATTCTTGATTTTTACAGAGGAATAAAGATTTGTACACGCTTCCCAAGTAAAAAGCACAAGCTAGTGACATCAGACTTTTCACCCATAGCACTGGGAGCTAGAAGACAGTGGAATTTTGTCTGTGGGTATGCTGGTATGGCCTTCTCATTCCAGCACAGGTAAGGGAGAGAAAGAATCTACAAAATAAAATTTCTATGCCCAGCATGCTTAATAGTGTGAAAGAAATGAACATCAGAATTTAGAAAGTGCATTACTTAAGCATTCCACCTGAGGATAATAAAAACGTTTTAACAAGACAAAGACGAAGGTGGGTTTTTGGCCTAGTAGGTAGGTCACCAGTTAGGGTGCCTGTGTCCCACATGAGAGTGTGGGGCGTCAGTGGTCAAGCCCTGGCTCTGGCTCCTGCCAAAGCAGACCCTACTGGCATCAGTGATGCCTCAAGCATTTGGGCTTTTGTCACCGATGTGGGAGACCTGGATTGAGTTCCTGGCTCCTGGCCTTGCTCTTCATTCCTTTTGGCCACTTTAGATATTTGGGGAATGAACCATCACATGGGAGCTCTCTATATAGCTGTTTCTGTGCTTCTATGTTTCAAATAAATTTAAAAAAACATAATGATGAGGACAATGAAAGGAAAAGCATGCACATATCTTTAAATTTAATCATGTTGGTAAAGTGAAAGGCCCATAAGATAATGGAAAGTCTAATAAGTAAACTGTTTTAACAAATTCTACAAGGAAATTAATATGAAGAGAAAGCAGAAGAGAAATAATATTAAATATCATATAATGTGGCATCTAGCACAACAGTTAAGATTCTGCTTTGAACACCTGTGTCTTGTATTGGAGTGCCTGGGTTTGAGTCTTGGCTCAACTTCTGGTTCCAGCTTCCTGCTGCACACCCTGGGAAGCAGGAGGTAATGGCTCAATTAGTTGAGTTTCCTTCAGCCACTAGGGAGACCCAGATGGAGTTCCTGGATCTCTGTTTCTGTCTGGCCCAGTCTTATCTGTTGCAGGCATTTGGGGAGTTAACCAGTGGAAAAGGGGTCTCTCTGTGTCTGTTTTTTTGCCTCTTCTCTTTCTCTCTCTCTCTGCCTTTCCAGCAAGTAAAATTAAACAAAGAAAAGTAATAAAGATCATTATAAGGAGCAAGAAGAAGGCATGGGAAAATTTAGAGGAAGCCAAAATATTCTACAGCTTTCATATTTTTATTTTTTAAATATATTTTATTTAATTAATATAAATTTCCAAAGTACGACTCATGGGTTACAATGGCTTCCCCCCCATACCGTCCCTCCCACCCACAACCCTCCCCTTTCCCACTCCCTCTCCCCTTCCATTCACATCAAGATTCATTTTCGATTATCTTAATATACAGAAGATCAGCTTAGTATACCTTAAGTAAGGATTTCAACAGTTTGCTCCCACACAGAAACATAAAGTAAAAATAATAGATGATTCATTAAATAAAAGATAAAAAAAAATAGATGATTTTTTTTAAATGATGATGAAATCAGATCAGACCTATTGTCATGTTTAATCCCAGTGAGAGTCAAGTTGGGAATTGATAATTTCTTTTTTTTTTTTTAACAGAAGATCAGTTTAGTGTACATTAAGTAAAGATTTCAATCGTTTGCACCCCCATAGAAACACAAAGTGAAATATACTGTTTGAGTACTCGTTATAGCATTAAGCCTCAATGTAAAGCACATTAAGGACAGAGATCCTACATGAGGAGTAAGTGCACAGTGACTCCTGTTGTTGACTTTACAAATTGACACTCCTGTTTATGGCATCAGTAATCTCCCTATGCACCAGTCATGAGTTTCCAAGGCTATGGAAGCCCCTTGAGTTCTCCGACTCTTATCTTGAGATGGGAGAAAGTGGGACATCATGGTAGAAGAAATGGTTCATCTCAATGAGTAAATAATTGGTAATTCACTTTCAAATAGTGGTAGGACCATGTGTGTATGAGTAAAGGAGTAGGAGAGGGAACATTAGCTCTAAATAGAGACCAAAGTACATTAGAATTAATAATAGTAAAGGCAAGAGTGAAATGAATGGCATCATGATTATACTAGCAAAATAAGGAAAGGGAAGCAGATGCAACAAGCAAAGACCATAACGTTAGGAGGAGGAATGAAAACCAGGTGTATAGTGCCTACTCTAAATGTAAATGGACTAAATTCCAGCAGTTGCTGGAATGGAGATCAGCAATTCTGAGGGCTAAAATCAACCCCCAAGTCTATCTGTTCACTATTTTCAGAATCATACTTTAAAAAATTAAGAAAAGTTGAAAAAATAGAGATGGTGCTCATGGTTTTGAAGACTCAATATTTTTAAGTGTCTTTTTCCCCCACCAAAATTGATTTGGGAATTCAATGTAATTAAATCCTGAATGTCAAAATTCCTGTGTGTTTATTTTTGTGGGACTTGACAAACTGATTTGGCATTATATGGAGGAAAATAGAGTGCCAAGTATTCTCAAGACATTCTCAAAGGCAAAGAATATCATGTGAGGATTTGATATATTTATCTACCCATAGCCAATATCATACCAGATTTATAATAAGCCTTTGATATGTGGAGGATCAGTGTACTCAAATAGAAAATTCACAAATGGATGCATTACTGTAGAGCAATGGAGTAAAGTAAATTTTAAAATAAATGATTCTAGACCAACATCAAATGCATATGGAAACAAAAATTGGAATTTGATCCTTACTTCACACCACCCACAAAAACCAACTTTAAGTGAAATACAGAGCTAAATATGAAAAAGCAAAACTATACAGTTTTTAGAAGAGAGTATCAGAGCATATGTTTGAAATATTTAGTGTAGGAAAATATTTCTTAAACAGACACAAAACATTCTAATGATAAAGGAAAGAGATTGATAAATCTTACCACATTAAAATTTGCAAGTTAAACATCTGAGGCTACTTCAAAAGATTTGTGGGAAAATGGGATTAAAAGATAAGTTCATTTTAGTACAAAACATTTTGAAATCCATGTAATGATTTTTTTCTTAATACACATTTTCTGTGAAATTTTTGAACACCTTCACACTATACAGAATTTAGAAGCTACAAAGTGGGAGGCCATATTTGCAACACATGTGGCTAACAAATAATTTCTACCCAGAATATGTAAAAACATTCTTACAAATACAGATACCAAAAAGACAGATGACCTAATGGAAAAATGAACAAAAGATTTGAAAGGACATTTTTTAGAGAAATCCAAGTAGATGATAAGTATATCAGAAGTTAACTGCATTACTAGTTTTATTATTTTATTTCTGTTTTTTGATTTTCCGTCTTTTCTTTTTGTTTTGCTGTTATGCATTACTAATTTCAGAAATGTGGCATATTCTAGGTGCTTGGTGTTTTCTCAGTCTGCCTTAACCACTTCCATGAGCCTCTGACACCAGGCCCAGAACAGAAACTTTCCTTGGGGACATTTGTTGAACTCAGCTGATGGGTTTTGAGTTGGTAGGTGGGTGGATGCTGGGAAAAGGGATGAGCAGGGAACCATCTGGAAGCTTCTCTGAATACAGTCTTCTAATTAATTTCTTACTGATTGTCCCTGACCCCTCTCCTGGCCTTTGGAAGTTCCTTGGATTTCTTTTTATCTTCAGCATAATTGTGGGCTGTATGAAACAGGTTCATCATGCACAGGTTTCTCTATCCCTTGCACAGGTCCAGGGAGACAGAATACTCACCCAAGTTAAGAGACACTGATGGGCAGTGAGAGGCAAGAGAACCCCAGGATTCGTGGGAAGCAAGCCCCCTGTGGCTCTGGAAACCTGTCCAGGGCGGCTGGTGTCCTGTTTGTATACGTGACAGGTCACTCTCCAGTTGAGGGACCCCTAGAGCCGGCCCAGGAACTGCTGGGATTGCTGAGCTAGAACACTGCAGCCCATCTTGACTGAGGAGTGGTGGGAACCGAGTGCTCTCCGCAGCCAGTTGCTCCTTATCTGAAGCCATTGCATTCCCAGCACAGTTACTCTCAGAACTGTAAGCCAAGAGCAGGGAAGAGCAGGACCAACCAAGGCCATCTGGGGATTTCTCCTGTAGACTGCATAAAACTTCTGGCTATAGCTTCATCTGCCCCTGTCGCTCTAGTCCCATCTGGTTTCTGTCTTCTAGAAATTCCTTACATGTTCTGTTTGCTAATCCACATGTTCCTGTTTTTGCAGTACCCATATAGTCTGATTCTTTATTAGTTTTATTTAAAGATAGTTTCCTATGACTTTAAGGCTGGAGCCCATTGTCTTCAATCATCCCTATATAAAGTCTCAGTTAATAAATAGTATCAGGAGTACACAAGGGGCCCTGGTCACACCCTGATTCTTTGAGCTTTATTTTGCTGCTCATCATGCTCATATAATTTTGTTCATATTTTATGCATTTTAAAAGAAGCCTTGTCTTTATGCACCACAATAAGAAAACACAGTGAGCATTTTGGTTAAAAATTATTATATACCACACTAATATCATATATAATAAACATCCTGAGATTGATGTCAGGAAGAACCTGCTTCAGGATCTTTCACAAGGATTCCTTTAAGGTATAATCAGAACTCAGGACCAGGTTGGATGCTGCTTGGGAAGCAATAGATACCTGGGTGTTTCCGGTGGCCAGAGCTGAGAAAGGAGATCTTATTGCCTGGATCTTGGAGAAACGATGGGTGCAAAGGAGACAGCAGCTTAGTAATGGGCTGGAGCCAGAGAAAAGCAGGGGTTTTTTTCTTTGAATTTTTTTTTTTGACAGGCAGAGTGGACAGTGAGAGAGAGAGACAGAGAGAAAGGTCTTCCTTTGCCGTTGGTTCACCCTCCAATGGCCGCCACGGCCAGCGCACCGTGCTGATCCGATGGCAGGAGCCAGGTGCTTCTCCTGGTCTCCCATGGGGTGCAGGGCCCAAGCACTTGGGCCATCCCCCACTGCACTCCTGGGCCAGAGCAGAGAGCTGGCCTGGAAGAGGGGCAACCGGGACAAAATCCGGCGCCCTGACTGGGACTAGAACCCGGTATGCCGGAGCCGCAAGGCAGACGATTAGCCTAGTGAGCCGTGGCGCCGGCCGAAAAGCAGGGTTTATAAGGATTACTGCAGGGATTTGTAGCCTCCTTCTGTCCACTCGGGGAAGGAAGAGATCCATCTGGTAGGGGACATGGAAAGTCCATCTTTCACTGATCTGGACAAAAATTCTTCAAACCGTTCATATAAAATGTGTATTGTGGAAAAATGGTGCACAGATTTCAAAATCTGCAACAGCATAAATTTATCTTTTAATTCCATGGACTTTTTTGAAGTACTTTCCTATTGTTGTACTAGTGGGGTTAATGTGTTAAGGGAACTGCCCTTACGTGATCTCTATAGCTGCTCTTTCCTGAGAAATGGGTGATAATTCTCCATGCACCTGAATGGGTAAGAATTTGCAAGATCCAGACTTGAAGGGAGAGTAGCAGAATGCTGATAGCTTGTTTGCAGGTCCAAGCTATGCCCTCCAGGAATTTAGCCAGTATCTCATTATCTCAATGGAGCATGTGTATCATTCTGCACTGAACCAGAACCTGCTGAGAAGAGAGTTATATCAAGTATCCCCTGACAACCCCAAGTGCATGCTCAGCCCACAGTGGACAGTGAATGCCAGTAGCATTAGGAATGTCAGGCAGGAAAGAATGGGATGCCTGATGGACACTTCAGATGTGTGGCTCCATGAATCAGCAGCCACCTTCTAGCCCCCCACTAAACCTACAGTAACATTGTGTTACCTACACATGCTTTGAGCAAGAAATAAAACAGGAACTGAGAAAGGTTCATGAAAAGGGGTGGGGAAGGAGGGCCGTGCCACAGGACAGAGATCAGCACAGGTGCCTGGGCAGGTGGTGGGACAAACATCCAGTGGGAGGAATTATAGGCACTGGCATGAGGAAGCCAGGAGCCTCTCCCATGTCCCCTAGAAAGAAACAGAAAATCTTGGGGAAGGCGTTGGACTTCTTGCAGCCTCTTGAGCACCTATGTTGAATACTTCTTGTTGCTGTTAAAGGAAAAATGGATCTAGAAAGTCAAAGCATTTGGAAGCATGTATGTCACAAGTAGGATCACAGTTACAACGTTAAATTAAAACAAAAAGCTGTATTCGACATTCTCCACAGGGTGTATTCTAGCAATGGACAAGGATGAAACAGTAAGTAAGTGAAAACAAGAAAATGGTAAAAACGAGAGGATTTGTGCACAAACCACGGAGGGCGTGGCATCGAGAGGAGGGACGTGGTTTTCAATGAAGGAGGCCTCTGGAGAACATTAGGTAATGTGGGTGGGCTGATGGATTGGTCACCAGAATGACTGGAAGCCATTACTGGCATCGGCTGTTGCAGAATCAAAGAACCAAACCACTCGCGACGCATGCGCTGGTAGCCAGCAAGAAGGGTCTTGCTTACACGGCGGGTAACATTCTTGGCAAAAAATCCTGCTTAGGTATTTTCTTTTTTTCTCTCTATTTTCCTATATTCATATTTTCAAAATTATTTCCATGGCTCTATTCCCTTTATTAACATGAAAATGTACCTGGTGCATGATTTGAAATGTAAAATAAAATGATAAAACATCCATAAAGCAAAGAAGGAAAGAATCGTCTGCATTCTCCCTACCAGGAGAGACCCACTGTTCACAGCATGGCTGATACTGAGTTGGGATTTGGGAGAGGTGCAGGGCGTCCAGGCTCAGAGCCCCATTCTGCTTCATCTCCTGGCTCCAGGCACCTGCTGTTGAAAGTCAGAGTGTACTTTTTCACCCCATGTGCCTGGTTTTGGCCAAAACAAGGCAGAAGTGGTAACGAGTCGTCCCAAGCCTGGACTTCCAGAAGCCTTGTGTACTTTGTCTCACATCCTTTGGCCTCTGCTTCCCTGGTGAGAACATGTTTGGGCTGTGCTGTTGGGGCAGAGGAGGGGAGGGTTGGAAAAAAGCCCAGTCCCCTGCTGGCACCGTGGCTCAATAGGCTAATCCTCTGCCTGCGGCACCGGCACTCCGGGTTCTAGTCCCGGTCGGGGTGCCGGATTCTGTCCTGGTTGCCCCTCTTCTAGGCCAGCTCTCTGCTGTGGAGAGATGTGCAGTGGAGGATGGCCCAAGTGCTTGGGCCCTGCACCCCATGGGAGACCAGGAGAAGCACCTGGCTCCTGCCATCGGATCAGCGCGGTGCACTGGCCGTAGCAGCCATTGGAGGGTGAACCAACGGCAAAGGAAGACCTTTCTCTCTGTCCCTCTCTCTCACTGTCCAGTCTGCCTGTCAAAAAAACAAACAAACAAAAAACCAGAAAAAGCCCAGTCCCCCCAGGACCCCTGTTCCACAGATCAGAAGCTAAGGCAGGTTTTGGAGCTGAATCCCTGTCCTGAGGGGGACCCAGGGATGGCCTAGGGGAAAGGGTTGTTAGGATCCTCCAGAGCTCCCACAGATAGGAGCCTACTAGGGAGTGAGCAGAGTGGTTAGTGCAGAGTCTGCTTCTTACCCAGCCTCTGCCTGGTCTGGACCCCTGTGTGGTGCTGCAGGATATGTGGGGAGGGGGCGGGGAGCATTCTCCCGCAGCAGGGGTCCTTGCGATGGGCTCACCCCCCGCATACTAGGCCCTTTGTATCTGTGGGTTCCACATCTGTGGGGTCAACCTATGTCAGATCAAACATATCGAGAAAAACATTACATCTGCAGTGAACAGGTACAGACTGTCTATCACTATTCGGAGTACTCAAGTATCATTTCCACTGTGTTAGTTATGATCAGAAATTAGGGGCCATTTCAAGTCCCCAGGGTGTGGTCACAGCTTCTATGCAAATCCTACACCACTGAACATAAAGGACTTGGGCGTCTGTGCATTTTGGTACCCATGGGAAGTGCTGGAGCTGCTTCCCCATGGAAGCACAGGGCTGACTGGATTTGAACCCCTGTGGTGAGAAGGGCTGCCAAGTGTGGGCTGGGGTTGGGTAGCCTGAACTTGGGTGCCATGGTAGGTTTGCATACTATCATATTGCTTGTTCTGATGTGTGCCCTAGAGTTGGTGTGTGGCCTGGCACCGAGTGTAGCAGTCAATAGTTTGGACCCAGTGGGGTCACTTTTTCTGGAAGCATTAAGGGATTGCATGGATGGGAGACATCAGTGCACTGGAGAAATCCATGGAGGCTCAGTGCAGACACAGTAAAGGACCCCCAGCCCCCTCGGTGGTCATACATTATAATAGCCACTAGCTGGGTATGGAAACTAGAATTTAAGTTTAAAAAGCTCCATAAAATATTCAGTTCCTCCATCTCCCTGGCCACATTTCCATATCCACTCCCTGCTCCTGGGTGCTAACAGCAGCATTAGATTGGGACAGTGCCAACACAGAATGGCCAGCAGTGGCTCCCTCCCTCCACCACTGCTGGACAAAGGGAGAGGGACTGGATGAGCCCCCACTCCTGTGGTTTCTAAAGGGACAACGTCAAGGAAACACCCTCTCCTATGCTACTCCGTTAGAAAGAGACACCCAGAAGATTCTCCCACCTTTGGGTGCCCCAGCAGCACCAAACGTGGGCTCCATTGAACGCCACTATCATTCTAGACACCCACCCAAACCCACAGCCAGAAGCTCCCCATTTCGAAAAGTGAGATGCACGGACACCCCAGACACGAGCACAGGGCTCCCTGCGACATCCTGGCTGGGTATGTTGAGTTTCATCCAAATGTATTTCGAAAACAGTGGTTCCAGTTGTTGTCAACTACAGAACACATGGAGAATCCCAAGAGAAACAGATGTCAGATCTTCTGATAGCAGTAAAACACCCACCCCAAATCTTGTATTTATGAAAAGGCTTGACTAATAGAGGTTCTTGCAGTTAAGGAGAGAGGAACACACAGCGGATGGCATTCGGCTTTGGAAAAGAGTGGCGTGAGTGTCATTAAAAAAGAACTATGCCTTGCAATGTCTGTTATTTAGTTTTAAAATGAAAAATATTGACTAGTTAAACTTTATTAAGTGTAAAATTGGTTTTTAGAATGCTTTGGAATGGTGGCTACCAGGAAGCAAAACTAAACTTGAGGAGTCATTGAAAGCAGCTGCTCTGAAATTCGAAAAAAGAAAAGAAAGAAACTAGGAGAGGCCACCTTTTAGGGCAGGTCCAGGGTGAAGCCCTTAGGGTCTGTATGAAAGACTGATGTCAGTTCTGGGCCCAGCTTAGGGGACAGAACCTCAAGGTCTTTTCAGCCTCTCCCTCTTTGCTTACCTCCAGAGATTGATCCCTACTCTGCTGTCCCCCTGGACACCTCCCAGGGTGAGGTGCCCTTCATGACTCTGTTGAGCCCTGATCCTCTGCAGAACAGGGCTGTATGTGATTCTCTGTTCAGCGGTTAGTGTACCATCCCTTATAGCAAGGGCCACTGGAACAGGTGAACGGAGGAAGTGACACTATGGGTACATTTCAGCCCAGGTAAGAGAGTGAAAGCTGCTGCGACAGTTAGGATACAGTTTGAATACGCCTCCCACCGGCTCACACGTTGGATGCTTGGTCACCTGTGTGGCATTGTTAAGAGCCGGTGGAACCCTTAAGAATTGGAACCCTGGGAGCACTGGCCTAGGAGGTGTTGCAGGTGGCCCTCCTGGTGTTAGCTCTTGTGAGAGGGTTTTTATAAAAGATTGAGTCCTGTCCACCCCCACGCCCTGGCTCCCTGTCTCTCCAGGTGATCTCTCCCTTTTGCATGCACTGTTGCCATGAGACCCTCATCAGAGGCTGAACCAGTGGTGCCACCTGTTCTTGGAGTTTCAGCTTCCAAATCAATGAGCAAAACAAACCTCTTTTCTTCCTATGAGGCCTGCTTCAGGCATTTTACAACAGCACTGGAAAAGGGACTGGTGGAGTTGGAGGATTCTCTTGTGGGGGTTGGAGTTGGGTTGCAGGGTTTTCTTGGGATGCTGTGTGTTTACTGGCCTTCAGCCCTGCCCAGAGCTTTTCCTAATCATCCCATTCCAGATGACTGCCATGTCAAAGGTGCCATCAAGCCACTGCCTGGGCTCTATTGAGTCTGGCACTGAAGGGGGCTCATAGCAGTGACTTCGATCCTGGCTGGAAGCGTCACTGGCAAAGTCTTCCCACAGAAGCGTAGTCGACCAGAGAACTTCGGCCATGTGGTTCCATTGGCCATCTGCCACGTGTCCAGCTTGTACGCTCTCCATGTCACTCATCCCAGGGGAGGCTGGATCTTCTACCCTGTAAAGAACCAGGATTCCACAAGAGAAATTCTCCGTTTCTCCTGGGAACACCAATGACATGACCTACTGGTGCATTTTATGCATCTACTTTCCCACTTGCATGAATAGCTGGAGTAATACTTACCAACTTTCTACATTAAAGAAAAACAAGTCAGCACTTTATAAATACTGAATCATGCCATTATCTGCACGGGTTTTCTGTAAATACAAAAAGTTGATATTTGTCACTGAAACTATTCAGTGCAATTGGAAGGAGATAGATAATAGGGGGTAATGCCTCTTTTTCATTAACATTCTACAGAAGGAAAACACACACCCGTTACTCCCTTCATGAATCTGGCCACTGAAGGCTCATACATAATTGGGCTTCACATTTTCTTTTCATTAGCTGTGAACTCAATCCAGGCCACCCAAAGACCAAAGCCCAGAGCACAGGGACTTTTCTTGTCCTCTATGGCGACTGGCTCTTGAGAAGAAGAGGCAGCAGGCAGGGATCAGTCATCACTCAAATGAGGGCTGAGCCTTTAAGTGCTTGGTTCGTGCAGGGCTGTGTCTGCTGCAGGTTTCCTTGCTCAGCTCTTGCCCAGGGAGGTGCAGCTTCTGGGCTTTGACACCTGCCACTCCTCCCTGCACCACCCCTATGCAGCCTGTTCACCTGGGGAAGTGTTGGTGTTGCCTCCGAGGTGGGGCCGGTATACAGACCCTGAAGATGCACCCTGGAGGAGCCCCCACTAAAGACAGGCTCCAGGTGTGGCCATAGCTTCCTACTGCTATGGTTTGAATGTTTCCTGTTTTGGAAACTTAATCCTCAAGTTCATGTGTTGATGGTTTCCGGAGATGGAGCCTTTGGGAGGTGAGAGGAGTCCATGAGGTCACGAAGGTGAGGTTCTCGTGATGGAACTAATCGGTCTGTGAGAAGAGAAAGAGGGGCTGGATGAGACCCGTGATTACTCTGTCTCACCAGAAGCTGAGCAGGTGCTGGCACCATGCCCTTGGACTTCGCAGCTTCCAGAACTGGGGGCCAAATCAGCTTCTACTCTTCGTAGATTACTCAGCCAGTGGGATTCAGTTATACCTGCGGGAAATGGATGCACACTAACTGAGGATATCTTCCGAGTTGGGTAGCAAGCCTGGAGTGGGAGGGACAGAGAGCCGTGCAGCTCACAGCCTCCGTGGGGAGCAGAGCTGATGGACACACACAAGAGGCCTTGCTTCTCCTAGGGCCTTCCCCAGGTGTATGCTAGGCAGAGTCTGCTGGAGGAGCCCCAGAGTTGCCAACAGGACCCCACTGACTTCTCTTCCTGTTCTAACTCCCCTGTCTCCACCATCACTTCCTGGAGTCACCTCCTACCTGAACTACTTGCCCCCTTGTCTCAAAGCCTTTTTTTAGGGCAACCCTAAGCCAAGGCACCTGCACCTTGATCAATGAGGGCAGGTTGCTGGTAACATGGTGTTGCCTCTCTGCTCATGCTGCTCCGCCAAGAAAAATGGTTTTGTTCTGTTGTGTGCCCTCCAGGGTGGAGCCCTGCTTGTCTGGTTCTCTGCCCTGTTCCCAGCATGCCACACAGGAGTGCTCAACATATTGGAAATGTGCAAGTCCTATGTGGACCTGGGCTGGGGATGGCTGGGAGGCCCAAGGCATTAAGATCCCTTAAGCCCTCATCACAGTGGGGAACCCCGGGGCACAGGAAGGGTCCAATGACCAGGCAAGTGGCCAGGCCTCTGGAGCGCTTTCTGTTGGCTGTACTGACTCGCGCACAAGTCGGCAAGGGGAATCATCCTCCTTCGTGACCTTTACCCTCCAACCCTGCTTCTCACATTGTATGTGGCATGTCCCATCAAAGAGGCCTTTCTGGAGATGCTTGGGACACTGACACAGCTTTAGAGCCAGAACTCCTAACCAGCAATCCTGAGGGAGGCCACCCTTGGACATCTGCCTACCCACTGCACTGGCCCCCACGCACCCATTCTCTCCTTCCTCCCTTCTTTCCTCCGTCCCTCTTTCTCTCTGTCCCTCCAGCCCTCTCTTCCTTGGCTCTTACCCCCTTCTCTCTCTTTTTCTCTTCCTGCCCTCCCTCTTCTCTTTCCCTCCTCCTTTCTTTCCTCCTTTCCCCAAACCCTCCCTCTCTGCATTCTACCCCTCCCTCTCTCCTTCCTTCTCTCCTCCCCAGCCTCTGTCTTCCCCTCCCTCCTTTCTTCCTTCCTCTCCTTCCGTCTCTTTCCGTCCTGCTCTCTGGTGCTCTCTCCTGCCCCCAGATCTTGGCTCCCAGGCCCCTGTGTTGGCAGGAGCTGTGCTTACAGAAAGCCCTGGCTCTCCTGGACTCTTGGGATGGATCCTGTCTCATGGGATGGATCCCATCTCAACCGAAGTCCCCCTGGCGGGCGTGTGCCTGTCTCTGGGGAGTTCCCGGTGGTCTTCTTCAGGGAAAAAGGAGAGAGGGGACCAAAGCAGCCCTGAGGACAGCAGCGACCTCAGAGGGACTTCCCGGGGTGGGGGGAGCTGTTTCCCAGAAACCAGGCCAGAATCTGGTCCTGGGAAGGCAAAGGCAGTAAGCAAGAGGGCTCAGTGTGCACGCCCAGACCCCACCTCCTCTTTCTCCTGCTTCTCCTCTGCCCCCCCCCGCCCCCTCCACAGGGTCAAGGCCACCGCAGTAGCGCATTCTGCACGGATTGACTGTGCGGTGGGTGTGTGCCCGCTGGGAGCCGCCCGGGAGAAGGGCAGCTTCGCCTCACATTTGCTCAACATCTTAAACCACTTCAGGGGCTTGAGAAAACCCAGGTTGTATTTTGCCAAGCACGTTTCCCCTTCATTTTCATACCCAAGTGTATTCGGAAGGAAATGAAATCCATATGTTCCTGATCATCTATACTTAAATCATCAAAATATTGCCTTTTAGGGCTTTGTGTGTCAGGAAACCCTTTGAACCCTTTTTCACAGCGGTGCTCGCTGCCCCCTGCAAAGATAAACGGGAAGTGGAGATCTGCAGAGGGCATGGCTGCTGACCCCGGGGAGGGTCCCAGAGCCCCGCGCAGACCCTCCTGAGTGGGCGGGGCCGGGCGCGGAGGCCGCCCACTGCCGAACATCTGGGCTCCATCCCTGGCCCTGTCGTTGACTCGCTTTGGGATGTTGAGCACATTTAACCTCCTGAAGGCCTCAGCTTCCTCCGCAGTCAGTGGGAAACTCAGAGAAGGAGTTTGGGTGGAGAGGGAGAGCACACAGATTCTTAAGAGACATCAAGCGTTACGTGTGAGCCTCCACTCCCTGTAGCTCCAGTGTAGTTTATTTGATTTTAGGGGCATGTGCGCTTGCTGAATCTCTGAGGATGGCAAGAAATTGTTCATTTATTTGAAATAGTCTTTAAAGGAGGCTCCTCCTCTCCTAGAAATATAGGGCACACTCTTTTCCAATAGCTTCGTATTGCAATTTGTTGGAGTCGCTTTACAGTCATTGCGATGGGAGAGGAAGGAAGTGGGGGATGGAGGTGAAAATAAGAGCGGCCATCAACTGGGGGACTGGGGGCACTGGAGAATGAGCCCGGGGCTTTGTTATGCCTTTCTCTTTATTTGGGGTGTGGCTTTGAACATTGGAAGATGTTAAACATGAAAACCTGCAAGAAGAAGCCATGCCTCCCTGATAACAGGGGACTGTGATGACAATACCTTGAACATATGAAATCAGCAAATCTCAACGCAGCCATTTTCTGATCAATCGCCAGCACCAGTTCAGCCATTTATTTAAAGGTTGAACACTATGAAATTACATTTTTGTAGGTTATACAATAATCAATTTTTTTGGCAACTTCAGACAGTTCGACCTAAATAGCTCAATTCAACCCTTATGAGCCAAGCGCTGCAGCACATGGGCCCTGTGTTAAGGGAGAGGCGTAAAGTGCTGGCCCCTAGGGAATTCTGGGTCCAGTGGGTGGTGAGGCTGACAGAGCTGCTGCCTGAATGGACTCAAACTAAGCCGGGAGCATGGACAGCTACTTCCTCTCTGAGAAAGGAATCTTGGAAGTCGGGTCTAGAAAGATGGGTTTCATGCCACTGTTTTCAAAGCAATGACCTTCTTGAGCAAAGACCAAGAAATGAAGAGCCAATAAATGAAGAGTGAATGAATTATTTAATCCATAAATGGATCTGGGAATTCCTATTCAGAAAGAACCTGAAAAGAATCTTGGTCCAGTTTCAGAGCCTATTCATGGGAAGAACTTCATCTCTCTGAGTCAGTTTCTTCACTCAGAAAGAAGGGAAAGTAAACCTGCCCCAAGATCTTTATAAGAGGGACACAGCAGGTTAAGCCACTGCTTGCTACGTTGGCATACCAAATAGGAGCTCCTGGTTCGAATGCAGATACTCCACTTCTGATCCAGCTCCCTGCTAATGCCACTGGGAAAGCAGTAGATGATGGCCTGAGTGCTTTGTCCCCTGCCACCCACATGTGAGACTTGGATGGAGTTCCAGGCTCCTGGCTTTGGACTGTCCTAGCCCTGACTGTTGGGGACATTTGGAAATTGAACAAGCAGACGAAGGATCTCTCCCTCTCTCTCTTTCTCCCACCCTTTCCCTTCCTTTCTCTCCATCTCTCTGTCACTATGACTTGCAAATAAATATATAAAATGAATCCTTGTGGAGCTGCAGTAGGTGACCGTCTGGACCATTTCAGGTGCTGAGAGGATGGTCCAGGTCATCCACAGACCCAAGGATGAACGTGGTGTAGAGCAGGGGAGTTGTTCAGAGACAGGACAGAAAAGAGGTGTGGGGACCAGGTTCTGCAGTAATCAGTTGCAGGTTGTAGAGGAACATTTTTTTTTGAGTGTTCAGTGCTTTTTCCCACTTGGTAAGAGTTCAGGAGCTTCTCTTTGAAAATGATCTGCAATCCCATGCCTCAGTCTGATGGGCTGTCAATCAAAGTTTCTAACTTCTGTTAACCAAGTGGCAGGAGAAAAGCCCAACATGGGGCAACTGAGCTCTGCAACTTAAGAAAAAGCAGCCAGCCTCTCTGGTTGTCTTCTGCCTTGACTCCTACCTTCAGCTTTCACCAAGTGGCCAGCAGGCCTGCAGAGAAACAATGCAGACAGACCTTTGTCATGTAAAAAGCATGTCCAGAGCTGGCAGAAAGCACTAAAGCAGGAAGAAAAAACTATGGAAATCATTGATGGTGGCTCCAGGAGCACAGCCTTGGGGAAGATCCTGAGGCTGAAACTGGATTCGTTAGGAAAGAAGACCCAGGATTGATTAGTGATGTCTGCCTTGGACATAGAAACGTGGAAGAGTGGCTGGCCTATCATACACTTGACATTTCTACATCCTCCCATTTCTTTGTGTAAAGCACAGATGTTTCACTTCCCTATGGGAAGTTAAATTCCTTCAGGGACAGAGTATTGCTTCCAGAGCTCATGCAGTGGCGCATGGGGTTGGTGAACTGTGTGAAACACCGCATCTCCTAAATAGCACATTTTGTGAAGAAATGGAAGGTTCGTGTGTGTTCAGTAGCAATGAGTCTCCTGTGGGTAAGTCTCTTATCTGAGCCTGAGGGTTGTTGTAGGATTAAATGAGCTAATAAGTACATAGCACTTAAAGCTCAGAGCCCGAGCAGTCACAGGATCTTCCCGGGCTAGGAGCAGAGCTCTCACAGCTGCTGGGGGTGGGGGTCTCCTCCAGGAGTCTGTAGGACCTCAAACATGAAGCTGCAGGCCAGCCTCCCCCCGGGGCTTCACACAGAGTGGTTTATGGTCTTTCCTCAAGGTCCAACAAGCAGAGATTCCTTTAATGATTTGGCAAAGAGTCTCCGCTATGGCCTCGAAGACAGTAAATCTGCACAAATTCCTGCCTGCGTGAACTTTCCCCACAAAACTAGATGCACACCAGGGGAAAAAACACGTAATCCGGAGGACAAAAATCAAGGGTTCTTCTGTCTCATACAGCTGAGCGACATCCCAGGCCATTTGTCTGTGCAGGTTCACTTTAGATAATTATGAAAGAAGGAATCCGTGGAAAGCACACTGGGCAGGTTTGTTCTGAGAACTTTCAGGCAAATACATTGTCTTCTCTGTTTCCTGACTATGCAGCCAGTCGGATAGGAGGGTGCAGCCCAGGTCCATATCCACACTGAGGGCTGCGTCCCTCCTGAAAGGGAGGCATAGGTGGGGTTGGAGGATGACACACAAGAGTGCTTGAGTGGTCTTTGCACAGCATTGGAGACCAGAATGGGTGGGGCTGTTTCCTTCTCCCCAAGTCTTTCTGACCTCTGCTTGGCCTTGGCTATTTCTTGGCCATTCTGCAGTCAATATGCAGGCTAGATTATCAACCTGAAGCAAAAGAACTCATCCCAAGGAAGGTGGGAACTCCCAAGCTGCAGGAGTGTGCAGGTCTAGAGCCAGAGAACAGTTTGCCCGAGCCGTGCAGGGGCAGCCGCAGAGTGGAGGAGGGGAAGTAGACCCAGATCCTGACGCAGAGTCAGCTACAGCTGAGAGGCAGCCAGCACCACTGGGCGTGCCCATGGAGCACAGGCTCCACGCAGGTACTGTGTCCCAGGGAGGGCAGGATTGCAGAAACACCCTTGCCTGTACTCCAGGAGATGTTCACATCCCCAACCCAGCAATTGACATGTATCCAAACTTCTCGTTGATTAAAGCAACTAGCTGGCCATCTTTCCCTCTCCTCCCCAGACTAGCCTGGTTGTGTCCGTGTTCAGGGAGGGGTCCCGTCTGCTCCCCCTGGTGTCTTCCTGCTTGCTTTGTGTCTCCTGCTCCAAGAGGGCCTGAAACTGTTGTCCAGAGCCCTCCTCCATCCCAAGTGACATCTCATTTCTGGGTTAACAGTCCTGCCTAATGGCTGTGCCCTACAGAGAGGCCACCACCCCATCTGGTCCCACTCTACCACTGGGTGGGTGCCACTGAGTCTGACTCCTCTGGCCCAGTGGGGGCTGGCTTAGGGGGACACAAGTAGAGCACACTGAAGACTTTGGTTGAAAGATGTCATCCGAACATCTCCATTGTCTTATATACAGCTAAAGGCTAGTCATTTAGCCAATAGCAAGCTTGCCAAATGATGGTTGTTCAAACCCCCTTACTCTGTAGTTCTAAAATAGGCATCACCCTATGTAGAAGACTGTTGGGTATGGGTGTTGGGCAGGATGACCACAACACTTCCTGAGCTGGCACTGTGGTTTCCATAACAGTATATTGAGATAGAGGTTGCTCCATCTGCTTACAGATGAGTGAATCTAAGAGATATTAAGAAACGTGTAGACCCTGAACCCTGTCGGCCTTCATGCCTAAGCACGCTAACCCCCAGTACTGTTGGTATGAGATGGGAGTGGGCCGGAAGCACCAGCAGGTGTGGGGACAGCAAGGTGCAGTCTTTGCTCTTGGTGGCTATGACACTGCTATCAGGTTCAAAGAAAATCAGACTCCTTCTCCTTTTCTTTCTCAAAGCAAGGCACTTTCCAGTCAAGCCTATATTTCAATAAAGAGAGCGCAAGAGTTCAAAGACAGAAGAAAAAACAAGGCAGAGGGGCAGGCATTTGGCCCGTGGTTAAGATGCTGAATGTGCTGCCAGTGAAGACACCTGCACCCCACACTGGGGTGCCTGGGTTTTGATTCCAGCTCTGGTTCCTGACTCCAGCTTCCTGCCAGTGCACACCCAGGAAGACAGAGGCAATAGCTGAAGAAGTTGTGTTCCTGCCACCCATAGACGGGACCTGGATTGAACCCCAGCTCCTGGCTCTAGCACACGCAGCCTTGGTCATTGTAGTCATTTCAGGAAGGGAACCAGTGGTTTGACACACTCTTCTCTCTGTCTCTCTTTGTCTCTCTGTCTGTCTGTCTGTCTGTCTCTGTCTCCTTCCCCATCTCCCTATCAAAGAAATAAAAGACAACAAGGAAAAGAGGGTGAGAGACAGACCAAGCAGTGCAGAATCCCTGGTCTGGGCTTATTTTAGGACATTAGGTTGTATAATTTAAGGCAGACCCAGAGAGTCTGCTCCCTAGACAATGTCTGTCTCGTGGCTTCAGTTCAACAATTTTAACATAAACCATAGAGTGTTTTAATCTATTTCTTCTTTTCTGTTATTTCTATCTGGAGTGGCAAAACCCACTTCCCAGCCTATATCCAAGTGGTAGCCTTCTTAAACCCGACTTCAGTTCAAACAAGCCCCTCTTGGGTTCTTACTTGGTACTCCCCAGATTTAGGGACTTCCAGAGACTCAGACAGGGTGACAAGAGAGCCCAGGCAGCCCGGGGGGAACTCAGCCTTGGCTGGCTTCCTAGCAGAGAATGGCTTTTTGGGTATGTGCTTTCCTTTCTACCTTTGCCACACCCATCAGAACGGGGCTTCCATGTTAGAGCCGACAGCATCCTGGAGATTCAACTCACAGTGAGTTTAAGACAGTCACTGTGGGAATCAGTCCTGGTCCTTACTGGGTCAGAAGCAAAGGGCTGGCCAGCCCTCCTCAGTATCTCTAGAACTAGAGACTGCATCTCCCTCACTGCTCACAGCCACTCAGCCCTACAAAACAAAAGGATAATCGGAGAAGCGAGAGCTTCGTGTCAGAGCTGCATGGTACCACACTGGATAACTCCCAACTTTCCAAACTGTCACAGCTGAGTTTACACTGCTAGATGAAATGGATATACACAAATAATTCTGTTAATTGGAACTGCAAGTTTCCCCGCACGTCTTTATTGGTCTCTCACTCCTCCCACCTTGAAGTGTGGTGAACGCATGCACGTGGCTCCCTTGGGCAGCCAGCATCTCTCTGCTCCTGGGACAAGGTGACTCCCACATTTAGATGCTATGTCAGTGTCTGCTGATTGCCTACATGGACTAAAGGCTAAGTCACGGCTTTAAATTCTGTTTATTTCAAAAGCCGGAGTTACTATTATGATTTTTAAAGCAAATGATTACCCAGCTTTTGATAACTGCTTTTTATAAAGCTTTAAGAAGCTGGGGTCAATGTTGTAGCACAGCAGGTAGAGCCATTGTCTGTCACCCTGGCGTCACCTATGGGTGCCAGTTCATGTCTCAGCTATTCCACTTCCAGTCCAGCTCCCTGTTAATGACCAGAGAGAGCCAGGAAGATGGTCCTTTGCCACCCATGTGGGAGACCTGGATGAAGCTCCTGGCTTTGGCCTGGTCCAGCCCTGGCCATTGCAGCTATCTAGGGAGTGAGCCCACAGATGGAAGATTGCTATCTCTCCCACTCTCTGTAACTATTTCAAGTAATAATAATAATTAAAAAAACCTCCCAGAGGTTAATGTGAGTGTGCATCATGACTTTCTCTGCTTTCAATCTGAAGGACCTGGGGAAGAGGACTTGGAGTTTTCTTGGCTCTGTCCATCCTCACTGCGGAGATTCCCGCTGTCCAGGTGTGGTCCAGGGGACAATCCAGGAACCACCTATCTCTGCAACTGTTGTGGAGTCAGCAATATTTTAATCAGCTGGGATTCCTATGTGACCATTGATATGTACAATAGGAGTTTTCCAGGGGAGAAACAGTAGAAGGATTCAGGTTTCCCCTACAGGGGGGCACGTTCATGGTCTTGAGTGAGAGCTTCTGGGGTAAGGATGGGGATAAGGAATGGGGGCTGGCCACAGGCCTTGCTGGGCCCTCCCAGAGGCACAGCTCTGAGCCCTAAATCCCACCCATAAGCTGGCGAAAGCCAGCTTTGTTGGGGTAGGGCTTACAATGGAAGCTTCCAGCATTACAGATTCTCCCTCTAATTGTCAAGAACCTTACCCAAGAGAAAATGTCAAATCACATAATTTCAGCTACTTCCAGATTGCAAATTACAAATTTTAAACAAACAAACTCACAGCTTTCTGTAGAACCTATTGCTCAACAGTAGATTTATTTAAGAATATCCATTTTTAAGTAAGTAATTATTTTTTTGCATTGCATGCCATCAGAGTACCACGGATGTTAATTGGTGAGCATGCGGGGGGGGGGGGGTTGGCCTGTTTCTCTTGCCACTTCCTAACCATTTATCCAACAGTCTGGTTTCTTCCACACTCTGCCTAATGTGCCATCCTCAGAGACAGTCCACGAGATCATAAGAATGTGTACCGGTGTCCCAGGTGCACAAGGGTTCATGCCATGATAAGGCACACAAGAATAGCAGGATTCAGTCAGAGTTGTGAGGTTCAGGGTCAGGGGAACCACAGAGCAGGGCCAGGGTCCATGCCAGAAGGGCCTGAATGGTGTCCAGGCCTCTAGAGCAATGAGATCTGGGGAGGTCATTCCAGACAGATCTTTGCTGAAGGCCACCTGGCTCTCATCACCTGTAGGGCAAGTTCTTTATCAGGAGAAAAGTCCAGGCCAGGATTTTCACCAGGCCCTACGGGGTCATGTTCACCAGCTAGGCATAGACTAAGAGTTGACACTGACATGAGATTTTCTTCCAGCTGGTTAAGATTGTACATTGTGGGCCGGTGCCGTGGCTCACTTGGTTAATTCTCCGCCTGCAGCACCGGCACCCCCTATGGTCACCAGGTTCTAGTCCTGGTTGTTCCTCTTCCAGTCCAGCTCTCTGCTGTGGCCTGGGAGGGCAGTGGAGGATGGCCCAAGTGCTTGGGCTCCTGCACCCGCATGGGAGACCAGGAAGAAGCACCTGGCTCCTGGCTTTGGGTAGGCCCAGCTCCGGCAGAAGCTGCCACTTGGGGAGTGAACCAACAGAAAGAAGACCTTTCTCTCTGTCTCTCTCACTGTCTGTAACTCTGCCTGTCAAACAAATAAATAAAAATCTTTAAAAAAAAAGATTGCACATTGTACTGCCCTCCTCATGTTGTTTTGCAAGCGACAGGGGACTTGGAGACATATTTACCCCTGCTCAATGCCTCAGTTTCCTTAGCTGGAGGAATCAAATAATTGTCCCTGTCTACCTATCACAGGTTTAGAGAGAATTAATAGAATTTGTCACTACCACGCAATTAAGGGTGCTAAGCTGGGGCTGGGGTTGGGAACGGCCGGTTTTAAGTTCGGTACATTTCCCCGGCATCAAGACCCCGAAAGCAGTGATTCATAGGATTATTCTCCCTCTGTTCTGCTGGACATCGGGGTCAGGACAATTGCAAGGGTGAGGAGAAGCAAAATGAAGAATTCCAGGCATTCTATTACTCTGCAGACTGGATGCCAAGAGACAGTCCCTGGCAGGCTCATAAGTCTGCCCAGCACTCAGGTGTGGGTAGAGGGGTCGGGGAGAGGGCAGCAGGCTTTGCAGGGTGAGGTTGTTCCATAGCAATGCCAGGCTTGGAGGACCAGCAGGGCACAGCTCCCTACTCAGGTCCAGGGCATTGGGTCTACCCTGTAGTGCTCTGATTCACTTCCCAGGGGCTGCTGTCATTCCTTTGTCCTACTGGCACCTTCTAGACTAGTTCAAGCTTTCCTTTTTGGAACAGAGACCAAACTTCTGATTACACTTTGGGTTCCCTGAGTGGAAAGGAAGCTCACCCAGCACTTTTTAAATCTTGCGTTTCGTGGTAGGCATTTGGTGCAGCAGTCAAGACCCGGATTGGGACTCCTGCGTCCCCCGGCAGGGAGTGCCTGGGCTTGTGTTGTAGCTCTGCTTCCAGTTCCAGCTTCCTGCTCATATGCACTCTTGGAGGCAGAAGATGACGGCTCAAGCACTTGAGTTCTTACCACTCACACGGGAGTCTCACGTTGAGTTTCATGCTCCTGACTTTGGTTTGGGCCAGCCCCAGGTATTATGGGTATTTGGGGTGAACCAGTAGATGGAAGATCTATATATCTGTCATCTATCTATGTATTTATCATCTATGTATCTTTGTATTTATGTATCTGTCATCTATCTATGTATTTATCATTTATTTATGTATGTATCTATCAACTATATCTGTCTATCCTTTCTCTCTCTGTCTCTATCTTTCTGTCTCTCTCTTCATCTGTGGCTCTCTACCATTTCAATGAATAATAATTTAAAAAGTGAAATAATTTAAATATTTAAATAATAATTAAATAATCAATAATTTAAAAATGAAACATGAATTTAAAACAATAGTAGCAACAACAGAATTTTATTGAAGATATCTCCCCTACCCCACATAGACCACACCAAACCTCCTCCCATATACATACATGGGTACATCAATCTGTTCATGGAAAAATGGAATGAAAAATAAGATTGTTTTGGTGCAAAAATATTTGAAATATATGCTTATGAGGGGACTTCAAAAAGTTCTTAAAATGCACAAAAAATCATGCAAGGATGTATTTATATATATATATGTATATATATGATTTCATTTTCCACAAACTTTCTCAGCTGCCCTACACAAACAGACGTTTGAATTTGACAATCTTAACCCCTTCCAGAGGGTCTGAAAATTTAGCAGCAGAGTTCATCTCATGAGGAGCCCTAACGTCTGAAATAAACCGGGCAGCTATGGTTGAAACTGAAACAGGGACTGGGATGTCCCACTCGCTGTCTCTGCCTCTGCCTCCTACCCCCTATAAACCTCTTCAGCACTGAGGTCTCGGGCAACCCAGCACTCTTCAGAGTGCACTTGATAGAAACAGAGATGTACACGCTGTTCTTGCAAAAATGGAAGAGCCCATAATCCTGAAAAGGAGACACCTTGGTCATGAATGCAGTAAGCATCATTTAGTAGCAAAATCAAAGTCTCAGTGACAAAGTCCAGTGTCCCCTGGGAAGGTCCGGGGCAGCTGCAAGCATGCAGCACTTGCCATTGGATTGGCAGAATGAGAAGGAATCACGTAGAGAAATCTGAACGCTTGGTGCCAGAGGAGCTGCTCTAGCAGGCTGCCGTATTCAGAGACGTTAGCCCAGGCGTTCTGCTGTGGGACTGTTGCACCAGCTGCAAGGGGTGAGGATTTGTGGCAGGCTGGAGCTTAGGAGAGGAAAGACTCCGCATTCCCCCAAAGATATATTGAGTGCCCACCATGTGCAGGGCACTGTTCTGGAAGTGGAGATGAGGAATGTGCCAAAGATGGGATGGGTAGATGCTTACCACCCCTGTTCTCATCTGGGGTACAGTGCAGGACACTGTTGGCCCCCACCTGGATCCCCAGCCTGTGCATCCACCTCTCAAATTAGGACAGCGTGGTTCCCAACACTTGACGGTTGAATTTGTCCTGAGAATTGCCCTTTGCTCAGGATTTCTTGGGCTTGGAACTACATTTTTGGTGTGGTTTATCCTTGGCTGTGGAGGTCTATTCTCTGCATGGCAGTATGAGCAGCACCCTGAGCCCCTAGCCTCTAGGTACCAGTAGCCTTCACACCCACCTGTGACAAACATAAATGTCTCCAGCCACTGTTGCATGTTCCTTAGGGGGAAAATTCTCCCCTGGTTGGGAACCATTGCCTTAGCTGATAAGAGCACTCACCTGAGACACACAAGAGGCTACACCCTCCTTCCCGGTGGCCCATAGCTGATGTCTGACTGCTGGGGACTGAAGAAGGCTAGCCCCTGAATTCAGATACCACAATTCTAGTGTCCAAGGCTTCCTGTGGGACCAGACTGAGGCTAGACTTCAGATGAACTTACAACATCGCCAAGTTTTTTCCCTTCTACCTCTCTGGTTTCCAGGAAGGAGACTGTGCACGCTAGGCTTATTGGTGGATAGGTTGGATGCATGCAACTGCTGCATGGAATAATCCAGTAGAATGTGATGTGCAAACGGAACCACCCCTCTTCAAGGCCTGACCCTTACAATCTACAGTGTGTTCCAGCTCAGTGTTTTCCTCGGATTATTCTCTCCTCTGTCCCCTTGACTGGAATTAAAGGTTCCACGATGTTGAAGACCTGATAGAGAGGGATCCTAAGTCCCTGCGTCACCTCTTGGAAGAAACTCCCAAGACAGCGGTCTAACCTTTATAGGACTTATGGCAAGAAGGGCCATTAGATGACCACCTGTTCTCTCAACTGCTCAGTATGTTCCCTGAAGAGAGGACCCCATCAACTTGGCACAGTCCTTGTCTTAGAGTTGGAAATACATGTCAGCTACCATAGCAAACTTCCCCAAATCACTGGCTGAACACAGGGACTCAATCCTGACTGCTACCACCCAAATGCAAGGGACCCTTGTTCTTTGCACAGTTTATCGCCATGGCCTCCTAACTCGTGTTCTCAGCATGGAAGCAGCCTGATTCCTGGAGGATCCGGGAGAGACCTTGGGGCTCCTCCTCCTTCCCCAACTGCCATCTCATTCAGAGTAGATTCCATGTGGCTGGAAATGACCGGCTTCTGGGTCACTCCTCACTAAACCTTAGCCTTGGCTGCTGTGATACTGGGTCTCTTGCAGTCTTTCACACTTGCCCCAAGAGCCCTGTCTCGAGGCCTTGTGTTTTATCTCAGAGCCGCCTATTCATGTCCCAGACAGCCTCAGCACCCACAGCCTGCTTGCACTCAGGTCCTTGCTGCAGGGTCAGAGAGGCCCCCAGGGACCAGGCTGATGCTGCCCACTCCTGATGGGAGTGCAGCCTCACTCCAGCCCTCCCTGCTTCTTGCTCTGGGGAAGTCACTCACCCCTCCCATGCCATTGCAACATAAGCTCCGTGCTGCCCATGACTCCGTGCTCTGGCAGAGTCAATGGCTGGCCCTCCGTAGGTCCATGTTGAGTGAGAGAGAGCTTGGATGAGGAATGTGTTACCACAAAGCCTGGAGAGCTCTGGAAGGAAGGTAGCTCCAAGGCTGTGGGCATTCTTGTAAAGAATTGATCTTGGAGTTGAAGTCAGAGAAGTCACTGGGGTCGTTTAGGCTCGTGGCCACCCTTTTGGCTCTGACAAATGACTTAGAGTTCTCAGACTTTCAGGTGTGCTGTGTTTGGGAGCAGGTGCTTCCTCCGTGTGGCTGAGTTTGCACGGTGGAGCTCCAGTTCTTCCTGAGACTCCATCAAGGAGCATGCATTTTCCCCTGCTGTGAAAAAGGCCAATGTCCTGGCCGGGGCTTGCTGCGGACCCCAGACAGCCCTGTGTATACGTGGGCTGAAGCATCTCCCATTCCTGGCGGCCCCCCACCCAGCTCTCTGGAAGTCCACCCTTTGCTAGACGCAGCTGAGGGCACCAAGAACAGGCATCTCCACAGACGAGTTTTTCTACCTTAGGAATGTGAAGTCAAAAAACATGGAAATTGCTGAGTTTCTAGAACTGTTCAGAGGGAGAATTTTGGACTGGAATAGATTATCCAGCAGTTTTCATTGCTAATTATCATAGAAATCAGTGACTCTGAGGGAATGGGGTAGGTCCCCAACAATGATGGGAGGCAGAGGGAGAGTCCGTGAGAAAGGGAAATGGCACAGTGTGTGCTCCCCTGCAGCCACAGCCAGAGTCAGTCAAAGGCAAGGGCAGGCGAGGGAGTGACCAGAGGGCATGGGGTTGGCCCAAGGTCGACACTAGCGTGGACTGCACATGGTCTCAACAGTGCAGATCGCAGGGCTCCTGCCCTCCCTGAGGAGCAAACCAGAAAACACTCAAGCCCTCGGCTCAGCCTCTGGGACAGAATGGGGAGCGTTTATGGAGGTGCAGGCTGTGCGACACCCTGGCATGAAGTCATTGGCAGGAGTCTGGACATCATGGAGACCACACTGAGAGAAGCCCCCTGTGCTCCTGGGCACTCAGAGCAGGGCCACATCTCCCGATCACATCTGTCCCCGCGTTGCTGTGCCTGGGAACAGTGGCAGCTTTCTCTGCTCTGGCTCTGGGTGAGTTAGCCTGGAGGGAAATTCTCTAGGCCCTTCCCATCCCTAGAGGGTTTGGGCCCTTCTAGGAGACTCCCTATGGAGTAACAAATTAAGAATTAAGATTCTGGGCTGGGCATTTGGCCTAGCAGTTAAGACACTGGACAAGAGGCTGTATCCAAGGACCTGGGTCTGACAAGTGGCTCTGATTCCTGGTTCTAGACTCTTGCTAATGTGTACTCTGGAAGGCAGCAAGCGATGACCCAAGTACTGAGAACCCTGCTACCTATAGGGGAGACCAAGGTTGAGTTCCAATTCCAGGTGCAGTCACTCAGTCATTAGGGTATCTGGGGACTATAAATCAGCAGATAGGAATTCTGTCTATCTGTCTCAAATAAATAAATGAATGAAAGAAAGAGAGGGAGGGAGGGAGGAAGGAAGGAAGGAAGGAAGGAAAGAAGGAAGGAAATTCCTGGCAAGGTGGCATGCGGGTCAAAGTGCACCAGAGGCAGGTATACTCAGAAGGAAGAAGAAGAGGCAGAGAAACCACTTGATGATGATGATACTGATACTATTAAATAATCAACACATTTTATTTTGAATCCTGGCTGCATGACTCCAAATTTTGTTTTCTGAACTTTATACGATGTTGCTTCTCAGTACAGAGAGAGGAAAAGAAAGCGAATTTGCTGGGAATAATAACAATGAGAATAATTATGGCTAATGTTTATTGAACAGTAATTGCACGGCAGGGGGTCTTATCAGCACCACGTGTATCAATACTCTCCACAAACCCATGGTGGTTATGACTGTGGGCTGCAGAAGCCAGCTCACAAGGTCATTGTCCATCGTATAAATGAGGGTGCTTCATAAAGTTCCCAGAAATGTGTAATCAAAAGGTCAACTTATTTGAGTGCCAAAAATTTTTTGAAATGCATTATAGGGACTTTCAAAAAGTTCATAGAAAATGTATATTATACGAAAAAGCTATATGTGGATTTTCAAAAATTTGTACCACTAAAATAAACTGGTCTTTTTCCATTCCCTTTCCCCAAGCATTTCAAGAAGTGCCCTCCTAAGATGTTTTTACTGTAATGGTTTGGCTGTCACGCAGGTGCTGGGTGAGAAGAGGAGGTTGAGTGGGAGACCTCTTCTTCCTATTTACCTCTTTAAGTTACATCACAGCGTTGTTTCTGTCCTTTTAGGGAGAAGAAAATAAAAAGCAAAGACAGTGCAATCCGCTTCTCTTTGCCCAAATCAATGACAAGGCAGGCGACACCCTCTGGCTGAGGTGCGGCTCCGTACCCACCTGCCATCTCCCATGGTGTGGCGGCTCCGTGACCTTGCTGAGCTGTTGCCCCACGCACCCTCGCTGCACGGCACAACCCTAAATAACCCCACTTCTGTGCCACCTGACACGGACAGCATTTCCCTGATGAATTACTCATGCACAGATAATCAAATAAATCTCTGTCCCGAGTCGGGATGCCCGGTGAAGTTTCACAGGTCACAGCACAGATCAAATGAAGGCCCAGAATCCCAAGTGGGGTGGACAGCTCGGGCCTGGCTCTCTGAGGCTACATGAGAGCACACGGCCAGTCCTGTTGTGGCTTTGGGGACACAGCGGAGCTCCAAGGCACCTGCAAAGCATGCAGGTGGACGTAGGGGATGAGAAGTAAAGAAAGAAACCAGTTTCCTCCAGTAATAGGAAAGATTTCTGCTTATCCCAAATCCCACTGTGGCTGACAAGGGCACAACTGGGGGCTGCCTCAGGTCAGCCTCATCCTCAATATAGTAGAGGCGGCCTCTGCCTCTTCCCTCTTCCCTGACAGAATGCCGTCACAAATCAGGAACCAGATGGCTGCCTTTATATTTCTTTTTTCTTTCTTCTTCTTGCTTGTTTTTTTTTTTTTACTGCAATACTAAAGCCACCATAAAAAAGCAAAGTTGAACAGACAGAGCTAATAATATAATCATTCAAAACACCTGCAAACAGTGCAGATGGGCGATTTCTGTCTGCAGAATCATCGGTGAAAGACCGCCTCCCCATATGGGCAGTTGCAGAAGCTCAGCTCTGCCCAGCTCTGTCCCTTACCTTAAGAAAACCTGCACAGAGCATATGCACGCTTTTTATAGTCAAGCTGAAGAATTGGTGGCTGATTATTTATGTCCTTCTGGTGTGGCTCAGAGTCAGGCAACCTGCAAAGGATCTGTCCACCCGGGCTCCCCAGGTGTGGAGCGACCCAAGGGGAAGCCAAGGACCCAGGCTGGGGCTACCTTTGTAGTCTGGGCACAAACAATGCCTGTTGTCTGAGAGTGGCCCTATCCCCACCACTACCGTCTACCCGGTTCCGTGAAATAAACAACCCTCAAAAGCCAACAGCCTCGTTTTCTATTTCTCGCTGAAAGCACAAGATGTGAATTTGTAGGGAAAGAGAAAAAATGTGATCTGAAAAGCCCGCTTTTATTGTATCTCTCAGTGGGTGCCTCACACCACTCTTTCCCGCAGTGGACCCCAATTCCAAGGAAGAAAGGGTGGTGACTGGATGGCTGTGGCAGAAGGCAGGTTCCCCTCCAGGCTCAGTCCTGAGAAACCAGCCTCTCCCTTCACCTCCACCCACACTGCAGAGAGGGAAACTGAGCCCCAGGGAGGAAACGGAAACCTCCCAAGATGGCAGAGGTGGGGCTGATCTCCCTGTCTGGAACCCCGCATTGAGAGCTGGGGCCTCGCTCCCTGTGCTTGCTGACAGCAGTCAACCCCATGCTTCATAGTCTCAGGTTCCCTGTGGATGAGCACAGATGGATGGTGGTGGAGTGAGTGAGAACTCAAAGTAAACTTCTATGCCCACCAGAGCGAAGAAGCCATGGGACCTGTCTTCCACTAGGCCAGTCCACTAGGGGCTGAGTGACACCTCTGGGTCAGGCACCTATGGGAGAGATAATTGGGCAAGAGTGGGTATCAGGCTCCAGAGAGTTCATGCTTGGCTCAGAGAAACATGCGTGGATGATCCGAGGCAGAACCAGTGCCCCAAGGAAGGCCACACAATGTCCCTCGGAGAGTTTAAAAGATGGCAACTCCACAGCAGAGATACAGTTGAAAAAATCAGAGAAGGCCTTCTGGAGGAAGCAACTTGTGGGATTTTTCTTCCTAAAGCAATGTGAACTGTTTTGCCTTTCTCCGTCATCACTTCTGCCACCAGGACCTATGATGGCAGGATCTTCCATCGCTTTTCTAGACTATTTCCACTGGTTCTGTATCATTTCTCCCCATTTTTTGCTCCCTAATGTACTCTCTCTTCACACTCCACAAAGAGTGATCAATCTTTCTTATCCCTTGTTTAAAATATATCGATAATTTCCAATTACACCATAAATACTGACATATGCATTCCAGGGAATTATTTAGGATGCTTTGGGCAGCAAATTATAGAGTAACTAAAACAGCTCATGTTCAGAATGACATAAGTTACAGCACGCATGATCTTACATAAAAGTCCAGCAGTAAGAAATAGCTGTATTTAGCTAATTTGGTGGTTCAACAACATCATCAAGAATATGGCTTCCTTCCCACCTTCATGGCGTTCTCAGTGTGGGCCTTGTCTTCCAGGCTGGCGCTCCCACTTTGAAGGTGCCTGCAGGAACAGCTTCATACCCAGCAGAGCACAAAGCCAGAAGATGAAATTGCATTCTTCTTGTCCTTTTTTAAAATCTGGGAAACATTTTTCAAAGCCCCTCTGCCTGTAACACCCTATCTCCATCAACAGACAGATCAACTAGAAAGAAAATCTACAAACAACAGAGCTAATCTGCACTATGGACCAAATGGACCTAACTGATATTTGCAGAACATTTCAACCCACAATTGAAGAACACACATTCTTTCCATCAGTGCTTGGAACTTTCTCTAGGATAGACCATATGCTAGGCCATAAAGCAAGCCTCGGCACATTCAAAACAATTGAGATCATACCATGTATCTCTCCTGACCACAATGGAAGGAAGCTGGAAATTAACAACTCAAGAACCTCTAGAAAATATGGAGATTGAACAACTCCTAAATGAAAGGGAAATAAAAAAAATTCCTGGAAATGAATGATGACAATGCAACACATCAAAACATATGGGATGCTGCAAAAGCAGTGTTAAGAGGAAAGTTTGTTGCAATTAATGCCTACATCAAGAAATTGGAAAGGCATCAAATAAATGAACTATCAATATATCTCAAGGACCTAGAATAACAACAACAAGGCAAATCCAAAATTAGTGGAAGGAAAGAAATATTTAGAATTAAGGAAGAAATTAACAAAATTGAAACAAAAAATACAAAAGATCAACGAAATGAAGAGCTTTTTTTTGAATAATTAAACAAAATTGACACGCTATTTGCCCAACTAACTAAAAAAAGAGGGAAAAGACCAAAATCAATAAAATCAGATGTAGGGCTGGCATCGTGGCTCACTTGGTTAATCCTCCGCCTGCTGCCCTGGCATCCCATGGCCGTGTTCTAGTCCCAATTCCTCCTCTTCCAGTCCAGCTCTTTGCTGTGGCCCGAGAAGGCAGGGGAGGATGGCCCAAGTGCTTGGGCCCTTGCACCTGCATGGGAAATCGGGAAGAAGCACCTGGCTCCTGGCTTCCGGTCGGCATAGCTCCTGTCATAGCGGCCATCTCACTGTCTAACTCTATCTGTTAAATAAAAAAATAAATAAAATAAAATCAGATATGAAAAAGGAGGTGTAGCAAAGGATACCACAGAAGTAAAAGGAATCATCAGAAATTACTACAAAGAGCTGTATGTCACAAATTGGAAAATCCAGAAGAAATAGATAAATTTCTAGACACAAATAATCTACCAAAATTGAATCATGAAGACACAGGAAACATAAACAGACCAATAACCAAGACGGAAGATTAAATCAGTAATAAAGATTCTCCCAACAAGCAAAAGCCCAGAACCAGATGTCTTTACTGCTGAATTCTACCAGAGTTTATAGAACTAATGCCAATTCTTCTCAAAGTATTCAAAGCAATAGAAAGGGAGAGTATCCTCCCAAACTCCTTCTATGAGGCCAACATAACCTTAATTCCAAAGTAATTCCAAAATTCAACAATGGATGAGAACTATAGACCAATATCATCAATGAACATAGATGAAAAAATGCTCAACAAAATACTAGTTAATCAAATCCAACAACACATCCGGAAGATCATTTACCTGGACTTAGTGGGATTTATCCCTGGCATGCAGGGTTGGTTCAACATTTGCAAATCAATAAATGTTATACATCACATTAACAAATTGAAGAATAAAGGCCATATGGTTATCTCAATAAAAGCAGAGAAAGAATTTGATAAAGTATGATAAAAACCTTAAGTAAATTGGGTATGGAGGGGACATTCCACAACACAATCAAAGCAATATGGTCAGGATCATACTGAATGGGAAAAAATCAGAAGTACTTCCAGTAAGATCTACAACCAAACAAGGTGGTCCACTCCCACAATTGCTATTCAATATAGTTCTGGAAGTTTTATCCAGAGTCATTAGACAAGAAAAGAAATCAAAGGGATACAAATTGGAAATGAGGAAGTCAAATTATCTATTTGCAGATGACATGATTCTATATATAAAGAAACCAAAAGACTCCACTAAGAGACTATTGGAACTCATAAGAGAGTTTGGTAAAGTGGCAGGATATAAAATCAACAAACAAAAATCAACAGCCTTTGTATACACAAATAATGCCACGTGTCAGAAAGAACTTGTAAGATAAGTCCCATTCACAATAGCAACAACAACAAAAGAAAACCTTGGAATAAATTTAACCAAGGAGGTGAAAGATCTTTATGATGAAAATTACAAAATATTAAAGAAATAAATATAAGAAGACACACAAGAAATGGAAAGAAAAACTTCTATGTTTGTGGATTAGAAGAATCAATCTCATCAAAATGTCCATACTACTGAAAGCAATTTACAGATTCAACGTGATCCCAATCAAAACACCAATGCTGTTCTTCTCAGATAGAGAAAAAAATGATGCTAAAATTCATATGGAAGCATAAGAGAACCCAAATAGCTAAAGAAATTTTAAACAACAGGGACAAAGCCTGAGGCATCACAATACCAGATTTAAAGAATTTAAATATTATATATAATATATATTAGATATATTATAAATATATAATATAAATATTATATGTAGTATATAATATAAATATTATATATATAAATATATATATTATATTATATATATACTATGTGTATATATATGTATATGTATGTATATATATGTATATATATGTACATATTATATATGTATATATATACATATATATATATATATATATACACACACACTATGGAATCCTATTCAGCCACAAAAAAGAATGAAATTCTCTTTCACAACAAAATGGATGCAACTGGAAATCATTGTACTTAGTGAAATAAACCAGTCCTAAAAAGACAAATGTTATCTGTTTCCTTGATCCGTGGTAGCTAACAGTACAAAATAATGTAATGTATAGAGAGAAATTGACAATTTGAGAATTGTTTTTGTTTACAGTCCTTGTCTCTCCTGTTGAAAAACAGTGTTTTTTTCTTCTTACTATTTGTTGAATTCTTTACTTAATGGAGGTTTAGTCTTACGATTATAAAATAAGCTGAAAGTATTGTCATTGTGAAAACTAAAAGAAAAAATAAGAAAGGAAGGAGGAGGGGGGATGGGAGGGGGCAGGAGGGAATGTGGGGGGAATATCTCTATGCTTCTAAATCCATATATATGAAAACATGAAATGTGTTCACCTTACATAAAATCAATCAATCGATCAATTAAAAAAAGACTTGCTGTCTGCTGTGGGCCCTTCCCACCAGACTCCACTGCCATGGCCAGAACAGTGGCAGTTCCACGGGTAGGCTGTTGATTCATCTCCAGGGATTGGGGAGGGGGAGCTGACTCACTCTCAGTCTCAAGGTCGCTTCCTACCTGAGCAATATTTGGATTTCATTCCCAAGAAAGAAGAGCAGCAGGTTAATGTGACTCTTTGGTAGTCAGCCAGCAATGTCTGCATCTCTCGCCTCCAGGAGCCTGCTGGGTGTGGCCCTCGCCCTGCCCGGGGCTCATCGTCTTCCACTCTTCCCACTCTTGCTGTGGCCTAGGAGGTTTTATCCGCAGCTGTCCCAAGGCTTGAGCTGCAGACCAGCTCCTGACACTGGTACAGAGGAAGTTCTCTCCATCTTGTAGCATCAACACTGGGTGACCCTTCTCTTGAATGCCCACTAGAGCTCTGTGAAACCATTTAGATCTGTTTGCTAGTTGTAGGCACCTGTGTGGCTAGTTGTGTGGGGCTATTCAACCAACAATTCATTTTGCTTATATTATACTTGGCAAGTTTTTAGGCTAATTTACTGAGACATTATTTCTGTTGTTAAATGTGTAGTTGTTAAGTATATCATTTGAGAAATTTTGTCAAATACAAGCATCGGCTTGAAGATTTAGAATATTTCCAGCAATCTAGAACAATTCTTTATTCACCCTTCCAGATAACCTTTCCTCACTCCATTCCCAGAACATTGTTTCAACTGCATATGCATTATTTCCTGTCTGACTTCTTTCACTCAAAGTAATTTTTTTGAGATTTATCCATAACACTGATGTATCAGTAGTTTATCCTTTTTTATTGCTAGGTAGTGATGCATCCTATGAATATATCCAATTTGCTTAATCATTCCCTCCTTGATGGATCCTTAGGTTGTGTCCCAATTTATAGCCTACATCTGTTGTAAACGTTGGTGTGCAACTCTTTGAGTAAATATCTTGGAGTGGAATTGCTCATTCCAAGGATATGCACACAATCAGTTTTAAAGCAAAATGCCAAAGAGTTTTCTAAAGTGCTTTATCATTTTATATCCCACCAGTAACTTATAAGAGACCTGTTGTTCTACAATCTCACCAACATCAGCTGTTTTTGGAATTTTGATTTGAGCCATTCTGCTGGATACAAAGCAGTGTTTAATTGTTGAATTGACCTGTATTTCAACAATGATTACTAATGCTGGGTACTCTTTCTTGTGATTGTTGGTTAAGTATGTCTTCTCTGTTCAAAGTTTCTGCCCATTTTTAAAAATTAGGCTGGTTTCTTATTTAATAAGATTAATGGTAATAATATTATATCTTTAAACGTGCTATTTGTAATCAAGAATATTAGCGATATTGTTCATGACAGTGGAAGAGTCCTTTGTGTATTCTAAATACCAGTCTTTTGAAAGATACATGCTTTGTGAAGACGAAATATTTTAAGTCCTTCCTCAGAGGTCACTTTTTTCTAGAAAATATAACCTTTTGTCCAAGTTTTCACATTTAAAACTGTAGTGTTTCCAAGAATTCTGTATTGTTTACATCCCTGAGAAATCGATCTCCTTCTTCAGTCCTGAATTTTTTTGTGTCTGATCTCTGCCGTGCTCAGTCCTGTTGAAGGGATGTCTGTTCTTACAGATTTTCCCATTCAACAACAAAAAAGATAATATTTGGATTCTTTACTTGCTTTCTGTCTCATTAGTCTTTTCTCTCCCTTCTATTAGTTTAAGCTTTTTTTTTTTAATTTGAGAGGCAGAGTTACAGAAAGAGAGAGACAGAGAGAGAGAGGAAGAGAGAGAGCGAGAAATCTTCCACTTGCTGGTTCATTCCCCAAATGGCTGCAATGGCTGGAGCTGTGCTGATCTGAAACCAGGAGCCAGGAGTTCTTCTGGGTCTCCCACGTGGGTGCAGGGGCCAAAGCACTTGGGCCATCTTCCACTACTTTCCCAGGCCACAGCAGAGAACTGGATTGGAAGAGGAGCAGCCAGGGCCAGAACTGGTGCCCACATGGGATGTCAGCACCGCAGGTGGCAGCTTTACCTGGCTACACCACAGCACCAGACCCTAGTTTCATCTTTCTATAGTCTTTGGTTTCCTCTGCTGTTCACTTCTTGTATTTCTCAAGTTGCTGGTTAGCTCATAATTTCTCAGACTTTTTTCTTTAACACAAGTATTCAAGAATATATGTTTTGCTGTTAGAACTTCTTTGATATGAAGCATTTTCATTTGTTCAATTGAAAATTTTTTCACATTTCTTCTAAGGTTATAGAAGAAAAATTTTAAATTTAAGAATTATTTTTGATGTTGATTTTTAAAATTACTGCCAAGCAAAAGAATTGTTGAGCATTGTGATATGATAGTAAAGACTTCAATATCTTTACAGACAACTTTCTTAGACTGGAATGTGGTCATTTTGATTGGTGTTTCAAATACACAAAACGTTAATACATTTTCCATAATTTCTGGTTAAGTGTTTTCTGTCTTTGTCTACTAGAAAGAAATTCATCAACTATGTTGGAATAGTCTGTAAGCCTAATTGTTTTCTTTGCAGTTATTCAGAGCTGCAGTAAATATGCTGATATCCTACAAATAATATTTTACATTTTATTTTATTCATTTACAACAGGTGCTAGTATGAGTGTACTTCAAAAGTTGATGGAAAGTAGCATTAAAAGATGATGCCCATTTCCATGAATTCCATCTTTGTAAAGATTTTGTTTATGTATTTGAGAGGTAGAGTTATAGACAGAGAAAGGGAGAGACAGAGAGAGAAATGTCTTCCATCCGCTGGTTCCTGCCCCAAATGGCTGCAACGGCCGGAGCTGAGCCAAGCTGAAGCCAGGAGCCTGGAACTTCTTCCAGGTCTCCCATACAGGTGCAGGGGCCCAAGCACTTAGCCATCTTCCATTGCTTTCCCAGGCCATAAGCAGGGAGCTGGATCAGAAGAGGAGAAGCTGGGACACGAACTGGCACCCATATGGGATGCCGGCGTCACATGAGGAGGCTTAGCCTACTATGCCACAGTGCCAATCACCATGAATTCCATTTTTACAGAAAGCTTTTATTTAATAAATATAAGTTCATAGGTACAACTTTTGGATTATAGCAGTTCTTCCCCCGATACCGCCCTTCCACCCCCAAACCATTCCACCTCCTACTCCCTCTCCCATCCCATTCTTCATTAAGATTCATTGTTTAATCATCTTTATATACAGAAGACCAACTCTATACTAAGTAAAGATTTCAACAGTTTGCATTCACACAGACACCCAAAGTATAAAGTACTGTTTGAAGACTAGATAGATTTACTGTTAATTCTCATAGTACAACTCATTAAGGACAGAGGTCCTACATGGGGATCAAGTGCACAGTGATTCCTGTTGTTGATTTAACAATTGACACTCTTATTTATGATGTCAGTAATCACCCGAAGCGCTTATCATGAGCTGCCAAGGCTGTTGAAGCTTTTGAGTCCACAAACTTAGATATTATTTAGACAGGGCCATAAGCAAAGTGGAAGTTCTCTCCTCCCTTCAGAGAGAGGTACCTCCTCATGAATTCCATTTTAAAAACACCCTCAGGTATGCCAGCTGTCAGGTCGTGGATGAGCTTGGGGGCATTTGACCCACTGGAGGTTGAAGGTAAGTAGAGCCTGGTATCAGCTGGGCCACTGATAGGCAGTGGTCTCTACAAGTTGTTTGTATTTCAGCATACGCCTGGCCTTGTGGTTATCTGCTGGTGCTGGTCTGGCTTGCTCCACAGACACCTGGAACACAGTAGGTTTGAGTGTGTGTGTGTGTGTGTGTGTGTGTACAACATGAATAAATGAGAAAGAAATGAATTAAAAGACTCTCAAGGCTAGAAATTTGTGTCCACAGGGAGAGAGGATGATGGCGACAAAGACCTTGGTCGTTTTTGTGTGCTCAGTGTCACACCTGCATCTCACAGATGCACCACACTCCAGTGAGGTCTCTTCTCCTACTCTCAGTCCATTCAGTTTCAGTGGACCTGACATCATCTCTTCCCCCAACAAGTGGACATGTAGTCTCTCTTCCTCTGCAATCAGACCACGGACCTCCAGGTAGTAATGGGCCATATAGGAAGAGCACATGACCAGCCCAGCCAGGATAACTCAACATGGTGTTTTGGCTGGATTCAGGAGAAAAATGCACTTTGGGTTGGGGTTGATGTAATTCTAGACTCACCAGAGGGCCCCACAGAGGAATTAGTGCCTGAAGAGGAAGCCATCACAGAAGAAACAGAGAAAAACAAAGGCTGGACCTTGATGACCTTGTCCCTACGAGAAGGCAGGCAGGCAGACCAATACGCCCCTGTTTCTTCTGCTAAGGAAGAACTCTGATGTAAAAGAATCAAATGCAGGCACATGTTTGGCCCAGTAGTTAAGAGGCTCTTTGGGATGCCTGCTTCCCCTATTGGAAGGCCTGTGTTTGAATCCCAACTTTGCTTCTGATTCCAGCTTTCTGCTAGCACACACCCTGAGCAGCTGCAGGTGATGGCTTACATAGTCGGGTCCATGACAGCTGCAAAGTCCGGCTATCTTTCTGGAGAAACTGCAAAATTTATGTGGACAGACAAGGGTTCTAGAGTAGACAAAATAGCTCTGGAAAACAAAAGCAGAGGGGAGGACTTGCACTTCCCGATGCCATAATGCACTGCCAAGCTATAGCAACCATGGCTGCGGGGGATTGTGATCAAAACAGAATTGAGAGTTGAGAAAACAAGCCCTGCATTCATAGTCAATTGACTTTTGACAAGAGTGTCAAGACCATTCAATGGAGAAAGAACACTCTTTTCAATGAAGGAAACTGTGACAACTGGATATCTTTGGATATCTACACATGGAATAAGAAAACTGGACAGTAATTCACACTACACATAGCAATTAACTCAAAATGGATAACAAAAACTCAATGTTAGAGCTCAAACTACAAAATTCATAGAAGGAAGTATAGGAGTAAATCTTTGTAATCCATAAGAGAAAATAGTGTCTTAGATGTAACACCAAAAGCACAAAGGATTAAAGAAGAAAAAGATAAATTGGACTCTGATTAAACTAAAAATTCTTTTGTGCAAGAAAGTGAAAAAAGGGAAAATACTTGAAAATCAGACATCTCAGCTGGAATTTATATCCAGAATATAAACAGAATTCATACACTGTAATAATAAAAAGATGAATAACCCAATTAAAATTGGAAAAGGATCTGGACAGACAGTTCTCGAGAGAAGATTCACAAATGGTCACTGAGCCCATGGAAAGATGCACAACATCATTAGTCAACAAGGAGATGCCAACGAAATCCACAATAACGTTCCACAATACAGACACCGATGACTCTATTCAAAGAGACAGATCACAGCAAATGTTGATGAAAACAGGAAGAAATTGGAACTCGCGTACATTTCTGGTGAGAGTGTGAAATTCTGCAGCCATGTGGGTCACAGTTTGGTAGTTTCTCAAAAAGTCGGGTGTAGAATTACCATAGGACCCTGTAATCCCACTCTCTATAAGATACAAGCTTGGGCCGGCACCGTGGCTCACTTGGTTAATCCTCCACCTGTGGCACCAGCATCCCATATGGGCGCCGGTTCTAGTCCAGGATGCTCTTCTTCCAGTCCAGCTCTCTGCTGTGGTCCCGGAAGGCAGTGGAGGATGGCCCAAATGCTTGGGCCCCTGCACCCACATAGGAGACCAGGAAGAAGCTCCTGGCTCCTGGCTTCGTATTGGTGAAGCGCAGGCCATAGCGGCCATTTGGGGCGTGAACCAACAGAAGGAAGACCTTTCTCTCTGTCTCTCTCACTGTCTATAACTCTACTTGTCAAATAAAAAAAAAAATACAGATATAAGCTCAAGAATGAAAACTGTCTACACAAGTGCTTCTAGCACCACAAGTCATCATAGCCACAAAGTGGGAACAACCCAACTACTCATTGAACAATGAATGGATAAACAAAACACGGTATAGCCACACAATGAAATAGTTTAATTCAGCAATAAAAAGGGAGCAAAGTACTGATACATGCTGTGATGTGGATAGACCTTGAAGCCGTTGTGCAAAGTGAAAGATGACACATTACATTTATGACACATTACGTTTATCTGGACTAGGCCAATAAGGTCAATGGAGGAATTCTATGGTAGGTGAATTATATCTCAATGAAGCTGTTACAGAAGTTCTCACCTCCCAGAGATAACTGCTGCTAATACATCTAGTAAAAGTGACTTTAAGGTATCTCAAACCTATTTGCATATATATGTATAAACATATATGCAAAGTGATCCCACAGTACGTAGCTGTGATGTTTTTCCATGAAGCAAAACTATCGTTAAATGTTGTTGTCAGTGTTGTCTCTTAAAGGTGGATATTGATTTTATACATATAATTTGCACATGTAATCTGTCTAAACCTTGAGCAATCACACATGTTGCTTCTTATTGGCTGCGGTTAGCAACGACACCATGGCCAGTATCGTCTCCACATTTTGATGACCTGCACTTCCGGTCCCTCATACCCTTGAGGGATGCCTTGGTTGATTTTCCCACCAGCAGCTCCATGAAGCACCACCTGGCATGCAGATGTCACCCATTTGAAAAGAGCTTTGCCACTTTTCCTTGGATTATCCCATCTGATTGTAAACAATTATCTGCATACCTCAAGTTGAGTCTGCCTGATGTCCAAGAACTGGAAGGAAAATGAAACACTGGACACGTGATGAAAGGGAACCTGTTTGACTCTCTTTTTCAGCAATTCACTTCACCCACTGATCCAATACACTGGCAGGGTGTGGTCAGAGCATCTTAACAAAAGAACCCTGCTTGCTCACCACCCCCTTAGCCAGTTGGCAGGTGGGGCTCAGCTGGTGGCTAACTGATTACAGCAGTGTGGACAGTCCGCTGACCAACCCCCTGACTGCACATCCTCAAGCCTTGCACACTACGTTGTGAAGGCCTGCGAACAAAGATCCACGAAGTCTCCTGCACCTTTTGGAAAGTGGGAGCCATGAATCACGCATTGACTCAGAAATACCCATACACGGCGTAGAAATGGCACACAAAAGGGAGCTCAGTGCATTCCAATACAGTTTGCAGTTAGTTGATAAAAATGAAGAAATGTTCTTGACAAATGTACTGTAGTCACATAAGACATAAACATTAAAAATAACTGAGGGAAAGGCCTATGAAAATTATTTTTGCAATGTTTCTGTAAGTCTAAAACTATTCCAAAAATTTTTCGTAAATGTCGAACGTCAAAAACAAATAAATGTTTTATTCATAAATATCAGTCATTTAGCCATTCATTAACTCACCTATCGAATAGGAATAACAGATTCCCAAATTAAGGAATTACACAGTTGGCAATTAAATAGCCCATTTCACTGGTTTTCCATTTTTTCTGCTTTCACCTGACAAAAGTATACAATATACAGGGTTGTTTCTTTTTAAGAGTTCATGGAAAGTGTATATTATCTGAAAAAAAAAATGATTCATGGCTTTCAAAATGTTTTTGCATCAAAATACACTCATCTCTTTACTCCATTTTCCACGGACATTTGGCAGTATCCTCAGGGTGCCATCACGGAGCGGGGCTCCCTTGGACACACGCAGTCTGTACAGCAACCCCACCCTGACCCTGTGGCTTGGCCACATACCCTGCAGGACAGGAATGAGGTGGTCCCAGCAGAAGCCCAGAACAAGTCCGCCACGTTCATTCCATATAACTGAGTTCACAGAGACGCGAAGCTGCCTGCAGCCCTTTTCCAATCCGTATTTCTGAAGAGATACAGATGACATTTACTCCTGCCACGCGTGCCCAGTGCTTTTCTTCCAACCTGGGTGTTGGCACACGACAGGGGACACAGGACCCCGTGAGGCTCTCTCTGCCCCTGCCTGCTTCCCTCCCGGCGAGGCCCTTTCCGAAGGAGGCATGGTGCTCCCACCTCTTGTTTGTGTAACGAGGCCACTGAGCAACTCTCTGAGAGGTTGTTCCCTAATTGGAGATTACAGCTTTTAGCAATGTTTGCCGAAAGAGAGAGAGGAGGGTCTCAGAGGCGCCGCAGAGGCGTCCTGCCACGCAGCGTGCTATTGCTAAGTACCCGTCTGCCCTCTCAAAATCTTGCTTTTATAAAAAGCAACAATCACTTGAATAATTAGCAGACGGAAAATACTTTCTTTTCTGACTGTGTACTCTGTTTTCCTCCAAGCAAGAGCTCCCCTTTCATCTGATACATAAAAGAGCATAGTTTTCTGATGAACTAAGACACATGGGCTATCTAATTAACATTAAAATATTGTCTCTCGTCATTAGCTTCATTCGCACTGGATATGTCAGTTCTTGAGAAAGCAGTATAGAGGCGATGACCCAATCTTGCTTTTTTTAAAGGCAAATTAAAGCCGGAAGAAGAATGACAACGCGCTCCATGTGTAGGACGACAGTTTGCGAAGCCTGCTAAATGGGGGATGGCTTCCTTGCTCCGGGCCCGAGTGCTTTGTGACACCCAGCTCCATTCGCTGCCCTTTCTCGTGTTTCCAGTGTCTTGGGATCGCTACGCAAGGACCAGCCAACCCCATGGTGTCTAGGCCATTACATAAAGATGCATAACTCAAGCCAGCAGGACAGAAGCGGAGACGCTCACTAGGATAAGAGTGTTCTAGTTGCCATGTTCCATTTCATGGGGCCTCTAGATGGTCCCCCAGGATCCATCAGGGGACACAGAAAACTAAGTAAGTGCATTCTAACAGCCACCCTGAAATGGATTAGCCTGTCTCAGTGACTACCTTGTTGCCACAGAGGTGCAGAAGGATCTGGGAAGGATTCCCATGGTGAGTAAGATCGTTAAGATTTTGGGACATGATTACTTGATTCCATGGTTGCAGAACCATGGAATAACATCCATGTTCCTCCTGTGGGTCCTCCAACGCAGGGTCTTGATTGATCTAGAAAAACACTGGGGGCCAGTGCTGTGGCGTAACGGGTAAAGCTGCTGCCTACGGCGCCTGCATCCCATATGGGCACCAGTTCTAGTCCCAGCTGCTCCACTTCCGATCCAGCTCTCTGCTATGGCCTGGGAAAGCAGTAGAAGATGGCCCAAGTCCTTGGGCCCCTGCACCCATGTGGGAGACCCGGAAGAAGCTCCTGGCTCCTGGCTTCAAATGGGCACAGGTCCAGCCGTTGTGGCCAACTGGGGAGTGAACCAGCAGATGGAAATCTCAATCTCTCTCTCTCTCTCTCTCCCCCCTCCTCTCTCTGTGTAGCTCTTAAAATCTTTAAAAAGAAAAATAAAAAAAGAAAAACATTGATAGCTTCTTTAAGTCACCTCTGGGCTCTTGTCTTGGGGTGAGTTTATGCTTTTTCCAGCCCCATCATCAGTGAGGGAAACTTGTTAAGATTCCCAATTCCTGTGGAACCTCGTGAGGGCCTGACAGTTCCAGGCTCCCAGCAGAAGGCAGTGCAGCCTCTTTTCAGAAAGCGTTACCAGGATCACTCCAGATTCCCCTAACCCCACATGGTCTTGGAGACGAAGTTCTCAGCGAGGCCACGGCAGCCGTGTATTTCATGAGGATGCATGAGATTAGTGCCTCTCTACCGTGGCTCCCTCCCTTGCTTTTCACTTATTCTGGCTGTTAATTAATGTTTCTCTTCCTTCTCCTTCTGTATGGACTTCTTTAAGCTGGAGAGAGTCAGGACTGTAAACATTTCCAAATGACACTAGAAGATTTAAACCTGGGGGCCAGTGCCGTGGCTCATTTGGCTAATCTTCCATATGCGGTGCCAGCATCCCATATGGGCACCGGATTCTGTCCCAGTTGCTCCTCTTCCAGTCCAGCTCTCTGCTGTGGCCCAGGAAGGCAGCGGAGGATGGCCCAAGTGCTTGGGCCCCTGCACCTGCGTGGGAGACCAGGAAGTACCTGGCTCCTGGCTTTGGATAGGTGTAGCGCCGGCCATGGCGGCAATTTGGGGGTGAACCAACGGAAGGAAGATCTTTCTCTCTGTCTCACTGTCTAACTGTATCTGTCAAATAAATAAATAAATAATAATAATAATAAAGAAGATTTAAACCTGGAATTTCAATACACTTGCAAGTAGCTAACCTAAATCAGGTGCATCCTCAAAACTAGAACTTGGGTATATGCTACGGTCTTCTAAGGCTTTCTTGAAACACCATGGACTTTGCTTTCTAGACCATGATCTCAGCATTGAGCTCCTGCCTCTCCTTAGGAGCCAACTGCTGTGGGCTGTGAGACTTCCAGCAAGGGTGACTGCAGGCTCTTTCCTCCATGCATGAAGGAATTCCAAAGTGGAGGCATAAGAGCGGGACTTATTCAAAGCAAAACAGAAGTGCAAGTTCAAGAACCAAGCAGTGCATCAGCAAACAGCCAAAAATATAGAAAGTCCCCAAAGAAAAAACTCTAAGGAAAGACATCCAATAATGAGAAAGCCTTCAACAAAGGAACATCACAACCACAAAAAAGCCCTCCAGACAAGGTTAGCCCTTCCTTTTGTACCCTACAGAGGCACAGAAGGTGTGTCCAGGGTGGAGCTCAAATGAATATTCAAAATTGGGTGGAGTTTGGGGCGTGGCTCAAGTGCTGCCTATTTCTGTTCTGGTTTTAGGAAATATCAGAAGTGTCGTGGTGTCAGGTGTGTGCTGGTGAGAGTGAGTGTCCCCCCTATGGTAATTTTATTACGAGGACATTATAGTGACCTGAAGTTATCTAGGGGACACAGCCTGTAGCCATGCTGCCAATTTCCAGCTAGGGTGGCTGGCAAGTTTGCAACATTGTAGAACTTGCCGTTTCTGCTACTCAGAAAGGGGCAGGGGCTTGCCAGTGCCCCGGATGGGAGGCGTGGGCTGTGCACAGAAAGGGAAGGGAATTTGCATGATTTACAGAAGGGGGCTTGGCCAGGCTGTCATAGGTACCTGCCACAGCTCTCCTGGAGCTGTCTGTCAATCACCGACACAGTGGGTCAGCCAGAAACTGTCAACAGCAGTCGGGATGGAGCTGTCAGACTTTAGCTTCTCTCCTCTGGCTACCCATATTCCCACAACACAATCACAGAAGGAAGATCTTTAGGCTTTAATTTTCCAAACTATTATTGATAATGGAGATGGATTGCAAAAACTGCTGCGATTTTTCCCTCCTTAAACCTGCACCTGTGAAATGTGACACTGGAGCTTCTCCCATTGAAGATAATGACCGTTTCCATGTGGGCTGGCTTTGTGACTGATTCGGCAGCTAGAGTATCTGCAGATGGGACAGTGCTGGAGTTCCAAGACCAGGTCTTAAGAAATCGGTGATCTTCCAGTATTTCTTGGGACTCTACCACCACCAAAAAGGACAGGCTATCCTGATGGAGAATGAGAGACCACATGAAAGTGGCTATTTGTTCACATTGTTTTGGCCAAAGCTGCCTTATCCCAGGCTGATCAGCCTTCTCTGAGCACAGACACCTTAACAGATCCAGCTGAGATCCACTGAGAAGACCACCCTCACTCCTGGACTCAAGAGAAATCATAAATGCTTGTGACTTTAAGTCTTTCAATTTTTTTTATTTGACAGATAGAGTTATAGATAGTGAGAGAGACAGAGAGAAAGGTCTTCCTTCCATTGTCTCACCCCACAAATGGCTGCTACAACCAGCTCTGCACTGATCCAAAGCCAGGAGCCAGGTGCTTCCTCCTGGTCTTCCATGCAGGTGCAGGGGCCCAAACACTTGGACCATCCTCCATTGCCTTCCCTGGCCGTAGCAGAGAGCTAGACTGGAAGAGGAGCAACCGGGACTAGAACCCAGCGCCTATATGGCATGCTGGCGCCACAGGTGGAGGATTAACCAAGTGAGCCATGGCACCTGCCCCAAGTCATTCAATTTTGGAATGCTATGCTTCAAGTTATAATGGGCACAGAAATTGATATCTAAGAGCGAGATGCTGCTATTATAAAACAACAACCTGTAATATGTAGCAGTGGATTTAGGACTGGATGGAGTGTAGGGGATGAAAAACAGTGAGGAACTTCTTAGTGACGGTGCAGAAACGATTATGACATCATTATAGGAAGAACAAAAGTGCTTCAGTGCCTAGCAGTCTCATACCCCATGCAAAATCACTGGTGGATGTGGCTTGGGACAGTGAGCCCATCTCAGCAGCACTCACAGCATAGCAGGGTGAGCTCTGGTCCTGCCCCCAGCTGCACTCATCTTGGAGGGCTGGGGGCTTGGGATGTGGTTTGGCAGCCTGGCATTTGTGGACTCAGGGCTGGGAGTCTGAGCCCATCACAGGCCCAGGAAGGGGCTTGTGGGGATGGACTGACTACCCATGTTTTGGCATTTCTCCAGTTCCAGTGAACAACAAATCACTTGCAGATTTGGGACAAATTTGAGTTTGGGGTGTATCCTAAGACTGAATTAGTAAAAACGTATCAACAAGAGACCTGGAGCAAATTGCGACTTGGATTGTTACCTAGTGCTGATATATTTAGCTTCAGAAAAAATCTGAGACCTCTTAGAATTGCTAAAAGGAAAGCTACAAATGGAGTCAGGTCGCTATAACTAATCCTTCAATTCACAGGGGATGTTTTACAGCAATAAGCATCAAGAAGTTCTGTGGAGCCAAGACCTCACTTAAAGAACAAAATAAGGTGCCAACACCCAATCATCTAGGGACTGAAAATTCCACCTGCTTGGATTAAGATTAAAAAGAGCTGTTTTAAGACAACTGCATGAAATTCAAGAGAATGCAGTGAAGTTATTCAATATCCTGATAGAGATTTTATAGAGATACCAATAGCTAAACAAAGCCAAGCAGAAATTCTTCAACTGAAAAGTACAGAGAAGAAATTAAAAATGCAATAGAAGGCCTAAAACAGATTACTTAAGCAGAAGAAAGAATCAGTGAGCTCAGACAGGATATTTGAAAATACACATTTGGAACAGAAAATAAAAAATCAAGAGGAATAAAGAAAGCTTACAGGAAACACAGGATAGCACAAAAAGAGCAAATATCTAAGTTTTTGGTGTTCAAAATGAGAATGCCAAAGGGGTAGAAAGTCTATCCAAGGAGTCAATGACAGAAACACCTCAAACCTAGAGAAAGACATGATCCAGGTAGAGGAAGGGCAATGGCCCCCACTCTGAATCAACCCAATCAAGTCTAGCCCAAGACTTAATTGTACAGCAAAGCTCTCCAAAGGAAAAGGCCAAAAGATAATTCTCAAAGCTGCAAGAGAAGAGAGGCAAAAAAACACATAAAGGTGCTCCAGCTGGCCTCACTGCAGACCTAGCAGGAGAAACCTTACCACAACACAGGGAGTGGAATTCGGCTTTTATAGTACTGAAGGCAAAAACTGCCAGCCAATAAAACTGTATGCAGGAAACCTATCCTTCAGATACAAGTGGAAGATAGACATTCGATTGCAGACAAAAGGTGGGGGAATTCACCAGCAGACCTGTGTTCCAAGAAATGTTAGAGAGGGGACTGCGCCATGGTGCAGTACATTAATCCTCTACCTGCGGTGCCGGCATTTCATATGGGCGCTGGTTCGAGACCCGGCTGCTCCACTTCCCGTGTGGGAGAACAGGAAGAAGCACCTGGCTCCTGGCTTCAGAAAGGTGCAGCTCCGGCCACTGCAGCCATTTGGGGAGTGAACCAATGGAAGGAAGACCTTTCTCTGTCTCTTCCTCTCACTGTCTATAGCTCTACATCTAAAATAAATAAATAAAATCTTTAAAAATAAAATAAAAAATAAATGCTAGAGATAATTCTTTTAACTGAAACAAATAAATGCTAACAAGTAAAAAGAAAATATTAGAAGGTTGGAAAAAAAAGAAAAAAAAACCCTCATTGGCAAGAGTAACTGCACAAATTCAGAATGCTCCAAAAGTAATACGTATTTTATGTAAGCCATTTTGCAACTTGCTGTGACGACTAAGAACATGATGATCACGACATCAAAATGTTAAGAGGCAGGCAAGGAGAGAAGATTGCAGTACAGTGCCTTAGGCTGCTGCCTGTGACACTAGCATCCCATATGTGTTTGGATTTCCTCAAGCATAGTGGCTCCTTTTATTGAGCTGAAGTTCATCTTTAAAAAAAAAAACAGGCAGAGTTAGACAGTGAAAGAGAGAGACAGAGAGAAAGGTCTTCGTTTTCCTTTGGCTTACCTCCCAAGGGGCCGCTACGGCCAGCGCTTTGCACCGATCCAAAGCCAGGAGTCAGGTGCCTCCCCCTGGTCTCCCATGCGGGTGCAGGGTCCAAGGACTTGGGCCATCCTCCACTGCCTTTCCACGCCACAGCAGAGAGCTGGACTGGAAGAGGAGCAACCGGGACAGAATCTGGCACCCCAACCAGGACTAGAACCCGGTGTGCAGGCACTGCAGGCGGAGGATTAGCCTATTGAGCCATGGCGCCGGCCAACTAGCATCCCATATGAGCAACGGTTCAAGTCCTGGCCGCTCCACTTCCAATCCATGTCCCTGCTAATGTGCTCAGGAAAGCAGTGGAAGATGGCCCTAGTGCTTGGGCCCCTTCCACCCACATGGGAAACCCAGATGGAGTTCCAGGCTCCTGGCAGTGGTATGGCCCAACCCCGGCCATTGAGGCCATTTGAGGAGTAAAAGAGCAGATGTATGTCTCTCTCTCTCTTTCCCTCTCTCCCTGTAACTCTGCTTTTCAAATACATAAGCCACCTTTTTCTTTCAAAAATAACAGACAAGCAATATTGAAAGAGTAACATCAAATTTCAAATTGTGGGGAGGAACATAGCACAAATACAGTTGTTTGTTAAAATTTCTTTTTTTCCAAATTGTATCTAATTTGACTACTTTTCTTATTTTTTTAAGGACTAAATTGCTTGAAAGGAAGAGTTACAGAAAGAGAGACAGAGAGAGAAGGAGAGACAGAGAGAAAGATATTCCATTTGTTGTTTCACTCCCCAAATGGCCTCAATGGACAGACAGCGCCCATACAAAGGAGGAGCCAGGAGCTTCTTCTGGGTTTCCCACATGTGTGCCAGGGTCTAAGCACTTGGGCCATCTTCTGCTGCTTTCCCAGGTGCATTAGCAGGAAGCTGGAAGTGGAGCAGCGGGGTCTCGAAACAGTGCCCTTATGTGATGCTTACCCTCTACGCCACAGTGCTGGCCTCTTGTTAGTATTTCTTACATTTTGTTTATTGTTTGACTTCTTCACTGTCTTTATAACCAATGTTAAGTTGTCACCATTTCAAGATAGCTTGTTGTAGCCTACAAAATAAATTCATAGTAAGCCTCATGGTGACCACAATGCAAGAAACTAACAAACTTCACAAAAATAATAAGACTCAAAGTACACAGTTAGAGAAAATCACTCATACACAAATGAGGATTGTAAGGGAGGGAGAAGAGAAGAAAGGAATGACAATGAAAAGACAAAACAAATATCAAAATGGCAGTTATAAGATTTTACTTATCAACAGTTACAATTAAGTCAATTAACTAAGTTCTCCAATTAAAACATCAGAGTGACCTAATGGGTTCAAAACCAGGATTCCACCTTGTTGCTTACAAGGAATTCCTCTCGCTTCTAAGGACACATGTAGGCTGAAAGTGAAGAAATGGAGAAAGATATTCCTTGCAAATGCAACCCAAAAGAAAGCAGAAGTAGCTGCACTCCTATCAGGTAAAACAGATTTTAAATAACAAGCAGTAAAAACAGACGAAGAAGGTCATTACATAATGATGAAGAGCTTAATCCAGCAAGAAGAAATAATACTTATAAATATTTATGCGCCCAATATCGGAGCACCTAAAAATATAAAGCAAATATTAATAGATCTAAAGGGAGAGATAGATTCCAATACAATAATAGTAGTGGAATTTAACACTCCATTTTCAGAAATAGACCACCTAGACAGAAAATAAACAACAAAACAGCAGAGTTAAATTGCACCCAAAATCAACTGAACCTAACAGGCATTTGTAGAACTTTCCATCCAACAGTTGCAGAATACACATTCTTTTCAACACCACATGGAACATTTTCCAGGCTAGATCATCTCATAGGTCACAAAACAAGTCTCAACAAATTTAAAACAATAGAAATCACATAAAGTATTTTTTCTGACCATAATGCAATAGAACTAAATATCAATAACAAGGGAAAGGAGGCTGGTGCTGTGGCGTAGTGGACTAAGCCTCCACCTGCAGTGCCGGCATCCCACATGGGCTCCTGTTTGAGTCCCAGCTGCTTCACTTCTGATCCAGCTCTCTGCTGTGGCCTGGGAAAGCAGTAGAGGGTGGCCCAAGTTTGGGCCTCTGCACTCACAAGGGAGATCTGGAGGAAGCTCCTGGCTCCTGGCTTTGGATGGGTGCAGCTTCAGCCATTGTGGCCATCTGGGGAGTGAGCCAGCAGATGGAAGATCTCTCTCTCTCTCTGTATCTCTGGATTTCAAATAAATAAATAAATCTAAAAAATAGCAAGGCAAAGTTTAGAAATGACACAAATACAAGAAAATGCAACGACTTATTCTTGAACAGTCCATGGATCAGGAAAGAAATCAAGGAGGAAATTTGAACATTTCTTCAAATGAATGAAAATGGAAACATAACAAACCAAAACCTATGAGACACTATGAAAGGAGCACTGAGAGGGAGTGTATAGTGATCAATGCTGACGTAAAAAGACAAAAACATCACAAATAAACAGCTTAGCACTACACCTTGAGGAGCTAGAATACAAGGACAAATTAAATCCAAAATTGATAGCAGGAAAGAAATTAAAAAAAAAATCGGAGCACAAATATATGATTAAGAGACCAAAAAGAAAAACAAAAATATCAATGAAGCAAAGAGCTAATTCTTGGAAAAGATAAACAAAATTGATAAACCCTTAGCTAGACTAACCAAGAGGAGAGGATTCAAATACACAGAATCAGAAATAAAAATGGAGACATTACAACTGGCACCATAGAAAATCAAAGGCTTGATAGAGGTTTCTCTGAATGTATTGCTGAATTTTACCAAACTTCCAAAGAAGGAGAGACTTCTTCCAAATGCCAACATTACCTTGATTCCAAACAGCAGACAAGGACACAACAAAAAAAGAAAGCCACAGGCCAATATCTTTGATGAACTTTTAGGCAAAAATCCTCAACAAAATACAAGCTCATTGAGTCAAACAACATATTAAAAAGATCATTCACAATATGAAGTTGGATTCATCCCATAGATGCAAGGATGGTTCAACATATGCAAATTAATAAATGCTATGCATCACATAATAGAATGACAAACGAAAACATGATCATTTCAATATATGCAGAAAAGACACTTGATAAAATTCAGCATCCCTTTATGGTTAAAAAAAAAATCTGACAAAAATATATATAAATGGAACATACCTCAATATAATGAAGATCATGTAACAATATGTAACATATTTGAAGATGTATGTTATATATGTATATATTTATATGTATATATGTATGTTGTATATGTAATATAATGAAGATCATGTAACAAACCAACATCCTATTGTGTGGGGGAAAAGCTGAAGTCTTTCTCTCTAAGATCTGGAGCCAGAAAAGAATGCCCACTTTTAGCACTTGTATTCAACATAGCACTGGAAGTCCTGGCAAGAGAAATGAAGCAAAAGAAAAAATCACGGAGCACCAAATTCGAAGAAAGGAAGTCAAATTGTCACTGTTTTCAGATGATAGGATCTTATATGTAGAAACCTGAAAATATCCAATCAAAACTCTGTTAGAAATAATAAATAAATTCAGCAAAGTTTCAGGATACAAAGTCAGGGTACAAAAAATCAGTAGCACCAATAATGAATCATCTGAAAAATAAATCAAGAAAGCAACCCCATTTCCAATAACAACAACAACAACAACAAATAACAGTAAAATATCTAGGAATAAATTTAAACAAAGTGGTGAAAGGAGCTGTTTGGTGAAAACTGTTAAGTAATTGACTGAAGAAACAGAAGAGGACCCAAAAAATGAAAAGGTATAGCATGTGCACAGGTAAGAAGAATCAGAATCATTAAAATGGTCAACTACATGAAGCAATCCACAAACACAATGTAATCCTTATCAAAATCCCCAAGACAAGATTTTTCACAGAACTAATAAAAAATGTATAAAATTTCTATGGAACTACAAAAGACCCCCAAATAGCCAAAGTGATCTAGAACAAAAGAACAAAGCTGAAGCATTATACTACCTGACTTAACTATATGACAAAGGTACAGTAATTAAAGTAACATATCATTGATGTGAAAACAGACCAATGTAATAGAGACCCTCAAAGTAAACCCATATGTCTAAAGACACTTGCTCTTTGACAGAGGTGCTAAGAACATGCACTGGAAAAATGACAGATTGAATATCCACAAGCAAGAGAATGGAACTAGATACCCATCTTTCTCACCATGTATAAAAATCAGCTCCAAAAGCTTTAAAGACCAAAATGTGAGATCAGAAACTCTGAAGTTATTAGAAGAAAATTAGGGAACCACTTCAGGGCACTGGAATGGGCAAAGGTATTCTGGAGAACACTCCAAAGCACAGGAAATAAAGGGAAAAACAGACCAAAGAGACTTCATCAAACTAAAGAACTTTTTCTCAGTACGTGAAAAAGTCAACAAACATACAATCCACAGAATGGGAGAAACTATTTGCAAGCTATACGTCTGACAAGAGGCTGATAGGCAGAACACGTAAGGAACTCAAACAGCTCACTACTAAAAGAACCCACAAATAATCTCATTAAAAAATGGACGGGAGATCTAAACAGACGTTCTCAAAGGAAGACATACAAATAACCAACAGGTGCATGACAAAATGCTCCAGATCACCAATCAGCTTGAAAGTATAGTTACATTTACATGGACTAGATAGCACACAATGTATACAGGTATGAAACATCACACAGCAGCCCATAGATAAGCACAATTTTTGTGTCTGTTAAAATATTTTTAAGATAAAATAAGAAAAACTTAAAAAAAAAACAATTGCCCACATTTCTGTTAGTGAAGGAAGCAAATAACCAAACAATAATTGTCATTTGACTTGTTGGATGCTTTCCTGTGATATCCTCCTTAAAAGTTGTTGTTTTTATTTGACCTGACTTAGAGCTCATCAGTGATAAAATTCTCATCTCAGGGGGATGCTTAAAAACATCTATAGGCAAGCACCATGGCTGCCTGAGGCGGTGGATAGCAGTTGGGACAAACAATAGATTAAATTAAAAGAAAAATCTGAAGAATCAGTTATTCATAGGAGCTTTGAAGCAACTGTGACATATTCTTGGAAATGCAAAAAGCTACACATGCATAAGACTGTGCACATGCTTACGAGAGACACAAGAAGCCCTAAGCTCTTACCTCTGGCTGACCCTGAGCTTCTGCATAAATAGGACATGAAAGTTACAACAGAATTCTCCACTGTGGGTTGAATGCTGAAAATATGCCTCAATATTCACGCAGCACCCCTAAACAAAGAATGTGAGAATTACTGGATGAAGTTGTTTATGGAAATTTCTGTCCAGTTCATCACCACACTAACTGAAAGAACATTAAATGGTGAGCAGCCGCCCTTGTGAATGACCAGCGAAATGTGGCTGTGACTTGGAGGACCTATGGGGAGAGCAAGGTCACCCACCGTGTGGAAGCCAAGCTGCCGGAGCCTCCGGACCCGCCGGAGCTGCAGAGTCTGCACGCCAGCGCTGGAAGGGGAGGTGAGAAAAAAACCTCTCGGTAACCCGAGACATTGGAGGGGAAAGGCAGAAAGAGCCTGCAGAGAATGAGGCCTGAAACCCCATTGGGGAAAGTTCACCAGGCTGGCTGGAGGAGAGAAAAAAATCGAATAAATAAGGGGAACCAGCACGGACATTTAGCCTCTCTCTCCACTCACCTTACAAAGCCGAGCAAGACAAAGGGCAGGCGCCATTTTACGTAAGTAAAGCAGTGTGCGCCATTTTGCATATGTAAAGCGGGTGCCCCTCATTAGCCAAGCAGAAAAACCTGACTCTGGTAAGCAAACGAATACCCACAGGGGCCAGATTTCATACATCAACTACTCTCAATTCCACTCAGCTGTGTGGAATTACTTCCCAACTGAGTGGAAAAAAAAAAAAGAGAGAGAGAGAGAGTGCTAGAGTGAGCAAGAGAACAATCAGGGTGAATCACCTTTGGCACACCCTTAACCCTGTAGAACCAAAGCTCTCTGGCCACACCCATCACAGCCTCTAAGGATCCATCAAAAGCAGACAGTCTTCTTAATCTAGAGTCACAGTATAATGAGAAAAAAAAAACAAAGAATATCTCCAATATGCCAAACAAATTCAAAAGCCGAGGTAACAAGAACAAGGAAGACACTATGATGCCCCCAAATGAAACAAACACCCCAATTCAAGATTATGAAGATGATGAGATAGAAGAAATGCAAGAAGCAGATCTCAAAAAATTGATAAGAACATTAAGAAGTTCTCAAAAACAAATTCTCTAACTACAGAAATCCTTAATGGACAAGATAGAAAATCTCTCTCATGAAAATGAAATATTAAGGAGGAATCAAAATGAAGTGAAACAGCCAGTAGAAAATGAAACTGTGATAGTGATGAGAAATCATAGTGAAATGAAGAATTCAATAGATCAAATGACAAACACATTAGAGAGCCTTAAAAACAGAATGGTTGAAGCAGAAGAGAGAATATCAGACTTAGAAGACAGAGCACAGGAAAATATACAATCAAACCAAAGAAAAGAAGAAGAAATTAGAAATCTAAAAAATATTGTCGGGAATCTTCAGGATACTGTTAAAAAACCCAACATTCAGGTTCTAGGAGTTCCTGAAGGCATGGAGAGGGAGAAAGGATTAGAAGGCCTTTTTGGTGAGATATTAGCAGAAAATTTCCCAGGGTTGGAGAAGGACAGAGACATCCTAGTACAGGAAGCTCACAGAACCCCTAATAAACATGACCAAAAGAGATCCTCACCATGACACGTTGTAATTAAACTCACCATAGTGAAACATAAAGAAAAGATCCTAAAATGTGCAAGAGAGAAACGTCAGATTACTCTCAGAGGATCTCCAATCAGACTCACAGCTGGCTTCTCATCAGAAACCCTACAAGCTAGGAGGGAATGGCGAGATATAGCCCAGGTACTAAGAGAGAAAAACTGCCAGCCCAGAATATTCTATCCTGCTAAGCTCTCATTTGTGAATGAAGGTGAAATAAAGACCTCTCACAACAAACAGAAATTGAAAGAATTTGTCTCCACTCGTCCAGCCCTGCAAAAGATGCTTAAAGATGTGTTACACACAGAAACACAGAAACACGGTCATCAATATGAAAGAAGGTAAATGAAGGAAATCTCACACCAAAAGATCACAGGAAGTTCAAAACATATATCAGAAAATATCTTTGGCAAATGGCAGGGCAAAGCTACTACTTATCAATAGTCACATTGAATGTTAATGGCCTGAACTGTCCAGTTAAAAGACACCGATTGGCTGACTGGGTAAAGGAACAAAACCCATCTATTTGCTGCTTACAAGAAACACATCTTTCCAATAAAGATCCATACAGACTGAAAGTGAAAGGCTGGAAAAAGATATACCATGCCAACAGAAATGAAAAAAGAGCGGGCGTAGCCATCTTAATATCGGACAACAGAAACTTTACCACAAAAACTGTTAGGAGAGACAAAGAGGGGCACTATATAATGATTAAGGGATCAATTCAACAGGAAGATATAATGATTATCAATGTATATGCACCTAATTACAGGGCACCGGTTTATTTAAAAGATTTGTTAAGGGACTTAAAGGGGGACTTAGACCCCAATACAATAGTACTGGGGGACTTCAATACCCCACTCTCAGAAATAGACAGATCAACAGGACAGAAGATCAACAAGGAGAGAGTAGATTTAAACGACACTATAGCCCAAATGGATCTAATAGATATCTACAGAACTTTTCATCCTACACAGAAAGCATTTACATTCTTCTCAGCAGTACATGGAACCTTCTCTAGGATTGACCACATACTAGGCCATAAAGCAAGTCTCAGCAAATGCAAAACAATTAGAATCATACCATGCAGCTTCTTAGACCATAAAGGAATGAAGTTGGAAATTAGCAACTCAGGAATCCCTAAAGCATATGCAAACGCATGGAGATTGAACAACATGCTCCTGAATGAACAATGGGTCATAGAAGAAATTAAAAGAGAAATCAAAAACTTTCTGGAAGTAAATGAGGATAACAGCACAACATACCAAAATTTATGGGATGCAGCAAAAGCAGTGTTAAGAGGAAAGTTTATATCAATAGGTGCCTACATCAAGAAATTGGAAAGGCACCAAATAGATGAGCTTTCACTGCATCTCAAGGATCTAGAAAATCTGCAGCAAACCAGACCCAAATCTATCAGGAGAAGAGAAATAATTAAAATCAGAGAAGAAATCAACAGGATTGAATCCAAAAAAAAACAAAAAAAAACAAAAAATCAGCCAAACGAGGAGCTGGTTTTTTGAAAAAATAAACAAAATTGACACCCCATTGGCCCAACTAACTAAAAAAAGAAAAGACCCAAATCAATAAAATCAGAGATGAAAAAGGAAATGTAACAACAGACACCATAGAAATAAAAAGAATCATCAGAAATTACTACAAGGACCTGTATGCCAGCAAACAGGGAAACCTATCAGAAATGGATAGATTCCTGGACACATGCAACCTACCTAAATTGAACCAGGAAGACATAGAAAACCTAAACAGACCCATAACTGAGACAGACATTGAAACAGTAATAAAGGCCCTCCCAACAAAGAAAAGCCCAGGACCAGATGGATTCACTGCTGAATTCTACCAGACATTTAAAGAAGAACTAACTCCAATTCTTCTCAAACTATTCAGAACAATCGAAAAAGAGGGAATCCTCCCAAATTCTTTCTATGAAGCCAACATCACCTTAATTCCTAAGCCTGAAAAAGATGCAGCATTGAAAGAGAATTACAGACTAATATCCCTGATGAACATAGACACAAAAATCCTCAATAAAATCCTGGCCAATAGAATGCAACAACACATCAGAAAGATCATCCATCCAGACCAAGTGGGATTTATCCCTGGCATGCAGGGATGGTTCAATGTGCGCAAAACAATCAACGTGATACACCACATTAACAGACTGCAGAAGAAAAACCATATGATTATCTCAATAGATGCAGAGAAAGCATTTGATAAAATACAACACCTTTTCATGATGAAAACTCTAAGCAAACTGGGTATGGAAGGAACATTCCTCAGTACAATCAAAGCAATTTATGAAAAACCCACAGCCAACATCCTATTGAATGGGGAAAAGTTGGAAGCATTTCCACTGAGATCTGGTACCAGACAGGGATGCCCACTCTCACCACTGCTATTCAATATAGTTCTGGAAGTTTTCACCAGAGCTATTAGGCAAGAAAAAGAAATTAAAGGGATACAAATTGGGAAGAACTCAAACTATCCCTCTTTGCAGATGATATGATTCTTTACTTAGGGGACCCAAAGGACTCTACTAAGAGACTATTGGAACTCATAGAAGAGTTTGGCAAAGTAGCAGGATATAAAATCAATGCACAAAAATCAACAGCCTTTGTATACACAGGCAATGCCACGGCTGAGGAAGAACTTCTAAGATCAATCCCATTCACAATAGTTACAAAAACAATCAAATACCTTGGAATAAACTTAACCAAGGTCATTAAAGATCTCTACGATGAAAATTACAAAACCTTAAAGAAAGAAATAGAAGAGGATACCAAGAAATGGAAAAATCTTCCATGCTCATGGATTGGAATAATCAATATCATCAAAATGTCCATTCTCCCAAAAGCAATTTACAGATTCAATGCGATACCAATCAAGATACCGAAGACCTTCTTCTCAGATCTGGAAAAAATGATGCTGAAATTCATATGGAGACACAGGAGACCTCGAATAGCTAAAGCAATCTGTACAACAAAAACAAAGCCGGAGGCATCACAATACCAGATTTCAGGACATACTACAGGGCAGTTGTAATCAAAACAGCATGGTACTGGTACAGAAACAGATGGATAGACCAATGGAACAGAATAGAAACACCAGAAATCAATCCAAACATCTACAGCCAACTCATATTTGATCAAGGATCCAAAACCAATCCCTGGAGTAAGGACAGTCTATTCAATAAATGGTGCTGGGAAAACTGGATTTCCACGTGCAGAATCACGAAGCAAGACCCCTACCTTTCACCTTACACAAAAATTCACTCAACATGGATTAAAGACTTAAATCTATGACCCGACACCATCAAATTACTAGAGAGCATTGGAAAAACCCTGCAAGATATAGGTACCGGCAAAGACTTCTTGGAAAATACCCCAGAAGCACAGGCAGTCAAAGCCAAAATTAACATTCGGGATTGCATCAAATTGAGAAGTTTCTGTACTTCAAAGGAAACAGTCAGTAAAGTGAAGAGGCAACAGACAGAATGGGAAAAATATTTGCAAACTATGCAACAGATAAAGGGTTGATAACCAGAATCTACAAAGAAATCAAGAAACTCCACAACATCAAAACCAACAACCCACTTAAGAGATGGGCCAAGGACCTCAATAGACATTTTTCAAAAGAGGAAATGCAAATGGCCAACAGACACATGAAAAAATTTTCAAGATCACTAACAATCAGGGAAATGCAAATCAAAACCACAATGAGGTTTTACCTCACCCCGGTTAGAATGGCTCACATTCAGAAATCTACCAACAATAGATGTTGGAGAGGATGTGGGGAAAAAGGGACACTAACCCACTGTTGGTGGGAATGCAAACTGGTTAAGCCACTATGGAAGTCAGTCTGGAGATTCCTCAGAGACCTGAATATAACCCTAGCATTCAACCCAGTCATCCCACTCCTTGGAATTTACCCAAAGGAAATTAAATTGGCAAACAAAAAAGCTGTCTGCACCTTAATGTTTATTGCAGCTCAATTCACAATCACTAAGACCTGGAACCAACCCAAATGCCCATCAACAGTAGACTGGATAAAGAAATTATGGTACATGTACTCTATAGAATACTATACAGCAGTCAAAAACAATGAAACCCAGTCATTTGCAACAAGATGGAGGAATTTGGAAAACATCATGCTGAGTGAATTAAGCCAGTCCCAAAGGGACAAATATCATATGTTCCCCCTGATCGGCGACAGCTAACTGAGCACCAAAGGGGAAATTTGTTGAAGTGAATGGACACTATGAGAAACAGTGACTTGATCAGCTCTTGTCCTAATTGTTGATGTACAATGTAATACTTTATCCATTTTAGTATTTTTTTTGTTCTAGTACTATTGGTTGAACTCTGTAATTAACACACAATTATTCTTAGGTGTTTAAATTTTAACTGAAATGTGATCCCTGCTAGGAATTTGGAAAGCATTATGCTGAGTGAAATAAGCCAGTCCCAAAGGGACAAATACCATATGTTCTCCCTGATTGGTGACAACTAACTGAGCACCAAAAAGGAAACCTGTTAAAGTGAAATGAACACTATGAGAAACGGTGACTTGGTCAGCCCTTGCCCTGACTGTTGATGAACAGCTTAATACGTTATCCCTCTTAGTATTTTTTTTGTTTGTTCTACTTAATACTTTTGGTTGAATACTGTAATCAATACACAGTTATTCTCAAGTGTTGAAACTTAACTGAAAAGTGATCGCTGTTAAATATAAGAGCGGGAATAAGAGAGGGAAGAGATGTGCAATTCGGGACATGCTCAAGCTGACTTACCTCAAATGGTAGAGTTAGAAACATACCCGGGGATTCCAATTCAATCCCATCAAGGTGGCATGTACCAATGCCATCTCACTAGTCCCGCTGATCAATTGCTGTTCACAATTGATCATAATGAAAGGACTAAGAACCAAAGGGATTGTATAAACAAGAATAGTGTCTGCAAATACTAGCTGATAGAATAAAAAAGGGAGAGAACGATCCAACATGGGAAGTGAGATACACAGCAGACCCATAGAATGGCAGATGTCCTAAAAAGCACTCTGGCCTCAGAATCAGCCCTTAAGGCATGCGGATCTGGCTGAAAAGCCCATGAGAGCATTACAGGCATGGAAAGCCAAAACACTCTGGCAAAAAGAACAAACAAAACAAAACAAAACAAAAAACAACCAAACAAACAAACAAAAAAAACCTAAATGAAAGATCTCAGCGAGTGAGATCCCAGTGAAAAGAACAGGTCATCAAAGAAGGAGGTACCTTTCTCTGAAGGGAGGAGAGAACTTCCACTTTGACTATGACCTTGTCTAAATATGATCAGAGTTGGTGAACTCAAAAGGCTTCCATAGCCTTGGCAACTCATGACAAGAGCCTAGGGTGATTACTGATGCCATAAACAAGAGTGTCAATTTGTTAAGTCAACAACAGGAGTCACTGTGCACTTACTCCTCATGTAGGATCTCTGTCCTTAATGTGCTGTACATTGTGATTTAATGCTATAACTAGTACTCAAACAGTATTTTTCACTTTATGTTTCTGTGTGGGTGCAAACTGTTGAAATCTGTACTTAATATATGCTAAACTGATCTTCTGTATATAAAGAGAATTGAAAATGAATCTTGATGTGAATGGAAGGGGGGAGGGAGAGGGAAAAGGGAGGGTTGTGGGTGGGAGGGAAGTTATGGGGGGGGAAGCCATTGTAATCCATAAGCTGTACTTTGGAAATTTATATTCATTAAATAAAAGTTTTTAAAAAAAGAACATTAAATGGCCATGCACAATAAGTAAAACTACTTTATGGTTTTAAGTAGAAAAAACACCAAAACAACAATAACAAGTATCAAAAATAACAAAAGCCAGGAAGCGGAAAGAACATGATTTCCAACCAAAGTTGTCAAATTAAAAATAAAGTGTCTGTTTTCAATAATAAATGTAAGGTCTATGGAAAAGTATATGCCTGGCCCATTCACAAGAAAAAATTGCAATAGATTGGACTTGTCCTTGAAGAATCTCAGGTGCCAAATTTACTAACAAAGACTTTAAGCCCATGATTTTCTATTTTTTAATTAGCTAAAGGGAACCAAATCTAAAGAACTAAAATATGAGATGTCACAGCAGGTATAGAATATCAATAAAAGGATAGAAATTATTTTAAAAACAAATAGAATTCCTGAAGATTATAAGTACAGTAACTGAAAAGAAACAAAAATACTAGCAGTCCTCAACATATTTGAGCAAACCGAAGAAAGATTCAGAAAAATTGGAGATTAAGTCAACTGAGAGTACCCATCCTGGGGAACAGAAAGAAAGAGAATGAAGAGAAATGCACAAAACAGCAGAGATCTGTGAGGCAGCGCCACGTGCACCAGTATACATGCAACGGAAGTTCAGAATAGGAGGCGGGACAAGGGGACTCCCACACATGATGTAAGAAGTGCCACAGTCTCCAAGCAGGAGAAAGTCAATATGCCTACACTTCACGTATCATTTCATTAACACACTGTTAAAGGTCAAAGACAAAAAGAATCTTGAAATCATCAAGAGAGAAGCAACTCATTATGTACAAGAGATCCTCAACAAGATTAACTTTCTTATCAGAGACCGGGAGGCCAGAAGGTAATGAAACGGCATATTCAAAGCACTAAAAGGGAGCAAATTACCAGCAGAAATTCTGCATACAAAAAAAAAAAAAAACCTTCAAAAATGAAGGAGGAGTTAAGATATTCCAAGATAAGCAAAAAGTGAGATAATTCGTTTTTCGTAGATTGAACCTACATGAAATACTACAAGCAGTCTTTCAGGCTGAAATGAAAGGAATTGGGCAGTCTGTTGAACATACTTGAAGAATTAAAGAAGTCTGGTACGGATTACTACACTGATAAATACTAACTATAGTTTAAATATTTTTGTTAGTGATTCTTTTTTCCCCTATTTGATTGAAAGACAGCTTCCTAAAGCAATAACTATTCATTTATATTGGTGTAGAAGTACATAAAGATGTAAGTTGCAACAACAACATTATACAAGAGAAGAGGAGTGGACATACATAGGAAAAAAGGACACAGTTGACTCAATATTTGAAAAGAAACCAAAGTAATCCACCATATTCACATGTTAAAGAAAAAAATTGCAGGATCGCATCAACTGGCACAAAAATAATTTCACAAAAATTCAGTGCTCATTCATCATCATAACCAACTAGGAATAATGTGGCACTTCCTCAAGTTAAAAAGAGCATCTGTAAAAAACTGCTTCCCGCGGCAGGTGTTACGGCCAGCAGGTTAGGTTGTCACTTGGCATACCCACATCCCCTAGCAGAAAGCCTGGGGTCAAGTTCTACTTCAGCCTCCAATCCATCCTAGGAGGCAATAGATGATGGTCCAAGCACTTGGGTTCCTGTCATCTATGTGGGAGATATATACTGAGTTTATGTACCCTGCACATGTGTGCATGAGTCAATCTGCCTTTAAAATAAATGAATAAACAAATAAACTTTAGAAAACACTTTCTATGAACATTCACACTTCATATTGAGGTACTGAATGTTTCCCACACAAGATCAGAAACCAGGCAAGAAAGTCCATTTTTTTAAACTTTTATTTAATGAATATAAATTTCCAAAGTACAGCTTATGGATTACAATGGCTTCCCCCCACTCCATAACTTCCCTCCCACCCACAACCCTCCCTTTTCCCTCTCCCTCCCCCTTCCATTCACATCAAGATTCATTTTCAATTCTCTTTAAGAAAGCCCATTTTCATCATTAATGTCCAACATAGTACTGCAGGATCTCTGTAGAGCAATAGAAAAGAATAGATGCACAGAGAAGAATGAAGAAATAAAATAATGTCTACCTGTAGATGACATGATTGCCTGTATAGAAAATAACAAAGAAGAATCTGGGGAAAATTGTACCATTTTCTACCCTTATATATTAAGCATTTTGTAGTGGTTATTAACTCTAGAATACCTGAACTGTGAGGTCATATTTTCCTCTTAAAACGTGACTATCTACATTGTGTTTGACATTTCTACCATTACACATGATAACTGAAATAAATGAGTTTGTATTATTTCAGCTATTAAATTATTTTGATTAAGAAAATAAGAATTTATAAAAATTATCTTAGATATCACAAAAAGTTCAGCAAAATTCATAGGATTCACAATAAATATACTTAAATGAATTGTATTTTAAGTATGTAGAAATAAATTAAAAACACACTATCATTTATGATTTCTTAACAATGGAAAACTTGTGCATAAATCTAACAAAATACGCATGCCAAAAATGAAAATACTAATAAAAGGAATCAAAGGCAATCTAAATTAATGGAAAGATATTCCATGTTCATGGACCAGAAGACTCAACACTAAAGATGCTAATTCTTCTCAAAGTGATAAACTAGTTTAACATAATTCCTATTAAACCTCCAGCAAGACTTTTTTCTAGATACAGACAAAGTTATTCTAAAATATATTTCAAAGGAAAAAGAACTAAAGTTGTGAAAATATTTCTGAAAAGAAATGGCAGGAAGTGCTCTATTGCAAGACTTCCTACATAGTTACTGTAATTAACACTGTGTGCCATTGGTGGGGGGTGGGGCTCACAGATAGCTCACGGACACAGAATAGAGAATCCACAAAGAGCCACTCATATATTCAGTCAACTGACTTTCGAAAAAGGTACACAAGCAATTAAACAGATAAATGGTGCCAGAAATTAGATATTCAAATCAATTAATCATTATCTAAACTTTAGACCTTGTATGAAATTGACTCATTTTAATGATGAAATTATGCAACTTTAAAAGAATACATGTATAGAAATCTTTAGAACCAAGAGCTTCGTGAACAGTTCTTAACATGACACCTATAGATGAACCATCAAAGAAAAAAAAATCAATAAATTGGATCTCATCAAAATGTGAAATGTTTTGCTTTGTGAGAGATCTTGTTAGGAGAATGAGAAAAGAGCTACAGACAGGGAAAATATTTGCAAACAACATATGTGACAAAGGATTCATGTGTAGTATATGGAAAATCTCTCAAAACTTAACAGAGAATAAACAACCCAGTGAAAATGCAAAAGACACAGACGTCTCAGTGAAGATGACATACAGATGGCAAATAAATCAATGGAAATATGTCCATCCTATTCCATTAGGGAAATGTAAGCTAGAGTCAAAATTAATAGCACAGCACACTGGTCATATACTGTTGGAAAATTTCAAAATAACAATGTCAGTTGCTTGTGAGGAAGAAGAGTAACTTGAACTCTCATCCCCTGACTTAAAATGATACACCCATTAGGCAAACGTCATTCAGTTTCTAAAAATAAACAGACCCTAACCTAACAGCCTCATTCATCAGTATTGACCCTAAAAAAAGTCAAGCACTTGTGTCCCCGCTAAAACCTGTGCATAGGGCCAGAGATGTGCCAAGGTGGATGAAACAGGTGCTCCTGTCATGCCAGCATCCCAGATTGGAGCTCTGGTTCCACTTCTGTTGCTCCACTTCCAATCCAGTTTCTTGCTAATGCCCCCCCCGCCCCCGGGAAGGCAACAGGTGATAACCCAAATGCTTGGGCCCCTCTCACCTATATGACAGACCAGGAGGGAGTTCCTGCCTCTTGGCTTCAGCCTGGCCCAGAGCTGGCTGTTGTGGCCATTTGGGCAAGTGAACAAGCATATGGAAGATGTGTGTGTGTGTGTGTGCGCGCACGCACATGTTCCTCTCTGTTGCTCTGCCTTTCAAATAAATGAGTAAATAAATAAATAAATAAATTCTTTAATAAAAAATTGCCCTAATGTTAGATAACCTCTACATAATTTTCCCAAAGTGGAAGCATCCCGATCATCTTCCCATGCTTGAATGGTTAAACATACTACACGACATCTACAGTTAATTAACAGACAGAGGAAGAGAGAGGGAGAGAGGGCACTCCCATCCTCTGGTTCTATCTCCGAAGGCTGAAACAGCCAAGACTGGGCCAAGTTCAAAGCTAGGTGCCAGGATCTCAACCTCACATGCTTGGCAGGAACACAGTCCCTTAAGCCATCATCCTGCCTCCAAGGATCTGCATTAACAGAACGCTGAATCTGTGGCTGGAGCCAGGCATTAAACCCAAGGCACTCTGATGTGAGATGCTAGCATCTTAACAGGTGCCTTAACCACCAGCTGAACACTTGCTCCCTTTAACTCACTTTGTCCTTATTTAAAAAAAAAGATTTTATTTAATTATTTGAGAAGTAGAGTTACAGACAGAAAGAGCGAGAGATGGAGAGAAAGGTCTTCCATCCGTTGGTTCACTCCCCAATTGGCCACAATGGCCGGAGCTGGGCAGAACTGAAGCCAGGAGCCAGGAGCTTCTTCCAGGTCTTTCATGCAGGTGCAGGATCCTAAGGACTTGAGCCATCTTCTACTGCTTTCCCATGCCATAGCAAAGATCTGGATGGAAAGAGGAGCAGCTGGGGCTTGAACCGGCGCCCCTATGGATGCTGGTGCGGCAGACGAAGGCTTAGCCTACTACGCCACAGCGCTGGCCCCCACTTTGACAACCCAGAGATGTCCTCCTTACCTGTGCAACTGCTTCTGAAACATCCGTACTTTCTATTTTGGAGTTGGATTCTCAGTCTGAAGAATTGATTTGTGTAATTAGGCAAGTGATTTTGAAGGAAGATTTTGCATGAATTTGCAATATAATTTTCCTTTTCTGTAACTGTTAATTGAAATCATTTATCAGGTTTTGAATCTGAAAAAAGTTAACTTTGAAAAAAGGTGTGAACTGTTAATTTTTTATGCAATCTCAACATTGTCTTTGATGCACTCATTAATTCCTTATTTACAATCAGGGCTGCTAGCTTCCTCAGTTTGAGTAAGAAATGGCCTGCCTTAACCCTTAGTGGGATGGCAGATTTTAGACCCAACAGTTTGGCAATAGTTGTCTTTGCTGTCCTGTCTCCTTTCCTGTCTCAGGAAAGTGTGGGGCTGAAATTACCATGAAAATGTGAAACAGGAATTTTGGTACAGAAACACAAGGGCTTAATAAATACAACTTCATTTTTGTATAACTCAGGTAGCGTTCTCAGCACTCATGTCACCAAGTTCACACAAACGTAAGCTCAGGAGAAGTGGGGACTCCTCCAGCCCCTCCCCAGGTTGCCCCTGGTTCTAGGGTCTACAGAGCACATGGGTTCCTAGCGGGGAGGCCAACTTGATCTGACTCTCAGTGTATGGCTGCCTGTGCTGAGATCCGTCCATATGAGTGCCCCCATGTCTGGGGTCGGCCATTAGCCCAATCCGTGGCCTGGGAACCCTGAGCCCTTGAGCACCTGGGGGCGCTTGCTTCTCCTGCACCTCTGCCACCTGGAAAGTCTACAGCTTGCCCAAAGCCTTATCTGCCTTCACTGAATTGCTTTCCTCTCCTGCCCTCTTCCCAGGAAACTGCACGGCCCAGCTACTTCAGGGTTCCTGCAAAGTTTCCCGGGTTGTCTTCCTGGGCTGTGGGTTCAGCCCATGGTTCAGGCCATGCTCAGGGATGGTTGACTTCTCTCTCTGCAGCCTGAAGCTCTTCTCCATCTTGGTCATGATGGTTTCTTCTAAAGCGTCTCTGGATCCTGCAGGTCCTCCAGGGGCCTGAACTGTGGAAATTCTAAAGAGACAGAGAGATACCTTTCACTCCTCTCTTGTCTTAATTCTCCTTCTTTCCCTGAAACTGAAAACAAGCAAACTGGATGAGGGGTAGACTGAAGTCGTGTTTGGTGGGAACATCAGTCCGATTACGACCCCTCCAACCCAGGGGAATCCCCCTACCATCCAACTCTGTTTTGAGAGCTCTCCAGGCACCCCTCACTGACAAGCCGTTCCCAGACAGCCCCACGGATCCACATCCTCCTCCCGGCTCCTCCCTCTGTGCACATCTTCCCCCTTCCTCCTCGCCCTCTGAACACCCGAGGACTGGGCATGGTTGGTGAGCCACACGCTCACAGGCAACTTGGAATCCATTCCACTGACCTTCCTTCAACTCTTGCCAACCCCTGTCCCCATGAGAAGGTGGAAGAGAAGAGAAAGATGGATGCCCACCATTGCTGTCAACAGCTTCACAGCTGTCCATGGTACGATTCACCACAACCTCATCCTAGCTTTGAACATTCATCCGCTTCCATGATGGTAACACCAGATTAGTGAGAAGGAAAATAATACATCTCAGGAACCTGGATCTGTGTAAAGAACAAGGATAAGTGCTAGGGAAGGAAGAAATGAAAATGGAATATTTCCTTTTTGTCAGTTGACCTAATGGACTATTTACTACTTGTTAGAAATAATAATAATAATTTATTCATTGATTATCACTGGTAGAAAAAGGAGATGAATGACAACACAACTATAAGAGATAAGAGCAAGAAACCAGAAATCCTCTGTTAGCTGACATGTGTGCAAACCTGGAGAGGTTTAGTGTTCCAATTAGAATTAAATTAGTTGTCAATGCACATTGCAAATTCTATTGCATTCACACACCAAAAAAAATTTTAAAGAAGCGTAATTGATGTGCCAAGAGAGAAGGGAAAACAGAATTCTGTAAAATACTCAATTAAAACCAGAGAAAACAGAAAAAGAGTGGAAGAAAAAGCAGAAGCAAACAACAAAGGCAAAAATTAAAAACAGTGACAATATGGCAGCTATTAACTATATCAGTCCTTTTAAATGTGAATAGTTCATATACACCAATTAAATGACAGAGATCATCAGGGTGAATTTCTAAAGAAAACCTAACTCCATGTTGTCTAAAAGAAATCCATTCTTGAGCCAGTGGGTGAAGCTGCCACCTGCAGTGCCAGCATTCCACATGGGCACTGGTTCAAGTCCCAGCTATTCCACTTCCAATCTAGCTCCCTGTTAATGTGTCTGGGAAAGCGGCAGAGGATGATATAAGTGTTTGGGCCCCTGCACCTGTGTGAGAGACCCAGAAGAAGCTCCTGGTTGCTGGCTTTGGACAGGCCCAGCTCAGGCTGTTGGGGCCATTTGGAGAGTGAACTAGTGGAAGGAAGTCCTCTCGCTGTCTCTCTCCATCTGTCTCCTTGTAACTCTGCCTTTCAAATAAATAAATAACTCTTTTTTATAAACACCACTATCAGTATGAAGACTCACAGAAGGGATGGAAAAAGACATATCATGCTAACATTAATCAAAATCAACCATCATATTCATTTCAAACAAAATAGACTTCAACAAGGAAAATTATCAAGGATAAGGAGGGACAACATTTAATGCAGAGGGAGTATATTTTCTGAGCAGACATAACAATACTTAATGTGTGTGAGCCTAACAGCAGAGGTCAAAATAAAAAGGGCAAAAACTGGCAGACGAATCCACTATTATCGTTGGCATCTTTAACACCCTCTGGCAGTGACTGACAGATCCATCAGGCAAAAACCAGCCAGGACATAGTCCAACTGAACAGAACCGTCAATCAACGGACTCTGATTGATGTTTATGGAATACTTCATCCAACAACAGCAGACTGCAGACTCTTCTCAAATGCCCTTGGGACATTCACCAAGAGATACCACATCCTGGGCCATAAAGCCCACCTCCTCAAATTCAAAGGGATAGGAATTATGCAAGGCTTGCTCTCAGAACATAACGAAGTTAGGCTAGAAGTCGGTCTCAGAAGTAAGGTGAAAAATCCCCAAATATCAGGACGTTAGATGATGTAATCATAAACAGCACAGGAATCAGAAAGTAATACAAAAATATGTTGTGCAAGACGGAAAATGTAACTTATCAACATTTGTGAGATTCAGCAGAAGCCATGGCTAGAGGGAGTGTTTTAGAGCCGAACGCATGTATTAGAAAAGAAGAAAGATTTAAAATCAATTGTCTAAGCTTCCATCTTGGGGAACTAGAAAAAGAAGAGAAAATTAAGCTCAAAATAAGCAGGAGAAAAGGAATAGTAAAAAAAAAAAAAGATGGTAGAAATGAAATTGATAACAAGAAATCAACAGAAAAAAATCAACAGAATCAAAAAGTTTCCCTGGAAAATATCAAATAAATGGCTAATGGTATAACCAGGCCAACCAAGAAAAAGAAAAGAAAGAGAGAAACTAAATTATTGATATCAGAAATGAAAGAAGAGTCATCACTAACCCAATAGAAATTAAAAAATAATAAAAGAATATTATGAACAACTATAAGCTTACAGATTTGATAAAAGTTGTTAAAATGGGTCAGTTTGAAACACATCACTTGCCAAAACTCACACTCTAAGAAATAGAGAATCTGAAGGTTCCTATATTAATTAAAGAAATTGCATCCATAATTAATAACCTTTCAGCAAAGGCTTAGGTGGTTTTACTGGGGTGTTCTATGGAACATTCTAGAAAGAGATGATACCCTGGTTAGGACGCTCTTATTCCCTAGCTTATCACCTAACTCTGGCTCCTGATTCCAGCTTCCTGCTAATTACTAATGGCTCAAGTGATTGGGTTCTTGCCACCCACATGGAGACTTGGATTGAGTTCCTGACTCCTGAATTCACCCTCATCCTCCAACCATTGTAAGCATTTGGGGAATGAACCAATAAATGAAACCCCCCTCTCCCCCTCTCTCTATTTCTCTCTCTCTCTCTCTCTTACTCTTTCTGTGTGTGTGTTTGGGTTTGTATGTGTATGTGTCTCTGTCCTTCAAAAAATAATTTTAAAAGTAGATATATTTTAATATTTTATTAGGTGTTGTCAAATCAATCCACTAAGTTTGATGCCAATAAAGAATACTTATTTCTCTGCAAATTTGCTGACTGAAAATATATTTTCATTTCTGCCATTTTATGGGGGAAAACATGAATCTCCTAATTATTAAATTCTATTTCTTTGAAAAAACAAATGTAAAATAATTTTATTAATTTTAATGTGTTTTTGGTCACACATTTTTAGATATAAACTTTTCATATTATTTTAATGATCATAGTAATGTATAAAATTCTTTAACTTACTGACGTGTCCTAAGGGTTTAAAAGACTATTTATTTATTTGAGAGGCAGAGTTACAGAGAAAGCTGACCCAATCCAAAGCCAGGAGCCAGGAGCTTCTTCTAGGTCTATTCCATGGGTGCAGGGTCCAAGAGTTGGGCCATCCTCCACTGCTTTCCCAGGCCATTAGCAGAGAGCTGGATCAGAAGTGGAACAGCTGGGACAGAAACCAGCACCCTCTGGGATACCAGTGCCACAGGCGGAGGCTTAGCCCACTGTGCCTCAGCGCCAGCCTCATGTTCTAAGGGCTTTAAATGCTCTGATTAATTTAATCATCAGACCACCTGGAAACTAGATAATCTTACTTTAATTTTATAGACAAGGAAATTGGTCAAAAGGAGATCAGTTAAACTTCCTGAGGTCACACAGCCTAGGACGCTACGTTTGCCACACTGGCAGAATTCACACTCTCAGATGCTGTGCTGGTCTGATCTTCAAGGGATGTTTGTTTTGGAATGGAAACACACACATAAACACACACACACACACTCGTGTTTCCGAGTAAGACAACACGGGCAGATGCTGTGCAAAAGTTAACGTATAGCTATGATAAAATAAAAATGAAATGCTTCCATTATATTAGGTAAAACTTTATTATAATTAAAGTAGAAGTAGTCAGCTGGGCAAAGTGTTATAGGTATATTTTAGAATTAACATTTTTTCTCAACTTCCACCTTTACCTTCTCGTCTGTTAATGATATATACATATATATATATCTCTTCACATTTGCTTCTAGTGCTTCTTTGATTTCATAATTTACATTTAAAGATTTTACTCACATAGAGCTTGCTTTGTTATATGGTTTTTAATTAATGGATTATTCATTAAACTCCTTTTTGCAAACGATGGGCCATTATCCCAACATGTTGAATGGGTCTCATAGCCTTTGTCCACAGATTTAAAATTTCCTATTACATAAATCCAGGCAGGTTTCAGGATTTTTCTCTTCTACTCCACTGACTTATGACAGAAAGGCAAACCATACTGGGTTTGTTATTACAACTTTATCATGTGTATAGGCAAGAATTCTTCACTGTTTGTACAATTTTTCTTGAGTAATTTACCTATTGATTCTTCCATATATGTTAAAATCATTTTGTTGAATTCCTGAAAGAATCCTTTAATTTATTATCATATTTCAGATTACTTTCAATGATTATTCAGCTACCTTTGGATTTAGGGGAAGATAATTAAACTAACTATAAACCATAATTTTGTGCTCTTCCCCCAAGATGTATTTTTCTTATGTATTTTTGCTAATTTCCAATGTCTGGAAATTCCAGAAAAAAAAGTGTTTAAATTTTTATACATTTTAAAGTATACATGTACAAACACCCACACTCACACAAGAGTTTCATATACCCAATATATTCTTTTCTTTACTTTTTTCCACTCATTTAAATTCTGATCTTAGCTCTTTGTTTCTATATTTTTGTGATTTTTTTTCTTAAGATATATGTATCTATCTGAGTTACAGAGATTTTTACAGATGCAGAGAGAGAGAGAGAGAGAGAGAGAGAGAGAGAGAAAGAGGTCTTCCATCCACTGGTTCACTCCCCAATGGCCACAACACCCGGAGCTACATTGATCTGAAGCCAGGAACCAGGAGCTTCTTCCAGGTCTCCCACATGGGTGCAGGGGCCCGAGGACTTGGGTCATCTTCCACTGCTTTCTCAGGCCATAGCAGAGAGCTGCATTGGAAGTGGAGCAGCCTGGACTCCAACCAGGGCCCATATGGGAAGCTGGCACCGCAGGAGGTGGCTTTACCTGCTACACCACAGTGCCAGCCCCTATAATATGATTTTTAATTATTTTTCTTTCTTTTCCAATTTTACCACTTGAAAAAGACTTCCTGCCACATTTACTTCAAATGTAGACATTATAAGTATCAACTCATTAAATTTTTCATAAATAAAAAATTATGCAATGGTTTAAAATTTGTATGAAAATCTGAACATATTTTGAGATTTAATACAGTTTTTTCATTTTTTCCTACAAATTTAATATAAATATGTAGTCAAAATTTGAATTTTTATCTGATAAACAGGTGATTAAAAGAGTAGTGTTTACGTGGGAGACCCAGAAGACTCTCCTGGCTCCAGTTTCAGATTGGTGCAACTCTGGCTGTTGCAGCCAATTGGGGAGTGAACCAGCAGATGTCTCTCTCTGTCTCTCCTCTCTGTGTAACTCTTTAAAATAAATAAATAAACCTTTAAAAAAAAAGAGTAGTGCTTAATTTCCTGATGACCGCTATTGTTTTAAAATCTGTGTCATTAATTACTACTTTGCTTATGTTTTGGTTAGGTTTGATACAAATATTTCAGATTTTTTGAAGCTTATTCATGTTTTTATTGACTAATACGATGTAACAAAGACATAAACCTCAGCCATTCTCTCTCATTGCCCAAAAGATAGATAAACATTGGAATGTATTCCTTGCCCTTGAATCTCAATTGGGTCTCACACCCTATTGCCTTCGTACCCCACCCCCCACAGCCACCTGAAAGACCAGTTGCTAGGAACACCTGAAAGTCCAGTTCCAGAAATTCCCCTCCAACTGCTGCCCTCTGCCCCCAACCACATCCTCAGCCTCCTAAGATATAGAAAGGCTCTGCCCCTACAGGTGGGGCCTTCTGCCATGAATTCCATTAGTGTGCATGACAGCAGCTGGTCACCCACCCCTACGAATTTATTTTCTCTGAATAAATTCAATCTACCTGTAAATTCATACACTGCTTCCTCTCTATTCTGCACCTCTTCTCTTAACGTAAGATCAACTTGTAATCAATAATATGTGGGTGTTAGGAAATAGGTATTTTCTGTATAAGGTAAAAGGTTATTCACATTTTCTATTTTTTTCTCTATTCAGTCTGTCAAAGAAATAAAAACAATTTGAGAGACGTCTCTGTCCTTGTGTGCACCATTTTTCTTTATCCCATCTAAAGACGTTGTTACTACAGTAAAATCTTTCCACCTGCTGGCATTAATGTCTATTGGCCCCTGTTGTAGGTAGTAGTGCGACTTTCTTCTCTTTCCCAACTGTCTTCATTGGTACTTGAGCAGGTGTGTGTTGGGGGAGGGGGATAAGAGAGGGAGAGGAGGAGAGAGAATGAGGATGTGACGATGAATCCAGCTCACCTAGATAGGATGCATTATTTTATTTACTCCCCAGATGCCTGCAACAGCTAGGGCTGGGCCAGGCCAGAGCTAGGAGCCAGGAGTTCCGTCAGGTCTTCCATATAGGAGGCAAGGACCCAGCTCCTTGAGCCATCACCTGCTGCTTGCCAGGTTGTACATTAGCAGGAAGACAGAGTCAAAACTGGAGCAGGGCTGAAATCCTGGCGCTCCAATACGGGATGCGGAGGTTCCAGGCAGCATCGTAACTGCTGTGCCAAAGGCCAGCCCACAGACAGCATTTTGAACCAGAAGCTCACCAAGACATCTTCTGTAGGTTGTCTTACTCTCCATCAATCCCTTTCCCCTATTCAGACACAGCAGACCTCAATGAGATGGAGCAAGGAAAAGCAAGGTTTCTCCTGGGACATGCAGCCCAAGTATGGACACAGGACCCATCCGCACCAATGCTGGCATCAGCAGCCCAAGCCATAGCTTCCGTTCCCTCCCAACTGGTTGGTCCCTATTCCTCTTGCTCTAGGAAAGAAGTGGGAATACAGGATTGCAACAGGTGTGATGAGCGTTTTGCATTCAAAATGGCCTTACTTCCAGGAGTGTCTTTCTTTATTCAAATATATTTCAAGAGCAGTTTCAAAAAACCCTCCTAACAGATGCAGCTCAGTGCTGGCAGCTGTGTGTGTGCCCTGCCACTTGGGAAAGAGGTCAGGGAATTCAGTGCCAGACCCAGAGGAAGTCAGCTGTCTGCTGGGCCGGATCTGCAGGGGGCGTCTTTTCAAAGAATCCACACCGTGTGCAGAAACTGAGGCTACTTTCTTCCTTCTTTCCATTGGCTGAGGCGTTGCAGCCAACAGACTAACACAAGTTAAATGCAAAACCCAGACAAAAACCTAATGGTCGGGATGACAGACTCTCCCCCAATACACTGTCCCCTGCACTGCTTTGCACAGTTTTTTCCCACCATCTGCAGCTTGACCAGTGTTTGGAGAGCAGAGCCTCATGGCGACGGGGCAGGAAGGGATCTCCAATTTGAATCAGACGCCCTGGCAGCCCTTGACCTCCTTTGCACTCATGCCAGCTCCGTGTTCCCCCATTCTGCGTTATCCCCCATTCATCCCTAGCCAGAGAGCGAATACTCCTCCCTTGTGTCTACTTGGGTGCACTCCTCTCCACCTCTCCACTTTTGCACCTCCTTCATAAGCCTTTCTTCTTCTTCTTCTTCTTCTTCTTCTTCTTCTTCTTCTTCTTCTTCTTCTTCTTCTTCTTCTTGGACATCCTCACTTGAACTGTGCATGATAATACTCAATTACAGTATGATAATTTAAAAAAATTACCTGCATGGTTTTTCAACGGTGCCATAAAATAGTAAGCTCCACAGACCATGCCACATCTTCCTCCTGCTGCCCTATGATCTGGCCAGGCATCTATGGTTCAGTCAAGCCTTGGGGGATTCCTTTACTTCTCTCCACTCCCTCAAAAAAGAATTGGCATGGCTTTAGTTTGGTTCTGCAAAGGGGATTGCAACTTCTCATAGTCAACTACAAGTTTGAAGCAAGGGTTGATTCATAGACTTGTGGTTTCTGATTCATGCCTTCTCTCACCCGCCTGGCTGAAAACCTCGTCCCCTTCCCAGGAAGGAGGTGTTTATTTGGACTTGCTGCTCCGTGTGCCATTTCCGGGATGCCACGGCTCTTTCAGACACATGCGCACGCGCAGTGGGGTGATGTGTCTCTTCTCAGCTGCACGGGAGACGTGGTCTGCTCCACTTTTCTCTCCAAATCGCATCTATTTTCATGTTCGGTAATTACACCCTATCGAGTTTCTGCCTGCAGTACCACACATCTTCCTTTCCACCGTCTAGCACCTCCTGTCATCTGCAAAGGGGGCTCGGAACGCAGTGAGCTGTGTGAGAGAGAAGGAGCTGGTGGAGCCCCCTACCCCCTGCCAGAACCTCCCTGCGTGCAGAACTCAGAGGACAACAACCACCAGCACTTGGCTTCACGTCTGGATAGTGAGAAGATTCTGTCTACCATCAATTTAGAGCAGGGTTTTAGACACAGCTCCAGCCTCGACCCAGTGGAATTACATTGAATTGCCCTCTCTCCGATTTGTGATTGGAGGAGGTGAGGGAGGGGTTGAGGATGGTAGGAAGGTAGAGTTCTTTTGATTGTATGATATCCGAAAAATCAGATGTCATTTTGGGGGAGCTCTTAAAATAGGAACATTGTAAATCTTAGACTCTGCGGGGTGCTGCAAATGCTCTCCTGCTCCTGGGGATAAGAGCAAGAAGAAAGAGAGGTGCTTTGGGAAGGTGGGTCAAAGTAGCAGATGGCCTATGAGCTCAAGGGCAGCTGCCCACCTTGAAGAATCAGTGACCTTCAAGGACATTCAACTGTCACTAGTCTGTGCTTACTAGGTTCGGCTGACCTGTATTATTTGATGATTAACAGATCCAGACATCCCTTAACAACATCCACTGTAAAACCTGGATGCACCTGCTTCCCCCAGGTCCAATGCATGTTCCATTCATTCTCCTGTCCACCAGCCCCCCTCAACTCATGCTGACTAGAAGGGTGAATGTCGCTCCCCCATTCGTGGAGGAACGACACAGGACCCTGCGCTGTTCTTTTGTCTGCTCGGCCCTTCCCGGGTTTGCTGATGGTCCTTCCCGAGTTGGCTGCCGACCCCTCCACCTCCGTGGAGGGGCGGCTCCCCCTGCCACTTTCCCCACTTCCGCGGAGGAGTGGCACACCACCGGCCGGCTCTCTCGGGGGCTGCTCAGATGTTATCCGGATGTTCCCGGTGCATGTTGTCTCTCTCCTCCTTTATAGTCCTCTTCCACCAATCCCAACTCTGCTACCCACACGCCGAGCACGCTGCTCTCCTCCAATCAGGAGCAGGATCAGCTCCTGCAGCTCATCAGTCAAGTTGGCGAGAGGCAGCTGCGTAGAAGTTGTTTGGTCCTTTCTCAGCGCCATATTGTGGGAGAGCAGATGCATAGAATAAGTCTTAATTCCAGTAACTTAGTTTAGTCCCAGTTGCTCCCTACAGGTGAATCAGTGCTTTGGAGAAAGACACATAGCTTCCGAAACTTGTGCAACATGAACTCCTGAGTATTTAAGCAATAAGCAAAAGTTTCACGAAGTTATACTATTTATTAGCATTGTTAAATTTCAGGACAACTGCAGTGGTCACATAATTAACCCAGATGAGTAATATGTAGGCAATGAAGTTGGTTTAGATTAAATAAAAGAATGACTAAACTGAGCTAGAAGGACCCTTTGAGATCATTGACAAAACGGAACTCTAAGGACTGAAAAACAGCCCTGGGGTTCTCTAATAGTCAGCAATAAACCAACCGGCAGAATTAGGGGTGAAAGAGAAGGGTAAGGAGAAGTTTCTAGAACCAATGGGGTAGGAAGCCTGGAATGTGGGGCTGTGTGGAGAAACCCAAGCAGAGCGGCCCAGTCCCTAGGAGCCACTCCTGCAGGAATGGACCTCAGAGCAGACTCCTACCTCTCAAGAGGGCAGCCCAGGAACAAAGAGTATGATGGCTTGAGCTCAAGCCCCAAAACAGACAGAGGAGGAAGATGCTTGTGGACATGGGCTCAGGGGTCTTGTGTTGCTTCTGGAAGAGGGTGGTGGATCTGGGTTCCCTGTGTCTCCCACAATGCACAGGGTCAGGGAGAGGACAGCCCTCCAAGATCCCCATCTTGACAATTGCAACGCTTATTCTAAGAGCACACATGTTTCTAAGTGCCATAAATCAAGTTATAAGCTATGAAATAAGACATGGCATGTCCTCCCACATTGACAAACACAGCTTCATAATAGCTTGGCAGGTTGGGCTTGAGTTTCAAATTTCCAGGCACCCTGGACCTCCATGGACCACACATGCAGAATGTATCCACCCCCTCCCACCCCCCAACTTTCTGACCACTCCATTTCCCCCTCTGCAGTCCCCAGCATCACAGAGGGCCTCCTGCGCACATGTGTGGACACCAAGCCTTCACGGCCAAGCTATGTCCGCACTGCCTGGGCTACAGCTCTAGTCCAGAGTGTGTGGTCTGCATGTGGGAGGTTGGATCCGGGGAAGAGGTCAGTGCAGGGCTGCAGCTGGGCTCAGGGCCATGTGGCAGGGGGCCCACTTGACCTGTGTGGTCCAGGGAAGCAGAAGGGCTTTATATAACTTTATCTAGCTTCATGCCCTTGCCTCACAGGGAATAGCTGTAGAAGTCCCAAGCAAGCCTGAGGTTGTGGGTAGGGGCTGCACTGCATGGTTAGGGGTGGGGAACAGGTGCTGAAAAGAGTTTTCAAAGCAGCCACCACCCTCTTTGGTGCCTTGATCAAGATCACAGAGCAAGAGAGTGGCTGGAAGAGGCCTGGGATTACACTTCCCATTCTTTCAGCTCCAGTGCGAAGCAATAAATCAATCAAGTCTGGGAACTCCTTCCCCAGGATCCCTCAGGTCCCCAAACTTAGAATATCACTCACTCAGCACAGGCCTATCTCTGGATGGCTGTTGAGGTACAAATTTCTTTTTTCTTTTGACAGGCAGATTTAGACTGTGAGAGACAGAGACAGAGAAAAAGGTCTTCCTTTGTCGTTGGTTCACCCCGCAAATGGCCGCTACGGTGCGGCACGCTGAGCTGATCTGAAGCCAGGAGCCAGGTGCTTCCTCCTGATCTCCCATGTGAGTGCAGGGCCCAAGCACTTGGGCCATCCTCCACTGCACTCCCGGGCCACAACAGAGAGCTGGACTGGAAGGGGAGCAACCAGGACAGAATCCAGCGCCCCGACCGGGACTAGAATCTGGTGTGCCAGCGCCGCAGGCGGAGGATTAGCCTAGTGAGCCGAGGTGCCGGCCTGAGGTGCAAATTTCAAGAGAAACTTGAAGATTGTTTCCATGTCCTGCACCCACCACTCCCAATCTCTCCTCCCCGACCCCAGCTGGACTTCCATTATTCTTTTTTTCTGCTCACGGATGCAGCTCATCAAGACCAACAGCTTCATCTTGCTAAACGTCACAGCCTTTCTGTCCAACTTGCTGTATTCCCAATTGTTAGCCATCACAAAACACACCGAACACTGGAGTAAGAGAGAGGGTTAATTGGAGAAACCCAGCAGGCTGGAGGGAAGGGGTGAAGAAGGAAAAGAGAGAGGAGGACAGTACAAGAGAGAGAGAGACAGAGAGGGGAGGAGCTAGCGAGGAGAGAAGAGAGAGCAGAGAGAAGAGAGAGCGAGCAGGAGAGAAGACAGAGGCCAAGAGAGAAGAACCAAGAGAGCACATGTTCAGGAACAGGCCCTTTTAAAACTTTGCCTGAGGGTGGGCAGGGAAGCAGAAGCAGCGAATCCCATTAGGATGGGGGTGGAGCTTGACCACAGAGGTTGGGCCATGTGGCCACTTGGCTTCCAGCAATGGCGGCGGGGGCTAGAGCTTGACATGTAAATCAGGGTATAGATCATGCCATAGATAAAACTGTGCCAGTTTCCTAACACCTATTGCACCTGCATGGTCCACACTCCTTTCCTCCTGATAGACTTTTCCTCATGCATACCTGTCTTGTGCAGGGTTTCGTCATATGTCCCTCTATACTCAGTTTTCTCTGCCAGAGCCTGCCCCTGTCAGATAGTTCAATGTCAAGGTGCAAGCCTTCTTCACAGACTTGGCATGGTCTTATTATCCAGGTCCTGGCTTAAAATGCAAGCATATGCTGATGATTCTCCAATCTGCAACTCTTGGATCCTTCTTATCGATACAGACGTCTGCTCTCCATCCTCTCTTGGGTTTCGAAAAACTTCTTTTTTAAATTCATTATGGATTCACAGAAAATTGAAAAAATACAGGAAAATCCCAGGTAGCTTTTTTTTTTTTTTTTTTTTTGACAGGCAGAGTGGACAGTGAGAGAGAGACAGAGAGAGAAAGGTCTTCCTTTTGCCGTTGGTTCACCCTCCAATGGCCGCCGCTGCAGCCGGCGCACCGCGCTGATCCTGGCAGGAGCCAGGAGCCAGGTGCTTTTCCTGGTCTCCCATGGGGTGCAGGGCCCAAGCACCTGGGCCATCCTCCACTGCACTCCCTGGCCATAGCAGAGAGCTGGCCTGGAAGAGGGGCTACCGGGACAGAATCCGGTGCCCCGACCGGGACTAGAACCCGGTGTGCCGGCGCCGCAAGGTGGAGGATTAGCCTATTGAGCCACGGCGCCGGCTCCCAGGTAGCTTTCACCTTGGGTGCACCCTGGTGTATCACAGCAGTTAAGCCACTGTCTGTAACACTGACATCCCATATAGGAGTGCCAGTGGGAATCCTGGCTGCTCTGTTTCTGATCCAGCTCCCTGCTAATGTGCCTGTGAAGGCAGCAGAAAATGACCCAGTTGTGTAAGACCTGCAACCCATGTGGGAGACCTGGATAGAGCTTCTGACTCTTGGTTTCAACCTGACCCAGCCCAGATCTTGCAGCCATTTTCTTAAAAGATGAATTTACTTATTTGAAAGGTGGAGTTATACAGAGAGAGAAGGAGAGGCAGAGAGAGAGGTCTTCCATCCGCTGGTTCACTCCCCAGATGGCCACAATTGCTGGAGCTGAGCTGATCCAAAGCCAGGAGCCAGAAGCTTCTTACAGGTCTCCCATGTGGGTGCAGGAGCCCAAGGACTTGGGCCATCTTCTACCACTTTCTCAAGCCATAGCAGAGAGCTGGATCAGAAGTAGAGCAGCTGGGACTTGAACCAGTGCCCAAATGGGATGTTGGCACTGCTGGTGGCAGCTTTACATGCTACACCACAGCATTGGCTCCATCTTGCAGCCATTTGTCAATTGAACCAGCAGATGGATGATCCCTTTTTCTCTCTTGTCACTTTGGGTTTCAAATAAATAAATAAATAAATAAAACAACTTAAAAAAAAAAAAACAAGAAATTTTCATTGGTGCAATCCACAGAAGGTATTTCAATTTTGCCACTTTCACATGTGCTTTATATATGTTTGCTGTATGTGTGAGTGTGTGTGTGTGTGTGTGTGTGTGAAAGAGAGAGAGAGAGAAAGAAAGGGAGGGAGAGAGAAAGAGAGGGAGAGAGAGAAGAAGAGAGGGAGAGAGAGAGGAAGAGAGGGAGAGAGAGAGAGAGAGAGAGACTAAGACTCTATGGAATCTTACCACATGTAGATTCCTGTACCCACCACCATAAAGAACTGTTCTGTCACCACAAACTTCCTTGTATTATTCCTTTATAGCTACATGCACACTTCATCAACCCCTCAGTCTGTCAGTCTAGCTTATCTATCCTCTATCAGTTCTGCCCTTAAATACAAACAAGAACAATCCCAACCTTGCACTGCTACTTCTATAACTGTGCCCTTCGCCACATGTATTATATATGCATATATACATATATATGTGTGTATGTATATATGGGGTGTTACGCGACCTTGAGAAATAATGTTTTTTCACTTGGCATAATTCCATTGCGCTCCATGCAGGTTGTTTTGTCAACAGTTCATTCATTTTAGTTCTGTGCAATAAAACCATGGTATGGATGGACCACAATTTGTCTATTCATTACTGAAGGACATTTAGATTGTTTGTAGTTTCTGCCTCCTATGAATAAAGCTGCTGTCAACATTCACATGCAGACATTTATGTAAACATAGCTTTTCATTTCTCTGGAATGAACACCCAATACATTGTTGGTTTGTACGGTAAGTGTATGCTTGGTGTTGTAAGACACTGCCGAACAATTTTCCAGGGTGGTCATAGCTTTTTATATTCCCACCAGCAACGAATGAGTGATCCAGTTCTTACTATCCTCACCAGCATATTTAGGCATCACAATATTTAATTTTGCTATTCTGATGGATGTGTAGTGAGATATCATTATGGTTTTGATGTGAATTACTCTGGCTAGTGATGTTGACTATCTTGTCATGCCCTTTTTTTTTTTATACTTTTGTTGCAAATGATTTGGCACACTTTCGTTCATTTCTAGGTTTTAGCCTTTATTCCACTAATCTATGTGCCTATCCTCCTAACAGAACTAGACTGTTTTGATTACTATTGCTATGTAGTAAGACTTAACATTGGATAGAAAGTTTTTCTCCCACTTTTTTCAAAGCTGTTGTAACTATTGTAGATCCTTTGTCTTCCTGCATAAATTTTAGAAGGAGCTTATCTCTGTCTACAAAAAAAGCTTTCTGGGACTTTGATAGGACTTCAATTAAATCTGGAGATCAACTGGAGAATTGCCATCCATATTGTTCTCTTGTATTGTGTGTTCCACTATATTGTGTAAATTTGTCCATTAAAGGGCTTTTGGTTGCTTACATACCTTGACTTGATGGATAATGTTGACATGAACTGGGGGGCACTGATATATCTTTTTTTTTAAGATTTATTTATTTGAAAGTCAGAGTTACACAGAGAGAGAGGAGAGGCAGAGAGAGAGAGGTCTTCATCCACTGGTTCACTCCCCAAATGATCACAATGGCCAGAGCTGCGCCAATCCAAAGCCAGGAGCCAGGAGTTTCTTCCGGGTCTCCCACACAGGTCAGGGGCCCAAGGACTTGGGCCATCTTCTACTGCTTTCCCAGGCCATAGCTGAGAGCAGCCAGGTCTCAAATCCATGCTCATATGGGATGCTGGCGCTTCAGGCCTGCTGCACCACAGTGCCGATCCCTGATATATCTTTGATATAGCATTTTTAAAAAAACCAACTTTTTTCATTGAATTTCTATGTTGATTTATTGTTTCTGTTTCATTGATTTATGTTATTATCTTAATTTTTTCCTATTCTTCTTGCTTTGGGTTTATTTGCTCTTCTCCTAGTTTATAAAAGTAAAAACTTCAGTTATTGATTTGAGACATTTAACCTTTCCATATATGTATTTATAATAAGCTTATCTTTATCTTCAAAAAACCTTACTGGGAATTTCATAAGAATTGCATCAACTCTATAGATCAATTTTAGGAAACTGATGTGTTACTATGTTTAATCTTCCAGTCTATGAACATGGTATGTCTCTCCATTTAGTTAGATCATTTTATTTTCTTTAATTATAATGTTATGATTTTCAACAAATAGCTCTGTCATTTCATTTTTTTGGAGCAATAATATGATATAAAGTTATGGAATTTCCCTCTCTACATTCACAAGTTTTGAAATGTTAAATTTTTATTTCTACTAGCTTCATTTTTTTTCTTTTTAGGTTTGTCTTGAGGCTTCTTTTTGACTTATTGATTATTTAATTTATTTAATTATTGTTTAATTCCTAAGTGTATAGATTTTTTTATTTTGCTGTTTCAAATAACTCTATTTTAGTTAGAACACTCTATAGAGTTTCAATGCTTTTAAATTTGTTGAGTGTATTTTATGGTCCAGGGCATGGTTTTACTTTTCATATGTTCATGGGTGTTTGAAAAAAATGTGTATTCTGTTGGTGCTGAGTGGAGCAGTTTTTACCTAGTCTCTTTAACAATTTGTCCTTTGTGTTTAGTTTTCAGGAACTTGATTACAATCCTGGCATGGATTTCACTTGATTTATCCTGTCAAGGGTTCATTTGGCTTTTTTCTTTTTATATCTATGAAGGTTTATTTATTTGTTTGAAAGGCAGAGTTAGAGATGGAGGGAGGGAGAGAGGGAGGAAGAGAGAGAGAGAGCAATATTTCCCATCTACTGGTTCACTCACCAAAGACCCACAAGGGTCAGAGACAAGAGTCTGAAGCCAGGAGCCCAGAACTCAATCCAGGTCTCCCCTGTGGGTATCAGGGACTCAATTATTTGAGCCACCATCTGCTACCTGCAAAGTGCACATTAGCAGGAAGCAACAATTGAGATCTAGGACTGGAATCCAAGCACCGTCATATGAGATGTGGGCATCCCACATAGTGTTTTAACCACTGTACACAATGTCCATCCCTCCTCTTGGACTTTCTTAAAAAAAAAATGCACCACCAACTTAACAATTTTGAGATAGTGTTACTGAGATTTTGCCTGTCTCAAACCTTCCCCTGTTCCAATCTTAGCATCTCTGGTATGGCCTCTACCATCCAGTCAGCTGACACAGCCAGGGCTCCAAGCCTTGGTGGATTCTCCCCTTTCCTTCACTTCGCCCACTTGTACCACGCTCTCCTGCCATGGCCTCAAAGTGTCTGGCCCTCACCTGGTCCTTCTCTGCCGCTCCAGTCGCATCCTTCTCATCTGCTCCCTTCTACTCTTTTTCCCCTTCCTTCCATTCCTGGTGCCAGGCCTTTGCCTAAGTGGATCCCTTCCTCGCTCCCAAGAGAGTCTTTCCCTGGGGGCCCCACCTCCCTCCTTCTTGCACACTCTCCACCCCACCCCCTCTTGCAACCCTGGTCAGATGGCCAGCAGCAGGCATCCTGCCTCCTCTGCCCTCCCCTGTCCTGGAGTCCCAGTGTTGTCCACAGCATCCTACTGTAGCCCTTACCCCAGCACACATGCGCAGTGTGATGCATCCTAGGTCTACGTGTGGAAAGGAATCCACATGTCACACAAAACAATCCCTTTCATTGTTTTCAGTTTGCTGCCATCACTTTTTGTGGCTGCCCTGCAGCATTGGTTCACGTGAGTTGATTTGAGGCCAAGGTCAGCTTTGAGTACTCGTAGGCGCTTTTGTCCTCCTTGTCTGAGGCCATGTAGTCACTGCCCTGCTCACCATCTATCAGGTGTGTCCCCAGAGGACCCCCTGGAGCTTCCTGCTGGATCAGTTTCCCTCCAGGGAACACAGGCCTGGGCCACCTTGTCCCAACCTCCCTGACCGCTGGCTGATGTCCTTCAGGGATCTCCACCCGCCCCCCAGCCTTCCTTCCTGTCTCAGCCCAGTCACGGGCTTCCTCCCCAATGTGGCTCCCATGCCCTAACCTCGCACCCCATTCATCCCAGGGCCTGTTCCCACCTCTCCAAACCTCCCCTCCCCTACCTGCCACCCTTCCCCACTCTCAGTGCCCATCTGACATCCTGAGGCCCCCGAGAGCTGGCTCCACCTCCCCTCCTGTTTTTCTGATCTGGCCATCTCTGGGACGTCCGTCTGGGACCCTGTCTGAGTCTATGTGTGTATCTTCCCCATGACTCCAGAATACACTACCTGGAGATAAGCCAATAGTCCATTGGATACCGAGACATAGAGCCATTCCTGGAAAGGAGTCCTGCCTTGGCAGCTCTGAGGAGGTGGGCTCAAGACTCACATCCTAGAGACTCAGACTGTGTGCAGGAACGGGAGGACTCAGCCTGGAAACTCCACCGATTTGTGGCTTCAACCTAGCAAGTCTCAAAAGACCAACAAAATACTTCCTGGAAACTGAAAAGCTAATTCTAATATTTACACAGAAGAGTCTATATGTAAGAAGAATGGAGAGAATGTAAAATTTGTAAATGTAAAAAAAAAGAGGAGGGGAGGGTTTGTCCAAAAAATGCTATAATCTCATTTTGATAAAAAGGGAAGGCATTGGCACCAGGCACTACAGAAAAGTAGTAGTACAGGAAAGTGAACTGAGAAATAGATCTGTGTACACTGAGAATCCGAGAGAGGAGAGGCTATGAAATGTAGTGTGCACTTAAAAATATATATTACATCTCCATCTCACAGTATTTGAAAAATAACTGTAGTCATTACAGGCTCCAAAGAGAAAATGTGCTATAAAATCAGGAGATAGGGTCAGCGTAGGAAGGAAAAAAACAGATAGAAAAGGCTGATCCTTTGACACCAGCAGGTACTCAGTAGATGTTTGTGGAGTGAATAAATGAAACAAAAATGTTAAATTCTGAGCCACAAATAATATGGGCAGAATGAAAATAGTGGAGTGTGTAGCAATAGGCATGTGCCTGATAGAAGATTTTTATCTTGGAAAAACATGACCGTGTAAATCTAAAAAGACAAGCCAAGAGGAGAATGAGGCCAGTCTGGGGAAGGTTGTGGTGGTCATGGTGGTGGTAGGGGATGGGGTGGAGAGTGGAAGTGAGAATATTGGAGGGCCCTGGTCAGGATGGACACGTGGGGAGGGCTGTGGCCAAGCAGACACTTGGGGAAGAGAAGGGAGCTCAGGTCACAGCAACTGGAACAGTGTGGGCCCCAGGGAACAGAGGAGGGGTCCAGGCAGCAAGGCTGGATGGTGGGCAGGGCTGGTGTCTATCTTTAACGAATGAGGGCCAGCAATGATCCAAGCCGCTCCAGGTTGAAAGAGGTTCCCCAGGACTCAGCACTGGGCAAGCAGGTCGGTTGCAGGCCAGAGTGTGCTGTCTGTGGGTGGCAGGGGTTAGGGGGAAGATCCAGGGGAAAGTCACTGGTGGGCCAGGGTCAGGTTTGCTGCTGCTCGGTTGTCCAGGGTGAGCTGAGCACTGCTCACGGGGGCTCGGGGGACAACTTCTGTGCTGGAACACAAAGTGAAGACGACATCCCTTGCAACCTCCCTCAGGGGCCTCACAGACAGGTGCACACCCAGGGATGGTCTCTGCTCTGAACCACCTGTGTCCTCTGTCGTCTTGAGCTGAAGATGCTGCAGTGGCCACTGGCCTTGGGGTGTGCTCAGGGACTGTGGTGACCCAGTCACCTGTCTTCCACCCTCCTCACCCCAGCTCTGGAGATGGGGACAGCCTGGGCCTGGGGTGTAGGGATGCTGGAAGCCCACCAAGGGGGAGGGGAAGTGTGGACCAAATGCTGGCTGTGCACTGACACCGGGAAACCACTGCTGCCACAGAGCTGCTACCTGGCTCATGCTTCGTCTCCCCAGCTGGAAACCCAGAGGTCCCACTCTGTGGCTTGAGGGATTTCCCACCTCTGACACTGCAAGGACCCCCTGCCTATAGGAACAGGTGGTGTGGATCTGAGTGGGGGCAGAGCCTAGGCCTCCAGTGTTGAATCTGGTGCCACGCAGGGCCAGATCCTTCCTCAGTCCTTTACAGGAACTCTGCAAAGCCCAACCCTGGGGCGTGTTTGCCATTCCAAGCCAAGCCCTAGACAGACTGCGACCTGGCTGCATAGCAATGCACTAAAAATGGCTTTGCAATCCAAATCTGCTCAGGACGCCTTAAGGCAAAGCCAAATGTTACTGTGCCTGGCCCAGAGGCTACGCTCCAAGTGCATCCAGCCTGCTTCCCAATGCACCTGACGCTCCGCCGTCCATTTCTGTGGTGAGTTAACACACTGGAAATGTTGGAAAGACAGTGAAGCCACTTGACCTTGAGCTTCATGTCCTCTACAGTGGCCTCAGCTCACTGCCCCCTCAGGTTCCTCCAGTGACACCTTCTTGAGAAACCACTGCAATACCCCTCTGACCTGGAGTGCAAAGGAAAGTGGAAAGGAACCCGCCTCCTCCATCCACCTGCTGGATGACCTGAATGATCCTGCCTCTGTGCCAGGGCCCTGCCTCAGACCCCTCTATAGTGCTCCCCTGAGGGTCCCAGCTTCCCACCCGGCCCCTCTTATTTCTGACTCTACTCCTCAAGTCCTGTGGTTGACCTGTCATTCATAGTTCAAGTTGCCCTCTTGATCTGCCTAACTCTTCCCGCTGGGCCACAGTGAGAGCCTGCTCAGCTGCCTTGGCTGGTGGCCTGGGGACAGACCCACCCAGGGTGCAGCTGCTTCCTGAGATGCAGCATCTTCTGCAGGGGACCCGCCCTTCTCTGTCTGAGCTCCTGTTGGGGGCATGAAGCTTCCTCAAGCAAGAGATCTAAACGGGCAGGGGCCACTGCCACGTTAGAGCAAAAGTGCCATCGGGGGTCTCTTATCTGATCCCTTTTATTATTTATTTGTTTTGGAGGTAGAAATGGAAACACACACACACACACACACACACAGAAGGAGGGAAGGAAAGAGAGAGAGAGAGAGAGAGAGAGAGAGAGAGAGAGCCAGAGCCAGGAGCTGGAAACCCAATCCAGGTCTCTGTGTGGGTAGCAGGAACCCAATTATGTGAGCCACCACTGCTGCCTCCAGGATTTGCAATGGTGGGAAACTGGAGTCAGGAGCTAAGGCTCAAGCCCAGGGACTCTGGAACTGCGGGCCAAGCATCTACCTGCTCCTTGATCATTGCAGAACTGTTTCTATGTCTGCTCTCTCCCTCCCTCCTTCTCTCTCTCTCTTTCTCTCTCCCACACACTACCTTTACTCTTACTGTGTTCTTCTCTCTCTCTTCATTTCAACTTTCTCTTTGCTTGGAAGAACTTATTGTAAACCAACTTTGTCAGACAACTTTTGTAAACAGTGCCCAACATTTATCACATTTGTGTTCAATATTTTTCTTACATATAAAGAGCTGACAGCCTGCTCTTCTATGATAGATGTACTTATTTCTTTTAAACTATCACTAACCGAGCATATCATTTTTATACAGTAAGTGTATATTCAATTTTCTACAGTTTCGACTTCTAAACAGCCTTACCAGTGAGACAAATGACAAATATATTGCAATATTAGCAAGGACTCCCTTAAGCCCTTGGAAGACTGTGGAGTTGACATTCATTCCTATTTGGCACAGATGAGAAGATGAGGAGGATCACGGTGGGCCTGGCTGCTGAGGCTTCTTGCTGTCAGTCCAGCACAGGGGCTGGGTGGGGCAGCTTCCTCCTTGCCCCATGGACTGGCCAGCTTGCAGGTCCTGGAGCTGAAGTCTGGGGCAGGAGGTTTTCTCACACTAGGTTTCTGTTTTGCAAGCGTTCTGAAGCATTGGCTCTTTTCTGCCCTGTTCCGCTCTCAATAGAACTTGGCTCCTAGGCCGGCACCGCGGCTCACTAGGCTAATCCTCTGCTTTGCGGTGCCGGCACTCCGGGTTCTAGTCCCGGTCGGGGCGCCGGATTCTGTCCCGGTTGCCCCTCTTCCAGGCCAGCTCTCTGCTGTGGCCCAAGAGTGCAGTGGAGGATGGCCCAAGTATTTGGGCTCTGCACCCCATGGGAGACCAGGATAAGTACGTGGCTCCTGGCTTCGGATCAGCACGGTGTGCCAGCCGCAGCGCGCCGGCCGCGGCGGCCATTGGAGGGTGAACCAATGGCAAAGGAAGACCTTTCTCTCTGTCTCTCTCTCTCTCACTGTCCACTCTGCCTGTTAAAAAAAAAAAAAAAAAAGAACTTGGCTCTTCCAAAAAATCTTTGGGTAGACTTGCTCTGATGAGCCCACCCACACAGAGTGCAGAGAGGGATCGAGAGTCAGGTGCAGGAGCCCTTACTGTGCACTGGAGGAGAGGTCCAGGCACAGGCTCCCAGCCCTTCCTCCTGCCACCTTCCCGACTTCTCTCATCCATTTCCTAAACCAAGCTCCTACTGTGTGACACACTAACCACTAGGTGCACAGACCTGGCCCTCAGGAATCAAATCCAACGATAAGTCCACAGATGGAGATATCTGAGAGTGTGCGCCAAGGGCGACCGAGTGCATGGTCAGAACGCCAAGGCGGTTATGCAGAAGGAAGACCAGGAAGGACTTGGCTCCGGTTCTGGGGTGGAAGCATCGATAATGGATCTGTTGCAATTCCGCCACGGAGATGATGGACGAGGCTTTTCCACTGACATTGAATCAGGTCACTGGGCCCATTGGATGTGATACAATGTCAATGAAACTGTTATGTGTTATTGATGTCAGTCACGGAATAGATAAAAACATTATAAAAATAGCTTTTGTCGCCATTTACATTTTTTTTTTCATAAATGGTAAAAGGCATCACTCCTCACCTGCCAAGGAGTGAGGGAAGGAAGTAGCCGTATTTACACCTGTGCCTGAGGAGTCCCAGGAGGTCAGAGAGGGGACAAGTCCCCCCAGAGGGGGCTGCAGAACAAAGACTGAGGCTTGCACGGCTCCCAGCCTCAAAGGCAGGAAGATGGGGAGTGGATAATTGAGACGGTGAAAGACAGGCTACATGGGGTCCGTGTGCCCCTTCTTCCACTCCACAGACACGCACGGACACCCTATTGTGTGCTGGAAATGGGGCTTGGAAATAGTCCTCCTTGTCCCAACAGGACGACTTAGAGCCTGCCAAGCTGTGAGGTCTCTCACCTGGACATCCAAGGCCAGGCCTGCCCTCCAGGAAAGCGAGGTGTGACCGAGGTGTTCTTTGAGGCATCGCATCATGACGACTCATGCAAGTCCACATCTACATCCAGATCATGCTTGGTACTCAGAGGCGTGTTGTCCCAGGGGCCTTTGGTTGGCCAGCCTGGGAATGGGGCAGGCACTACATAGGAGGACACTGAAATGACCTGGCCAACGTCACAGTGAGTCATGAGTGGACCCTGCAGTGTGTGCCCTTTTTCTTGATCTTGCTGCGTTCTCGTGGTCAAGATTCGGAGACACCCCTGGACCCCAGTAGCTCCGTGCTTGAGTTCTTTTTTTTTATTTTTTTTGACAGGCAGAGTGGACAGTGAGAGAGAGAGAGAGACAGAGAGAAAGGTCTTCCTTTTGCTGCGGGCGCACCACGCTGATCCGAAGGCAGGAGCCAGGTGCTTCTCTTGGTCTCCCATGGGGTGCAGGGCCCAAGCACTTGGGCCATCCTCCACTGCACTCTTGGGCCACAGCAGAGAGCTGGCCTGGAAGAGGGGCAACCAGGACAGAATCCGGCGCCCCGACTGGGACTAGAACCCAGTGTGCCGGCGCCACAAGGCAGAGGATTAGCCTCCTGAGCCGCAGCACCGGCCATTGAGTTCTGAAGTTAGTTCAGGGCAAGGCAGGCCATGGGGCTCCTATCCATCTCCTGAACCTCACTGCTTCCTCTACTCCCACGTCTCACCCATACAGAGAGAGCTTCATGGAGAGCCAGGCAGGTGGTCCCCAGCAAGCCTAGATTTCCCGACACATCCTCCCACAGCACCGGTAGTGGATCCGGCAGAGTGAGACACCTGGGAGTTGGGACAAGAACTGAACTTATCTTCCACATTACCCTTTATCTTCTATAACTGGTGGAGGCAGGGACACCTGAGCCTGGGAAACTTGTAATTATCCCGGTGCCCCACATCAACTGGACTGAAGTCCCACAGGGCTTCTCCATGACTGAGCCAAGGCCAGGTGGCCCCGAGTGCAGGGGCGCCTTCTGAGACATTCAGCTATCTGCTGGATCTGGGTAAACACACTGCAGGTAGAGCATCCCTAACCCGAAACTCACAAATCTCAAATGCTGCAAACACCAAACACTATTTTGAGAACCGATATGACAGCACGCATTGGGCATTCCACACCCTGGCATTTTGTTCCATGCACAAAGATATTAAAAATTACTTTCAGGTTATGCAGATAAGATGTCTATGAAGCATAATGAGTTTTGTGTTTAGACTTGGGTCCCATCTGCAAGAAATATCATTATGTACATGCAAATATTCCAAAATCTGAAAAAAAAAAAAACCTGAAATACTCTAGCACCCCGTGTGCTGAATGAGGGGTCCTCACCCTCTTCCTTTAGGTCTTCAAGGCCCTGGGCTGTTGGGCACAGCCTGAATTCCTCTGCAGGAAGGCCCAGCTCAGGAGGGGAACCTCCACAGCCCACCCAAGGAACACTCTGGGCTGTCTCAAGGAGTCCAGCTCCACCACCACCCAATGCAATTAAAACCTCAGTGAGAAGCATCAGCTGAAAGGAACCCAGAGTTACAGACCATCCCCCTACCCAAACAGACAAAAAAGGGAAGCAAATGGGAAATTGAGAAAAAAAACCAACACGAACAAGCAATGCAACAGTATTTCTTACACAGATCCGGAGATTCTTGACAAGTGAAACATCTGAAATCTGTGCCAACACATTTATCTACATATGGAAGAATTGTTACATAAGACTGAGTGAAAGCAGCTTTTTTGTTTTTGAAAACTATATTTATTTATTTATGTGGTAGAGCTATAGAGAGAGGAGAGGCAGAGAGAGAGAGAGAGAGAGGTCTTCCATCTGCTGGTTCACTCCCCAAATGGCCACAAAAGCCAGGGCTGGACAAAGCCAAAGCCAGGGGCCAGAAGGTTCACCTGGTCCTTCCATGTGGGTACAGGGGCCCAGGCACTTGGACCAACCTCTGCTGGTTTCCTAGGTGCTATAGCAGGGAGCTGGATTGGAAGTGGAGAGCCCTCTGTGGTGGTGCTGGCTGCCACCCCCACATTCCCACCACCTTTGCTGCTGGCAGAGCTCTTACTACGGAGGAGCACTCCCTTGTGTCTGCACATTCAGCTCCATGGATCAGCACCCACCCCCCGTCCTTCCTGAGCTCCTCTCAGCTGGCCTAGGCGTTGACCTCTGCCAGAGCCCCATTCGTATCCTGTCTTCCTGTTAAGCCGCATACACACCTTTCTACTTACCACAGGGCCACCAGTTTCTACTGGTGAGAACATAACCAGCAATGTAGTTAATCCCTGGCAAAGAGTGTGGGCTCCAGGGTTGGACCTGCCTGTGATCCTGTGCCAGGCTATAATAGCTTGGCCACTGAGAAGACTCTGGGCCAGGCGCACTACCTCCCTGTGCCTTTGCTTCTTCCTCCATGAAATGCAGCTATGAATGTTGTCTACCACATAGTTGTTATGAGGACTCAATGCATCAACAAATGTGCACTTCTAAGATAGCGGTGAGCACACAGTTAGTATGCAGCAAACAATATGCATTGCAGTTAACCTTTGGTTGGGACTAAAAGGAGAATATTTGGACCGAGTAGCAGTGAAGCAAGCTTTGGGGTCTATTATGCCCATCTTCCTGGCTGGAGGGCTTGGGCTCCTTATCACTGCCCAATTTTCAACCTCAAGGGATCTTCCCTGAAGTGATCGATAATTATTGCTTCCTTCATTTCACACTCAGGGAGCCAATTGTCCAGCTCCAGGCCACAGACCCAAACCAGCTCGCAGTCAACAGGCTTCTGAAGAATCAGCCAGCAAAGGGAACTGAAAAAGGAGGCGGCATGAGCATGGGACTCGATATCTCTCCTTACCAATGGTTTGCTTTCAGCTCTGTCACTCAGGACAGTGAGCTCCTATCAGTTCACCTTCTCTAAAGTGTCAAAGGGTTAAAATCTCATCCTTTAGCCTTAAAGGAAAATAGACACAGTTATGAGTTCCAGGGCAACTGTTTAGGTGTGTGTGGCTTTGAGACGTTACATAACGTCTTGAGCATCGGCTTGCTCATCTGAAAAATGAATATGATGACACAGCTAATGGAAGGAACGTGCTACCCTGAGCACGGCTCAGAGGGGCACCCTCCATACAGAAAAGAGAAGGAACTGTGTTTTATTGTTTGACAGAACAAGATGAAAGGAAAGTAGCAGAAACCAGGCAGTAGAAACAGAAACACAGGGGTTCCAAATAATGAAACCATCAGACACGGATTTCAAATTAATTAGACTCACTAATTACACTTTCTGTGTTCATAAATTTTTCTTTGAATGTAGATTCAAAGATTTGTCTTTGATAAAGCAATTTTTTTAACAATGAGGAGAATTTCTAAAAAATAGCATAGGAGATTTTAAAGGGACATTCTAGGAATTGGCGATGTGGTGTAGTGGGTAAAACTACCACCTGTGGTGCTGGCATCCCATATGAGCACCAGCTTGATTCCAGCTGCTCCACTTCCCATCCAGCTCTCTGCTATAGCTTGGGAAGGCACCAAAAGATGGCCCAAGTTCTTGGGCCCCTGCATCCACATGGGAGACCCAGAGGAAGCTCCTGGCTCCTGGCTTTGGATCAGTCCATCTCCTGCCATTGCAGCCATTGGGGAGTGAACCAGTGGTTGGAAGACCTCTCTCTCTCTCTCTGTCTCTCTCTCTCTCTCTCTCCCTCTGCCTCTGTTTCTTCCTCTCTGTAACTCTGCCTTATTGAATAAATAAATACATCTTTTTTAAAAGGACATTCTATAACAATAAATAAAAATGAAATTAAGAGTTGAGTGAATGGGTTTTGCAACAAATTGTATAAAGCTAAAGACAGAATTAGTAAAAAGTAGCACATATAAAATAAAAATACAGAATGTAGAGAAAAATGATAAGAAACTATAAAATAGGACAGAGGTATAGATAGTACAGTGTCAATTCTAGTACATATTTAATTAGAGTTATACAAGAAGAGAGAGAAATGGACAAGGCATTTGAAGATAGTAACTGAGAATTTTCTAGCAATGTTGAAGGACATCATGTACTGTTACAAAAAGCTCACAAAATATGGAAAAGAATGAACTTAAAAAATAGATTCCTATTTATACATATAATAAGCAAAAATTTTAAAAAGCCTTTAAAATCCAGGCAAAATAAGAATATCTTCAGAAGAGCTCCAACAAGATTGACAGCTGACTTCTGAGTAGAAAATAATTAAATAAATAATATGCTTTATGTGTACTGAAATCATGCCAGACAAGAATTCTGTTCCCCTTATAATAACCTTCTAGAATAAAATTGTGGAATGCATTAAAAATAATGCATTAGTGTTCTACAGAAAAATTTTTCTTCTGGTAATAGTGGAACAATTTCTATTGCATGAATTTTGTCATAAATAACAAATATTCTGCAGAACACAAAAAATTATAAGATGTGTTAGTGATGACAGATAAAGAATTCACTGAACTGGAAGACAGAACAATGATAATTATCTCAGGATAACAGGATAAAAACAGGAACAAAAGGATCAAAAATAACAATTGAGGGGTAGGTGTTTCATGCAGTGGCTTTAGTTGCTACTTGAGATGCCTGAAACCCAGATCCAGCTTCCTGCTAATGTGCACCACAGGAGGAGTCAGCCAAAGATGACTCAAGTGTTTGGTTTCCTGTCACCCATGAAGGAGAGCTGGTTGGAGTTTTAGGCTCCTGGCTTCAGCCTGACCCAACCCTGCATGTTGCAGGCATTTCAGGAGTGAGCCAGCAAATCAATCTCTCTCACTCTCTCTCTCTATCTTCCCTCCCCATTCAAATAATAGGAAAATAAATTTAAAATTACAAGAAAACAGCAAGAGAGTCTCAACAATCTAGGAGGCAATAGAAAAGAGACTAACATATATATAATCAGAATTCTGAAATGAGAAGAAACAGAAAATATATTTGAAGAAATAATGACCCCAATTTTTCAAATTTGGTGAAAGAAATGGATTTACAGATTCCAGAAGCTCAGCAAACCCCAAATAGAATCCATACAATGCAACTCCTCCTGGACACATCTCTCTCAAGGTTAGATGAAAGCAACAGTGTTGATTGCTGCTGACTTCTTATCAGAATCACTGGAAGTCACAGGACAGTGGAATGGCATTTCTAAAATGCTGGAAAAAAAACTATCAATAGAGAATTCTTTATTCGATGAAAAGATTCTTCAAGCATGAAGATTAAATACATGGTACAGGTATATTAAAGATAAAGAGTTTGGTGTTAGTAGGCAAAAGGTACAATGAGTGTTAAAAGAAGTTCTTCAGATTGAAGGCAATCTTACCAGATGGAAATCTAGGTTCATAGAGAGGAGTAGAGGCCTAAAACTGGTAAATATGTAGGAAATGCAAAGCACTTTCCTTAAAAAAAGGCTAGACTAAACAAATACACAACATTTCTTTGTGGGACTTACTTTTTTAAAGATTTATTTATTTGAAAGGCAGAGTGACAGAGAGTGAATGAGAGACAGGGAGAAAGATTATGAATCTGCTGGTTCACTCTCCAAATGGTCATAGCAGCCTGTGTTGGGTAGGGCTAGAGTCAGGAGCCAGGAAGTCTTTCCTGGTCTGCCAGTGTCCTCTGTCTTTACAGGTGCATTACCAGGAAGCTGGATCAGAAGCAGAGCAGTGGGGATTCTAACTGGCATTCGAATATGAGATGGCATAATCCACTGTGCCCAATGCCAGCCTCTACTGTGGGATTTATAAAGGATGTAACTGTAATATACACAATAACTGTAGCATAAAGTACAGAGTGGGGGAAGATGGAGACAAGGGCTCTGCATGGACTATCAAAAATAAGAGCTGTGTATCTTAATTCTAAGAGCAACTGGAAAAAAATCAGCTATAGCTTTCAAAAATACATGAATTGAAATAAAAATCACAAAATATATGCATTAAACCAAAAGAGGGCAGGAAAAGAAGAATTTAATAAAAGGTGAAAACCAAAAAAAAATAGTAAAGTATAAGATCTAAATTTTCTCATTTTTCTGAATGAACTTAATTATATCATATAAGGGAATTAACAAGCCAATTAAAAGGCAAAAATTGTCAGAAAAGATCTTAAAACATCAAATGGTGTTCTTTTCAGTAACAAATGCATTTTAAATTTACAGGCACAGATACATAGGAAATAAAAGAATAGAAATTATATTGCATACAAAATGTTAAAAAAGAATATGCAATGGAGGATATTTGTGAAAACAACACGAAAAGCAGCTTACAGAAGTTCACCTTATTCTAACAAGGGGCAGATTTAGCACCAACAATAATTATAGCAATGGATTATAATATAAGTAAGAAGAAATTTAAAAATCCATGCTAACAGTTTTCTATACATAAGAATGCCAGCTATTAAACATTGAACAGATGATAGAATTAGGAAAGTCTATTTTCAAAGAATAAATTCATTTAGATAAGGATAATCAATGGATACAAAACCATGGGCAAAAGATTTAACTGGAATAGAATATTCACTAGTTCAAAATAATATGAAAAATTCATCCCAGGAAAAAATACAATAATTACAAAAGGAAAAATGCTAACTGCACAATGGAGAAACCTGGTGAACACGGTTCACATGGACAAGCATGCAGCAAACAGATGCCGTTTGCCTTCTAAAGCAACACACTGAAAAGAAGATTGAGGGCCAGCACTGTGGTATAGTGGGCAAAGCTGCTGCTTATAGTGCCAGCATCCCATATGGGCTCCGGTTCAAGTCCCAGCTGCTCCTCTTCCGATCCAGCTCCCTGCTAATGTGCCTGGGAAAGCAGTAAAAGATTCCAAGTGTTTGGGCCCCTGCACCTATGTGGGAGACCCAGAGGAAGCTTCTGGCTTCAGATTGCCCCAGCTCCAGCCATTGCAGTCATTTGAGGAGTGAACCAGCAGATGGAAGACTTCTCTCTCGCTCTCTCGCTCTCTCGCTCTCTCTCTCTTTCTCTCTCTCTCTCTCTGCCTCTGCCTCTGCCTCTCAGTAACTCTGTTTTTCAAATAATTGTGTCACTTCTGTAGTGTTCCATCCCCAAGTACATCATCCAAATCTAAGCAGTAGGAAACATCCACCAAGTTAAGGGACATTTTACAAAATAAACTTCCTGTTAATCTTCAAAAGGATTGATGTTAGAAAGACCATGAATGACAGGGTGGTATGGGGGGAAAGCCACTATATTCCTCAAGTTGTACCTATGAAAATTGCATTCATTAAATAAAAGCTTCAAAATAATAATAATAAAAAATATAGACTATGAAAGAATGAGGAAATGTTTCAGATTAAAATAAACTAAATAGAAATTCAGGTAATCTAGGTCGTAGTATTGCATTGGTTACTGAGCTGACAAAGAATTCCTACAGCAGACTTTATAGGGGAAGATGGTAAAAATTGAAATTATGACCGTAGATTAAATGATTTTATAGCAATGTGTAATGTCCTGATTTTAAGTATACCATGGTTATGTCAGAAAGTGCCCTTTCTTTATCAAATACATACTAACAAGTATTGCAAACTGTTAACAATTGACAAATCAGAGTAAAGAAACTCCATTGTACTATTTCTAAAATTATACTGAAAATTGGAACTATCACCAATAATTCAGAAAGAAAATTGAAAACTAATACACCACATAGAGTGGGATTTTTCTGAGAAATTCAAGGGCGGTCAATGTTAGCAAATTCATTACTACGATCCTTCACATAGAAGCTGTAGACTACATCAACAGCAAGTCAACATTCATTTTATTTGTTTATTCATTTGCAATAAAATATTTATTCTTCAGAGACCAGCATTGTGGAGCAGTGGGTAAAGCTGCCACCGGAGACACCAGAATTCCATGTGGGCATTGGTTTCTGTCCCAGCTGCTCTACTTCCGATCCAGCTCCCTGCTAATGGCCTGGGAAAGGCTTGGGCCCCTGCCAGTCATGTGGGAGACCCAGAAGAAGCTCCTGGCTCCCGGTTTCTGCCTGGCCCAGCCCTGGTCATTGCAGCTATCTGGGGAGTGAACCAGCACATGAAAGATCTCTCTCTCTCCCCCTTTCTCTCTGTAACTCTGAGTTTCAAATATTTTTTTAAAAAATATTTATTCTTCAGTGTAGAAGGTAACATTGTCTTTAATAGATATTTAATAGAATATATTTAATGGAACTATTCCTACCACTTTCCAGAAGAGGCAAAAACCGCCATCACCTGTGCTTCTGCTGCTACTAGGTACTCATTCTCTTCCAGAGCGGTGACGAGGCATAAGAATTCAGAAAGAAGTAAAACTTTCTCCATTCACCCATGACCATGCAGATGAGAAATCCAATAAGTCAATGCTAAACCAATTCTCACACACAGGGAGACAAACAGAGTTCAGTAAGAGATACCGAATTAGCTTAAAATAATAGCTTTTAAATATACAAGCAATAATGATATAGAGATCTAATGAAAAAGAATAATCCCATTTAAAATAAGAACAAAAGGGTAAATTCTTACAAATAAATGTAACAAGAAATGTGTAAAACTCCATAAGGAAAACTTCAAAACGCATTCAAAGTACTCAAAGGTGTAACTGAAGAAATGGAGACACTTCTCATGTTTTTGGATAGAAAAATTAGCATCATAAAGATGTCATCTGGGGGCCAGTGCTGGGTCTTAGTGGGTAAAACTGTAGCCTGAAGTGCTGGCGTCCCATATGGGCACCGGTTCAAGTCCTGGCTGCTCCACTTCTGATCCAGCTCCCTACTAATAAGCCTAGAAAAGTAGAGGAGGATGGTTCAAGTACTTAGGCCCCTGCACCCACGTGGGAGACTCAGAAGAAGCTCCTGGCTCCTGGCTTTGGCCTGGCCTAGCCCTGGCCATAGTGGCTATTTGGGGAATGAATCAGAGGATGGAAAATCTCTCTCTCTCTCTCTCTCTCTCTCTCTGCCTGTGCATCTCTGTAACTCTGCCTTTCAAATAAATAATCTTTAAAAAATTTCCTCTAGCCAAGTTAAAATATAAGATGATAATGATCACAATAAAATTATCAATATTCTTTCCTGGATCTGGACAAGAATTTTAGCATTCATATGAAAAAATAAACAGGAAAACATTGGAAAAAAATAAACTTGCAGATTCTTTACAAATCAGAACAAATGCAAGCCTACTAATGAATTTACCCTGAAGTAACACAAGGAATATCAATTCAAGTGTTCATCCATAGACGATTGTTTGAATAAACTTTGGCATACCCCTGCAATAGAATAATATTTAGCTCTAAAAATGAGTGAAGAACGTCTTCATAAACCATTAGAGTGATTGCCTAAATGTTTTATCAGCTACAAAAGGAAGATAGAGTTTTCTACAGCCTCATAAAAGATAGCATCTATGCACATATATATGTGCATATGGATATCAAAATCCGTACATACATACTTACTTGTGCAGAAAGAATCACAGCAAGGTTGTACCAGAAAATATGAGAGATTTTCCTTCTGGTGACGGGTAGCAATAGGATGGGATGGGATAGGTGAGTGAGACTTCCTTGAATATGTCTTTGTATATAATTTTGAATTTTGAACCATGCAAGTGTTATATGTGTGCAGAAATGAAATAATATCAAAAGGATAATAAGTTCATGTGAGACTCTATACACAGAAGCAAATCAATCAGATTGCACTTCAAATTGATAACCACAGACAGAAAGGAGTTTGTTTGAGTAACTTGAACATGGTGCTCTAATCATGCCTGTCTACAGGGATATGTTCTATAGTTAAAAAAGTTTTGAAAACATGTTGGAAAGAAATCCTGAGAATTATTGGGTGTCTTGATGATCGTGGTCTGAGTGTATGATTCTGAAACTGTTTTCTGCATTACAGAATAGGGAAACATGCATAAAGGTGATGCCATTCTCAGTGTGGCAGAAGGGAGATGCAGATGTGAAATTAATTTCCTTCTGAATTGGAGATTATCAGCAGGGACACGAGACTTTATGGCAAAAATGTGTTTCCTTTCATTTTTAAAAATTTCTTTGAGAGAAAGAGAAAAATCTTCCACTTGCTACTTCACTCTCCTAATGACCACAACAGCCAGGGCCGTGCCAGGCTGGAGCCAGGAGCCTAGAACATCATTGGGATATCCCACCTGGTGACAAGGACCCATATCCTTGAGCCATCTCTTGTTGCCTCCCATAGTGCACATTGAAGGAAGGTGGCATTGGGAGTAGAGTCAGTCTGCAGCCCAGGCACTCTGGTGAAATGTCGGTGTTTGAAACAGTATCTTAAACACCATGCCAAATGCCCCGGCTGAAAAACGCATTTTGTAATTCCTTCCCCTAAAAGGGGTGAGAAGCGCTATTAGCCCATTGGTGAGGAGCACATCTAAACCTCAGATCTTGGCTTCTACATACCATTCCCCGTGAAAGAAAACCAGGGCTCCTTAAAACCGTGACTGAATAGGGATCCAGGGTAGAAAAGAATGCAGATTAAGCTGAGGATTTGTGGTGGTTTTGCCAGGCAGCAAGAGAGTGCTTAATACTCTTCTTTCCATAGATGCCACTCACTACCTAATACAAAAGGAGTTAGAAAATGAGCAAAACATCATTGTCCTATCCCCTGTACCATCACTGACTCTGGCAAGAACAGTTAACTGAAAGCTGAAAACCTTGCATCAAAGATCGCCGGAGGTGATGAAATGCCACAGCCTCCATGTGATTATAGAAGGGACCTCTGTCTGCTTACTGGCATACTAAATACTAGAGTAAAACATTCATACTGCAAAGACCTGGCAGTCACGACCACCCACCACCGGACACTAAGTGCCTCCTGATATGGAGCGACAAGATACACCTTCAGCCCCCATGCGATATTCTTGCCCAAAGTGGTGGCCCCAAATCAGATCATGGAGAAATAACCAGGAAAGCCCAGCATGCAATACGTTCTACCAGACAACCAGGCTGTTTCTTCAAAACACACAAAGTATTCATCATCATTTCAAAAACAAATAGAGGGCATTGGAGACCACAAAAGACGGGAGACAGGACAGCCAGGAAAATCTCTATGAGGATCCAACTCTGAAGGCACGCAGGGCACAACTATGAGGATTTAGATATTAATTCTGTTTCAGATGTCATTAAGTCAACGTCCTGTTAGGTGGAATACCGGTACGTGGCTGTGCAGAGGGCTGCATTCGTTCTCACGGCAGTGGTGTTTTCTGCACGTCGGCATTGATAAACATGCTAGTTATCAGGAGGCAAAACCAAAGTGCGATGAAGACGTTTTTCAGACAAACAGCAACTGTCTTAGCAGCAGGCGCGTACGACAGGAAATAGTCCAGGGCTTCTTTAGGCAGAAGGGAAAGAATCCAGATGGAAGATCAAAGAGGCAGGAAGGAATGAAGCACTCTGGGAAAATCTGGCTGAAGAACTCTCTTAGAAATCACAGCGCTCTCTGGAGGGGCTTAAGATGCGTGGAGAACACATAGCAGAGAGCAGGGGACTGAAACCGGGCAGAGGAGTCAGAGTGGCCGGTCCTGCCCTCCGCAAACCTTGTGAAGTTACCCAAGTGACCTTTGACTTGGCGAGCCCGGGCGACATTGTCATCTCTGTGGCAGAGTTTCTCAGCGTCAGCACTGGGTGTGGCTTCAGTGTGTTCCATGTGCTGGAAGCTCCACGCCCAGCGCGGCGGTGTGGCAAGGCGGGTCACTCGCAGGTGATGCGGGCACAAACGCACCGCTCTTGCACGTGGGTTGATGCAGTGGTGGCGGGAGAAAGTGAGCTACAGCAGGAAAAGCGTTCCTGATCCTGCGGTGAGTCCCACCCCCTTCCTCTTGTGCCCTTCCTCCATCGCCATGTCATGACGGAACCAGAAGACCCTCACCGGATCCAGCCCCCAACCTAGTCTTTAGAACTCTAAGAAATGAATCTCTGCTCTTTATAAATAGCTGTGTCCTGTTATTGCAGCACAAAATGGACAAAGACAACAGTAGTGATATTTGAAGCCAAGTATTCTTTTGTTTATTAAGTAAAGATGTATTCATTTATTTGAAAGGCAGAGTTACAGAGAGAGAGAAGGGCACACACAAACACACACAGAAATTGGTCTTCCATCTGCTGGTTCACTCCCCCAAATGGCTACAACAGACAGGATTGGGCCAGGCCAAAGCTAGGAGCCTGGAACTCTATCTGGGTCTCCCACGTGGATACAGGGGCCCAAAGACATGGGCCATCTTCTGCTGCCTTTCCAGGCACTTGAGAAGGGAGCTGTATCAGCAGTGGAACAGCCAGAATGTGAAGAACCCAGGTAATGTTTGCTGTGGGGAACTTTTCAATGTACTGTAGGACGCGTAGCAGCCTTTCTGGCCTCTACTCACTCACCACTAGCGTCCCTGCCCTGCACCTGCCACCGCCGCTGTGACAGCCAGAGTCATCTCCACACATTGCCAAATATCCCCTGGCATCCTCCCAGCCGAGAACCAGTGTAAGAGGTACACCAGGGAGGGACAGTAAACAAGTACATACTGCCCAAGCAGGAAGCACTGGGAGAATTCATGAAATAACCAACCCGGAGATAAGATAAGGGGCATGGAGGGGTAGGATCCACCCAACACTAGCTAGTCAGATGGCAGATGTACAGCTCAATGCAAGGAAGGTACATTAACACATACGTGGTGGAGGTGCCAACCAAAAGACAAAGATGGCCGCCGGAAAGATCAGGCAGGTCCTCTTGAGTATCCGTTACCCAGAGTAATCTTCAATGTATGCTATAATAGCAAACGGTAACAAATGACCTATGGTATACAGAAGCTTATAGCACACCATTATCCTTAATTAATGGGTAAATCCATGGCTTTTCTTCAATGGAGCTGATTTATTGTCTTCATTTTCAGATGTTCCGCCCCGTGTTTCCAGCGAAAGCATCGTGTGCCCATAGTAACCAGCAGACACCATGCATGTGTGATCTCCTTTACGACCTGCATCTAATTAGCTTTTTATTGTCATCTTCCAACTCACGCTGAAACTGTCCAAACAGGGGCAGGATGACTCCCCATGCCGATTAATAAGCTCCCGGCCCCGGCCCTGCCATAAACAGAGCGTATTTATGGCACCAAGTCAGCAGCTGCTCTGGGGCGGGGGCGGAGTGTGGGAGTCAGAAGGGGCGTTGGACGAGGCCCCGGCTGGCCCCCGCCTCCCTGCTCGGCGGCACCTCACCTGCCTGTCCTTCGCTGCCTCTATTAGGCTCGGCTAGTTAAGTGAAAGGGAGCGAAACCAGCTGAAAGCTGGTGGGTGTTGGAGCTTGGAAGTCCAGAGATCCCCGGCTAATTGCGGGTCCTAACAGGCACAATTAGCTGCTACAAGCCCTTTGAGATGGCCCAGGGCCTTTCTCAGGTAGCAGCCATCACCAGATAAAGGCTGCAGTGCACTCCACGGAGAGAGACACTTGCAGACAGGAGTGTCACAGGCTGCCAATTACCTTCTCCCTGTACACAGCCACTTCCCGGAGAGACGAAGGACTCACAGGAGGCCCGGGCATGAAAGGGACACGGTGCGGTGCAGGCTGCTCTCAGCCCCAGGAAGCCGAGCTGCCCTGTGGCGGGCTAGAAGTGGGTGGCGGGGGTGGGGGGATGGGGGGGCTTGCACATTCCCTTAGAATCAAGATTTCATGGGCCTCGCTGCTCAGGTTTTCCCTTACCTGCAAACCTCCTGGCAAAAACGCCATCCTGTGCCCCCCTGCAGCACTTTTTATCCTGGGGAGGGGTCCACCAAGATGCAACTTGGATGTGGTGCTGAGAGAGGAAGGCAAGTTGGTGCTGGGGAGAGTGGTTGAGCAGGAATCCGGATCGCCCAATTAGACAGCTATACGTTAAGGTCACATCCTTCCCAGAGGGCAGGATCCCAAGACACCAGGTAAGACAAAAATCCCATTTTGATGGTTATTTTGGTTGCATGTACTTAAAATCCTCCGTGAAACACACTAGGTGCATTTGGGTAGATAATGCTGTGCAGTCATTTGTATGTACGAAAGCACGTGTGATTGGGAAATACGTTACAAAGATGACACACACAATTCTTAGTGGAAGTCTCACCCCACAGAAGGAAAGCATTAAGCGTGTGCAGAGTTGACGTTCTGTATGTTAACATGCGTGCTGGGCGGCTTTGCTGTGTGGAACTGGGGACAAGTCACATCCTCTGTAGGATTCAGTTTCCCTGTCTGAGATGGAGGGAGCTGGACACGGCAGTGTGTGCTGTCACGGCCAGGCCTGATGCCGCAAGTCACGTGATCACGGACCGTGCACTCCCCTCCTACACGGCTACAGATCTGGGAGTGGGGGGATCCTCAAGCCCAGCCTTGTGCTTGCCCTACAGAGGCGGAGGACACGCGGCAGGGACAGCATCCACCCGGATGGCTGCATGATGGTGCATCCGCCCAATGCCTGCCACACACTGTGCACCTGACGTTAGCCATGTGCTAGCCATGTACAAACGAGCAGGGGGCCAGGGCTGGTGGAAATGTGGGTGGTGAGGCAGCCTCCCAGGCCTGCAGCGTGGGACAGTTTGGGAACAATTAGAAGGCCCCTAAGCAGTGTCAGATGACCTCAGCAGGGAACAGCTGGTGCCACTAACTAAAGCCTCAGGCCTTTGTGTTTTCGCAGCTAGGTCTGCATCCACCTGCACTCTGAGCCACCCCTCATCCAGACTGTTTTGTGATGTTCCAGTGCCTGGAAAGCCAGTGGCCCCCAGAGAAATCGCTGGGAGAGAGACGGTGATGTGGCTCAGGAGTAACATCCAACACCCGTTGGCCGCCACGGGACCTGGGGCCTGCTCCCATCTCTGCATTTCTTTGCTGGGTGAGACATTTAACTTTTCTGGGCCTCTCTTTCCTAGTTGAACAAATTAAGAGTTTCACTTTATTGTGTTATGATTACTCCCAGCATTGACATCTGAAGAGTCTAAGTTCTCCTACCTGGTCTCCTACAAATTATTTTTTTTAAAGATTTACTCTATTTATTTATTTGAAAGAGAGAGAGAGAGAGAGATCTCATTTTCTTGTTCATTTTCCAAATGCCTGCAACAGCCAGGTCCAAATGCCTGCAGAAGCCAGGAGGCAGGAACTCCTTCCCTGTCTCCCAAGAGGGCCAGCGTCTGCTGCTTTCTCAGATGCATTAACTGGGAGACGGCTCAGAAGTGCAGCTCCATCCAGGTCTCCCACGTGGGTGCAGGGACCCAAGGACTTGGGCTATCTGCTGCCGCCTTCCCAGATGCATTAGCAGGGAGCTGGATCGGAAGTGGAGTAGCCCAGGGCGGGAAATCGATGTCACAAGAAGTGGCTTAATCCACTGTGCCACAACACTGGCCCTTCCTATGGATTGAGCTTTAATCATGACGATAAGGCCCTCCAGAAAGACGAAAGATGGAAGGGAAGCAGGAGGGAGGAGAGCGTCTGTACCACAAGAGAAGATGACACCAGGCTGTGGAAAGCAGCGCTCCTGACCGTTGGTGACCTGGGGTTCAAGTCTCGGACACCCCACCCCCTCTTCAGGGGAAAAACCACTGCTCCATTCTAGCTGCACTTCTACCAACAGGCAGGATGCTCTTTTGTGATGGCCTCAACCAGCCGTCAGCTAAGAGTTAGGCACCGGGACAGAGATGTCAAGGTAAATTCAGTGGGAGCCATGACAGTCTTTTCAGTAAATGGTGCTGGGATTACAGGATAGTGACTGGGGAAAAAAAATGAACATTGACCGATTCTTCATACTGTACACAAAAAGCAATTCAAAATGGATCATAGACCAACATGTTAGCATTAAAACCATAAAGCTTCTAGGGAAGACTAGGAGAAAACATTTATGATCTTAGACTCAGCAAAGGTTGCGTAGACTGTTCCTAGAAGGTCTCAACCACAAAAGGAAAAACATAACAAACTGAAATCCATCAAAATTAAAGCCATTTTTCTCATTGAAAATTCAAGAAAATTAAAATGCAGGCATATATAATTCTTACAATTCATTCATAAAAACACCTACTAAAAGATGAGCAGAAGATTTTACCATTCACTGCCACCAAGATAATTTAAGAAAGGTAAATAAGGGCCGGTGTTGCGGCTCACTAGGCTAATTCTCCGCCTGCAGTACTGGCACACCGGTTCTAGTCCCGGTCGGGGCGCCGGATTCTGTCCCGGTTGCCCCTCTTCCAGGCCAGCTCTCTGCTGTGGCCCGGGAGTGCAGTGGAGGATGGCCCAAGTGCTTGGGCCCTGCACCCCATGGGAGACCAGGATAAGTACCTGGCTCCTGCCTTCGGATCAGCACGGTGCGCTGGCCACAGTGCGGCGGCCATTGGAGGGTGAACCAACGGAAAAGGAAAACCTTTCTCTCTGTCTCTCTCTCTCTCACTGTCCACTCTGCCTGTCAAAAAAGAAAGAAAGAAAGAAAGAAAGAAAGAAAGAAAGAAAGAAAGAAAGAAAGAAAGAAAGAAAGAAAGAAAGGTAAATAAGAAGAGGAAGAGGGGTCTCACGTCGCCAGCTGTTCAGAAACCAAATTAAGGGCCGGTGCCATGGCATGGCAGGTAAAGCTGCTGCCTGTGGCACCAGCATCCTACACAGGCACCGATTTGAGTCCTGGCTGCTCCACTTCCAATCCAACTCCCTGCTAATGCACCTGGGAGGGCAGCAGAAGATGGCCCAAATGCTTGGGCTTCTGCACCCTGTGGGAGAACCAGAGGAAGCTCCTGAGTCCTGGCTTCAGTTTGACCCAACCCTGGCTGTTGTGGCCATCTGGGGAGTGAACCAGGGGATGGAAGGTCTCTCTCTCTCTCTCTCTCTCTCTCTCTCTCTCTCTCTCTCTCTCCCTCTCCCCCATCACCCTGTAACTCTACTTTTCAAATAAAATAAATCTTTAAAAAACAAAACAGGACTTCAAGAACCAGCTGGTGTCACAGCTTGTGGCTTAGCCCACTACATTGCACTCTGGCCCCAGTTGTGCACTCTAAGAGTAATACGTTAACCTACTGGATGCCAGGCTCTAGGTCTATCATGAGAGAGCGTTGGGCTTCTTGGGGTCTCCTCACAGAAGCCTTGAGGGCACAATCCAAGCCTGACAGCCTCGGAGCAAAGAGTCATGGCGAAGCTGGTCTGAGCCTTCCCCAAGGAAGGGCCACTGCCAATGGACTGCAAGCTTCTCCACAAAACTCAGTGTGGACGGCAGGACTGGGGAGCAGGTGCTGAGCAAACAGACTGCGTGGACAGTTGCTCGGCCATTGCTCTTGTCTCATCAGATCCTTGGGGAGCAGGGATGACAGCTGGGCGAGGAGATGGTGGTGGGGGCGTGGGGTATTTCTGAGTGGCCACGTGTCCTTAGGCTGGGATGTTTTGCCCTTGGAGTGGCGTGAGGTGCGTGCTTGTCCCCTGTGCTGAAGCACTGCAGGAGAGTCAGGTGGTGCACACAGGCTCCCTGTAGGGTGGTCTGAAGCTGAAATCACCCGGGGTGGGGGTGCCCTCTACGTCAGAAGCCACTGTGAGGAAGAGAGCATTCTCCTGCCTCTCGCACGGACCAGTTCTTTACCTTTCCACTGCCAGCTGCTCCCTCTGCTAACGGCTTTCATCTCCTTCGACTAGCACATGGTAGGCAAGGGTCCACCCACACTTTCCAGAGTCTCAGAGCTCCAGGGCCACTGCCGGTCAGCCTGAGCCTGCAGTCGCATCGGCTGTGCTCAGCAGGAACACGTGGTAGGCCTTCCAGGAGGAGGTGCACGCCCCTGGACCCGACCACAGCAGACGGGGGCAGGAGCCAGGCTTCCATCCTCCAGCACAGCCCTCAGGGACAAGGCCATTTGGGGTGGGCATCCCCAAAGGGCCTACGATGGAGTGGAAACCCGCAGCTCCTTCTGGAGAGACTGCAGCCTGCCTGTCTGTGTCCCCTTCAAGCCCTGCAGCCGTAGGCTTCTGCGTCTCCATGCATCTCTTCTGATGCCTGGAGGTGGCTGGTTTTCTCTGTGAGTGACCTGAGGACCTCCTGGAGTGCATTCATTGCTCCCAGCAAGCTGGATGAACTCAGCCAGCCAGGCCTAACCATAGTTTGAGAATCAGTTTCTCTTTGCAGAGTTGGCGGGAGCCCTGCCCCAGCGGAGACTTCCAGCAAGGAGCTGGGTCCTCCCAAGCTTTCCCATCTCCCTGCCCTGCCACCACCCCTTGCCCTGGGTGGATGTGTGAGCCTGGAGCTCCACCCTTCCAACTGCAGCCAAGCGAAGCATTGGGAAGTGCAAACAGGCACCTGTTCTCAGAGCCTCAGCATCCTCCCTCGAATGTCTGCCACCTGAGAGCAAAGAGAAGTCTCCGTGATGGATAGTGGTCAAAGTCGTGATCTTGGGGCCAGCGTTGTGGTGCAGCAAGGGATGCCGGGAGGCTCACATTCCATAACAGAGTACTGGTTTGTTTGAGGTTCCAGCTCCCTGCTAATGCGCCTGGGAAAGCAGTGGATGACGGCCCGAGTGCTTGGCTCCCTGCACCCACGTGGGAGACCTGGATGGAGTTCCAGGCTCCTGACTGCAGCCTGGCTCACACATAAATGTTGCAGCCACTTACGTGGTGAATCACTGCTCTTGCTGGTCCCCCACCTCCTCTCTCTCCGCTCTGTCACTCACCCTTTCAAATAAATAAATCTCGAAAAGAATCATGAACTTGCTCCCTGCTGCTGTGGGTCAGTGGCCTCCTGGATGGGGCTTTGGGTCAGCAGCTGGAGGAAAACAGCTGACTCATGCTGGTTCTTCTCCGAGACAACAGAATAAAGCTTCCTGGGCTTCCCAGGGCAACAGAGGCACAGCAAAAACAGCTTCCTGGCCAAGAAATAGACAGGAGCGTGGGACCTGTGTGTGTGTGTGTGTGTGTGTACAGGTGCACACATGTGTATGAGCACACCTGGGATACAAGGCTAGCCCTGTGAAATTTTAGGGAAGGTGTAGAGGGACCCGGAGTTAAGGACGCAGTCGGGTATCCTTGTTAACTCATGCCTGGAGCCAGGGAAAGCCCGCGGTTTTGTGCCATTGGAAGAAGGAAGAAAAGGAGAAGGCTACTGTCTGCGTCAATAAGCTCTGTACACTAACAGTTAAACCCGGGCCAGCTAATCTGTGGGTCCCACTGCAAAGTGAAAATGCAGAACTTTGTTCAGAGATTAAGAATTTAAGTTGATGACAGCAAGATAATGAGTCAGGTGAGGCGTCCTAGGGAGCAGACGGGCCAGGGAGATGGCCGTGCATGGAGCTGGAGCTCATAACATCTCACCAAGGTACGCATAGTCCATGCTGGCACTTCACTTTCCACCCTGTCCCCAGCATGGTCACCCTGGGCTCCCTGCTGTCCCCTCTCCTGGCCACCGGGTCACCTTCTCCCTCTTTAGTCCCTGGCTGTGTCTTGCACTCAGGGGACGCAAGATACCTGTTGGTTGATTGGCCTGAGAAATTAAATATTTTGGTAAGGTCTGGAATGCGGTTATCGAAGAACATGAGTGCATTTGCTGTCCTGTGGCAGCTCCCCAGCAAATGTGTGCACCTGCCGGTCCAGGACCGCCATATGATAGGTGTTTGCTACCATCCCACAGTGTGAGTTCATTCACAGCAGCTCATGGGACATGCTGACTTGAAGGGTGCCGGAGCTGGTAAGGAAGCTGAGGATACCAGGAGGGGGAGGAGCCCTTCTGGGTTAATACCAGAGACCCAGCAGCTGCTCTGTGCTGAGCTGATACTTGCTATAAACAAACTGCCCTCCCCTGTGGCCCAGAGCTCTCCTGGGGATAGCGAGCCTGTGGGATCCAGAGCCAAGCCCAGCACAGCCCAGGACCTGTGCATCACCAGGCATGAGAGCAAGGACAGAGTGGGCTCTGGCAGTGGTCTCCAGAGACTGAGCTAGCCGAGGTCAGAGCAGGACACACTCAACAGCCTGCTGTCCACAGCACAGATGGAGTGATGACTCTGTAGGACACTGAGGGAGACAGTCCTGGACCTGGGTTGGATGAGAGGCTTGGTGATGGCCTAGCCCTTCCTCTTCATCCTGGCTTCATCATCACTGCCATCCACCACCCACCCCTGCTCTGAAAACCCTGATCACCTGTGCAGCTCCCAGCAACTGTACCTCATACGCCATTGTCTCCCCATGACCACGATTTTGCCTTCCACGGTTTCAGTTACCGATGAACAACCATGCTTTGAAAATACTAACTGGAAAATCCCAAAAGGAGACACTTCCCAAGGGTTCAGCTGCAGGCTGCATAGAGTGATGAAACCCCATGTCACCACGCTGTGTCCTGCTTGGGCTAGGCCCCTTCCTGTTGTCCTCCGTGTGGCACCCTGAATACCCCACCCATGCAGGAGTCACTGAGTGGCCAGCACACTGACTAGTGTGCTATCACGGTGCTTGCAATCCTACTAGACTTATCAATGGTTCTGAAAGACAAGAGCACGGATGTTGGCAATCTGGGTGTGCTAAAGACACTGCTGTAATTTGAACAGTCTTGTTCCTGAGCCCATACAGAACTTCAGACCCCATTGTCATAAATTAGTGGGACCAACAGGGTGGGAACTTAGTCCAGCCATGGCTATGATCAGAGGTGGGCCTAGCAGGTGGTTCTTTGTCATGGTGGGCGTGCCCTCAGAGGTCACGCTCATGAGAAGGTTGCTGTGAGTGCAACTTGGTCCCAATTCTCTGCTTGAAGATTCCCGATCCCTGCTGCACACCAGCTCCGTCATTCCTATCTGCCACTCTCCCATCACTGGGGCCAAACCAATGGGACTGCCTGCTCTTGAACTTGACCCTTGCCTGGCTTGAACTTGACCCCTGCATGCTCTGACACTTGAACCCTGCCTGATCTGGAACTTGAACCTCCAAAACCTGGAGCTAGAGTCAGCCTTTGAATCTTTATCAATAAGTGTCTTCAAACATTGGTAGTAACAAGCAGCCAAGAATACAGAAACCACAATGTGATTCCTCAACAAAAAGTGAAAGTCAAATAGGACATTTTAAAAAAATTATTTATTTTATTTGAAAGGCAGAGGTATACAGAGAGAGAAGGAGAGGCAGAGAGAGAAAGAGGTCTTCCATCTGCTGGTTCACTCCCCAGATGGCCGCAACGGCCGGAGCTGCACTGATCCAAAGCCAGGAGCCAGGAGCTTCTTATGGGTCTCCCACGTGGGTGCAGGGGCCCAAGGACTTGGGCCATCTTCCACTGCTTTCCCAGGTCACAACACAGAGCTGGATCAGAACCGGCAGGATTCAAACCGGCACTCATATGGGATGCTGGCTCTGCAGGAGGTGGCTTTACCTGTTATCCCACAGCCCCAAACAGGACATTTTGAGAGAAAAAGGGAGATACCTTGTTGACATCACTTTTATAATAATAGTATATTGCTATAATTGTTCTATTTTAACATTAGTGGCTGTCATTAATCTCTGGTCATGCATACATTAGAAGTTAAGCTTCATCTTAGGTACACATACAGGAAAAAAAAAAAAACAAGTAGTAGGGTCAATCTGCTGTTTGACATCCACTGAGGGGCCTGGACCATATTCACTGGTGATAAAGGGAGACTGCTGTATACAATTTCCCCTCCTATGTAAGACAAGCAAACAGGTACAGAGCAGTGATATAGCCTGGATTGGAACATGGTGCTAGAACTTGTTTTTTCTTTTTTAAGATTTATCTTATTTATTTGAAAGAGTCTCAGAGAGAGTTACACACACACACACACACACACACAGGTCTTCCATCAGTTGGTTCACACCCCAAATGGCCACAATGGCTGGAGCCGCGCCAATCTGAAACCAGGAGCCAGGAGATTCCTCCTGGTCTTTCACAGAGGTGCAGGGGCCCAAGGACTTGGGCCACCCTCTGCTGCTTTCCCAAGCTCATTAGCAGGGAGCTGGATTGGAAGTGCAGCAGTCGGGACTCGAACCAGCGCCCATGCACGATGCTGGTACTGCAGGCCTGGGCTTTAACCCTCTGCACCACAGCGCTGGCCCCTTGTATTATTTTTTTACCTCCCACTTACCCAGGGGGAATTTAAAAAAAAAATCTAGACGCCCAGGCTGCTTGACTAGGATTCTGATAAGCTTGGCCTGACAGTCATATGCACGCTGCAGGACCTTCCAGAGAGATCCTGAGCCCTGGAGTAGAGGGTTAGCAGGGAAAGCAGCAGGTCTGGGGGCCTCAAGGGCCCTGCCCAGCCTTGAGGTTCCCTGATGCCCCGAGTCCACCTTTTGTACAAAAGATGCTTTGTTCATGAGTTGCAGGGCAATGCAGATCCCTCTTCTCGCCCCCCAGTCTCTGAGCTAGATCTAATCACAGGGCCATTTTCTCCTGTCTCCCATGGCTTCCAAAGAATAAAATTACCCAAATGGATAAAAGCTTGTCGTAGGCATATGTAGAGCATTTCAAAGTCTATTTATCAGAAAACTGCCCATTGCACTTACACCATGGAAACTCCAAGCACGAGGACTCTGTCATTTAATTTTGAGGAGAAAAAAGCTGAACAGAGAGATACAACTGGAGCGACCTCGTGCTGGAAGTGGTTTCTGTTTGCAGAGGCAGCCAAGTTCAATGCCATCCACCCCGAGAGTGCTCTCTCTCTTCTCCCATCTCCAAATGCCTGACCCTTAAGGGCAGCAGCAAAGTGTAGCTGAGTGCGATGTTGCTTTTTCTCTCCGGCTCGGCAGTCTCCCCAGGCTGCGCCATGCCACTTACATCCAGGAAGGAACCTCCTCAGCTGATGCTGCCCTCGGTCACCTCTGTGCCACCATCACCCCCGCACCCAGAGTGATCAAATGTGTAATGGCACAGGCAGCGGTGGACATGGAGCTGCTGGGAGGGGCGGTGCTGGGGGCTCATGGTTAGGAGCCTCCCCGAGTCCACAGGTGACCCCTGAGCTCCTGCTGTACTCTGTGGGGCCCGTCCCCACTGACTTCTGCTTGTCATGCAGGTGTCTCCAATGGAGCAGTAGCACTTGGGGCTTTGCAATCTCAATATGAAGTCTCTGGGGCCAGGGCTATGGCACAGTAGGTTAATCCTCTGCCTCTGGTGCTGGCATTCCATATGGGCATTGGTTCAAGTCCCGGCTGCTCCTCTTTCTATCTAGCTCTCTGCTGTGGCCTGGGAAAGTAGTAAAAGATGGCCCAAGTGCTTGGGACAGAGAAGAAACTCCTGGCTTCAGATTGGCTCAGCTCCAGCCATTGCCATCAACTGGGGAGAGAACCAGCAGATAGAAGACCTCTCTCTGTCTCTCCCTCTCACTGTAACTCCACCTCTCAAATAAATAAATAAAACCTTTTTAAAAAATGAGGTGGCTGGCACTACGGTGTCACTGGTAAAGCCTCCACCTGTGGTGCCGGCATCCCATATGGGCACCGGTTCGAGACCCGGCTGCTCCACTTCCAACTTAGCTCTCTGCTATGGCCTGGGAAAGCAGTAGAAGATGGCCTAAGTCCTTGGGCCCCTGCACCCACGTGGGAAACCTGGAAGAAGCTCCTGGCTTCTGGCTCCTGGCTTCAGATCAGCACAGCTCCAGCCATTGTGGCTAACTGGGGAGTGAACCAGCAGAATGGAAGACCTCTCTCTCTTTCTCTCTCTCTCTCTCTCTCTCTGTGTGTGTGTGTGTGTAACTCTGACTTTCAAATAAATAAATAAATCTTTTCAAAAAATGAAGTCTTCATTTTCATCTACTTTGTCAGTGCTGTGAAAAGGTTTCCTTTTGGGGCATTATCTCTGGGCATCCAGGGTTTCCAGAGAATTCCTGCCTCTGCCACAGCACTCCTATTCTGAATTCACAGGCTCATTCAAACGAGGCCAAAGGAACTCTGTTGTATCTTGAGGAATGGTGCTTCCAGGCTGGTCTTCTGTGGGATACTGTGCATCTCCTGATTGCAGCCCCACGGTGCCTCGGTGCTTTTTCAGTCACCACAAAGCTAGCCAGACCCTTGGGCCACACGGGGACACTGGGAACAGACTGTGTAGTATGCAACAGTGTGTGTCCCCTCCTCGTAGCATCATCCACGTTCTCCAGAGACAGGAAGTTATGTGCACACAGACACACACCCATGCATGCATATGCACACCCATGCACACACACAGACTAGGTGAATGTGCATCCGTACTTTGCACCCTGAAAGCTGCTCTAACAACTCCTCACGTTAAAACTGGAAGTAGGACTGAATACTGGCTGTGATCCAAGTGGAGAAGCACATACCAGGAATGTGTGAGACGTGATTTCTGATTGTGACGGGCTGGGAGCTGCACCATCACACTGGAGAGACTGCCGGCCGCAGCAGCCAGCCTCCTGCCCCAGTGAGTTCCAGAAAGTGACCAGCCACAGAAAATTCCCCCTCCCTCCTTCTAGAAGTGTCCCCTTGCTGTAGTCCACCAGGGACGGCTCATGGTTCTTGAAAAGCAATTAGAAAGTCTCCCCAGCTTCCACAATCCCACTCTAGCGGAACATCTCCCATTAGGACACAGTCTCTTTGTTTCTTCTTTGCATTCTATAAAGCATCCTCTCCTTCCTAACCCTTACACCCTTGCCCTGAGAGTCACAGCAGATGGGTTGCCTTGTACATGTCTATGAAAAAGCAGGATGTGTGTTTTGTCTGGGACCCAGTCTTGTCCTTGACAGACATAACTCGCCGATGGTCCAATCACATAGCCGTAGCAGTCAAGATGGAGTCGAGTCCTGGGAGCACTCAGAGGAAGGCAGGAGCAGTGATGGAGAGAGAGATTCCTCATAGGAGGTGAGACTTGAGGAAGGCCTTGCAGTAGGAGGTGGGCAGAGCCTTAGGAAACACAGTACAAGAAGGCCAGCGCCTCGGCTCAATAAGCTAATCCTCCACCTTGCGGCGCCGGCACACTGGGTTCTAGTCCTGGTCAGGGTGCCGGATTCTGTCTCGGTTGCCCCTCTTCCAGGCCAGCTCTCTGCTGTGGCCAGGGAGTGCAGTGGAGGATGGCCCAAGTCCTTGGGCCCTGCACCCACATGGGAGACCAGGAGAAGCACCTGGCTCCTGGCTTCGGATCAGCGCGGTGCACCGGCCACGGTGGCTATTGGGGGGTGAACCAACGGCAAAGGAAGATCTTTCTCTCTCTCTCTCTCTCTCTCTCACTGTCGACTCTGCCTGTCAAAAAAAAAAAAAAGAAAGAAAGAAAGAAAAAGAAAAAAGAAAGACAGTACAAGAAGAATGGGAGGGAATCACAGAACAGAAGGTGCATAGGTGCAGAGGAGTCAGGGGCCGAGTGTGGCCCTGGGGCATTGGAGGAATGAACCAGTGGATGTGAAATTTCTCTCTCTCTCTCTCTCTCTCACCCCTATATGCTCTCAGCCTATCAAATGCATAAAATTAAATTTAAAAACGTAACTTGTAATTCCATTTTCCACATACTTTTTGAAATTCCCACCTACAAGCTGAGCTGTTCCCACTGTTCTAGGCCTGGGGATATAGCAATTATAAAAACACAAATCCCCAGGTCCCGTGAGCTGACACTCTCGCGGGGAAGCCGCACCTTCTCATCTGTGTGCCTTTTCAGCTTTCTCACTCCTGCATCCCTGCACAGCACTGCTCCTTCCAGTGCCTCTTCCAGCTCCTTCCCAGGCAGGCGCCTCTGCGGCAGCTCGTGCACAAGTAGCACAAAGTGGCACATCTCGGAGCTGCTCCTCCTGGGACAGAATCCAGGTCTCAGGGCCTGCCCCTTGCAGTGAGCTCCCAGAGAGCAGGGTGGGTAGAGAGGTCTGTGAGGCGGTGCTTGGAGATGAACTGGGCAAGGAACTCACACTTGGGTGTTGGAGGCTCTGGGTCTCTAAGGACTTATGAATTTAAAGGAGAATTCCCAGGCAGCTTCAGGCACTTGAGGCTACCAGGCCCTTACTCATTCAGCAAAGCTTTGGTGAGAGCTACTGTGGGACAGAGATGGCCACCTGGGCTCCAAGTCCTGGGGAAGCAGGACACGGGAGGTCCCTGAACACTGCCTCAGGTGGTGGAGACAACCCAGCACGTGACCATGCCAAGCTGGGTGATGGAGAAAACAGAACACAAGGGGCAGCCGACTTGGTCTACGTGAGGACAGTTGAGTGAGGCCCTGGTTGGAGAAGGGCCCTTTAAATCCAGCCCTGAGGAATGAGTAAGAGCCAGCACAGGAAGGCTCGTCCACAGAGCACCACACACGCCTGTGTGCTGGAGACCCTGCTAGCAACTGCACAGAGGTATCAGAGTTCTTGAATATAAACACTGGATGCTCACTGGCAAACTGCAGTAGAAAAAGAATACTAGAAGAATATTAGAGAAGTCAGGAAGGCTGGGGATTCGAGCAGGAGCCCAGGACGCAGGCTGCCGGGAACCCCACCAGGGTTAAGCTCGGGAAAGACGTACTAGGACCTTCTCATTGGTGCCACTTCTGCTGGACACCAGACTGGCCAAGATCTCCTGCAAGAGCTAACAAGTGGGGAGTAGGTGCATCTACGTCCATTTAGATGTAGATTCACATCAGGTAACTTCCCTAAGTCAAAATGAAATTTTCAGATGCTGGGCAACCAACACCTGAGAAATCCATTCAATCCTAAGTACCTGGAACATGGAAGATGAAAGAAGGAACGGAAACTCACTTGGCCATTTTAGCAGAGGCCAGCAAATCCGGGTCCTTGAGGAGCAGGTGAGGGAGTCTGGACAATGGGGAACTGTCCATGGGCTTCAGTGAGGGTAGGGGTGAGGCCTGAGGGCACCGGAGGTTACAGGAACTCTGGTTGAGAACTCGCGGCAGAAAGGATGGGGCGTGGATGGGAGGGGAGAATGGCTGGGGGACAGAGGGCGCCTGTAGGGCAAGCACAGTCATCCGGAGGAGATACAGCCATGGCGATGGAGCTAGAGAGAGAGCCCAAGCCACCTGAGAGGCCTTTAGGAAATAGCATCAATGGGGAGGTGGGGGGGGGGGACAGGTGTAAGACGGACTCTCATGAAAGCAGCTCTTAAGCTTATTGGATAAGACACCTGTGCCCCACCCAGGAGTACCTGGCTTTGATTTCCAGCTCTGATTCCCAATGCCAGGTTCCTGTCAGTGTAGACCCCGGGGAGCAGTGGGTGATGGTTTAAGTAGTTGAGTCCCTATGACTGACGTGGGAGAACTGGATCGAGTTTGCAGCTCTTGGCTCCACCACAGTCTCAGCCCTGGCCATTGTGGGCATTTGAGTGTGAATCAGTGAGTGGAATCCATCTCTCTCCTTCTTAAATAAAACAAAAAAAATTGTAAAAAGCAATGACCCCTAGACATTGCTGTACACTACTGGGTGCACCGTGGCATCCTCCGTGGGTACAGGGACCCATGGAGAGGAACAAGTTGAGGGATGGACGGGAGAGGATCATCTGGAAGCCTCAGAGGCATCTGAACCCACTGTCAAGAGGACCCGGGAGTGCGGGCTGGGCAGCAGCCAGGGAAGGAGAGATGCCCAGCGCTAAGGGACATTCACTTCCATGTCCAGCAAAGTCAGAAGAGCCAAGGGCGGCCTGCCGGGGCTGTGAGAGCGGGAGCCATGAGCCGGGGAGAAAGCACCAGGACCAACCAGGGCCTAGGGCACATGGAGGAGGTGACGCCTGGGCAGCCTGTCTGTCGGGCTCAGTGGCAGGAAGTTCATGGCGTAGCCTGCGGTGGATTTAAGAGGCACAGTTTAGGAAATAAACACGTATTCATAAGCTCTCGCACCCAGAGCACGTGCTAGCAAGGCTGGATTCACAGGCTTGGATAGTGACGGAGACAGAGCCAGCACCAGCTCCTCTGACAGCACCTGCGAGTAGGCTGGCGATTGAGAGACATCCTTTGTGGAATAAGAGAGACCTGAGAGCATTTTCATGGTGGCAGGCAGGAAGCAGGAATTAGCAGATATCCTACATTTATTTTATGCTTATGATGTACTAGCTACTTTTCTCAGTGTTTTCTGCACGTTAACTCTTTGCCTTCTCCAAACAAGCCCCGTGAGCGGGAACTGGTGCTCTCTGCACTTCTGAGATGGGAATTCGAATTGTAGGGAGACCGTGCTGAGGCCCCAAGGCCAGGCAGGCTGGCTCCAAGGTGGGCTGTGTAAAGACTGTGCTGATCGGTGAGCAAAGATGGACAGAGAAAGCAGGTCACCGGGTTGCAGAGGAGGCACAAGGCAGAGGGATGTGCTGTGGGCAGCGAGAGGCTCTCCTGCTCCCTGTGACATGGGACAGGGGGCAAAAGGATGTGCTTTGATGCAAGGAAAATGGTAGGTGTGGCGACAGTAAGTTCACGGGGCAGCTTTTGCTTTGTCTGTAACGCAAGAAGCAAGTTCATCTGCTGAAATGGAAGGGCAAGGTGAGGAGCAGGCTCGGGAGCTTGGAGAAGATGGAATCCAGGAGTGGTTACCGACCAAGAAAACCCAAGAGTTGGAGCAATTTAGTGGCTCCAGTCTGGCTGGCTGGATACCCAGCAAGGGCGCCATTTCAACATCCCTCCCCGCCCATCACCCATCACTTCTGTCAACGGATTGCCTCCTCCGCGATCCTTGAGCGGGACCGGCCAGGGCAACAGGAAACAGCCTTGGTTCCCAGGAGCCATCCCCCAGAGGCAGCTCCAAGCAGCCGGGATTTTGAAGACGTGTGGCTGCAGGGTTGTGGGAAGGAGGGAGGGTTTTACCTGGGGAAGGGACAGCCTTGGAAATGTGGCTGATGGATAAAGCATTCTCCCCTAGGGCAAGATCCCAGCCACCAGAGACCGAAGTTGAACTTGGCTTTGCTTTCACTTTGCATTTCATGAACGACCTTAGCTTCCCCTCCACAGTCAGCGCTGTGCCCTCTTCACTCTGCGACAGTTCCGGGGTTGTGCCCATTGGCTCACACGGCAAAGCATCGGCCACCAAGAGCACCTTTTAAGGACCCTGCCCTGGGTGGTCCATCGTGCTGGAAGCCTGCACCTGACTGGAGCCGCCCTAATTTATTCCACGCATCCTTCAGCTCAATCTGCTATTTTTGAAAACCAAGGAAGGAGGCCATGGGCGTTGAGTCTGCGTGGAGTTGGGCAAACCCAGCTGTATTTTGGATTTTTTGCCTGCTTAAAAAATATTTTTCATTGTTTTGAGTTTGATGAGAATGTGTTTTCCCATTAATTTTTAAACCAAAATTGGATCCATATGTTTTCTGATTCACGTCTGCTTAACTCATCTTGTTGCTTTAACAGAGCATTTGATGTCCAAGAAACCTCTTTATATGCGTTCTCCTCCCCAGGTTAGAGTGAGGGTGAGGGGGAGTTGAGGCAGGACTGGAGATCCAGAAATCCTGGGGTCCATTTGGAAACATAACCCGGAGTTTGAATAGCCATCTTCGGTATTCCCAGGAAACACCCATCTTTCTGCAGCAAAAGGCCTTTGCGCTGGTGCTTTTTTGTGTCCTGGAGGCTGCTACAGGTCCTCCCACCCTGAGCACCCCCAAAGTCAGGGGTGAAACCTGGAGGCTTACAGGGAGCTGCTTGTTTTCCGAGTGAGCCGTTTTCTTACAAAGCTCAGCTCTGCTCAGCAGTCAGCGGCAGCGAGGGCCTCTGCAGTACGGGAGAGGTCACTTGTGGAGGATCCCCACGTGCACGGTCCCCAGACCTCTGTGCTGTAAGCCTGGGGCTGTGGTTCTTGTCCTCAAAGGGAGTCAGGTGCTTCTCAGGACCCCAGCGGGGGAGGGAGGACAAGGACACTTTGGCCAGGCTATCCATGGAGACAGGTGCCACCCACCAGAAACCCACCCACCAGAAATGCCCAATGATGCCACGGACAGCAAGAGCCTTAAATAGTTCTCTCTCTTTTTTTTTAAATTTTTTTTTTATTTTTGACAGGCAGAGTGGACAGTGAGAGAGAGACACAGAGAGAAAGGTCTTCCTTTTGCCGTTGGTTCACCTCCAATGGCCGCAGTGGCCGGCAGGCTGCGGCCGGCGCATCACGCTGATCCGAAGGCAGGAGCCAGGTGCTTCTCCTGGTCTCCCATGGGGTGCAGGGCCCAAGCACTTAGGCCATCCTCCACTGCACTCCCAGGCCACAGCAGAGAGCTGGCCTGGAAGAGGGGCAACCGGGACAGAATCCGGCGCCCCGACCAGGGCTAGAACACGGAGTGCTGGCGCCACAAGGTGGAGGATTAGCCTATTGAGCCATGGCGCCAGCCAATAGTTCTCTCTTCCTTATACTCTCATCTCAACCTTCTTGCGGGATAACAAAGAAACTCCTTACAAAGTTGCAAAGCACAGAGCGGACTTGAGGAAGTCCTTCCCAGGGTCCTCCAACAGCTGTTTGGTTTTGCTTTGGTTTTAGTCTTAATCTTCTGAGAGCCTGAGCTTAATTTATAGAGTATGGATGATAGCCCTTAGCTCTCTCTTCGTTGGGAGGACTGAGCTCTGTGAAGCACTCTTCTTTGGCAGTAAAATGCTGTCAGCAGGCCTGGTGGTTAAGATACACTGGTCTTGAGCGGGCACGGTAGTGCAGTGGGTTAAGCCTCTGCGTGGGACACCTGCATCCCATATTCGAGTGCCTGGTTTGCATCCTGGCTACTTGGCTTCTGCTCCAGCTTCCTACTAGTGCACACCCTGGGAGGCAGCAGATGGTGGCCCAAGGACTTGAGTCTCTGCCACCCACGTGGGAAACCTGGATGGAGTTCCAGGCTTCTGGCTTTGGCCTGGCCCGGCTCTGACTTGAGAGGGCATTTGAAGAGTGAACTAGTGGACGGAAGGTACCTTTCTGTCTTCCTCTCTCTCACTCTACCTTTAGAAAAAGAAGTAAAAACAAATAAACATTTTTCTTAAAAAAAAAAAAAAGGTATCCTGTCTCACCCAGCTTTGCTCCAAATTCTAGCTCCCTGCTAATGTAGACCCTGGGTGAAAGTGGTGATGGTTCAGGTAGTTGGGTCCTGCCACTCATGTGAGATACCCAGATAGAGTTCTTGGCTCCTGGCTTTGGTTTGACCAGGCCCTGGCCATTGTGGGCATGTGTGGAGTGAACCAGCAGACAAGAGTACCCTCTCTACCTCTGTGTGTGTGTGTGTGTGTGTGTGTAACAGTAGATAAATTAATGCATGAATAACGCACACAGGGCTGTGGGTGGTTTTATAATAATCATCTTTGGCCCCCTGACTTGCCCCAGAGGAGTGAGCCTTGGGGAAACTGGACCAGTTCCCGGCCGCCATCCCACCCCTCCCACACAAACGCTCACACAGCCAGGAGCAGCCAGGAGGAGAACGCGAGCGTTTCCAGGATCCCGAAGCGACAGCAAGGTTTCCAGGCGGGATGAGCTGGTTCCAGGATTTCCCTCGGCGCCCTCTCCTCTCCTCTCTATGGGCGTCAGTCTCTCCAGTTGGTTGTTTGAATTTGGTAACTGTCCAAGGAGAGGCAGTCTGCGTCTCCCCCTCAGTGCGGTGCTGAGTGCCCGATTGCTACTCCTGCTACAGCCACCAGGACAGAGCAGTTTGGTCCCAAAGGGCAAGGGGACTTGTGGGTGTGCGTCCCCTGTCAGCAGCCACGAGCCTGGATCCAGAATGCAAGGTGCGGAAAAAGTCCCCGAGAAGACACGATCCAGCCTCACATATGGTTGGTCTCTCTTTCCCTCTCTGTCTCCCTTTGCCAGGAAGAAGTGTAGGACCAATTTATGCACAAATTGGTCACATTTTCACACATAGCTCCAATTATCTAAAAGGGGTTTAGCATTATATTTATATTGATAAGCTTAACAATGTTGAACCGCGACTCTCAGCTGATCTGTTACAATTCCCATCCAAAGGGACCAGAAGGAACCATTGGAAACCCTCCAGCATCTCAAGAGAGAGGCAGCCTTGAAAAAAAAATGAAAACTGCTGCACCAGGTCTCGGTTCTGCAGAAATTACCGCATACATTCCAAAGGAAGGAAGGCCAAGGATAGTCCAACGGGTACCAATCCCCTCCCGAAGGCCCAGGGGAGCTCCCGGGTTAGGGAGAGTGGAGATGGCACCCCATAGTCGTGTCTCCAACAAAGAAAATGAATCTATGGCAACAAGGGTAGACTTAGCACCCAGGCAGACACTTGATAGAAACAAGAAATGCGTGTTTATGGCGATTTATTTGCAAAATATTAGAGCTCTAGGTTGGGAAGTTAGCAACAAGCAGTTCTAATACCTGGGCTTCGGAGACACCTGTCGTTTCAAGGGTTTTAACCACGGACGGGAGGTTAATGCGATCAGCTGCTTTGCTCTCTCCCCAGTGATCCTTGGTAATCTGTGCTGGCTCCTGCCCTCCCACCTTTAGCCCCAGGCCCTGGCTGGTTGCCGCCTTGCTGCACGGGCTGAGGACAGAATTTAAGACCATCATATATACCTGGGTATACGCATCTGCCCCTCGCTGCATGGCCATTGTGATTAATAGCTGAAAAGAGCTGGCAACTGTGGGCTCACAGGACCAGGTAATGCAGGCTAATATGATTACTTGTAGAGCTAACTTGGTTAATTGCTTATAACTCGCTGAGCCCCTCCCCCATGCAAATTGCTTTGTTTGCTTCCGCAGTGGGTGACGTGGGGACGGGACCTGCACGCATCTGGCTGGTGCTGGTCTGCCCAGCACTGCAGCAACCATCCGAGCGTGGCTCAGAGGTTCTTTGCCTGCATCAGCACACGGACCAGCCCGGGTACCTAAGCTGACACTCTATGAATCTGCACGTGAGATTCTCCCAAGGTCAGGTCCACAGACTCATAACCATGTATGCATTTGTTACTTACAATTATTACATGAACATTTAATAAAAAGAGAAAACTTGTGGGTTTTGCCAGGGTTAAGCTTTCAACTTGCATTTTTCCAGACTCCACCTGAGTTAGCACCAGGGTTTCTACCCAGAAAGGTGCCTCCACATCTCTTCCTGGTGCAGTCGGCCACCCACGAGGCTGTGCACCCCCTCCTCTCACAATCACCAGAGGCAACCACTCCGCAGGCCAATGCAGGAACACAGGGCCTCATCGTAGCACAGAGGAGGGCTCCAGGGACCTTGGATTCAAAGATGTGTATGTGGCTGGGAGGTGGGACCTCTTGTTTCACCAGCAGCAGCTCTCTCCCCATGCCAGAGGGGAGCCCCAGCAAGGCCAAGGATGTGGTGCCCCTCTGAGCGTGCCCATACTTCAGGCGCAAAGGCACAAGCCCGCTGCTTGCAGGCTGGTGATCTGCATTCCCACGAGTGCATGTGAGATGCCACCAGGGCTTTGGGTTATCCAACTGTCCCTTGGCGGAACGATGGATGATGTGTCTTGCGAGAGCCTGCGAGTGGCCCTCATTAGGTCATGCTGTGGATTTCTTCTAAACATTAGGGTTTTCTGCAAAACTGTACCTTCCATAAAGACAGGGCCCCTGCCTGTCTTGTTCTGTGTTGGCGTCTGGACCTCACACACTTCCCAAGCTGTGAAAGACGTGACTGGAACAATTCGGTACCCTAGCAAAGCCCCCGTGTTTCATAAGGAAGCCCTTCGTCCCAGAGCCAGCCCCTCCAGAGGGCAGAGAGAGCTATGGACAGGCTGGGCAGCCATCCAGCCACTAAGCCACCGCTTGCCACGCATCTGCCACAGGCTCTGCTTAGTCGCTGGATGCAGGGGGCTGACGCTGAAGGAGCGGACATCACCCCCGTGTTCAGGACGGCCTGCATGTGGAATGGACCAATGAGCAAAACAAGAATGAACGAATGAATGGATGGTTTTTGAGGGTAGTTAAAGGCTACAGACCAGGGTAAAACGTAGAGTGACTGGGGGCTGGGAGTGAGTGGACCAAAGCCCTCTCTGACATGATGATGTTGAGAAAAGAAGGAAGAGAAAGGAGCCTGTGGAAGGCAGGGTGATGGCGTGTGAGCCCTGAGGCTTTCCAGGTGGGGAAGCCTCTCTGGGGAAGACATTCCCAGAGGAAGAACCATCACAGTATACTGGAGACATGAGCACTTCTGAGAGATCTTGAGGTGCTTACTTGAAATCCACCCCAACATAAGAAAGTTTCCTGGCTGCACACCTGCCCCCTCGCCTCCAATCTGAAGCCTCTCCCCTTCCCGGCACTCACTGCGCCCAGCAAGCAAGCTGCCCCCCAAGCCTCAGGGTCATGAGTTTCCCAGAGAATTCTCCTCTGGCTCCTCCACCCCGAGTTACACTTTGCAGGAAGAGCAGGATCCGAGCGATCAGAGGCCCTGCCTGTGTGACCAATGCACCTGAGCAGGAGACAGGCGGGGAAGGGAGGTGGGAAAATGGTCAAGGTCCAGGCCCCGGGCAGGACATGGTCTCACTGAGCACCTGAGCGATGAGGTAATGCAACTTAGAGACTCCGGTGGCCAGCAGCCCCACGGGGAGTGCAGGTAGCGCAGGAACACCTGTCGCCACCTGACTCATGCAGAGCCGGGAAGTGAGTCAAACACTCCAATCTGTGCTGCTCGCACGTCGGCCCTTAATTCTATTCCTCCTCCTATTTTGCTCTCAAATGTATGTTTTGTGTGGAGTTATCCGTCACCGGGCGCTGTCACTGAGATGTGTCATTCCTCTGCTGTGCCTTCTGATAAAATGGCCTTAATGCATATGCAAATCTGTCTTCCCAAGAGGGAGTGTGTGGAAACACTCGCATTTGGCTGCAAGTCTTCCTCTGTGAAAAGACTGGAGAAGCATGTGCGTTAATTTTACCTTCAATTGCAGGCTGAAGCCACCCACCCTGTCCCTGTCACGCAGAGCCGAGAGTTCAGACTGCAACACTCTGCTTTCCATGAGGTCCGCCGCAAGTTAAGAGAAGAAAAAGCAGCTGACTGCTCTGTCCTCCTGGCTGCTCTGGGGTCCCAGGTGTCTGTAGACGTGCTCCCTCCCTCCTCCCTCCTCCCTCCATCCCTCCCTCCTCCCTCCTCCCCTCCCTCCTCCCTCCATCCCTCCCTCCTCCCTCCTCCCCTCCCTCCTCCCTCCATCCCTCCCTCCATCCCTCCCTCCTCCCTCCCTCCATCCCTCCCTCCTCCCTCCCTCCTTCCCTTCCTAAATTGTTCTTCCTCTTCCTACCCCTCCTCATCCCTTGCCTCCATCTTCGCCTCCTCCTTGTCTTCTTTCAGCTTCATTTTTTTGTACTTCTAGAAAACCTCTCTCAATCAACAGTGCTGCCGTTCTCTCTGCTTCAGACAAAAGGAACCAGGTAGCAAGACCAGGTTGTGGCCGAGGAACCCCGATAGCCACACACAGGTCCCCTAAGCAAAAACACCAACGAGGCAGTAGCGATTTCGAAGACCAGGTGTGGTGTTATCAGCGCCAGCCTGGCATTTGGCTTCCCTGCCTCCCTAAGATGTAACCAGTGGTCCAGCAAGGGAGACATGCTCACATAGAGAGCTCAGGGCAGACCCCAGCCATCTCCAGTCTCGCCTCCTTCCAGCCCTGTCAGGTGACTCTCTGGCTGGCTTGGGATTGGAGATGCTTGGCAGTAGGCTGGCAGACGTGAGCCCCTTGCAAGTGTCCTGCAGAGGTGACCGTCGTCATGCCCCTGCGGTGGCAGGTGCTCGCTGTGTCTGTCTGTTCCTGGCCGAGTGCTCACTGTCTGCCCAGCCCCGGTCCAAGGGAGGAACTGGTGCAAGTCTCCTTTCTTCCGGAATCTGGCCAGCTGGCGGAGACAAGACTGGAACAAGAACTAGAGGTCAAGACCAAGCAGTGAACAGTGCAGAGATGAAAAACAGGAGGGTGGGAGAGGTGTTTGGGAAAAGGATGGGGGAGTAGAGCTGAGAACTAAAGGGGTCTCCTGGGAAAGTGGGTGTTTGAAACTCATCTTTTCTGGGATCCACAAGGGGGAAAAGAGACAAAGGCCTTTCCTAGCTCAGGAGACTGTTCTTTCAAACATGTTCTTCAAACCTGTCACACAAGAACAAGGTTGCGGACCCAGCATGGGGTGCAGTGGGTTGAGCTGCCACCTGCAACACCAGTATGCCATATGAGAATGCTGGTTCCAGGCCCAGCTGCTCTGCTTCTGATCCAGCTCCCTGCTAATGCACCTGGCAACAGATGATTACTCAAGTGCATGGGCCCCTGCCACCCAAACAGGAGTCCCGGACTCAGTTCCAGGCTTCTGGCTTCGGCCTGGCCCAGCCTTGGGCTGTTGGGGTCATTTGAAGAGTGAGCCAGCGGATGAAAGGTCTGTTTCTCTCCACGTGTCTGCCTCTATCTCTGTCACTCTGCCTTTCAAATAATAAAGAACAAAGTCACCCAAGTCCCCTGTCACTTTCCATAGTCAACTAATGACATCTATTATTGGTGGAGAGATTAAGACTCAGAGAGGGAAGTCGCTTGGCCAAGGGCACACAGCTCCCAGTGTCGGGCAGGGTTTGAAACTGCAGAGTCCAGCTCTAAAGGCCCAGCCTGTTCCTACTCAACACTTTGCCAAGATAGGAACGGGGCAATGTGCTGTTCCAGGGACTTCCAAAAGTCCCCTCTGGCTGAGAGAATGGCTAAGTTAACTCGTGTAAGACTGGAGGGGTGGTCAGGGGCTGGAGGGCGAGGCCAAGGAGCTTGAACCTGAGCGTGGGGTACTAAGGGATCAACTCAGGGTTCACACAGGTGCCACATGGTCGGTGACACTGGGAGGTTTGTACCGTGTGCAGGTGAAAGGTGAGACTGGATCCCGGGCCAGGGCCTCAGCACACACGGAGGCTACAGGGAGAGGAGCAGAAGGGGCAACACCCAACAGAATACAGGAAATCCAGCGGCCGTGCTGGCACCACACTGTGTTACTGTTGTTTCTCCTCCTGAGCTCCCTTTTGCCGTGACTGCTATGTTCAAGGTCAGGAGAGCAGGTTTCAGAACCCAGCGTCACAGCCTGCATGTGCAAAGATGCCCACGGCAGACTCAGGCACCCGAACCTAAAACCTGCCGCATCTTCCAGGGGGTGCCACGGAAGCCCCTGAGCGGGCCGGTCTCCCCCTCCCACCCCCCACCCCTGGCGGGACAGCCTGGCTTCCTATGACGGGCCCTGCCTCCTGGGACCTCCAGGTCACACACTGTGGTGACCATATCTGCGATTTCAATGTCTGCACACTCACCAGCCTAATCACGTTTCCCCCAGAGTCTTGTTTCCTTCCTCATTCCATAGAGAAGGAAACAGTGTCTCAGAGAGGTTAAGGCACTCCCCTGAGGTCACACAGCTGGGGAGTGTCTGAGGTAGACCCTGCTGCATTGCTGCCCCATACCCCCCCACCCCTGCAGAATAGAGAAGCCCCACCTGAGCCTTCCCCACCGAGACCACAGCCCTGAAACCCCTGCTAAAGAGGACCCCGGGCTTTTAAAGAACCCCTCACAGAGCAATTATTTCTTCCAAATATTGGGAGATCAAGGGATCACGGCGTGCCTGATTTGCTCATAACAGATATCAGAGGTATTAAGTGCAGTGTATCCTGAGTGTAATTAGTGGATGCTTTTCAAATGTGATGATAATTGCAGCCCCTTGTTTCTACAGTAATTTACAGAACCACCGGTCCCCACTGCTGCCTGGCTGGCACTGGGGAAGCACGGAGCTCCTCTTCAGGAATTAGCTGGCGTCTGTGGCCCAGCCACACGTCCAGCAATCCCTGTCCCTCTCGGGAACGGTCCCTCACACCTGCAGAAGCCCCCTGGCACTAACGGGCTCAGGATAAAATCTCACGTGCTTTCATCGGCTTCGTCTGAACCACAGCCCACGGAAAGAGCTCTTGCAAAGCCGCTGTCTTCGGGGCAGTGCGGTGTTTGTTAGGATTTTAAAATCTCGGTACTCTCCACCTGTTTCTCTCTCTCTCTCTCTCTCTCTCTCTCTCTCTCTCTCTGCTAGAATGCTTGACTGTGACATGTTGAATTGGTGATGCTTGCCAGACAAGCTGGGACCCCTCGCCCAGCATCTGTCCATCTGCAGCAAGGACAGGCATGTCCCCGTCCTCTGACACGCGATGCTGCCCAAGTTCAATGCCAGTCAGGGTCTCTTCCTGCTCCATGCTGCATCACAGCACCCGCTATCTCTCTGGGAAAGCACGGTGGCTCTGAATGCTAGAGCCATTTCGTTTCTGCCCCTCTACGCCTATCCCGCCAGCTACGTGTTTCGCTTGCTCGTAAGTCGAATGACGCCTCCTTGGGCTGTACATTGAAATCCTCAATCCCAAACCTGAGGGCAAAGGCCTGGGAGATTTGCTCGCACAGTGACTCTTGCTCGGTTTGAAACCTCGTCCAGTTTACCTCTCTGAGTTTTTGCTCTCTGGTCGTCCTCTTGAACAATTGCATTTCTGAAGGCTTAGGTGTCTGTGGACATCTATCCAGAGCAACAGGCAGAAGGAGAAAGCTGTTAATAGAAATTCTATTGTCAGAGCCCACCTCCAGGGGCCTGCGCTGTGGCGTAACGGGATAAGCCTCTACCTTATGCACCAGCATCTCATATGGGCACCAGTTTGAGTCCCGGCTGCTCCACTTCCAATCCAGCTCCCTGCTAATGTGCCTGGGAAAGCAGTAGAAGATGGCCCAAGTGCTTGGGCCCCTGCCACCCATGTGGGAGACCTAGAAGAAGCTCCTGGCTCTTGGCTTTGAATCAGCCCAGCTCTGGCCTTTGCAGCCATTTGGGGAGTGAATCAGCAGATGAAGACCTCTCTCTCTGTTGGTAACTCTCTCAAATAAATAAATAAATAAATATTATATATATATATTTTAAAAAAAAGGTTCATCTCCACTGGGACAAGGGAGTTTTCCCAGGTGACTCCCTCTGGAAGAGACTGGAATGATCTGGAGATGTCCAAAACATTCCATCCATGGCCAAAGCCCAGCTCAGCAACACCCAAGCCAAAGGTGAGGGTACAGATTGACAGCCATAGATGTTGTGAGGACATTGGGACTCCCACACTCCACGTCCAATTAAGGGAGGCCAGTTGGAAATAATTGAGCCTTCAGGAAACTCACCCGGATTTCAGCTGATCTGACTTTTGAACTATCCCTAGCTCAGGAGACTCTGGGGACAACCCCCAAGGCCGGCCCCACCAGGCCTCAGCTGGGACCAGCAGGCTGTCCTGACTGGTGATTCCTCTGTCCCACCAGAAGGGGCGCTCTCATGGTTTTGCAGTAGGCACTGACCGCTTCCCCACCCCCACCGCAGCACCACCAGGCGCTTGTCAGGAGCCACTCAATTTGATAACTCATACTGATGACTCATTGCCCTCTTCACAATATCCTTGGCAAGGGTTAGACAGTGACATTTGCCACTGAAAATAATGCATTGTCAAATCGGCAAACTGCAGGCTATAATTTCTAACACTTGTATCTGTTATTTTAAACATGAAACGCTGCATCAGTTTGACATTAATTTATATAATGGGGACCGAAAAGGATAATGCAACCTTGCTGACCACCGCCATTTAATTAACTGGCAGGGAGAGCTGCTCACCAAAACGGCGGAATCGCCATGCGCACAAACAAACCCTGTTTGTACACCTTGTGTCATGCATTATTGAAATGAGCCCTGTCATTAGGGCGAATAATCAGGATGCCTGAGTGAAAGCAACCCCTGGTAAATGGAGACACGAAACTTTCGTGAAAGTTTGTAAATACAGTATTGTATGGAAATTTTGCTGCCTGGGCTTTCCTGGGCACTGTAAAATGTTTTATTATGAAAAAAATGGATAAGATACTTATCTTTTAAATTGGAGTTTAATATTTTATTAGTGCCAGGCACATAATTCTCATCAAATGGCAGGAAACTCTTTTTTGTATGGATATAAATGTCTAGAGTTTAATATTTCAAAGATAAGTACCTACCACTGCATCTATCACACAGCAGCTTAATGGAATTTACTTTTTCTTAAATATTTATACTGTATATGTGTTTGCGAGTCAAGTGATTACGGAGCTGGAAGGTGGAGGGCGCGGCTGGCCGGGTGGTTAAGCGGACACACCTCCCACGCATGCTGCGTGTTCTCAGCCCTCCCATCATTAACCTGGCCAAGGAGACAATAAGGAAGTAATTCAGGCCCAGGAGCTGAAGGAGGGGGCACGGAGAAAGCTTGCCAGCTCGGAAAAACAGCCCGAAAGTTGCGCCAATGGAACCTGAGTTCTGCAGACAACTGCACAGCCACCCTGAAGCGGATCGGATTGGAGCACGCTACAGGGGAGCGGCGCAGGGCGGCTGCCTTGTGCTGGGACCCCTCCCGGGGGCCACAGGCCCTCAGCGGCTGTGCAGTTCTGCAGCCTTGCAAACTCCTTCCCGGGCCCGAGCTATGCTCTGTGATCCATGCTGATACAATTACCTCGCCTTTATTGGCAATTTAGACCTGCTTTTAGGGACATTTTCGAGCAAATGATGTTTTCTTGATATTTTAAAAGAAGCAGTGCTATTCGCCGTACCTTTGGGATAAGGTAGAACCCAGTTAGAGGCTCATTAGGGTACTGATTGCTACCACGCGGCTTCTTGGCTGTGCATGCAGCTGGCAGCCGAGCTGCCAAAGCTGAAGGTTTGGGCCAGCGGGGAGAGGTCCCCCCCACATCAGGGCCATATTTATTTTGTATTTCTGGGTGAAACACGAACCAGTATTTATTCCCCTCATACTTAGAAAGGTCTTAAAACTCTCCCGTTAGTCAAATGATATTAAAATAGGCTCAATAAATTTTTTAATAGGCACATATGCCAAAGGGATGAGGGGGAGGGGGCTCCTTTGTGCCTCTGCAGGTGGCTGTCCAGCTCCTGGGCTTGGGTGCCGCCTTTGCTGGCCAGGTGGAGGCTGGGGCTTCGCTAGAGGAGTGGTTCCATCCACAGTGGATAAGACGGGCTCTCCTCAAAGGGCTTCTGACGGGGATTTCAGTAGAGCGGCATGGGAAGCCACAGCAGGTGGAATTAACCAAGGCGCATGAGCCTGCTGGGTTTCCCAGCACCAGAGGCAGCGCGGTAGACCAGAAGTGGAGGGGTCTGAACCAGACACTGCTCTGGCTGACCACACCGGCAAAGGTAGCAGCGGGTTCCTGGGGAAACCCGGGGCCAGGTGAGCATCGGGTAGCAGCTGGGGCTCAGCGCAGGGTTTCCCTCCTCCCCGCTGCCTCGGGCCAACTGGGCAGCAGTGTGAACAGGCAAGTTCCACTTCCAGGGTGACGTCCTTGTGAGAAATAAAAGCTGATAATTTAAAATGCTCTTAAACGGGCTGTGAGCAAGAGAGAGCTCGGCGGCGGTAAATAAAACCTGTTAATTAAAACGGATTCTTTGGAGAAAAGTGTCGCCCCAGTCCTCGCTGGCACAAGCCGGAGCCAAACCTGTGTGTTCTGCTCGGGATGGGCTTCCTCCAGCAGGCCACGTGGCACTGGGACTGCGTGGCCCTCCCACACTGCCCCGCAGTGTGGAGCAGTCCAAGCTCCCCATGGCGGTCAGGACATGGCCCCTGCCCAGCTCTCAGAACCCTGCCCAGCCCCTCCGTCCCACCACACCAGCCTCGCTCAGTCCCGCCTCCCGGCCTTCCCCTCACTATTTCCATCTCCTCTGCCCTCCCAAACATCCCAGGTGCCACCTCTCGCCATCACTCAGTGGCCACATTGTAAGCCTCCCACCGCCCACCGGAGATCCTCCTCGGTGGGACATCCAACCTTGACACCCACACGGCTGCATCCGATCCATCACCAGTGGCCCTTCTTGCCAGGGGTCACCCCGCAGAGCCATCCCCTGCCACGAAGCAGATTCGTGGGCTGGTCTCAGTGGTATTCCCAGCTCTTAGCTGGGTGGGGGTACACCACGCTAGGAGCTCCATTCATTCTAATGGAGCAACTGGGAAGACGTCGCAAGCACCACTCCAGGTGTTTCCCCCTAAGAGGGCAGCCTCCTGCTTGGCTCAGAAATCCACAGGCTTCTTAGGTGGGGTCCAGGTAACTCAAAGCCATGCGAACTGAGCCAACTGGCCAGCAGGGGGCACCCAGGAGGCAGGTGTGAGGGAGAGACAGTCACACTGTGGCTTGGCTGGAGGCGGACTTGTGCCCAAAAGGAGCAGGTCGCCGTCCAGGCCTTTGATCTGAGCAGGATTCTAGGATCTAGGCTGGAAGTGCAGAGAAGGCGACCAGGCAATAAGTAGGTTTCTAGCCGAGAAGTGGCAGGTGTGCCCAAGCTCAGAGTCAGCCGTGTCACAACTGGAGCCGCGCAGGGAAGCTCCAGCCCAGGCCTCAGGTTGAAAGGGCGCCATGTTGGCTCCGAGAGCATGAAGACCCGCAGCATAGCTCCACCAGGAGCCCTAGAGTGAGCAGGGGTTGGGCAGGCTGGGGAGCAGCGCAAGGAGCCAGGATGGCGGAAGGGGCAGTGGGGCACGTGTGCAACGACAGGACTCCAGAGAGCAAGGTGGAGATAAGCACCAAAGAGGGCCATGGGAGCCTGCACTGCCCAGGTGCTGGGTCGTCCGAGAAGTAGACAAGTAGGGCAGCATTGTTCCATGATGCTCTCAGTCTTGCGCATGCAGGAGGGTGGGCTGGGCCATGATGTCCATGTCAGGGGTGACCTTGCCTGGAGGAGCCAGTCACCCCCATGCAGGTCCTGGGGTGGTGAGAGGCAGCCCGCAGGTGCAGGCAGCGGGCAGCAATGTCTTGCTGAGCCGTCTCCCCCTGGGAGCCCAACACTGTGCTACACAGGGGAGGCACGGAACACTGCTCCCTGAATACAATGAGCCTTTGCTTTCTGTACCCTTCCCCCACCCCAACCATATCCAGCCAGCCAGGGGAGCCCCTCACAACCTCATGGCCATCCTGGGGGTGTGTCCCGGGGCAGCTGGCAAAGGCATTGAGCCCCAACAAGTATTCTCCTGGGAGCCCCTCTGAATCTCTGCCCTCCCACAACCACTCCTAACCTCAGCACTGAGACTAAGAAAATGCCTCAAAGTCACCAAGCCCTGTGGCAGCAGGGGATCCCCAGGCTCTTCAAGCCACGCCCACCAGCCATGAGCCTAATCTCAGCTCACATCCAACAGGCAGCCCCAGTAGGAAGCTCAGTCCCTCCCCTGGGCTGGAGGATCATGCCCCAGCAGGACTTGCATACCAGAGGGAACTGACCAGGGGTCTCTCTCCCTGCTTTGCAGCTGCAGGCAGACAAAGAGGCGATGCTTTATAGGAGATTCATTCCCAAAATGGCTGTGAGGGTGCAGGAGGGTGCAGCCAGCCCGTGCGTCCAGCCCAGGGCGGAATCAGGGCACCAGGCAAGAGCCAGGGACACAGCGCCCCACCCCCGCCCATCCCCACCCAGGAGGAAATACCGCTGCCTTTCAGAGAGGTTTGCCTGCACCCAGCTCTGTGGAAGCACATCCTTCTTCCTTCCTTTTTCTCATTTCCAGCGCACATTTTGGGAAAAAATAAAATCCAATCTGGGGTTGGGGGGGCGCGTGAGGGATCCGGACTCCTTTCTCGTATCTATATCTCCTAGTTGTCATCTGACTCTCCCTGTTGGGGAATATCCTCTCTCATCAGTGTGGCTCCCTGCATCTCTGCAACCACATAAATAAAGAAAAGAAAAAAGTGGGCAATGAGGCCTCTGTGTCGCGCCCAGCCCGCAGAGCGCGAGCCGCTTACGAGACAAATACAAGGGAGCGATTATTGCAAGGCCATGCCCCGTCCCGCTTAGCATGAGGGAATCATTTGGGGAGAGAGATTCAATTTCATAAAAATGATTTTCAAGAGCTGTTTTGTGAGGAGTCGCATGTTGGGGCTTTTTTTTTTCCTTTTCACCAAAATGAATAAAAACTTTATGTTCAGTGGGGTACTTAGGTATTGGTTTTGTTAATTTCTTAAAACAAATTGGCTCCCCAGTAAATCCCAAACTTGGACAGCCACATTAAGCTAGCAGTAGGGAGGCAATCTGAGTGTGATTATCCTGCGAGAGAATTCCCAGAATTTCATCCAAACTGTGATTTGTTCTGTTATAAAAGGCCTATAAAACCCAGTATAGAAATTCCTGCAGGAAACTCGAGTGTTTAAATATCTGCAATTACTCTCTCGTGATTAAAGGAAGATATGAAGGACAGGACATTAGTTCACAACAGAGAGGGTGAGGTGTGGCGCGAGCGATAAATCACGGGCGACCGTGACACAAGCGGACCTTGAGGTCCGGTCACAAATCAGCTCGCGGCTCCAGACGCTTAACCGGCAGGCGCGCCATGGCATTCGGCAATGGCAACTTCAGGGCTGGTAAGCCCCGGTGCTCCAGGGCCCCACCACACATGCCGCCGCTGTTTCTGGAGTGTTCCTTGTGCTTTGTGCAGGAAGCAGGCGGCGTTTGCTGACTGCCAGGCACATGCAAGAGGTCTTCAAAACGCCCAGAGAAAACGCACCTCTCCGTGGATTTCAAAATGTTTGCACCAAAGAAACCTCCCTTGTAAGTCCGTTTTCCACCAACTTTTTGACGTCGTTAATGCTCCATTCACACACACACCCCCACTTCATATCCCAGACTTAGCCCTCACTGCCCAACAAGTCTCTGAGTTGCCTTGGGCTGTGTCTCCTCTCTAATACTCCGTCCTCTAGGTGGTGAGCTTTAGAATAGTCATCTAAGGATAACCCCTGGCAGTCAATCCAATGGTCCCAGTTCGCAGGTGAGGGAGCTGAGACTCAGCTTGGCAGGGGGACCCACCCATGTGTACTGTGTGGGTTAGCAGCATCCCTAGAAGAAAGCCCACCCTCCTGGCCCCTAGCCTCTTAGTCTTGGGAAACCACTCATCTTCCCGAGAGTCTCCAGGTAGGCCAGCTGGGGACTTGCCCTGCTAGAACTTTCTTCCACTCTCAGACCTACCTTATCCTACTGCCCTGAGGCTCCTCAGCTTGCCTGTAGGTGTGCAGGTCTTTAGAGAGTGAGCTCCGTGGCTCCCGGGCTTGTGGCTTATCCACCAGCAGCCGCACAGTCCCCATGGCTGCATAGCCCCCAGTCAGCCCCTTCTTCCATGGACCGAGTTTGCAGGAGCAGCCCCAGACCGTGGAGGCCTGAAATGCCACCTCTTCCCATCACCGCTCCAACCCTACAGGTCCTGACAGCCTCCTGCCACTGGCCATCTCAGGGTTCTCTTGCAGACCCACCCCTGCCTTATTCTAACACCGTTATGACGGGTTTCCTAATGGCGTTGGGCCAGCGTTTGCACTGATGACACCAAGCCGGTGCCCTGGGCTTCTGTCCCCGTCTCCTCCGGCACACCAGGTATCACAGATGAATGAGTGGCCTTCGAGGACACATCGATGAGCTTGCACTTCACCCTGAGGCTGTGTCTGTGTATAGACCATCATGGTTCATTCCCCGTGCCTTCCACCTCGGAGGCCTTCTGAGAAGGTGAGCAGCAACCTACTTACCTAAAGTGTCGAGTCCCTGAGCCCCAGCAGCTAAACACTCTGACAGGCAGAGTGGACAGTGAGAGAGAGAGACAGAGAAAAAGGTCTTCCTTTTGCCCTTGGTTCACCCTCCAATGGCCGGCACATCGCACTGATCCGAAGCAGGAGCCAGGAGCCAGGTGCTTTTCCTGGTCTCCCATGGGGTGCAGGGCCCAAGGACTTGGGCCATCCTCCACTGCACTCCCTGGCCACAGCAGAGAGCTGGCCTGGAAGAGGGGCAACCGGGACAGAATCCGGCACCCCGACCGGGACTAGAACCCGGTGTGCCGGCGCCGCAAGGCGGAGGATTGGCGGAGGATTAGCCTAGTGAGCCACAGCGCCGGCCATTGGCACCAGCACTTTAAACATCATGTCTTTGCATACGTTCTGCAAGCTTCCTCTCTCTCTCTCTCTCTCTCTCTCTCTCTCTCTCTCTCTCTCTCTCTCAATCTTGCCCTCTCCTCACTACCCAGCCTCCTGAAGCTTGAAGCAATGTTTTGAGAGGTCAAAGTGGAAGACCGGAGAGGCCGTGAAGCACACGTCGCACAGGTTGGTGTGACCGGCAGAGCGCCTGTGCAGGTCAGCGATGACAAATGGCGCAGCCCTGGAGGTGTGCGATCCATTTATTGATTTCCAGCCCTCCCTCCTCTTGTTCCAGGGGCCTCCAGGGAGAAGAGAGTCACAGATTCTTAGGGCTGAAATTGTGCAGGAAGGACACGGATTTCCTATTGGCCAGACATCTGAGGCTGCCCGGCCAAAATATGGAGCCCATTACAGGCAAATCTGGTTCATGTTTCTGATGCAGACAAATGGCTTCGCGCGGGCTGATGGCCTGAGCCCCTGTGTCACTGGTCCAGGCCCACGGCAGCAGACGTGCCACCTCCCTGACTGCCTGGGGCTCCCCCGGTGAGGGTCCTGGAATAACAGACATAGGGCGAATATTCATATTTAACAAGGATTGAGGATTTGCCCTGTGCTGGGAAGGTTTTTTTTTTTTTTTCAGCTCGCATTTCCTAGCTCATTGAATACCCACAGCTCCTGTGCCAATGGAGGTAGCACTTTTGTTGTCAGCTGTGAGGCTCCCACAGGTCACTCTGCCCCTCTCCCCGCCCCTGCAAATTGGAGCCAATTTCACACCACCCCATTTGGCATAAGTAAAATAAGAAGAAGAAGAACAATAATTTGGTCACAAGTGCGTAACTTCTCAAACCATGCGTTCTTTCCAGAAACATCTCTACTAAGGGCCTGGAAAAACTGGGCTAGGGAACACAGACGGAAGCAGAGGGAAGCGTGAGATTAAATCGCAGGGGGGCAAACCTTGTCAAACTCCAGGTTGTAAACGTTTCAGGTTTTGTGAGACACAGGGTGTGTGGGGTGACAGCGAGGGAACTTCAGAAAGGTTGGGGAAAACGGAATTAAAGGACAAGTTTGTTTGAAATCAATGCCTAGGAGGAGAGCTCCAAACCGTTCACGGAAAACACTTACTGTGGGGAATGTATGTGCAGAGTTCCACACTGTTTTGCACCAAAATAAAATTTTTTGTTTTAATTCCTTTTTTCCCCATGAACATTCTGGACCAGCCTCATCCTGGACTATCATGGACGGCAGGCTGACGGATACGCATGACTGGGCCCCGTGAATGCGGTCTTTCCATAACCAGACCCAGCCTGCTGGCAGACTGGACGTGGTGCAGGGCTAAGCCAGCAAGGGGCATTTCCTGTCAAGTGCAGGGCCCATCTACCACACAAACGAGGTAATATTAGACAGTGGTTGTGCCGGCGCTGTGGCACAGCAGATTAAAGCCCTGGCCTGAAGTGCCGGCATCCCATATGGGCGCCAATTCTAGCCCCGGCTGCTCCTCTTCCAATCTAGCTCTGTACTATGGCCTGGGAAAGCAATGGGACATGGCCCAAGTCCTTGGGCCCCTGCACCCGCGTGGGAGACCTGGAAGAAGCTTCTGGCTCCTGGCTTAGGCTAGCTCCAGCCGTTGTGGCCATTTGGGGAGTGAACCAGCGGATGGAAGACCTTTCTCTCCATCTCTCCCTCTTTCTCTGTAACTCTGCCTCTCAAATAAATAAATAAAATCTTTAAAAAAATTCAAAAAAGGAAGCGTTTCTAAGACATGGAAGCCCAATCCTGTCATCTTCCCTCCATTGGCTTTTCATGTTAGGGATGTAGAGACAAAATAAGGTGACGTTAATCAAGCTGTTTGAACTACGAATAATGGGAGATCTCTAATTCACCTAAGTGGATGAGCCTGGGGTTTTAATCTTAAACATAGAGAGTTCATGAATGCAAGTCTCTGGCACGGTTTACCAAATTATAATTGACAAAAGAAACAGTAAAAATAGATTAATGCTAACATGAGTGATCAATTTCTCCCTGAAGTACCATGCAGGATTCCTTCACACATTCACTGCATTTCCAAAGCTGCCGCTGATGGCCCCCACTCCGCCGCGGTCGGCGCTGGAATTCCTGGCACTACACTGGGGGTGACGGTGCCATGTCTCAAAGTTATGCGGCACCTGATTGGTCGTGTTCCTGCAATACATTTTCCTAACCTCAAGATAAAGATCCATGCATCTCTTTACCCTTTAAACAAAAAAGCTATTGTAATAGCATGTAGTCCCAGGCGCAGTCTGAATACCAAAAACCGGTACATGCACTGCTAAACTGTTTAAGTATGGAAGAAGTAGTGTCTAATAGCATCAGGAAATTGAAATTTAAAAATTTTTCTCACTCACTTATTTGATGAGAACTGGGTATGCTGACAGGTGAAGCAGAAACCCATTTTTCAAGTTAAATGCCAAGTGGTTATATAGCATAATATTCAGTCAAAATTAACCACCTCACTGCTGCACTGACACCCAGCGTATTGAATGCCAACTGTTCCCGTAAAGCAAACGGCAGGCCCCTGGGAGTGCCTGCAGAAGGAGAAAGAAACTGTTACTGATACTTCAATTATTTAGTTGGAGTCCCAACTCTCTGTGCAGTGGAGGAGGGAGGGGGTGGCCGGGCAGCAGCCCCCTGATTCTCCCAGACGCCACACTTCCAGGACACTCCCTCCCTCATCGTCTAAGCCAAACCTCAGAAATGTCTGGAGATACCCAGGGCCTCAGGCGATCTCCCTGTAGGCAAGCAGGTGCATGCCCGCCTGTGGCACACATGCCGGGAGCAAAGCGGAGGTTGTTGGTCTAAGTTGGCTTCCTAGCGACAGGAAGACGAGAAGCAGCGGCCTCCAGGGAGCACAGATGACTGTGCCCAGGGCAGCTGCCGGAGGGGCCTGAGCGACACAGGCAGAGGGAGCCATCACGGGGTAGGACTGAGATTCGCAGCCATGGCTTGGGGAGCCCTGTCTGGGGGCATAGATGGAACGTTAAAGAGTGCCCCTTGCAAACACTAGCAACTCTCAGCTGCTGCGGGCACAGGCTGCAGCCAAAAGGATGGTCTCCAGACACAAAGAAAAACAGGCGGTCAGGGCTACTTGCAGCCTCACATCGCCTTGGGGCACCTCTCTCCCTCCATCTGCAACGCGCAGTGTCCCACAGCCGCTCCGGGGTGCCCGGACACCAGCTGGAAATCAAGGGGACAGCCAGCTTAGATCCACGACCATACGCCTTTGCCTGGTTCTTCCTGTGAGAAGGAGAAGCTGGCAACATTTTCTTTCTTTAGTTTTTCATTTCCAAGTGCAGTGTTCCATCTGCTTCTCAGAAGCCATCCCCCCCACCACCCAAGGACAGCAGGGCAGAGGTTATGGGGTCCTCAGGTGGCATAGAAGGGACACCAGTTGCCCGAGGTCTGCACATCCACTGGTGGATGAGCCAAGACTGGCATCCCGGTCTCTCCCCTCTGCTACTCACGTGCCTGCTTTATAAAGTAACCCACACTGGAAATCACCGAGCAGCCACGGCGCTGGTGAAGACTGAACCTACATGCCACCCACAGCGTCCCAGTCAGTGCCTGGTTCTGGTTCTGTTTCTGCTTCCTGCTAGGTACACACCTTGCAAGTCAGCGGGTGGTGGCCCTGCTTCTCACATGCGAGACCCAGGCTGCGTTCCAGGCTCCTGGCTTCTCCCTGGCTGTTGAGGGCATTTGGGGAGGGAACTGCTGATTGAAGTTTTCTCTTTTTGTTTCACATACACAACGCACACACACACACACACACGTTTACAAATGAAAAACTACAAACTTTTTTTCTGTTAATGTTTATTTCTGAGAACTTGGAAAATACAAAAGAATTGCAGTAAAATTTAAAAAGACACTCCCTCAGGGGCCAGCACTGTGGCGTAGCAGGTAAAGCCACGGTCTACAGTGCCAGCATCCCATAGGGGCACCGGTTCGAGTCTCAGCTGCTCCATTTCCAATCCAGCTCTCTGCTGTGGCCTGGGAAATAAGCAGAAGATGGCCTAAGTGCCTGTGCCCCTGCACCCATGTGGGAGACCTGGAGGAAGTGCCTGGCTCCTGGCTTCGAATCAGCGCAGCTCTGGCCATTGCAGCCAATTAGGGAGTGAACCAGTGGATGGAAGACTCTCTCTCTCTCTCTCTGCCTTTCCTCTGTGTAACTCTTACTTTCAAGTAAAATAAATATTTAAAAAAGTAAAAAATAAAAAGATACTACCTCTAATTCCACCTATTACCAAGTGATATTAAACCATCGGCCTCTTTCTCACTCCATCTCTCTCTGTCTCTCTCCTCTCTGTCTCTCTCCTCTCTCTCTCTCTTTCTCTCTCTCTCTCTCTCTGTGTGTGTGTGTGTGTGTGTGTATGTGTGTGTGTATGATAGAGAGTTAGTTTGGAGCAGGCCCTTTTTATTCACTGAATTTAAAATTGCATACATATGGAGGTGGCTTAGGAGCAACAGGTTTAAGCACACACACAAGGCTGCACACACGCACATCCGCGTAACAGCAGTCATGGAGAGGAGGAGGAGGTGCCTCCTGCTTTTGATTTCTGATGGTGAGATCTCCCCGTGTCCGCACCCACCCAAAATTTCCTAAATCGGAGTGGAAGAGCATTGGGAACATCAGGAAGAATGTGCTTTCCAGGGAGGTAGGAGCCCACTTTTAAATAAAGGGTACTTAGGGCTGTCAGAGGAGAGCGGAGCCTTCTCCACTGCTTTAAGAGACAATTTACTGCCTCATTAGTGCGTGTCATTTAATGGAAAGGCCTGTTATTTTTGGAGGAAGAAATGCATATTCCACACTAAATCTAATAACAACGTAAACCTCTAATAAATAATTGTAGCAGTTTATAAATATTTAAACAGTAAATCTGGAAGTCCTGGGGGACGGGGAAGGCAAGGAGGGAAGATCTGACTTCTAAAGCACTAAACCTAGGTCCTGACACATAATGCTTGCAACCTTTCTTCGTAGGCACGGGAATGAATGTCGGGGGCTTTCGGCAAAGAGAACCCTCAGGGCAAAGCGATCAGGCCAGCGTTCCTAAGTACAAGAGTTGTCGGGGCTGAGCTTGATCAAAGGACTCAACTAGAGACAACAGCCCGAAATCTTCAGTTTCTGACCTTCACTTTGACCATAAACCCCTGGAAGATTTGCACTGAGCCCTGGATGTGCAGAGATAATTCACGCCAGAGTGTGCAGCCCCTGTCGACTTGTGGGGCCAGCCAGGAGACTCAGGCTGGGCCTTGAGGACTACAGTGTGCCAGGGCTGGTGCCAAGGGCTGCAGGATGGACTCCACGGATACCCACAAGCTACTGTGACGTGAGAACTGTCACTGAGACCTGCGGAGACGAAGGAAGCCTGCCGAGGTACTTGCTCCTGAATGGTGGAGCTGGGATTGGGGCCCAGATGGTGCTTGGGGGAAAACGTCCCCTCTGCAGGAGAGAACCACAAGAGAGGACTTCTGCTTGCTTCTTTGCAACTGAAATGAGGGGAGGAGACCGAGGGTGAAGCGGATGCTGAGGACAGAAGAGAAGAGAGACGGGAGCCACCCGAGCTGCCAGTAGCTAGGGTGCAGTTCATCATGTCATCTCCAGGGGATGCTCCCCACCTGGATGTCCCCTTGTCATTTCAGACAAAGGGAGGCAGGAATTTGTATGACTTCAGCCAGAAGCATCCTGGTTGATCCAGGGACCCAGACCAGGAACCCAGGCTGGTGTTGGACAAGGAGTCTTCAAAAAGTTCATAGAAAACGTGCATTACAAACACTATGCATGGATTTCAAAAATGTGTTGCACCAAAACTAACTTTTCTTAATTCCATTTTCTACATATTTTTTGAAGCGGCCTCGTACTTCAGACAGGAGGGCTGATTGGACAGTGTTCCATGTGGGGGTCAGACTCCTGGCGATGAACAGCCCCTGCGTGACACCCCAGCACCCAATCTGACCTCCTTTTACTGACATCTCCTGTCTGTTCCCTGCAGAACCCCTCTCCCTCCCTCCAGGTCACATGTGGCCTGGGAACTGACCAATCCCAAGCACCGCGTCAGAGATGATAGATACAGATAGTAGCCAAGACAAGCGGCACACCCAGTGCTTGGTCCCAGAATGGATTTGAGTTCCACTTTTTCTTTTTTTTTACAGATAGCGTTAGAGAGAGAGAGAGAGAGAGAGAGAGAGAGAGAGAGAGAGAAAGGTCTTCTTTTTGCCATTGGTTCACTCCCCAAATGGTCACCATGGCCGGAGCTACGCTGATCTGAAGCCAGGAGCCAGGTGCTTCCTCCTGGTCTCCCATCCGGGTGCAGGAGCCTAAGCACTTGGGCCATCCTCCACTGCCCTCCCAGGCCACAGCAGAGAGCTGGACTGGAAGAGGAGCAACCGGGACTAGAACCCAGCGCCCATATGGGATGCTGGTGCCACAGGCAGAGGATTAACCAAGTGAGCCACGGCACTGGCCCTTGGGTTCCACTTTGGAGCAGCAAGATAGAAAAAGAGCTCCCACTTCCAGGACTGAAGCCCACTGCTCTCCCTCTCCCTCTCTCTGTCTGTCTCTGTCTTCCTCCCTCGGAGTTTGGGGAAGAAGATACATTATCCTGGGGAATGTTGGCCGCCATCTTTCTCTCACAGGGAGCGGAAGTGCTGGGATGAGGCTGAGGCCATGAGAAGCAGAATGGAGAATCCCAAAGGAAAGCAACACCAGGTCCTGCAAGCCCTCCTTACCTCTGCTCTGCCCAGTCACCTCAACCATCAGTCTCTTGTAGTTCTCAACAGTTTGAGCTAGTGGTCTTATCACTTGTCCACAGGCATTGTTGCACTCTCTCTCTCTCTCTCTCTCACACACACACACACACACAGTGGGCACAGGGGGGAGTCAATGAATCCAGAATTCTTTTTATTTTAAATTTATTTATTTCTTCATAAAGGTAGAGTTAGAGGCAGAGGCAGAGAGAGAGAGACAGAGAGGAGAGGCAGAAAGAGAGAAAGAGAGAGAGAGGTCTTCCATCCACTGGTTCACTCCCCAGATAGCTGTGAAGGTCAGAGCTGGTCATATCTGAAGCCGGGAGCCAGCAGCTTCTTCCAGGTCTCCCTCACAGGCGCAGGGGCCCAAGCACTTGAACCATCTTCCACTGCTTTCTCAGCCACAGCAGAGAGCTGGAATGGAAGTGGAACATCTGGGACTCGAACTGGATTCAAACCAGAGACTAATGGGATGCTGGCACTGCAGATGGTGGCTTCACCCGCTACCCCACAGTGCCAGCCCCCTCACCCAGCATTCTAGCAGGGCCCCTAAGTCAGTGTTTGGGATCTGTGTCCAGAGACCAGGGCCAAGTATCTCCAGTCATCACCTGGTGAGTGGACCAGCATCCACTCCCAGACATGCACAAGGGCCTTCAGCAACCCAGGGCACAGCTGAAAAAGTAAGAGGTTTAAGTCCTGAAGCAAACACACAGTAAAGACGGAGAAAGAACCAAAGTCTTTCCTTACCCCAGTGAGCTGTAGACCAGCCTCTCCATGCAGCATGTGCGGCGCTGTCTAGATTCCCAGGTGCAGAGTCAGGAAAAGGATCCAGAGAGCTCCTACGTGCAGTTCTAGGCAGTCTGGTTCCAGGATTCCTACATGCAACAGCACCACTTCCAAGCCAGGATGTCAAAAATGCAATCTTTGAATCATTCAAACAACAACTACTCTGTTTTCCATTTCATGAGAATGAAACTGAAGTGCTCCAAAGGGGTGCTCAGCTTCCTCCTGTGAGCTTTCTTGGGGCAGAGGTACCCTTCCTTAGGTAAGCCTCGCCCTCATATTTCTACTACCTGTACCTCAAGCATTACCTTGTCTTTCTCTTGCTGTCATTGTTGTCCAACATCACGTGCCTGGTTAATCATCTGCAACCAGCTGATAAGGCCTCCTTCTTCCAAGGAAGTTGCATGGCCCCTCCTTACCCTTCTGGTTCTTCTGATCCTGGGGTTTTCTTGCCTCCAGGGCTCTGCTTCCGGGCTTCACACCTGAGTTTCCTTCTCCAGCTCACTGCTATTTGAGGGCCCTGGTGTCTCTGGTTCCAAATGCTTTGCCCTTGGTTGGGGAAGATTGCACCAGCAATCAGGAGTCAAAACTCACACAAGGCTCCAGGTCTGGGGCCCTGGGTGTCTGTTCCACCATCCAGCTCTGGTTATGGCCCAAGGTTTGCTTACTAAAATATCATTTTCCTGAACATAGTTCACTGGGCCCTCGCCAGCACTCAAAGGCTCCCATTGGCTGTAGACTCTGGTTGCATGAAATCCTCCTCATATACCGTCTCCCATGTATGCCAGTGCAGGCGCTGGCCAACCCCCTGACCTTGTGCACTGCTGTCCCACCGCTGTGCTCAGAATCTGAAGTCCGCAACCTTTCAGACCTTGCTTGAGGGTCTCCATGATTACCCAGGCCTTAAGCTACCCCCCCCCCAAGAATCTTGCTAAGCATGTTCACCATCAACATCCACTGCCACATGTGGTCGCTTGTGTCCACGCATGGACCTCCCATGGGCAGAGGGGCCAGGTGTCCTTCACCCTTCCATGATACTTCTGTGATAACATGCATGAGCACAGAGATCTGCACAAATGGGTAGAGTCGAGAGAGAGAGAGAGAGAGAGAGAGAGACTGATGCAGCCACCATCCTGCATGGATCAGGACTACACTGGTAGAAACCCTGACCACGTGCCCTCAGAGTTCCACGACCCAATTCCGCTGTCCTGGGGAGGTCACAGGACACACTGCAGACCCTGGAGCTGCCACCATGGACTGTGACAGGTGATGAGAGCAGGCAGCCCGCCCACTAGTAAGTGAGTCTTAGCAAATCAGGAAAATCATTGCAGGGGCCAGTGCTGTGGTGTAGCGGGTAAAGCTGCCTCCTGCAGTGCCCACATCCCATATGGACGCCGGTTCAAGTCCCAGCTGCTCCACTTCTAATCCAGCTCTCTGCTATGGCCTGGGAAAGCAGTGGAAGATGGACCAAGTCCTTGGGCCTCTGCATACATGTTGGAGACCCAGAAGAATCTCCTGGCTCCTGGTTTCGGTTCGGCACAGCTCTGGTGGTTGTGGCCAATTGGAGAGTGAACTAGTGGATGGAAGATCTCTCTTTCTCTCTCTGCCTCTCCTTCTCTCTCTGTGTAACTCTTTCAAATCAATAAATAAATCTTTAAAAAAAAAAAAGGAAAAAAAAAAAGAAAACCTCTGCAAATCCGACTCAGAAGGGGCCTGGGGTGTACTCACTCCAGCCCCTTGTTTCCCAGCAAGCAAACTAAGGCCCATGGAGACATGATGTCCCCAAAGCCACTGAGCTAATTAACTGAAGGGTCCAGATCAGAAGCCAGGTCCCCTGGTTCACTCAATTGCTCAGACCTCCTTTGATTAATAACGAGTTTCATTGTAACTCTACCCGATTAGGAGTTATTCAAACTAGATTCTTTAACTTTTTCATAGGTGTGACAGGAGGGCAGCATTCTGTGGTCAGATAAATTGGGATCATGATAAACCAAAAAGTAAGCTGGCATATCGACTCAGAACATCTCAGAGCTCATAGTCTGTTAATGCACAAGGGCAGAATTGTAAGTAGCATTTCCCAAATTTAACTGATCACAGAATTCCTTCTAGTCCACGCCCTAACAAAATATCTTGCGACATTAACACGCTGGGGCGCGTGACTTGGAAAATGTGGCTCGATTCAGTTTTGCATGAATGAGGACTCAGGATTTGCTTCGACAAAGCCCAGCCTCCACAGCCTTCACGAAGCACCTGCACTTGCCTGCTTGGTGAGGTCTGGCTCTGCCCATCCCCACCTGCTCCTAGAAGTGAGTGGAGGGATTGGGGATGCCAGGCTACCAAGGGGCCTGTAACAGAACACCATAGCCCTGGCAGCTTGTCAGCATCACTGACTGCTCACGCTTTTGAAGGCTGTTGAGTCCAGGATGGAGGTGCTGGCAGATTCTTGGTAGGGGGGAGCACACTTCCCGGCTCAGAGGCGGCGCCTTCTTGCTGCATCCTCGCCCGGTGCAGGGGTGAGGGAGCACCCTGGGGCCTCTGACGAGGGCGCGGATCCCACTCACCTTCATGGCCTGCTCACCCCCGAAGGCTCTACCTCATCAAAGCCAACACTCTCAGGACGTCGTTGGCCAGATGCGCAGCCGAGGGGCCAGAAGCATCCAGCCCAAAGCAGTTGTGCTTCATGCTTTGTGACATCTTAAATGCAAAATTCTAATTTGTCCAAGTTCATCTTTAAATCTTCAAACAGACCCATCTCTAATTAGCACGAACGCAGAGCAGGCTCAAAGCCGTTCAATGACTGTGTGCGTTTCACCAGATCAGATATGGGCCCTGGCAAAGATGCCTGACGGGTCCCTCTGGAGCCACTAGGGGCAGAATGGGACACAGGGGACCTCAGCTGTGCGAGGGACCCGTCGTACAAAGTCTCTGGTTGGCTGTGTCACGCGCGATCTCAAAAAAAGGCATTATGTGACTGCGTCTTACCACATACCCCAACTGAGTTCTCACAAGGGTATTACAAAAAACAAAAATCACAGGACTTGGCAGTGACTCCGTAAATAAAATCACTGCTTTAATTGCTTCAGTGTAACAGGTCAGTCGTTATCAAGAAAGGTTTTGATATATTTTTTAATTAAATGGTGACTCTGCTGATCAGTTTCACTGATAATCAAGCAATCTCTTCCTAATCCCCCACCTTCCAAAACAGCGTGCCTTCCAAAACAGTTACAAGGAGGAAGAGCCGGGGATCTGATCTGAGATCTGTCCGTGGTCAGCCGTGTAGACTCCAGCGAGTGACTTTCCCTCTCTGCACTGAGGGTCCCTGCCCCAGGAGGGAGGAGGGACACATGGTTCTCAAATGCTCCTTCCCACCTTGGAATTCTACAATGTGAATGCAAGGTGGGGATGACATTGAAAGATAAGTGTATATTGGTGCAAAAATTTTGGAAATCCAAAATAACGTTTTCATTAGGTGCATTTTCCATGAATCCTTTGGAGATCGCTCGTAGTTTTATAGCAATAGAAGCCTTCGCTGTCACCATTCTTTCAAAGATCTCTAAGAGCCCCCGTGAAGGGCAGGCTCAGCGTGGGCCAACACAGATTCCTGGTGTCTGGCCTCTCCGCCACCATAGTCCTGTTTCCTGGTTTACAAAATGGGAGGACCGTGTCTGGCTGCCTTGTCAAAATCACCTGTCTCTGCTCTGCTTGCTGCTTCCGGAATGCCAGGCACACGCCTGAGAACACACTCAAAGCATCCCTGGGCCATTTGCAACACTGCTTACGTTGATCTTGCCCCTGGCCGAGGGAGGGCAGCAGGGGGCTCAGCTTCAGCCACTGACAGCCCCTGCCTCGCTGCCACCTGGCTCCCCTTGACCCCATCCTGTGTGCGGAGAAGTTAAGGTACCGAGAGGTTAACACTACTACCAGAGTCCATCGCACCCCCATTCTTAGCAAAGAGCTGGGGAAACCTTGACTTTCCTGATGTCCCTTCAGGTGGTCCTGTGACCACGGCTTTCTTGCTCTTCTGCTACAACCTCCCACCTTCCAAAAGCTGCACTACATGTCCAGGGGCCCCTCTCCTGCACGAGGCCTGGGAAGGGCACTCAGGGCCTCCAGCCTCCAGCAACTGCCTTTCTAGCTCAATAAAAAAAAAAAAATCCCCCACCCTCCTGTGACTTTTGCTTCTCCAGAGTGCTGTGATGACTGAGAGCACTTCTCAGTGAAAAGCCCAAGGGCCCACTTCCTGGTTATCATCTAGGGAGGTGCTCATGGGAGGGACCATTGTCCCCAGTGGGCCGAGTGGCTAACTCTCTGCTGTGCTTGCTCAAGGGGCTGGAGTCAAGCTGGGGTGCTCTGCCCAGGCGCCCTCACCAGGAGCCCTTGTTCAAGCTATGCACACGGCTTGCCTCTCCCTGAGATCGCCTGGCATTACCAAGGCCCAGCCTTGTTTGGTTTTGCTTGTGGCACCCTTATGGCGGTCTCTCCCAGTCCTGGAGCACCACGGGGAAGCAGCTGAGCATTGGTGGTGGGAGACGGAGGTCAGACTCTCTCCCTGCGTGCACTCCGGCTCTCTTGCTGACTCACGGGGGCCTCTCCTGATAACCCTTCTACCTGCACCTCAACCCCGGAGCCCAGGGAACCCAGCCTGACACAGAAGCTCTGCTTCTCTCTGCTGTTCTGGGTATGCACTCCTCACCCCCAAGACTGGACTGGAAGGGGTACCCAGAGGTCCTGCTGAGCAGGTAACTGATGGGGAGTGACAAGGAGGGAGAAGGGGCTATGACTGGGCTGAACTGTGCCTTGCCTGCTGGGAGGAGGCATGGGTTCCCTGATGCCTCCAAGGAGCCAGGACTTGGAGGAGCAAGACCTTGTGCATCCCCTTGGGTCTTCTGTTCTCCAGATATCACAGGTCTGCCAATCCCCTGAGAGCCCCATGCACCTGCCCCCTCCCTTGCTGCCGTTTCAATGTCTAATTTACTCTTGGGGCCTTCTCTCCTCCTCCTCCTCCTCCTCCTCCTCCTCCACATCCCAGAATTTGAAGAACGCTTTGCTCTTTCCCAGGGTCACTGGGGAGAGGGCTAAATTTAGTTACAGCATGGGATGAAATGGAAGGGGAGGGGGACAAAAAGAAGCATTGCTACTGCTTGTTCTGTGGGACACGGGGAGCAGAACCCCTTCCCGGCTGTCTGAAACAATCATTGGGAGCAGCCCCTGCTTGAACTCAGCCATTGTTTGGCTCGCTTTTTGGACACAATGAGAAGCTCTCTAAAAAAAAGGAAGAGTAAACCGATCATAACTCGAGGGAGGAGTGGAACTTTCTCTAACTGCAGAGAAACAATCTTGGAAGAGCATTAAGGCGGCCTGGGCATGGCCACATGGTTTGCAGGTCAGATGCACACAGAGCGAGCGGGCACTGCAGCTGAAAACCAGCAGCGAGAAGGCTTCGCTGCTTTGCTCTTCCCACCCCACACTCCCTTCCTCTTCTCAGTAGGCAAGTGAGACTTCAACACAGCCAAGCGGGCAGATCCGTGCCGATCCGGCTTGGATGACGTCTGTGTGTGGATGACGCTGGGGGCTGAGGACGGTGCTGTCAGGGTGGGGGAGATGCTCAGAGCAGCTCTTCTGACCGGTACCCACTAGATGCCAGCAGCACCTGCTCTGGCTCCGACCGCCAAAAAATGTCCAAAATATCTCCGGGAGTTCCCAAAGGTCCCCAGGGGTTGCCTTACACATACACACGCTCACACACGCACTCACACATATGCACACACACACACACACACGTATGCATGCTCATGTTGACAGTCATTGCTCTGGGCACTGGGAGACCCAAAGGAAGTCCCTGTTTATTCGCCAATTGCTTATCATTTACAAAGCACCTTCCTGTATTTCTGCTCAAATTCTGCCATTTACGATTTGTGATGGGCTGGTCCGTGCCTCCTCCCCCGTGCAAAATTCATACACTGATGTCCTAACCCACGAGTGCATCCTCATGTGACTGCAGCTGGGCCTTTAGCAAGGTAAATGAGTTACAATGAGGTCTTTAGGGTGAGGAATGCTCTTAGAAGAAGAAGCAATTAGGTCTGAGAGAGGTGCCGGAGGGGAAGCCGGGAAGAAGGTAAGAAGGTGACCTCTGCCTCAGGGGAAAGCTACCCAGCTGACATCCGACTCCCTGGTGGTGGGCTCCTAGCATCCCGTCCGTGAGAAACTCTGTTGCTCCAGCCGCCCAGTCTGTGCGATGCCATGTGGCAGCTCTAGCTGGCTGCTGCAGGTTGTTGGATGCTGTTTGTCTCTGACCCAAAAGATTCATGTGTTGGGAGCTTGGTTGAATTGGGTGGTGATGCAGAATCTTGAAGAGGTGAGAAGTCCTAAGTTGTTTGAGGACAGGTCCTCCGGGGGGCTCGGGAATTTCTCACGGAACCCCTGAGATGGCTGTGGCTATGGAAGCCTCGGCCTGGGCTCCCCAGCTCGCTGGCTACCTGTACCATGGTGTGATCTCCTCTCCTGCCTTCTGGCCTCGTGTCCTCAGAAGGGCCTGGGCCATGCTCTGAGGGCTTCCAGCCTCCAGCCCTGAGGGCTAAGTAGACTTTTTCTTCATAGGGAGCCTGCCTCTGGTGTTTCGTTATAGGAATGCACTGTCCCGTGAGTCTGGCAAGGCTGAGTAAGTTTCAGAGGAGGTAAAATATTCCCAGAAGTGCTGAGCTCTTGATGGGGGAAGGGAGCAGACATAGAACCTGGACCCCCAGGTGCCTCTCAGAAAGCCTCTTAGTATTTGGCAACAGGTATTCAGTGGGGGCAGACAAAAGGAGGTGTTCCAGGATCAGTATGGAGGAAGAAACACCTGCTTCATAACAGTCTTTTCGTTAGTCCAGAGTTGACTCCTAATTTTCCTCTTTGTTTCCTGGATACCATTAGCCACTCACAGCTAACTGAATGTAGAGGCCTGGTGCATGGCTGAAATTAAGCCACTTTGTTAAAAATGCCCAATCATTTCTTTATCTGGCTTCTATCTCAGCAAAAAAAAAAAAAGTCCCTTTTCTCCATTTTCTCTATTCAGTTTTTGTCTGTTTCAGTTTTCAGAGTTCCTTGGGACCTAATATGTATTTGTGCATTTGAATAAAATAAATAACTGTTCTTCAGTCAAAAGCCACTATGCATTATTTGGTTGCTTATTTCAGTGGCTCTATCACTAACCTTAGCTGACTAGCAGCCAACTGTTAGGGTATTTTTGTTTGTTTTTTAAAATTATTAAAAGAGGTATTTATTTGAAAGGAAGAGTGACACAGAGGGAGAGTCAGAGAGATCTTGTGTCTGCTGGTTTACTCCACAAATGGCTGCCATGGTTGGAGCTGGTCCAGGCTGAAGCCAGGAGCCTGGAATTCCATCTGGATCTCCCACATGAGTGGCAGGAGTCCAGGCACTTGGTTCAACGTCTACTGCCTTCCTGGGAGCATTAGCTGGATTGGAAGTGCAGCACCCAGGACTCAAGTCAGTGCTCCAATACGGGATGGGGCGGGGAGAGGGGGGCGGAAGAATCCCAGACAGTGGCTTAACCCGCTGTGCCACAATGCTCTCCCTGTCAGCCGGATATAGAATTGAGACTACAGAGGCGCATGGTGTGACGTGCAGGCATGCATCATTAACACAGGCACAAGAACGCATTCTCGATGGTGTGTGCTTGTGAGGAAGAATAGAATAAAAGCCACGGAGTAGAGAGATATGACCTAAGTGTTCTTCTCCAAAGCTAAGCCCTCCCAGATACAGAGGGATTAGTAAGCAACAGACCTTGTGGCTGTCTCTCTGCCCCTCGCAATCTTGTTTTGCTCTTAGGACAAAAGGCAGTCGGTTCCTGCAGACGACCTTCCCAAGCTCATCTAAACAGGTGTACCACCCTCTCGCAGGAACTGCAGCCTCATGGGTAGACACAGACAGGTGTACGTGGTTCCTTCTCACTTGTCTTTCACTATGGTCTTGGTGAACAAAATCTGCCCCCGCTGAAAAAAGAATCCTACAGAATCAAAAGTCACTAAAATCTCACCTCACTCAGATTTTTCTGGCAATGTGATATTTTTTGTGTGTATAGAATATTCCAGGTTCTGCTGCTTGGTCTTAAGAAAAATGCTAACAGTAATAGGCACGTGAACTATCTTTAGGATTTATGGTGTACAGGGGAAAAACAGAAAGTACCATAGATTTGTATAGTTTTTTTTTTCCTTAGGAAAGATGTATTGTGCTGGTTCTAGCAGGAAGATGAAGAAAAACCATGAAATTCTTCATGATATTATATGAAAATTGTCAAGCTGCTAGGATATCCTCATTGACTATGAGCCAGTCCCAAACACAGTGTATTTATACTCGAATTTTTCAGTTTCCTTGGACAGTAGCTTTAGCCTTGTGCAGTTGTAAAGTCCCACAAAAGAGTATTTACTTTATCTTGTCAGAAAATGTAGTCATAAAAGAATCATAAATGCCCTGTGTTTATCAGGTTGTCTTGGCATACTGGTTGTCATTGGAGACACAGCGTCCAATTTTTTCACTCGCTCCCTCTAAAGAAAATGAAATGTCTCATTGCTCTCTTCAACAAAAACACCAAGAATCCTAAGTTATCAGAGAGAGAGCCTGTCTCCCCATTAGCACTATGTTAGTGATAAACAATGTTTTATGCCCCATAATTAAGGTACAGGTAATGAGCAATTATGCAGATCATGAATTAATTATATTTAAAACAGAGGCCATTACAATCAATATTCACCACATTTCAACTGCATTCTGGAATTAATAAATCTAATTAAAACTTTCAATTGGCAGTGATCTGTTTATACCACCTTTGCGAAGAATCACAATTAACAGCTGTCTATGAATAACCACACTCCACGTCTCTACACACACACCATGGAGTCGAGGGTACGGGGCTGTCACCTTTGCTTAGGTAGATCGTTTAAGACAAAGCTGCCTTGGAGTGGTTCTTTCTCTCACGGGCTGATAACCCTGGGGGACAATTCAGACTTCTTTATTACAGATGCTGGAGCCTGGTCCTTCTGGCTGTAGGTCATAGAACAACCTTTTCAAAGTGAAGTTGGAAGGGACAGTCATTTCACTGGTTGGTAGCTGACTGATGGATCAGTCTCTACCCAGCATCCGCAGACTGGAGAACCACCCTTCTCCCACTCTCAACTGGTGTTTTCAGAGAAGGGCTGGCAGGCCTCCTCCCACCTGGGTGGGGTCATGTTTCAGTCCCAACCAATTGGGTCATCACACTTTGCTGGCCATAGCAATTGCTTTAAGGCTGGGCTCAGGACTTTATGAGAGTGTGAAAGTTATTATATATCACAATAATGTGGTTGTGGCTTTTGAGAACAAAGTTCTTTTGTTTTCCAAAGCATTCAAAACCAAAAAGACAGATGCACGGGGCATTTGTCCATACCACTTGCCCAGCCCAGGAGCAGGGCTGGGGTGAGAGAGAGACTGGCTCCCTGTCATTTATTTCCCTAAATCCAGCTGTGCCTGAAACCAGCTAACTGGAGTTTTTGCATGTTAAATCTCTCTGTGAAGGGCCTTTGCTCACATTCTGAGTGTCTGAGAATCTGGGTGGCCCATTACTTCCACATAGTTATTGTACTAAGCCACCCTTACGCGAAGAAAAATCCAAGCCAGAATCAGAGCCTGGTGATAGTAGAAGTTGGTACTGGGGAAGGGAAGAAGCCTGGCCTCACTTTATTGTTTTATTTATTTTTTTATTTTATTTCTTTGGAAGTCAGGGTTACACAGAGAGAGGAAGAGACAGAGAGAGATCTTCCATCCTCTGGTTCACTCCCCAAATGGCTGCAACACAAGGGCTGGGCCAGGCCTAAGCCAGGAGCCAAGAGCTTCTTCCGAGTCTTGACTTGGGTGCAGAGGCCCAAGCACTTGGGCCCTGGTCTCACTTCAAAATGAAGCATCTATGTGCTTATGTCTGCTTTTTGTGAAATATCCAGAATACATCTTCAGTCCATGGTGCTAGCACATAAACCTGGGCTATGGTTTGAGGATTTCCTTCTACACAAACTTCTGATGGCAGAGGAAAGCGTGACTCAGCAAGGCCTTCTGGACTTCCTTGAAAATGATGAGCTCTTCCTGACCGATTGGGTGGGGAGGAGGGAACGTCTTCCAAAACCATGCATGGTGACCCTCAGCCAATGGGATAGAGAGCATTGCAAGCAAACTCAACGCCTTTGTTAGAGATGTTTTGGTATGATAACTTTCTATTTACAATGCACATCTCTATCTATAGCCTTGTTTGACTCTGACAGCACTAGCTGTGGCCTCATCCATTAACCCACCCATCAGTTCATGATTTGCTGAGTGCCTACTGTGTGGTAGGTCTGAGGCCTGAGTGAGACACTAAGTTGTAATGAAACCCAAGAGACATGGATGGCCTCTTCCATCATTTGGGATTCTGTGCCTCAAAAAATTGGGTTAAGATCAAAGACCATGAGATCCCAAACCTCAGCTCACCTTCATTTGAGGAGGAAATAAGGTTTATTCCATCAAAATCCAACAAGTGTACCATGCTTTCCTTCTATAATATCCCAAAGCACTTGGCGCAGAGTTGATTTTACCTTGAACTTGATGCGGCTTGATTTTTGGCAACCCTCAATTCCAGTAGCTCCTTCCAATGCCTTCAAATTGGACTTGGGCGTGTGATCCTGTCTCACCTGTTTGTGAAGACCATAAAGGTGTTAAGCACAATTGGTTGAGATCACTGTTGCTTTCCATCCAACTTCCCCTTTACCACTAACTTTCTTGTCTGGTTTGGCATTGGAGTGGCCCAAGGCACTCTGAGGATTTGGATCAAGGAGGGTTGGGCAGGGATGAACAAACTCATTTTGGTTTTGAAGGGATATATTTATGCATGTGTGGCCATTTCCTTATGTGTACATTGTGTATTTGTAGCTTCAGCATACTGGTGGCTGGCAGAATTGACTTAGAGAATATTCTGTCTGCCCCTATCCCAGTCTATCCCATGCAAACCATGGAAGTGCAAGGCTAGAGTTTCTATTGAGATGTGCATGCACTATGCAGGATTATGAAGGATTAAAAAAAGATTTCAGGTGTGTGAAGCCAGATGCTGATCTGTGGAAATTCTTCCAATGATCAGATATTATTAATAAAACTATTCATGTGGATGTGTTATTATTGATGCCTAGTGAAAATGTAATCTCTTGTAAGGGATAGATTGAACATAAAATATGCAATTAAAAACACACCACACTTCGTTCTCATTTTTGATGAGGAATAAGAAAAACAGAATGTATGAGAATTCATGTTTGTGAGGCACAAATCTGTAGCAGTACGTCACTCAGCAAATTCATCCGAGTGTGAATTTGCATGTTTTATGCATGCTGGGGAAGGATCTTTCTATTCCCACTATAGAAAATGACATTATAAAAGTGTTGATCAAAGAGAATGCAGACCAAAAAATGGTAGGAAGAAAACGTACTATAGAGATGTGTCAGAGTGTTAATTTTTAAAATTGATTAATAAAATATGCTTTTTCCAAAGTATTTGTGATATTTTCCATTTTTTCCCGTGTATATTTTTGATGATTTCTTTTATCATTCAAAGTAGATATTTACTTCCAGCCCTAACTTTACATACATGATATATTCTTAAAGATAGCCTCCAAAATTGTAAACGCTTGCAGAAAATCTGGATCAATCCCAGGTTGGAACACCACTCTCCATACTGAACTCTAGTGTCAGCCTCCAGGGCTGTATCTGAGGCTATGGAGACATGCCAGCCAAAAAAAATAGACAGTGATCTTTGCACCTGATAAAATTTTAATACAATTGAGAAAATAAGATTTACAGAAAAAATAGAGAAACAGAGTTAAGAAAGGGCAGGAAAGAAAAGTGTAACTAAATGGTAACAGCAGAGTTTTGAAAAATATTTATGTGTTTGTTTCTTGCTTTGTCTATGTATTGCACGATAGGTGTCCTGGATATGCTTTGTGGCCCCTATATGGGGTGGCCTGTGCTTCCTCCATCCCCTTTTATAGAAACTCCTCTTCCTCCCCTTCCCTATGACCATACTGAGCCCTCTCCCCACCACCCTCCATCATAGTAGAGTGGCCCAGGGATGAGAACTTGACCCCATCTGCACAAGAACAGTTGGCTTCTTTCCTGGAAATTGGGAATCAGGACCAAGAGACCTCAGTCTACTTCTGATTGATTTCTTGTACCAAACGATGGAACCATGGGAACTGGGAGGAGCCGTTCCCTTCCATGTGGATTGGGGAGCATAGGAGCCAAAGAGATCCCTCAGAATGGAGAAGGAGACAGGTGGGAGAACCAGAGCACTCCTGAAAACATCCTGCTTCCGGTTCTGCTCCCATTTCAGACTATCGTCCCCAGGCTATGAAATGCACCTTTGGAACTGTACAAGTCAGTGGATTTTAGCACATTCACAGAGTTGCACAGCAATCACTAGTAATTGCAATATGCTTCTATTGCCGCAAAAGGAAAAACCTGACTCACAAACATCCACTCCCTTTCTCTTCACCCCTCCCTCTTCTGCTCTCTGTGTCTATGCATTTAGCTACTCTGGTCACTTCCTATAAATGGATAAAATAATATATGTTCTCTCCTTGTGACTGGCTTCTTTCACTTCACACACCGTTTTCAAGGTTCGTCCTCATCGAAGCACACACCCCCTGTATGGATACAGCAGACTTGATTATCCCTTCATTCTATTGAGGTGGTGGCCCTAGAACATTCTTCCTTTTGATTTCCTGGACAGGCTCATTCATCCTGCTCATCCCAATAGGACTCCACCTTTTGGCTTAGGGTCACAACCACCATCCTTGGTCTCTCCTACGAGTCCTAACTTATATAACTACAGGAGGAACTGCCTGAGAAGGATCCCTGAGGGAATGGGGCCTTGCTTAGGGTTAGAAAAGAAGGCAAATGTTTGGAGAGGAAAGCTCCTGTAGAGACAGAACCAGCAGAGACGGAGCACGCGTCCTTGCGCAGCGGATGACAGAGGGGCTGAAGCATGGGAGGCTTGAGCACAGAGATGGGACAGTGATCAGAGGACTTTCTAGACATGCCGAGGTTCAAAAGAAAACTCAACTCTGTTTCTAACTATCAATAGGTGGCATTTCTGTGTCACTACAACATACACTGGCCTTCAGAATGACCATCCCCTGAGCTGTCCTTTCCACCGACCGTAAAACCTTGACCTAATCCCATGAGTGCTTCCCAGTGCCCCAGATGGTGGGGTAACCAAGGGCATAAGTTCTACCACCACTGCTACCAGTTCACCTACCCAGGACCACTGCCTGCCCTTGGAAGTGAGGTCAGAAACGGCACCTCCACAAGTTACCCACAGCACATGGGGTACAGCAGTCTCAGTGCCCAGGTTGAGCCCTCTCTCCTTGTGGATAGCTGAGTGGCCTTTAGTGGTCAGTTCATATCCCTGAGCCTCATCCTATTTGTTCATTGGTTTGCTGTGGGTGGAACATATCTCGTGTTGGTGGGAGTATCAAACGAGAGGCTGAGTTGTCTGTGAAAGAATGCCGCGGAATCTATTCTATTTTCCCTAAACACAGTGCCATCCACCTACTGGCCACAGATGCACATGGAAGTGGACGTGAACAAGATGGAGGGGTGTGGGGCCAGCATGTGGCATAGCAAGCTAAGCGGTCACCTGCAATGCCGGCATCCCTGATAAGAACATTGCCTCAAGTCCCAACTGCTCTGCGTCCCACCCAACCCTGCTAAGGAGCCTGGGAAACACAGGAGGTGGTGGTCCAAGTCCTTGGGTCCCTGCCACCTACATGGGAGACGCAGATGGAGCTTCTGGCTCCTGACTGGTCATTTGGAGAGTGAACCAACAGATGGGCGATCTCTCTGTTTTTCTCTCTCTCTTTCTCTAATACTCTCCCAGAAGAAAAACAAACTTCAGCTTTGTTTTTATTGATCAAATGGCACATGATTCCTACAAATGATGCCACATGGTGACTATATGCTGAAAGGGACCAGGAATTTAACAGCAGATCTTTCTTATCCCATGCATGTAACTTCACAGCCAAGGGGCCGCTCCCTCCGACCCCCTCATAGAGTCACATACACATTTCTCCATCCTTTCTTGGTCCTGGGTCCTGACCAGTGCTCATCCTCTCGGTCTCTGGAAAGCCATCACGGAAAACAGGCAGGTCTGACATTTCACCCCGAGCTGGGCACTGTGATTTCACTCCTGCCTTATGTTTAAATGAAAAAGAGCAGGCCGAGGAATAACCCAACGTAATTGAGCGAATTCACACGGTGATGTTGGCGCTGCCCACAGCGGTACCTGGCAATCACCCCATTCATATTTTGGGTTCTGACACGAGAGTTTTCAGTATTTTACGGCTCTCTGTTCCATGTCAGCAGCTCACTGTACAGCTGAATATCAGTCCTATTTAAATCTGCAGGAAAATAGCTGCAGGTGACATAACCTTTCGTGTCGTACCACTGTGTACATACACAAATAATTGAGGCTCTTGACCCTGTCTGGGCCCATACAACTGTAAGTACAAACTTGACATTTTGATACTGCTGCTAGCCTTTCTCGTTGTTATTTTCTGTTTCAATAATCCATTGCAGGTAGAAAAATGAAAGAAGGAAGCATGAATGATTAATGCTGTCAAGCTAAAATAATGTATTTAGAAAAATCTATAAATCTGTTATTTGTGGCATTTTAAAACTGAACACGACACTCCTCGGTGCCATGCCGCCTGCTTCCCGGCAGATGGATGTGAGTGTGCAGCAGTACGGGGCAGCCACGCGGCCTGGGGAATCTGGGCTGAGCTGGGCTGCGGTTGTCCAGGGAGAAGGCTCAGAGGGAAGCTTGGATCCTTCCTGGATCGAGGTCAGGAGCAGAGGCCCACCGGGGAGTCTTTAGATTTGCATTTCACACCAGGGTGAGGCTGGGCTTTGCTTTTGAGGTTCCTGGCTTGCCATTCCCACGGGGCTGCAGTCTACAGGGTCCAGGCAGCCAGCTGTCTCTTGCTCCAAGCCAATCTCTATTGGATTTAGTTCAAGCTCAGGCTGAAAGTTGATCAGGTTAGGCTCCTAGGAGGCTCCACACAGCTCCAGGCGGTCTGCTGCATGCTGATCCTAGCACACGACTTTGCCATCACACAGACCCCAAGTTGGACTCTGCGTCTCCAGGGCAGGCAGCAATCACAGCCCCTTCACCCAGGCGTCCCCAGGTCTCGGAGGCCAACAGTTTTTCGTATCTGTTGCAGCCTAAGTCGCCAAGCTCTGATCACCCTGCTCTGGCCAGAGATACTCTGGCGAAAAGAACATGGAACCTAGGCCTGTGCCGCGGCTCAATAGACTAATCCTCTGCCTTGTGGCGCCGGCACACCGGGTTCTAGTCCCGGTCGGGGCGCCGGATTCTGTCCCGGTTGCTCCTCTTCCAGGCCAGCTCTCTGCTGTGGCCCGGGAGTGCAGTGGAGGATGGCCCAGGTGCTTGGGCCTTGCACCCCATGGGAGACCAGGGTAAGTACCTGGCTCCTGACATCGGATCAGCGTGGTGCACTGGCTGCAGTGCGCCAGCCGTGGCGGCCATTGGAGGGTGAACCAACGGCGAAGGAAGACCTTTCTCTCTGTCTCTCTCTCTCTCACTGTCCACTCTGCCTGTCAAAAAAAGAAAAAAAAAAGAACATGGAACCTACAGAAGATGCTAAAATGGCCTGAAATCAAACTGTCACTGATGCTTTGCAGCCCCAATTGCTGTCACCAACATGTTAGATTTGGTTAAAAGAGTATCTCAAATTTTTGCAGATGGTAAAATCAGTAATCAGTGGCAACGCTGTGATTATTTGCAAGTTCCAGCTCTTCAGCACCTGGTCAGAGCAGCCACACAGGCCACCTTAGGTGGCACTGGGGCTGCCCCGACGGTGTGTGGTGGGGAAGGGAAGGGCCCGGAAGAACAGAAGTTTCCTATGGAACCTTGGTTTGCTGGAGAGGAGAGCAGCTCCCCTGGGCGCATAGCTGCCCCAGCAGGTTGCAGGTCTTCCGGGAATGTGACCCACACTGGAGAGAGGCAGCTCTGAGAGGGCCGGCTGGCGACGCGGGGTCTGTCTTTCCTGCGGGCAGCCTAAGCACGTGGGGAGGAATCGACCCTGCTTCACTTAATTAATGCTGTTGACAATTTCTCTGCAATAGCAGAAAGCATTACTTCAAAGCAACCAATGAGGAGAACTGAAGGCCACCAAGGGTAGCAGAGAGCCTGTAGATGCACTTGAGAGTGGGAGGCACCAGGCAGTGTCCACCTTTGAAAGGACCCTGCCCGTGGACAACATTAAGGATGCCTGGGGAGACCTCAGAAGCCACTGACTGAAGTTGACAGATGGGTAATGCGTGCCTGGTGTCAGGTGCATTGACAACAGGATGAGTGGGCTCTGGCTCTTCGTTCCCTTTTAGCCATGATGTGATTCTTATTTGACTCCTGTGTCTGTGCCTCTGGGGAGTCCCTGGGAACACGGGCTCAGGGCTGGGTGCCATGGTAGGCAGAGAACAGCCGCAGGACAGTGGAAGCCCTTCATCTCCGTAGTTGGGGCAGGCAAGCAGATGGCACCTGTGTACGGCAGCCCTGTGCTTACTGAGGGACAGAGCCCAGCTTGTTTGCACCCCAAACCTGGTCTGACAAAAACCAGGAGGAGCACCAGCCCTCCCTCTGGGTCCATTGTGCATGTCTATGTGCCTCTATCCAGCAGAGGAGAAATGGACTTGAATCCAGTTTGTGTTTCTGTAATAATGGAGCCCTCAGATGCCTGATCTATTTGGAGACGCTTGCTCCACTCAGGTGCTGGGCCCCCAATAATTTAAAATTAACTCAACTCTCTCAGCATAAAAAGTAATGGCTCTGTCAAAAGCCAAGTGCGGATTTCCTAATTTAAGGTTTTACATGCTAATTCTGAATAAATGGAGGTGCCATGAGAAGGAGGGGTTCTCTTTGTAGGTGCATGAAGGCGGACCATGAATTAGTGGAGACCATTAAAGTTACATCCTGCAGAGTTTCAGGCTTCACAAATGCCAGACCCAACGCCTGGTCCTGAGGACCCAGAGGGTACCCCAGAGGGTGGCATGGAAGAGTCTGACCTTAGTGCTCGGAGTCCCTCCCTGATACAGGCTGGGAGTGCCCACGCCCTGCCCATTAGTACATGCTCTTCTGAGTAAGTGTCCAAGAGACCTTGACCATTCACTCATTCTCTTCTCTGTTGGGCTTTCCCCTGGAGTGTCTACTTCTCAGAGAGGAGTGCTGGCAGAGGCTTCGACCCAAGCAGAATCACTCGCCCTGGTGTGTGACTTCTGCGAATATCCCAGGTGACCCAAGGTGACGAGGTGGAGATCACCTCGCCTGTCTCCAGCTCATGAGACGCTCCCACCACCAGCATCTGTCCTGGCCTGTCCAAAGCCCTCCAGGGACTCGAACAATCTCAGGACAAGTGGCGATTTCCTAGCCCCTCATTTTTCCTGAGCTGTTTGTGAAGGAGAGACCTAGGAATATGATTCTTGCCCATTCTTTGGCCTCTGTGTGGGAATCTAGGGCTCTGTGGCCTAGCCCTTGGCTTGACTGCTTAGTGCCACATCACCAAGCCCCCGGCTCTTTCTCCTTCTGCATGGAGCCCTGGGGGCCAGGCTGAGATTGTGAGGTGATGTTGGCCAACTCGTGCCTGACCTCCAGTAGGAACCCCAGCTGGACTTGTCCCTGCAGTCACAGCCCAGCCCTCAGAGCACTTTCCACAGGGTCCACTCTGCTGAAATACAGGGAGGGGGCCCGGGACGAGGGGCTCTGTTTACACAGGTGTCCACACTCAATAAGATGAGAGCATGAATACATTTCCCCGCAGTGTTTCCCAGCGAGAAGTCGAGTCCACACGTGGAAACACCCGTTCCTGGCAGCTGTGCAGATGGGACTGTGCAGTTTCTGAGGCCCCAGGCCTTTCTCACTGATCTGGATGCTGGCTGTGCTGTCCCAGCCCAGGGCTGAGCTCTGCAGAGGAAGACTTCCTTGTGCTTCCTCCCCCTGCACATGCTGGGTCATCATCCAGGAGCTTCTGAGACGGTGTCAGGCGTGGAGAGAACAGAGTGCAGAGACTCAGGGGTCCCTGGAGGAGGCCTGTGTGTCCTCTCAACCTCCACGGGTGCTCCTTGAGCCTGACAGTTAAGGTATCCGTCTAAGACACCTGCAGCCCACACTGCAGTGCCTGGTGGGTTCAAGTCCTGGCTCCAGCTCCTGACTCCAGCTTCCTGCCTGGGCAGACCTGGGAGACAGCAGCGATGATTCAAAGAGTTAGGTCCCTGTCTCCCACATGGGAGACCTAGTTGGGGTTCCTGAATCCAGGCTTCCTCCTGGTCATTGCAGGCGTTTGAAGACTTAACTGGGATATGGGAGCTCTTTCTGTCTGTCTGCCTGTCTCTCTCATTCTCTCTGCATACCTGATAAATAAATAGAAAGTTACAAACAAAACCTGGGACCCTGGATGAATCGCAGGGTGGCTGACTTGAAGAGGCAGAGGCGGAGTGTGAAGGAGCCCAGCATTTCCAGGCTCTGGCCACTTCCGCGTGATCACCCCAATATGGAAAAGTAAGTGGTATTGGTGGTCAGAATCCTTCCCACCCCCAACCAGGTCCAGAGGTACTCACTGACCCTTTAGCTTTGTGGGTCAGCTGGTTTTGCTTTGCCACTTTTTCTTAGAGAGCACTGAGTAAAAGCAACTGGAAAACGAAGCCAGCTCCTGGCCAAGATCAGCTCTGCTTCCACCCGTTGGGTTTTGTGGCACTGGCCTTCATCATGGCAGCTCACCATGGAGGGCAGGGCAGGGTGGGCTTGGAGGACAGGCTCCTCCATGGGGGCTGGGGCCACACTATTTGTCTCTGAAGCCCCAGGCACCCCAAGGCTGCTCCCTAACATCGGAAGCCAGACTTGCTGACTAAATCAACCCAAATGTCAACATGGTGCCTGGGGTGTGATGCGTGTGGGGTGTTGATGAAGTTTATGGAAAGTGTGTATTATGAAAAGGCGATGAACATTTTAAGACACGAGAGTAAGCACTCCCTTTTTGTTTGTTTGTTTGACAGGCAGAGTTAGACAGTGAGAGAGAGAGAGAGACAGAGAGAAAGGTCTTCCTTTTGTTGGTTCACCCCCCAAATGGCTGCTACGACTGGCGAGCTGCGCCAATCCAAAGGCAGGAGCCAGGTTCCTCCTCCCGGTCTCCCATGCGGGTGCAGGGCTCAAGCACTTGGTCCATCCTCCACTGCCTTCCTGGGCCACAACAGAGGGCTGGACTGGAAGAGGAGCAACCGGGACAGAACTGGCACCCCGACCGGGACTAGAACCTGGGGTACCAGTGCCGCAGGCAGAGGATTAGCCTAGTGAGCTGCGGCGCTGGCCAAGCATTCCTTTTAATTCCATTTCCCATGAGCTTTTTGATGTCCCCCCACCATGAGGCTTGTTTTACCTCTGGGGGGAAGAACAAACATTGGGATAACTTCTCCCTCAATAAGAGGGAGGAAAACTGGACTAGCCTTGGGAAGACCCTCTCCTGTTGGGTGAATGCACCCAACGGCCTTGGCGGGCGTGACGGTGAGGTGCTCACTCTTGCATGTTCTCAGGAAACGCAGAGTTTATGATTCTCAGCAACACAGAAGGTGAGGTGTTTTTTTTTTTTTTTTTTCCAAGGGGAGTAAATCCGTGTTCGGAATCCATCTGGCACTGGATCTCAAATAGGCTTTGTTGCTCAGAGGGTCGTGTAGCTTTCATATTTCTGGATTTAGACAGGAGAGAACCTCTAAGTGGCTGAGGGTTAAGGAGAAACAGTTGCTGATGGCTCAGAGCTGAGCGCTCTCCAGCTGCAGGGAGCAGATGGCCAAAGCAGCCAGGGAGTTCCTCCAACCAGACAGGGCAAGGACTAGCCTGCTCTGTGTCACCGGTGCCTCGGCGTGGGCAATGGCAGTTCAAACAGCACTGCCTCCTGGGCACGCTCTCCCTCTCCCAAGTGCCTGATCTCTTGTGGCCGTAATTCAAGGAGGTTAGAGGTGGGACAATTTCCCCTGCAAGAACTGGATTGTCACAGTCAACCATTGTAGTCACAGGAGACAAGAAATAGAAACCCAGCAAGACAGACCTTAGTCAACGGATGGCAGTGCTTCCCAGGTGTTTTTGCAGCTGAACCTGGACTCCCAGGAAGTGGAGTCCTCTGTCTGAGCCTACCATTGCTGGGGATAAGCCAGCCCCTGGTACATGGAGGCTCCGTGACAAGGAATTGCAGAGCTGTGCTAGCTCCTAGGACACCCAGCGAAGCTTTGGCATAGCCTGGGCACAGCAACTATACTACCAGCCATCCTAGGGCTCTTCATGTCCTGATGCTGTCTTCAAGCCTCGGGACAGTCTTGCTGGAAGTCACATCTGGCCTCAGCTGCTTGGGAGGGAGCCCATACACTACTCCTGCCTGGCCACCAGCACAGTGCTACCTATGGAAAGGGGAGTGGTCTATGGGCTTCATAAAACCAATGGGCAGCGTGGACCTCAACCCTGTGGATCCAGAAAACCACAGTGGTGAGGACCGGGGGGCACAGGAACCCATGCGGAATCCCTCACCCTGGGACGCCACTGAGATAACCAAGGGAGTTCTAAGGTGCGGACTGGAAATCCCAGCGTCAGCTGACACAGGCACGGAGCAGAAGGAAATAAAATACGAATGTGGATCAGGCCTCCATCAGACTCACAAGCTGAAATCTCGAACCCAGGCATTGCCCAAATCACAACCTCAGTGGCCACGCACAGGCTCACTCGGAAGCCCAAGGCCACCCAATTTGATGTGCCTACCATGAAATTCGTGGCACCCATTCCACCGACAAACACACCATCATCACACCACACACCTGAACTCTCACCTCACTGCATGCATCCACCTCACCAGCCAAGCCCTTGGAACTCCCATTAGGGACCCACCCCCCAACACACACGCATGCATCCTACACTGAGCTCTCTCCACACCCCCACATGTGGCTGCACCCCGCATCCATCCACTGGACATGTTTTTGCTGGTGTGTGCCAGGAGAACAGAATTATGTATGTTACTTTTTGGGATCAATGCAGCAAGTTCCAAATGATGTATGCCACGGAAAATGCCTGCCTTGTGCACAGAGAATACAAACCATTATGTGCTGAGAGAGCTACATTCAGCCGCCTATTTGTTGTTTGTTGACTGCTGTCAAATATAATAAAATGAAATAAATCTCTAGGAACAGAAAAATTAAGGCACCTAAATGTGCTATTGTTTTTGATTTTGTCCAGGACTCATAAAATGGTACTTTTCTTCCCTTCCCGAGTGGTCAGATAAATAAATTAACTATAAAGTCGGAAAGAAAAACACATCCGTGGAAAAGTGCTCTGCAGGGGCACGCTTGTTCTCACTCCGCCTCTGCCCTCCCTCGCAGGCTGCTGCCTCCACTTCTCTGCAAGCCCCTGGGATCAGGCCCTTGGGAAGGGAGGCTGGAGTCGGGGGCAGGGGCTCCTGGGAGGCCTCAGCACTGTGCTCTTCTCTGTGTTGGGGGTCCCCCCTCTCTCCAGTTTCAGATCCATTCCCCACACAGGCACAGGGGCACTGCCTTGTCCAGGTCCACAGGGAGCCTATGTTATCATCTTCTGCGTCCCCCTGCCCCAGTCCAGCACCAACTTCCTATCCCAGGAGTGCTGCCCTTGGACGGCTGGAGCCCTTTGCAGTTGGTCTCCTTTGAGTAGGAAATGCCTGGGAACATTCTCATCTCCCCTGCAAGTTGAGGGTGGGGGTGTCATCCTCCACCTGGGACCCACAGGTGTGAAAGCTCCAGCCCCTGCACCTGCTGCGGATTGGAAGATTCTGGGGTGCAGCAAACACCCTAGAGTCCTCCTATGGGAACAGGCTGTGGCTATCCTCTGTGAGACTCTGCCTGACTTCTCACTGCTATGGTTTGAACATGATTTGGCTCCCAAACACAGGCAGGATTTGGAACCCTCAGAGTCAGAGAAGTTCATGACACAAGAGGGTAGAACCTGACCCCCATTTGTGGTGCTTAGGAGGTGGGCCCAGTGGGAGGGCCTCAGGCCACTGAGGCTGTGGTTGGTCCTAAAAGCTGAGTTGGGTTCAGTCATTCTCAGCTTCCGGCTCACCACGGCCTCCTTCCTCCACCCATGTTGCCTGTTCCACAGACTCTGCCCTCACCAGACGCCAGACCCATGAACTTGACCTTCCAAAACGGAGGGCCACAGCATAAGCAGCCTGCAGCAGGCGTTTCAGTACCGCAAGGGGAAGCTCACTCATTTACTTCCCTAGCTTGGCTTCCTCTTCCCTGCGCTTCTTCCTGACCCCACTTCCCTACCAGCGCCCTGGAAGCACTTCCTTCAGAAAGCCGCACACGCAGACCCTGGCCTCTGTGTGGGCAGTTAGAGGAGAGTCTGGGGAAGCAAATGTCCTCCCTCACCTCAGCCCGGCCATCCCTGCCCTGCTTCGACCCAGAGAAATCCTTACATTAGGGAACTGCCTGAGGTTTCCATGGATTAAAAGACTGTTTCAAAGCTCCTGGCTGTGGGCAATTGGCTCATTTCACAGACGGGAGACCCTTCCCACTGTCTTCACCCTGAGAGCTGATTGTCACAGCATCTTCTTGTGATGCACCTGTGCAGCCTGTGCAACATAAGGGGGACACCACAGTCCCCAGGGGCAGTGGTGGGGGTGGAGGTGGGAGGTGTGAAGTTAACTCAACAAGGAGGCCTGACTCTGGACTAGCGGGACTCTGAGGCAGGAGGATGGACGCCATGGGCAGCCTTCCTGCTGTGCTTCTGAGAGTAGTGACCAAGTGGGACAGAGAACCAGGGTAGCAGAAGCCTGGAGACCTAGCAGAGCACTGCCCAGAGAACCGTTCAAGGAAGGCCTCTCCCTCTCCTCCTTCCCTCCCTACAGTGGAAGCAAACCCAGGCCAGCTGGCAGGTGCCCTCCCCAGAAGCAAAACTGAGCCAGGTGGATGTGACATCGCTAGGAGCGCAGGGGACTTTGCAAACCATCCTGGTCTCTGCCATTCTTGGGTAAGTGATGGAATGAGAGAGCCTCGGGCAAGGCATATCGGACATCCTGCTTATGTGGGAACTCAAGGAATTCTCTAGAAAGATGAAGAAGATGTGGCGAAAGTTCCCTTGATTCCCACAAATGCCTCACAATTTGCCAGATGCTTGCATAGACTCATTCATTTCATCCTCAAAGAAAATTAAGTAGGTGTTATTCTTATCCCCATTTTATGGATGAGAAGATGTAGGCACAGAGCAGTTCAGTACCTTGCCCGGGTTCACACAGCTGAGAAGCAGCCTAGGCGGGAGTGGATCCCCAGTAGCTCGGGCCAGAACCCATGGTCCCATGCCTTCTATGCTCCCTGTCTGTTGGGCCACAGTTCAGACGCTCACCATGGTGATGTGCAGGAAAAAGATGGAGCCCTACAGCCAAACCTGGACGGATCATGTTCATGGGCAAGGGAGTCACTGCCCCAGGGCTGTTGAGTGAAAGGCTCCAGGAGGTCCAGCTCAGTGAGAGGAGCCGATTCCACACAGGGCTGGAGAAGAGAAGGGACCCTGGACAGGGATAGGCAGAACAGCAGGGCACGTGGGCTGAGGGCAGCAAGAGAGGGACACCGCGTGCTGAATGTGGTGGTGTTGGTAAAGAAGCAGATCTCGGAGGGCTTGCAGTGCTAAGTGAAAAAAATCTGAATTTTATCTAGAGGGAGAAGGTTGTGAGATCCTTTCCAAGGATGAGCACTTGGCTCTGGGGTGCTCTGAGCGGCAGCATCACTCCCCGGCTCGCCCCTCCCCTCCCCTGCACCATACAGGCCTTAGTTGTTTCTCAGTAGCAGGTGCTCAGCCGGCAGCAAGCAGGGAGCTGGGAGTGGACGGAAGCCTGAGCCGTCTCTCTCAGGGATCTCTCTGAGAATTGAAGTGTTTGTTGGCACTGGGGCTCAGAAAGCAACCCCCAACCTAGGTCACTAGGGCATGCCAGGTGCTCCGAACTAAAAGAGAGCCCAGCCTCACTGACCTCCTCCCTCCGCTGGCCCCCATCGTCCTCCTCTCCTCCCCTCCAAAGTGCAGGGAGGGGCTCTCTCTCTGGTTCCCCTGCCTGTCTAGAAGTCCAGATACTCCAGCAGAGGGACTCACAGGAAAGGAGACTAGCGTTCACGCCACACCCACAGTCCAGATCGAACTTCGTCCCAGCTGTCCTGTGTTCTCTGGATCCGTTCACCTCCTCCCCAAATGATGTATGCTTCCTCTAAAATCACCTGCCTTCCCACTCCCTGCCTTCTTTCCTATGAGGACAGCGTGTAAGCTCCAAATTTCATAGGGTTGTTGGGTTCTCACTCTCCTGTGATGCCTCTGTGCGTGTCATGAATTCGCTTCTTTTTTCTCCTGTTCATCCACGGATTGTCACTTTATTTCACAGACTCAGCGGGAGATGGAGGGTTCTTTCCACTACGCTGTGTTTTGTTTTGATTTGATGCTTCCAATTACACACAACAAACCCAAACCAACCGCCATTCTCCCTACAGCACTGTCGAAATCGTCAGGTGTATGTCCGGATTGTGTCCCCCATCGCATTGTGGCCAGTTAAGCCACCACCTGCAACACCTGCACTGCATATCAGAGCAGTGGTTCAAGCCCTGGCTGCCCTGTTTCTGATCCAGCGCCCTGCTAATGCACCTGGAAAAGCAGCAGAAGATGGCCCAAGGACTTAGGCCCCTGTCACCCACATGGGAGACTCAGACAGAGTTCCTAGTTCCTGGTTTCAACCTGGCCCAGTCTTGGCTGTTGTGGCCATTTGATGAGAAAACTGATGGATGAAAGATTTCTCTCTCTCTCCCTCTCTCTCTCTCTCTCTCTCTCTCCCTCCAATCCCTATCACTCTGCCTTTAAAATAAATAAACAGCATAAAATATAAGGGGGAGGCTGGTGCCATGGCTCACTTGGCTAATCCTCCACTTGCGGTGCCGGCACCCTGGGTTCCAGTCCTGGTTGGGGTGCCAGATTCTGTCCCAGTTGCTCCTCTTCCAGTCCAGTTCTCTGCTGTGGCCTGGGAAGGCAGTGGAGGGTGGCCCAAGTGCTTGGGCCCTGCACCTGCATGGGAGACCAGGAGGAAGCACGTAGCTCCTGGCTTCGGATTGGCGCAGCGCACCAGCCGTAGCAGCCATTTTGGGGGTGAACCAATGGAAAAGGAAGACCTTTCTTTCTGTCTCTCTGTCTTTTCTCTCTCACTGTCTAACTCTGCCTATCCGATATATATATATATATATATATACATATATACATACATACACATACATATATATATATATATATATATATGGGGAAAAAGAAACAATGAAATCCTCTTCCAGTGAATTAATGACTTGTAAGAGCTTGAGTGACGCTGTTAATCTTTCTCCATCTTCTGCTCTCACTTTGTGCCCGCTCTGGTCTTTCTGCCAGCAATAAGAAAAGGACACATCACTGAACCACATGGCTGTTGTAGGCACTGCTTGTCTGCAAACCCAAAAGCCTGCAGCAAACTCCTCTGGGTTCCCACCTATTGCTATAGGTGTCTACTGCAGCACTTAGGGGTGCCCAGGGGGCTCAGTGCTGAGCAGTAAGGCAGGCGACGGTTTGCCAGTGACACCCAAGGAAGCTGTTTTACTTCCTGATGATAGGCATGGGTTCAGTGCGAAGTGTGCCTGAAGAGCACAAGGTCCTTCCCGGCCGTGTACATGAACTTGACACCTGAAGTTCTGATGGCCATCAAGACCCATGAAGTGAAAATGCAGAGAATGGGAAGATACAAAGCTCGTGAGTTCTCAGTGGCTCGGCTGAGCCGACTGCCAACCTGGACACTTCTTTAACAGTAAACGTTCTTGATGTTTAAGACACAGTTAATCCGGTTCTCCATTACTTAGAGTGAAAAGCTTTCTCAACTGACAGGCACGTCTTAATGGCCACTCTCTTAGCCATGCAAAGGCCCAGAAGAAGCTTTGAAATGACTCCCCATAAATACTCCTTTAAACTAGCCACGGCTCTCTCTACCTCTGCCTGCACCAAGAGAAACACAGGACTGTCCCTTGTATGCGTATCTGGTCCCTGTAACTAAGCTCTTTAACAGGAAGAATGCGGTTTTATGTTCTCTGGTCTCCTGCAGAACACATTAACTACATCTCTGCACATAGAAGATGTTTAGAAAATTCCTGGTGCGTTGTGCTGAGCCAAGCATTTGTTAGTTATTCTTCTAAACAATCGCAGTTGGTTCCCACTTACTTGTTATCTTCTCTATGAACATGTCTCATTTCTCTATTATAGGAAACTTTCTCATGACAGACTCTATGCCTTATTTATTTCAGCTACCTCAGAATGAATGCCTTATACTCTACCAAGCATGTGCTCAGAGGATGACAGCTGGATAAGGAAAGATTGACGTGAGAGGGACTATCAGATACAAGGGGTTGACTCTTAAATGCCAAGGCCAACTCTGGATGTCAAGGTTAAGCCAATCCTGGTCATTGTACTGCACTTGCCAATGGTTGGTTCAAGAGGAAGCGGCTGATAGACAACTAGGCTACTAGGTGTCCATGGAAGAGGTCTTTGGGACAGATTTCCATTCTTAAGTGACAGACAGAGAGTGAGCCACCTCCACCTTTCTTTCTCTGGATGTTGTATCTGAATGTGATAGGCAAACAGCTGTGGCCATCTTGTGACCCAAAGGGACCCAGGCTTGTGATGAAGCAGATTCTGGGGCAGTAACCCAGGAGAGATAGAAAGGACCAGTGTCCTTTACTATACCGTGAGTGGAAAAAACCCAGTGTCCCGGATTGCGCTGGGGGTGAGGGGTTCCATGCCAACCCTTCCCTGCAGCTCTGGATACCCAGTTTTTGGAAACTGCTAATTTACACAATTTAAAGTCAGCCTAGATCAAAGTTTTCCGCCCTCTTGCAGCTCAACACATCTTACCGGATCCGAGTGCTTTGGGATCAGAGGAGGAGGGGGATACAGCTCCTCACACTCCAGGGGACTCCCCAGAAGCCAGGCATATTCAGTGACAAAGAAAAGGATCAAGGACCTCCTGCATTCAGGATGCAGGGGTGTAGGAGGAGGTCTGGCTTCTCTGTGCTGGGGCTCGGATGGATTTGCTAGAGGTCTGCTTGTCATTTCCCAAGGGCCCCGTCACTGCTTGATTTGCATCTTGAAAACCTCTAATGACTTACAGCAGTGGCTAATCAACGAGGGAAAGACATTGGGGAGCCTCCAAGCCCCCATGCACATGTATTCCTTGACGTTTCCAGCCCAGGTGAGCCCTAGGGCACAGAAACAGCCCAGAGGAACAAGAGCCCAACAAGGGACTAGAAAAGGCAAGAAGTGACCACGCTCTTGGCCCCCAGCCCTGCTCTCCATGAGACTGGGCAGAGGTGATGACAGGGTTTTGTTCAGGAGGGAAGCCCTAATGAATCCTCACGGACACCCCCACAGGCTAAAGGGAAGGACCCCGGCTGTGCCAAGCGGAGCTCTGGCTGTGCCATCTGAACTCTTGAGTTCTCTCCTAGCTCAGTCTCCCTGTGTGAGCCTGGACCGAAGACCTGAAAGCCTCGGTGTCCTTGTTGGCAAGCCAAGCGTTTGCTTCAGGGCATCTTCCAGGCCCTTCCTGGAGCTGACAGGCTCTGTAGCATTAGGAGTTTCTGAGCTGGTTAGGAACCTGCCAGTCATGTGTGGGCATTCCGGTGCTGTAGTGTAGCCGGTAAAGCTCCCACCTGCAGTGCCAGTGTCCCATAGGGGCGCTGGTTCATGTCCCAGCTGCTCCACTTCCAATCCAGCTGCCTGCTAATGTGCCTGGGCAAGCAGCAGGAGATGCCTCAAGTGCTTGGGCCCCTGTACCCCTGTGAAAGACCTGGATGAACTCCTGGCTCCTGGCCCAGCCCTGGTGCTGGGGAGTGAACCAGCAGATGGAAGATCTCTCACTCTTTGAGTGTATAACTCTGACGTTCAAATAAATTTTTTTTTTAAATTCAGCAACCTACAATTTAGGAAAGAGTTTCTAGCAACACATGGGAAAATTATTAAAGTTCAAAAAGTGTGAATTAAAATAAAATAAAAAAAAAAAAACAGAAAAGGCCACCCTCGCCAACACCTCTTCAAGCTTCACTCTAACACCCAAATGGGGCTGGAGGACCTTCAAGAATCACCAGAAGGATCAGATGGGGCAGGGGAAAAGGGATGGAGAAGTGTGGACGTCACCTCCCCCACCCATTGATTTCACATCAACACCTCCTCCTGCCACAGCCACCAGGGTTCCGATTTACCTGGAAGCCTAAAGCAGCCTTTGTCACAGCAGGAGTGAATGAATCCTTCCACAGCGGTGGTGGGTTGGGTGGATGACATTTTGAGTGGAAAAGGTAGGAAAAATCTCAGTTCTGGAAGACTTTTAAATGGACTCGTATCTTGAAAGCAATGTTATTTTATGGCCACGCTGGAAGGGTAATATCAAACTTATGAAATATTTACTAACTTGGCTGCATAAACAACAAATCACCTCCTTTCCATTAAATATTTTTGTGAAGGATATTTTCGTAAAATACTGCATCTTGCAATTTAATTACAATGAGTAATTAAAACTTAGAGCATAATCATTTTTGGCAAAAAGTCAGTTTTTGTTAAAATTTTAAGATAGAAAAAAGATGCATATTACGACCATAATACTGTTAGTAATTAAGATAAATGCATCAATTATTAAAGATGCAAACATGTCAAGCAAGCATAACTAATTATTTGAGCATGTTAACAGTTGTTTAATGTTAACAAGCAGTGAATTATTAAAGACCCCATGTGTCACATTCTAGACTGCATAAAATAGAATGTTCTGGAACGTTTTAGGATTTTCAGGTTTTCCTTAGATCTCTTCCATCGGGTTAGCCATAAAGTTAAGATAACTTGCCTTTAAAAATGTATTTCTAAAATAATTAGCTCTAATCAGCCTGGGAGAGACCACATCTTGGAGTCTGTGCAGCAGAGAAAAATGCAACTGATCCAAAGAGAAACTGCAGGCCCCGTGCCATGGCTGCTGGAGAGATTGATGTGACTTGGGGGACTGTTTCCCAGCAAAGGGCCAGAGTGAGGGCAGAAGCCGGAAAACGTGGTGTTGGTGCAAAAGCACAGAGGGTCGGCACAGAGGGTGGGGAGGGGGGATGCTCCCACACCTCACAGCTGTATATCTCTTCTTTCTTCTATTTAGAGATACACCTTTTTGAAAACAGCACTTCACGCAATCATATAATCAAGATGCCAATTAAGACACTTGCATAAATCACATGCGAAGCAATGCTTGGATTATTTTTGACTGTCAAACCGCAAATCAACGCTGGCGACGTTCTCGCTGGCGTTCAACCGGGCTGGGGTGTTTCCTTCTCCCCAGATGCAGAGCAGGCCCTCGGGGAGCCCATCTGTCTGTGGGCCTGGAGCACAGCGAGGGAGCAGCTCCTTGTGGTCGGAGAGCCCCAACATTTGGCGCCGACTTGGCCCCGACCCTTTGCAGTGGGAACAGGCAAGTTTCCCATGAGTCTGGCTGAGGTCAAGGACCTCGGTGAGGCTCTTGGAGGGACGTGCGTCTGGACACAAAGATGGGAAGGGCAGTGGGAGGTGGCTGTGGCTGCCCCTGTCTGCTGCCACAGAAGAGGCGGCCACCATCACAGTCGTCTAAGGCTGACCCTTTCTCTGACAACCAAACAGCCCCCAAGCTCCCAAGGCAGCCACCTTTCTTTTTGCCTGGCCAATGCCCGTCACACAGTTGGTGGGGCTGCTTGGCCTGCTCACGGCCTGCTGAGCGCTTGGCCCTTTCCCACACACTGCAGGTGCACAAAGAAGAGGAAAAGCCTCATCCACTCCCAGAGGGCTTGCAGTGGATCAGAGTGAGACTCCCCGGGGGAAGAGCTCAGCTCATGGAGCAGCCTGGAGGCAGGGGCTGAGCCTCCCTCTAGGGGTCGCCAGGGGAGGGAATGGTCAGAGAAAGCTCCTAGGAGGAGCAGAACGGCCACCAGCTGCCTTCACCTGGTCCAGGAGTGCTGAGTCAGCTCTGCCAGGGTGGGGCACTGATGCAGTCAGCATTTCAGCCCTGTCACTGAGCAGGAGGGGGCCTCTCTTTTGGAGGGGGCTCCTTTTTCTCCTTCAGCTGCTCTCAAAAAGGCCCCCAGCCCCAGACATCATCTTTTTTTTTTTTTTTTTTTTGACAGGCAGAGTTAGTGAGAGAGAGAGACAGAGAGAAAGGTCTTCATTTTGCTGTTGGTTCACCCCCCAAGTGGCCACTATGGACGGCACGTTGCAGCCGGCGCGCTGCGCTGATCCAAAGCCAGGAGCCAGGTGCTTCTCCTGGTCTCCCATGCGGGTGCAGGGTCCAAGCACTTGGGCCATCCTCCACTGCCTTCTCGGGCCACAGCAGAGAGTTGGACTGGAAGAGGAGCAACCAGGACAGAATCTGGCACACCAACTAGGACTAGAACTCAGGGTGCCAGCGCCACAGGCAGAGGATTAGCCTATTGAGCCACAGTGCCGGCCCAGACATCATCTTCTATCTCCTGTTATCAGCCGTGCTAACTGGATAGTGCTCACCACACACACACACACACACACACACACACACAACCTGTTCTCCCCATCACCCATCTGCAAGCAAATGCCACAGAATTCCCATGAAGCTCAAGTCTCTTTAGGAGCCCCCTACCCTATTCACCCAGGCACAGACCTGGGAGGAACCCCAGCAATTTTGCATTTATCATTTTGATTAGTTTTCTTCACAAAACCTGGATCTGCCCCCAAACCACCCTCTGGCCAGCCTAAGCCGGGTGATGGGCTCCCACTCCCTGCAGCACCACCTCCCCAGGCTTGCAGTGTCCCTGATGGCAGCACAGCATGGTGGCAGCACTGGAGCCGCAGAACGGTGCAGCTCACCCCTTCCTCCCCCAAAGCCCACATAAGCACCTTAGCATCAGACTGGCAGAGCCCAGAATTGCCCGGCCGCCTCCACTCCAGTGGAGGAGTGTTTGTGGCAGCAGGTGAGTGGTCCCTATGGGAAGGTCCAGAGGTCCAGGCCTGAGTGGAAACCTCATTCTACTCCTTGCACAGGCCTTGCCTTTGGATATAGAGAGCGTTTGCTGGTGCTGGGCAGGAGAATTCCCACAGGGACACATGGGGTACACCAGGCCACGCAGAACGTGCATTTGGCTTGTAGAGCTGGGGGCGTCCCTCATTCCCCAACAAGGGTCTCTAACTGCATGATTTTGATGGAGGTCAAGAGACCAGTAAAAGAAAGATAGGGAACTGAGTGCTTGGGGTGGGAGCTGAGAGAGGATACATGTTGGGGGTTGCACTAGGTCTGGTCCCCACGCCCCAGCCCCACTGGCAGCAGGGCTGAGGCCCCTGTAAAACAAGCTATTGGCTCACTTCTGATCAGAATTCGGGTGACTCTGGTTAGGAAAAGTGCAGCACTTTGGGGCACGACTGGATTTGGCATCTCTGCAAGGACCACAAGCCTCAGTAGGGATGGAAGATCCGAGGAAGACCAGGTGGGAGATCATTCTTTCTTGGAGAGAGCAGCTGAATATATGCGGAGTCCATCCAAGACCCTCGTGGGGAGGCTGCGGCTCTCACGTCCATGTGCCACGCTGCAGCTGGCCACTTCCTCCACGTCCTGTGCAGTGGCACCCAAGTTCTTCAGGTCAAAGGAATAAGGGCGAAAGGGGAATGTGTGTCCTCTGGGACCCTAGCTGGGGGGTCTCCTCTGTGTTCTTTCCCCTCTCCCCAGCTGGATGGCAAGACCCCCTCACCCCGGATGGTGGCGTCCCAAGGTTGGTGGAATCTGGGCCCCCACGTGGATACCTGGAGGTGAACTCTGTACCTCCTGGACACCCTAGACTACCTAATCAGTAACAAATAAACTGCACCATTACATTCCGGGGTCTTTTCGTAGCAGCATTTAGCCCGCCGTAACTAATAGCGCAAGTCAGAAAATATGTGTATTCATGCCACTGGGATGTGACCTGGAAATGGTGTTGGGCTTTACTGGGGAGAACACAGCACCCAGGAGAGCTTGCCTTGCATGCATTGTGTCATCCTATCAGCCAGGGTCACTGGCAGGGCTGGCATCTGGTGTCCCTGCGCTCCCACGGAACATCATTGTCACCGGCACCTCTTTGTACTGAAGGTTTTTTCCTTCTTTCAGCCACTGGTGGCAGCCCTAGGTGAAAAAAAAAAAAAAAAAAAAAAAAAAAAAGCAAATCCTAACTTAGTTAAAGGCAGCTCCAGCAAAGCTGGCAATTCTCCACTATTGTTTTTATGAGCCATTTATAAACGCCAGGATGGCTCTTTGCGGGGACGCACGGCCACCTGAAATACTGAGAACCCGTCCTGCACGGCGGGATGGAAAGCGCCCACAAACCTTCGGCGGAGTTCTAAATCCTGGCACTGCCGGCATTCCAGATCCTGAAATTGTGGGTCTCCCATCTCCAGCCTGAGCACTCACGGCTGAATGCGAGTGCTCCACTGGCGCCGTGCCAGACGCATGCCTTCATGTGTCAGCCCTGAATCTCTTCATATGTTAGGGTGAGCTGCGTGTACACCAGTTTCTTCACTTCCAAGGCAGCTTTACCATCTGTTTCTATTACGGGAGTCTATGGCGCAGAATACCTCCATACACCAGAGCCTCCATTTTTTTCCTGGCGTGCCGTTAAAACACTTTATGAACAGAATGATTAAAAGGTAGGGGCCTCCTTAATTTTCCCCCATTTTTCTTGGCACGTTATGGAATTCGCAAGGATTTTTACAGTTCATTTTATGAAGATGAAAGGTGATTTAAAAGAAAATTAAGAAATTATCGGGGAATGTAAATGTGGCTGCAACCCAGCTTTTAAAAATCCTTTAATCTCATCATGATTAAGTGGATTTTTCATATTGTTTCCTAACTGCATATACTTAAGAAGGCAAAATTCAAGTATATTCCGAAATTTGCAAATAGTTCTGGAATTTGATATCACAGAGCTTCCCATGTCTCTGTATTTTAAAACCAAATTAAGACAGCTATGTGATGAAGCTTTTAGTCAAAGGGTTCTGGGTGTATGCATTATCACACACACATACACACACACACACGATCAAACTCTTTAGCTTTTAAGGCAAGACATGAGTGTTGACATCTCACATAAAAACCTCACGTCTTAGGATCTTCAATGAGCACAAAATGGGTTCATTTTGCTCACACACGTGTGTGTGCCTGCATTTTCCTGTGATCCAAATAACCCAGGGTTGCACACATAAACATGTGCGTGCATGCATTTTCCTGTGTCCTAAGTAACCCAGTGTTGCACACACACACGTGTGCGTGTGTGCATTTTCCTGTGTTCTAAATAACCTGGTGTTGCACACACACACACACATGTGCCTGCATGCATTTTCCTGTGTTCAAAATACCCTGGTGTCTCTTACCCAGCATCTGCAGAGACACTGCTTCACCTACTGCTTATTTTGTGGGCCTATTCATGAAAACAGGTGCATGTCCTTACAGGATGTTGAAAGGGTTCATGGTGACCCGTGACCCCTTTGGCAGCAAACATGGCGGTAAGCAGGAAAAAGAAGCCAGAAGACTTACCGCAACTTGCTTAAACCCGGAACAAACGGATCATGCAAAATCAAAATCCTCCAGAAATCGCCTCTTTGTCTGTGGAAAAGCCTGTGTGTGAGGAACAATCGGCACCCGAGTCACCCGAGACTCTCCCCATTCGCGGTCAGGGAAGGGCCTCTGCTTTCACGGTGTTGCTTTGGCCAAAGCCAAGAGAAAGGCGCTAAAGAACACAAAACCTACAGCGCAGGATCTCCCAGGTCCCTGGCTGCTGATGCCGCCTCAGTGATTTTCTTGCCTGCGCATGTACTGTGTGCAACAAGACCCAGGTCTACAACATCACGGTCAAGGCTTGCTTTTGTGCTGAAGCAGGGAGCACGAGAAGGGAACCCGGAAAATCGATGTGCAGAGCAGGAGGAGGCACTTCAGGCCTGGGTGTCCGAGGGTTTACAACACAGAGTGAGGCAGCCCTGGGTCTGTGTAGCCCGAGGACCAACATCCACACACGGATAGCCTGGTGAAGCCGTTCTCCACCAACATTTCCCGCTGCTTCCTGCAGGAGAGCAGAACTCTAATTTCCACCCTCTCCTCTCCTCTCCTCTCCTCTCCTCTCCTCTCCTCTCCTCTCCTCTCCTCTCCTCTCCTCTCCTCAAAGATGGCCACTCCCCAGTCTGCTCTACAACCCCATGCCCCGCTTGGTGGAACCAGTCCAGCACCCTGCATCTCCAGGCTGGAGCTGTGCCCGGAAGCAGAGTTGGCTCCCCCATGGCTGCCATCACCACTCGCCTGTGGCTGTGCCTTGCATATGGTTGGTTTCCACCAAAATACACATTGAGTCTTGGCCTCCAGCGCTGCAGTGTTGGGAGGAGGACCACGGGGGAGGATTTTGGGTCATGGAGGTGGAGCCCTCATGCATGGGCCCACACCTTTCAGGCAGGAACGGGTAGTGAGCCCAGGCATTTAGCCCCTTTCCCCTGTCTCATACAGGTGCTTGCTTGGCCTTCTGCCTTCTGTCACGAGAGGAAGCAACACAAGATCCTCACTGGGTCATGTTCTCTTGAAACTTGAGCCAAGATAACTGCTCTTCATTGTAAAGCCTTGAGTTAACTGACAACGGACTAGGACACCTGCTCTGTGCACAAAGCCCATGGTGAGCCTGGGGTAAGCACTTCAGATGGAGCAACCCTGGCATTGCAGGGTCACAGGTACTTTGCCGCACCCCCCAGGGAACCCAGGTAGAGACAACAGTCTGTGCCATCCTCCATAAGCCGGCAACACCAGGGACCTCTGCAGACTCTCTCCTGCTGTAAGTATGCTCTCTTTCCCTCTCCCCAAGGGGCACTCCTCTTCAAGCAGGTGAAGTTTAAAGAAGAGGAATGTCCTGAGAGCCAAGGAGCAACCATAAGTTCATGGCTTTTTATCGATCACCAGAGGCCTCTTTAGCCATGAATTGCAGTGAGAGGAAGTGGAAAAAACTTAAAGATTTATTTTATTTATTTGAAAGACAGAGTTACAGAGAGAGGTGGAGACAGAGAGAGAGGTCTTCCATCTGCTGGTTCACTCCCCAGATGGCCGCAATGGCCGGAGCTGAACCAATCTGAAGCCAGGAGCCAGGAGCTTCTTCCAGGTCTCCCATGTGGGTGCAGGGGACCACGGACTTGGGCCATCCTCCACTGCTATCCCAGGCCACAGCAGAGAGCTGGATGGGAAGAAGAGAAGCTGGGACTAGAGCCAGCACCCATAGGGGCTGCTGGTTGCCGGCGCTTCAGGCCAGGGCGTTAACCCGCTACACCACAGCACTGGACCCTGAGCCACTGTTGATGTCCTTGGCAGAGCCCAAGGTTTGGGGAGGGGGCTAGAGGATACATCACCGCCCACAAAATCACCATGTTCCTAACTCCGAACACCTGCTGCGATTCTTGCTCATGGTTCTCGTCACAACCTGGAGCCTGGACTGTGCTGCCCCACACTCATTCCTTCCTAACCTAATCTGTGATTTTACCCTATATGGAAGTTGTTTTTTTTTTTTTTTTTTTTTTGACAGGCAAAGTGGACAGTGAGAGACAGAGAGAAAGGTCTTCCTTTGCCGTTGGTTCGCCCTCCAATGGCCGCCGCGGCCGGCGCGCTGTGGCCGGCGCACCGCACTGATCCGATGGCAGGAGCCAGGTACTTATCCTGGTCTCCCATGGGGTGCAGGGCCCAAGCACTTTGGGCCATCCTCCACTGCACTCCCTGGCCACAGCAGAGAGCTGGCCTGGAAGAGGGGCAACCGGGACAGAATCCGGCGCCCCGACTGGGACTAGAACCTGGTGTGCCAGTGCCGCAAGGTGGAGGATTAGCCTAGTGAGCCGCGGCGCTGTCCAATATATATATATATGTGTGTGTGTGTGTATATATATATATTTAAAGATTTTCTTGATTTATTTGAGAGGGAGAGTTACAGTGAGAAAGAGAGACAGAGAGAGAGGTCTTCCATCCACTGATTCACTCCCTAAATGGCCACAATGGCAGGAGCTGCACCTATCCGAAGCCAGGAGCCAGGAGCTTCACCCAGGTCTCCCACACAGGTGCAGGGCCCAAAGACTTGGGCCATCCTCCACTGCACTCCCTGGCCACAGCAGAGAGCTGGACTGGAAGATGAGCAACCGGGACAGAATCCAGCGCCCCGACTGGGACTAGAACCTGGTGTGCCGGTGCCACAGGCAGAGGATTAGCCTATTGAGCCATGGCACCAGCCTCAAAAGTTGGGGTTTTTCTTGCATATGGAGGTGAAGTGGGAAGCAAGTAAGACTCCGGGAGCCGATTTGGGCTCGTCCTAAACATCAGTGCTAGCAAGAGGCTCTGGCATAACCTCTGGGGTACTTGACAGAGCTGCCCAGTTCCCTGCTGGGTATGGTGATTCCTCACCCTCCCATCCCAGGGCCGCTTCCTATGGAAGTTTATAGCTAGAGTCACTGCGAGTGCCCAGGCTGGGACTATGTTAGAGCAGCAGGCTTTGCGCTCCTCACCTGATTCCCCAGAAGCCTCAGGTGAAGCTCAAGCATTCCTGAGAGGATGCCAAGGAGCTCAGGTGCTCCAGCGAGGCATTAGGACAGACTCAACAGCATGTACCCGCCGGGCAGGACTGCCCAGCGGGGTGGCCTGTTACCCCGTTGTTACCCCGCTGCACATTGCCTCCTCTAAGAGGGAATTCATTCTGCCCTTCCACTGGGTGCCCAGGAGGCTGCCGAGTACCCCAGGAAGCTGGTTTCCAGCAGAGCAGAGCAGAGCAACAGTGGCTCCTCCGCCTCCCTGCCCTCCCCATCCTTCCCTTGACCCAGGCCTAGGGCAAGTCTCTAGAGGACAGGACCTGGTCCCATCAAACTCTTGATCCCTAGCCTAGCACATGGCCAGACAGAACACACCAGCCCAATAGATGGGGAGACAAGGCTGCTATCCTCCATGACACATTTACATTTTATACCTTTATTATGGGAAATCTCAACAAACACGAGAAGGAGAATAAGACAATGAGCTCCCCATTATACAATGCCCAGCTCCAATAATTATCTTTATGGCCTGTCTTGTTTCCTTTATTGCTAATCTCCCCACACCCCACTACCCCAACCACCACCAAGGTGAAGTGTTGTGACATGCAAATTCCAGTTGCTACAACCTTTCATAGGTGAACAGTTCAATTTGTGTGGCTGGTGTTATGTTGCAGCAGGTTAGGCTGCCTCTTGTCACACCAATACCCCCATACAGGCACCTGTTTGACTCCCAGTCCAGCTCCCTACTAATGCACCTGGGAAAGCTGCAGAAGCACCTACCACCCATGTGGGAGACTCAGACGAAGCTCCTGGCTCCTGGCTTTGCAGTCATTTGGGGAGAGAACCAGCAGATGGAAGATCTCTGTTCCCTCCTTCTCTGTAATTCTACCTTTCAAAGCAAACAACCAATCAAAATTTTCAATTTGTATTTCTAAAAAAGAAAGATAAAACAACTTTCTAGCACCTAAGAAAATAACTTCTTCATATCAAATACCTAGTTGATTTAAAAATACTTAATAAACAATAGGACAGATTTTGTGTACTTATTTGTTCATAATTGGTATTTTCAACTTTTAATCTCTAAATTCCCTCTCCCTGCTTTTCCCCTTTCTGTTCATATTTGTTGAAGAAACCAAGTCATTTTCTCTTTATTCCAGATTCTGCCAATTGCACCTCTATTGTGTCCAGCGTGTGTTTCTATCCCTTGTATTTTCTGTAAGCTGACTTTTAGATTTAGAAGCTGAATTGGACTCTAACTCAGAAGCATGTGATACCCAGTTTTTTCTTTTCTTGTGATGTTAGTAACCATCAATAATCATTGCCTAAATCCATTTTTGTCAGGGATTGAAAATTCTCTTGCCTTACTTTATTAACAGAAATACTTCTACAAAGGGTGCTTCTCTACTTTCATAAAGGGCATTTTTCTCTTACCAACTACTCTGTTACCTTGAAGGAACAATCTCAAAGAAAATGAAAGTAACAAAGTATTCCTTTTTACTTGCAGTTTTTAGAGCAATTAATGGACTGTGGGACCTTGCAGGATGACCCATATGTGTTGTCATGAACAGGTGGATTTTCACAGATTTTCTGTGTTTCAATCTGTTGCAGCCGATAGTCGCATCAACACTCTCCAGCCATTGGCTTTTGACACAACTCTTGCCACTATGCACCTCGGGGTGTCTCCATCACACTTCCCACATCATGCCATTCTGCAGAGTTTCCTTGCTTCCTTACATGATAAGACGCACTGTGGTTCTAGCCCTGGATCTATGGTCAGGCACTTCGCTAGGGCTCTGTGGTTCCTTCTGGTGGTAAATGGTGTATAGAGACCACAGTTGGGAGCCAGGGATTCTTAGAGCTATCGGGTTGATCCTGGTTTCCAGTCATTTTTCAGTGTACTTTCTTCCCGAAGAGGAAGCACATCACAAATGCAAACTGACATTTTCACTTCAACTTGAGGTTCAAATTTTGATTTTATATTTGTGTAATTATGTTAATAACCTTGTAATGTCATTAGCATAATTACTTCATTGCTTCTTCCTGCTACATACATGTGTGCAAGAAAGAGAGTGAGTTCCAGAATAAAAATACCAAATTATTACTAAAATACTGAAAGCTATGTTTGCAGTTCGTTTTTGCCCTTAGGAAAGATCCCACTAAGGGATCTTTTTTAAAATTAACCTAAAGGAAATTCTCTCTGGGGGCTGCATAACCAACTCAATACACATTTAGGTCTTTTCATGTTTTTTTTTTTTTAAATTTTAATTAGTTTTAACAGATTCAATATAATTTATAGATATAATTCTAAGAATATTATATTCCACCCCACCCTCTCTCTTCCTCACCCCCTCCTTTCCTCTCTCTCCCTTCCTCCCCCCTCCCTTCCTTTCTTCCTATCTTTCTTTTTTTAGTCATTGAGAGTGTATTTTAAACTTAGATTACAGCAAAAGGATTAATGCTTCACCAAATAAGAAGTTTAACAAGTTAAAAGCAAAAAGATCCTAGTTTGGTGGAAATATAGGTGTTGGCTATCAACAATAATTGAATGGAAAAATGACCATTTCACTCATACACAGTACATTGTAATCACAGATCATTAAAACTATAGTAGTATAACATTCTTAACCATTGGTTTGACAAAGGTAGAAAACAGTTTTACAAAACTGTATTTGCAGCAATACTGATACACACAGGCATATCTTTCTGTCTTTTTGGTTTTTTTTCCTTTTTTTTTAATTTTAGCTCCCATGTGTAAGGAAGAGCATGTTGTTTCTGTGTAGGGTTTCTTTCACTCAACATGATGCCCTCCAAATGCATCCGTTTTGATACAAATGGTAGAATTTCATTCATTCTCTTTTATAGCTAAATACTATTCCATTGAGTATATATAGCACATTTTCTTTGTCTGTTCAGCTGATGATGGACATTTCAGCTGTTGTGAATAGTGCTGCTATAAACATGGTGATGCAGGTATCTCTTTGACACACTGTGTGCATGTTTTTTGATATATACCCAGGCATTGAATTGCTGGATCTTATGGCAAGTCTATTTCTAGTTTTTTGTTTGGTTGGTTGGTTGGTTGGTTTTGCTTTGCTTTTTAAAAGAAATCTGCACACTGCACACTGTTTTCCACAATGGCTACACCATCAACACGCCCACCAACAGTGTTCAAGTGCTCCCCTTTCCCACATCCTCACCAGCAGTCGTTACTCTCTGTGTTTTGGATTTTAGCCATTCTGACGGAGTGTGCTGTCATCTCACTGTGGCTTTGATTTGTGTTTCCCTGATGGCTAGTGATGTTGAGCATTTTTTCCTATATTTGTTGGCTGTTTGTATCTCTTCTTTTTAAGAACTGTCTATTGAAGTCCTTTGCCCATTTCTTAACTGGATTGGTTGTTTTTCCATTGATGAGTTTTTTTAGTTGTTGATAAATTCTGGATATCAATCTTTTGTCAGATAGGTAGCTTGCAGATGTCTTTTCCCATTCTCTTGGAAGTCTCTTCACACTACTGATCATTGTCCTTGTTTTGCAGAAGCTCTGAGTTTGATATAATTCCATTTTATTTAGTTTTGCTTTTGTTGCCTATGCTTTGGGGGTCTTGTCCACAAAGTCATCTGAAACACCAATGCCTTGGAGTGTTTCTCCTGTATTTTCTTCCAACAACTTCATAGTCTCAGCTCTTAATTTAAATCTTTGATCCATCTTGACTTGATTTTTGTATATGATGAAAGATATGGATCTAATTTAACACTTCTACATATATACATCCTGTTCTGCCGGCACCATTTATTGAAGATATTATCCTTACTCAAATGTGTGGTCTGAGCCCTCTTATCAAAAATCAACTGGCTGTATGTACATGGATTAATTTCTGGGCTCTGTTCTGTGAAACTGATATAAACACATATTTATGTTCGGTGATGGTTTTGGGGGAACTGATTTTTATTTTGACTTATGCTTGATAATTACATAAAATAAAAGTGTACTTCAGAAAGCTCATAGAAAGCAAAATGAAAAGTTTGCAAAGAAAAATGTGAATCCATATATAGAGAAGATACTCAGAGATTTGAGGGAACATGTGTATTTTGAAAAAATAAAAAGTATGCCTAGATTTTGAGCTTTTTTGCACCAAAATGTTTTTACCTTGAATCCTATTTTTCCATAAACTTTTTCACGTGCCCCCATCTGTATCTGGTTCCAAAATCAATTTTTCAAACAAGTTATATGCAGTGAGAGCTTCTCTCTCACCCTTCTCCACGGCTTTTCTTTTCTCCCCTTAAAATTATACCTATGTTGGATGACTTCACTTAGTTACTATACAGTCCAAATACAAATAAATAATAGCATACCATGAGTTATACTAAATAAATAATAGTAGCCCATTCACATTTTTCCCTCTCTTTCTTTGTTCACAAAGCTGCCCATGGTGGAGGTGACTTCACAGGGGTTGATAGAGAGACCCCACACTCCTTCCTAGCCACAAGATACTCTGTCTTGGTATCCCCCTCATTCTGAAATGACAAGAGAACCATCAAGGGTGAAATATTACAAACCCTGAAGTGTAGCATTGAAGGCACCGTCTTATTGGTAATGTGAGGCTTCCATGAATCTAGATAAGAATAACTGAAGTAAGCCTGGACTTGCATCAAAGCAACAGTTATAGGACAAACATCAGCAAGAGCAGAGGCAGTAGTGATAGAAACAACACAGCAATTATTATTGCTGATATATATCAATCACTTCTGTGCCAGAAACTGGAGCTAGCACTTTCCATCTCCTAAATCATTTTATTTGAGTTCCTGCAACTTTTCACAATGCATGAATGAGCCGTGAGAAACCTGCTTTATCCCACATGGACCTATCAGCCTATAAACACAACCCTGCGAGTCCCACGTTCCTTGCTTCAGGGCTATCCCATGCACCCAAACTTTCCCAAGCATTTCTGCACATTTATCTGGTGAATTTTAAGCCTGGATTTCGTTGGAATTTAAGACCCCTCTCGAAATTCTCTGGGAAGACTTGGAAAAATCCAGGGACCATAAAAATTCCCAACTGAAGGCACTTAACTCCAAATGGCCCTTGGTGAGTGATGAGTGCAAGAGAGTATCACTGACAAACAGGTGCTGATAAGCTGGGACAAGGTCAAGTTTCCTAAAGACCCTTCCCTCAGCATGCCCTGCCTGGAGCTGATGGGTTGCAGCCGCTGAGCCTGGTCCGTCCCAGCAGTGCGTGGTATCAACCTCCCAAGCACCCTCTCTGCTAAGAGTTCCTGCCTGTGAGTGAGGCCCGCTGTGCACAGGAGCCGATTTGAGATGCAGTTGTTTGATCAGAGGCGTACTGTGCCGTCTGCTGTTTTCTCCTTTCTGTTGCAAGCCAGCGAGCCATGGTTCCAATGCAAGTAGGGGATCCACAATGATTTTTTTAGCAATGCACGTGACTGGGAAGCCGTTGAAGGCTGCACTTTGGGGTCAGGGACACTTTGACATCCTTCCCAGGAGGCTCCCCCAAAACCAGACCTATGGAGCAGGGATCTCTACAGAGCCTCCCTTGTTTATTGCTGCCATCCTGTTAGCCGCACCAGGACCCTGAAGTTTCGACAGACAAAACAGGCCGTACAGGTGACCGTTCAGCTGTCAGCCTATTCCAAGAATGGTTTTGCTGAGCCTACAGTAATTCAACTCTGCTTGAACTCCTCTCCTTGTCACCAAATTATGCAATGGGAGCAGGAACACAAGCAGAGACATGGGTGCTTTCCATGGCATCCGTGGGCCGGCTCCACGGTGAGGCGTGAACACTTGCCAGTGGCCCCAGTGCACAGCGTCATGTGGGCTGCTGCTTCCTGTAGCAACGTCACGCTGCCTCAGGACCAGACTATGCCTTCTGGAAGAGCTCAGATGCAACCAGGACATTGTCACGGCCCAAACCGCCCGGCCTGGATCTCAGCAGGAAGCCAAGGTGCTCAGCCTCTGGGCTGGGAAAGGACACCTGATCTCTCCAAGTCCTAGCTCTTTCTGGACCCTAGGGGTCCTGGGAACAGTGCCCACCGCACAGGGTTCCAAATGAGGAAGTTCATGAGAGATTCGTGGAGAGTGCACAGAGGTCAGTGCTCCCCAGATACCGACAGCAGCGTGCCCCGACGTGAGCAGTAGCTGCTGTAGGGTGTGTGCCTATGACACCTAGATGGACAGAACTCTGTATTCCCATAAAGAGCTGATATGGAAGACTTTCCTGTCCTTGCCTATACGATGAGTATGCTTCAAAACGTTTATTGTTTGTAGCCGTTGTCTATATTCCCACTAAACTAGGGTTTCGCTTTTCACTTGTTAAACACCTTACTTGGTGATGTATTAGGCCTTTTTATTGTAATGTAAATTTAGAATATGGTATCTCAAAAACTAAAAAAAAAAAAAAAGGAGCCGGCACTGTGGCTTACTTGGTTAATCCTCCACCTGCGGTGCCGGCATCCCATATGGACGCCGGATTCTGTCCCGGTTGCTCCTCTTCCAGGCCAGCTCTCTGCTGTGGCCCGGGAAGGCAGTGGAGGATGGCCCAAGTCCTTGGGCCCTGCACCCCATGGGAGACCGGGAAGAAGCACTTGACTCCTGGCTTCGGATCAGTGCAGCGCCGGCCGTAGCGGCCATTTTGGGAGTGAACCAACAGAAGGAAGACCTTTCTCTCTGTCTCTCTTTCTCACTGTCTATAACTATACCTGTCAAATAAATTTAAAAAATAAAAAAAAAGACAAAGAAAAGGAGAAGGAAGGAGGGAGCCTTACCTGAATCTGAAAACTTTTTAAGATAGGTTTATACTGACACAAAATAATTCAGAAAGCCACGCATAGCAGGGGTCTTCAAAAAGTTCACAAGCAATGCCCACCATGAGAAAACGCTGCGTGGATTTCAAAATTTTCAGCACCAACATAAACATATTTCCAGGCCCCACCCCCACCTTTAAATCCTTGATTTCCATGCAGACTTGATTTGTCCTAGAAAAAGTTTTGAATTAAAAAAAAAAAGTGTGTTCTCATCTTTGTCAAAATCGATCATGTTTCCTTTTGGGACTAAAAGTCCCACCCTCTCCTTCCAAAGGGAAGGACACTGAATGAGAGGCTGAGACTGCAGCCAGCAGGCAGGAACACCCCCCGCCCCGGCCCAGGTTCTCCAAACATCGCTGGCACCATGGCCTCCCCTGAGGGGCAGCTGGCTCCCCAAGCGAATTCCCTGTTAAAGGACAGATGTGTATCCCTCAAACGTCCTGCCAGCAAATCCCAACTGGACACAGGGCGGGGTGGGTTGAAGCACAGGAGCCCAGACAGCCTCAGCTTTCCTTTCTGTCTCGGGTTGGGTAACCAAGGCCCGGACTTCATTCCCCTTCCCCGGTCAAGTCTGCCTGGCGGCATGACACCGAAGGGCGGTTTCAGATCTGGATGCTCGGGTGGAAACCGCCGTCCAAGCTTCACCCGGCGCAGACCTTCCCACCAACTGATTTATGTGTCAGGCGAGGCGCAGGCTGTCATCTCCAGCTTGTTGATGGGAACGGACTGTGCGCTGGTGTGGACTCAGAGAATCGCGTGACTGACAGCCCTTCAGCACCAACCCACTTCTCCACTCGCCTTCTGCATACACTCCCCGCAAGGCCACGGCAGCAGCGGCCGGCTTTGCCCATCTCGGCCATCACAACTCAGAAGTCAGGGCGCAAAGGGTTAAAGAGTCCCCCCCACACACACCCCACACACACACCCCGGGGTCTCACCTCCACCTCCAGCAGCCTGGTTCCTCTCCCCTGCCTGGGCTGGCTCCCTGTGATTTATGGACAGCTCCATCCCTGAAGGGAGCTGACAGTCACTCTCATTTTCTGCTGTCCACCCCCCCTCCTGCTCGGCCAAGGTCATGCGCGCGGGGGGCCCCCCCAAGTTCTCACTGCGCGTCCTCCTTCACCCGAACTCCAGGGCGGCCTCATGAATCATTCCGTCTCCACATTGAACTCCTGACGCTTCCCTAGCACCAAACTGCTCGACTTCCGCAATTTTTCTTCATTCTCACTAACAATTTGGTAATGAAATATTGATTTTTAGTTAGATTCAAATAGATGTTATTAAGTTTGCATTGATAAATCGTTCCCTTTCTCAGGCTGGAAGTACCTCAGTCAAATTCTGACTGCATGTTCATACCTGGTGATGTATTAATCTGACGTGGCTGTCAGCCGGGCTGCCCGGGCCGGCCCTGGGGGTGCAGACCTAATTGCTGTTACCTCACACGGAGGGCACCGTGCCAGTTGTAAAGACTTTAGCCTCGAGCCCCAGCTGGAGGCTCCCGCTTTTCTCCATAGCCACTGGCCTGCACAGGACGGAGAGCTGGCCCACGGTGTCGCGTGGTTCCCCACACCCTTCCTTCTTGCGATATGTCAGATCCAGCCCAGATCATGAAATAAGCGGACAGACAGACCAGCGTGTACCGTTCCCGTCCGAACATCATAGAGGCCGCTCGGAGTCCTCATGGGCAGAAGGCAGAGAGCGTGGCACCCGGGAGAGGCTGCAGACACACACTGCAGGCACAGGTGCACACTGCAGATTCTGCGTGCCCCGTGCGGACTGGGGGCGAGGCAGCGAGAGCTAGCTGCTCACCATCCAACCCTTTTGCCGCTGCCTCCCACACCCAGCTCCATGAGACAGACACGAATCACCAGGGACTCAGCACTCACAGGACTCTGCCCAGGAGCCACGCCTGGGCTGTGTGTCACTTTACTCACGGTTACCTGGCTCAAGACACAGGTGACCCAAGCTGGGCTGATCTCCAGTTCTCCATCCCGGTGAGCCAAGTAGGCACAAGAGCCGAGGGAGCCCCAGCGAGAGAGCCCCAGCGCTGTCCTTCTCCGGAATGATTTCAGACTGGGGTGGGGGAAGAATTCTCTTCTCGCCTGTCCGAGAACAAGGATGCGGGACCGCAAAGCCCGGAAGGCACGCGCCGCCCTTGCTGTGCGGAGAAGCCGAGGGCCCCCAGTAAGGGCAAGGCAGCAGCGAGGATGGCGGCTCCCCAGGCTGCGGCATCCGGCAACACGGCTCCCTCTTCCTCCTCGACGGAGTGCCAAGTCTGGTTTGGGTTTCCCTTACTCATACTCGAAAACCCCCCTCCTCCGTCTAACTAGGTCAACACTCGCAGCGGCTGACTCTGGTGTCATGCTCAAGGTCACCGTCACCAGAGGCCTTGCGTTGCCTGTCGCCTTGCATCCTGAATCCTTAGCTTCTCCAAGACCTGTTCAACCCGTGACTCGCCTTCTCTACGGTCAGCTCCTGCTGGCTCAAGCGGTGCCCCTCGTTCCCTCATTTCTCCAATTGGGAGACTGTTCCTCTGTTCTCACGACTCCCTTTATCTCTGCAGGACGGGTGCTTCGTCACTCTCCATAACCCCCTCACTGCAAACCATGTCCCCACAAGCTATTCTTTCACCGGTTAGAAGTTGCAACGAACTCCTGAGCTGGACTGGAAGTCTGGGGCAGGTTTGACCTGCACACAACTCCATCTTTCATTAGCAGAGTCTAACACGGTGCCCCTGCACCTACAGATCATATGAACTTGTGTTGCATCCTGTTTCTAATTCATTTATTTATTCTCTCTCCTCCTGTCAGAGTCCTCCCCATTCTTCAAAGCCAAGATTAAATACTGCCTCCTCCTCTGAGCCTTCTTAGGTTTCTACAGTCGGAATTAATCTCTTGCCTCTCTGTGTTCCCACACCATATTGCATTCAACTCCTAATTAGCATGCATTAATTAATGTGTACATTTGTATGCACTCCTTCCACAACACATTCTGGGTATCTGCTTCCTTAGATTGGAGGTAATTCCTAGTACGTCTGTTTCCCAGACGTGACTATCTTTCAGCTCCTGAAAGATAAAAATCTTATTTTTTTTCTCTAGCATCTAGAACAAGGCTGGAATGGGGCTGAATAAATGCCTGGTGGATGAACTGGAATGGACAGGGCTTCACTGAAGTGGGTGCATCAGCATGCGACGGGCTTCTTTGGAGCCCTGGTTTTTTGTCTGCATGTTAGCAGCAAATAGCAAGAACACTTAAAGTGAAACAGCTTGAAGTAAAGAAAGGTGAATTTGTAAACTCACATAACATGACCCCAGCACTGGGTCTGGCATCAGGCCCTGCTGGACCCTCAGTCCCAAACTGTGTCAGGTAACTCTGTGTCTCTTCATCTCTTCTTCAGTTTCTCTCTGCGTCGGTTCCATTCTTACGCAAGCCTTTGCCTCATGGTGCCAAAAGAGCTGCCAGAAGCTCCAGGCTTACAACCAGTCCTTCCAGAAATTGAAGGAGAGACAGCTTCTCTCTTTCGAGTGTTCCCCAGTGACAGCATTCACATTCTGATTGGCTTGACTTAGGTTGCATGACCATCACTTGGGCTGGACCAGGTGGCCCACCTGAACTGACAGCAGGAGTATGGTTCCCCAGAGTAAACCGGGGCAGTGATGATCGAAGACAGGGCATGCATGCTGGGTGGGCGGCTCGATGTCACTTCCTGCAGGCACTGGCCTGGTGCCCTTGAGGCCACCAGCCTTGGTCCCTGACCATGCACAGTTCTTTCTTTGGAGGAGAGCGGGAGATGCTAGCAGGGGATGCCGGCCTTTTCAAACTCATCCCTCCGTGTCTGCAAAGGAACTGTCAAGGCAGCCATTGGTAGGGAAGCAGGGTCCCCTTCCTCCCCGTGAGCAGCCTAGCAAATGGGTGGGGAGCAAGGCTGGCAGGCTCAAGCTCGAAGAGGAAATGGGCCACCTGCTCCCTCCCCTTCCTCTTGGTCCAAGCTGCAGCTTGTCCCTGAGCTTCGGAACTACAGGAGTGGAGGATCCTGGGGTGGGCACACTCAGAGTGCAGGCCAAGTGTCCACCCAGCTCCCGGCTCTGCCATTCCTGGGCTGCAGGAGTGGGACTGGTGCCCCAAGTCTTCCTCAGTGAAGACACTTAGAAGACACCAGGACTGCCCATGACACCAGGACTGCCTCAGGCCTCGGACGGCCCAGCAGAGCTGCTGGAGGCCCTGCCATTGCACCCATCCAATCCATCTTGCGTTCATCATCATGGAGGCAAACAAAAGGAACAGGTGAAAGTGCGGTTGGTGTTGCCACACCCTGCTGATCCCGTCAGCTCTGGCCAACACCGCCCAGAAAACAAAGGGATGCCTTTGGGAGTGGCTAACGGCCAGGGTGCCACCTGTTCCCTCCGCTTCCCGGGCGGCAGCCTGGCCTTCCTCCACCTGAGCTGCCTGAGTCAGGACCGCACGGATTGTTCAGAAGACGGGGCAGCCTCTCTGCTATAGCACCCGCCTGGTGGGAACGATGCTCCCGCCAGCCCCTGGCGCCTTCCAAGCCAGGAAGAACCAGAAGTGAGGGGAGAGCGAGGCCTCCCATTTGGCCCCCGCTGCTTGGATTTTCCTCTCACGGCCACAGTGAGTGCGGGTTAGCTCTGATTGATTTTATCTGTGAAATGAGCTGAAAATCCCTCCCAGCGAGAAGTGCTCAACTCCCTGCCTCAATGCAGACACTCCAGATAAATCAGATTGCCCAGCGCCCAGGGCGCGCATGGGCCCCGGGCTGGGGGAAGCTGGGCAACATGGCGGCAGCATCCCTGGGAAAGCTGCTGGCTGGGCCCAGGGGCTTCTGAGGCTGAGGATGGGGACACGGGCAGCCCTACCAGCCTGGTCATTGCTGCTCTGTCGGCTTCAGATACTGTGCCCTTGGCAGTCAAGGCTGCCTGAATGTAGGTGTCCTCGGAAAGAAATGCCGTGAGAAGGATACGGAGACCGGAAACTGATTAGGGGCGGAGCTTCCAGGAGATGCTGTTGAGGAAGCGGACAACTGAGTTAGGGAAGAGAAGAAACGCAGAAGAGGCAGCAGGTTGACTGAGGAGCAGGTTGCCATGGTGGGCGTCCACCGAGAGACCTGGAATAGCATAGCGGACCTGGGGCTGTCCCACTTCGGGGGGTGTTGGGTATCTACTCCTGCTCTTGCCCCTGGGATAATTAACTCCCCGGGCTTGTGGCCTGCCCTGGTCAGGGGCTGCGTGTGCTTGCATGGAACCCATCTGCAGAGACGCTAGCCTGTCCACTGTTGGCTTCTGAGGTCACCGTATGGCCAGGACACCGACCAGCTTCCCTCCAGCCAGGGGGATCTCCCACCGTGTTGCCCACTCCATTGGGCCCAGTGATCACATGGTCACCTTGGCAAGTCTCTACCCAGCTCCCCTACCCACAATTCCTCAGGAGTGAAAGTAGGATAAGCAGGTGCACCTTGGAGGCAGAGCGGAGAGCCATGTGGCTTTGGACCTGGGACGTGAGCAGAGAGCCAGGGAGGCAGGTGCCTGCCTCCTCCTGGCCTCTCCTCTGCAGGCCGGGCCCCTTGACTTTCCAGGTCTCCCAGAACACAGAGAGGGGATTATTATAATTCTTCTCTTTATCAAAAGAGACTCTGGCACGGTTGCTTAAGAGTCATTGATGAAGCTGACGTGAAAAATTCAGTAATTGGTTGCCAATATCCAATTACTCCTGGGTAATATGAAAGTGATGGGAAGGAGAGACAAGAGGGCACAGCCCGAGAACCCGTCAGGTGCAAAGAGGAAGCGGGAGGCTTGGCTTGGGCCCCTGAGACAGGATGGCGCATGGGAAGAGAGCAAGATGGGAGCGCACAGGGCACCTCCCCCGCCAATCCCCAGGGTTTCTCTCCAGTCAAGCCTTGTTCCTGGCTGTTCCTTTACCAGGACAGCCTTTCCTATGGGCCCCAGGCTGCTCACTGTCTATCACAGGTCCCCAGGGCAGTGGACCTGCCTGTGCTGGGGGTGGGAGAGTGGCGTGCGCCATGGCGAGCCTGGGAGACCTGGCTCCCAGCCCCTCCACCAGGCACTCTCTGGGCTCCCAGCTTCCTGCTTCATGACATGGGCCAGCACAGGGCTGGGGGTGCCTGTGAGGAGCAAGGAGCCGTGAGGGGTGCTGCTTTCCCTCAAGGGCAGTTTGCAGGGGTGCTGGGAGAAGGCCCCAGAGAAGCAAGAAGAGAGCTGGCAGAAACCTCCCTGAGTAGTCCCAAGTGCACGCCCTTGCCCACGCCAGGGGCCCCGCTGGCTCCCTGCCGGTGGTCCCTCGGCCTCTAGGAGGCAGCCCAGAGCAGTGGTGCCCACCTCCAGGTCAGGGGTGAGGCCGGGGGCAGGGCGAGGGGAGGATGCGCCCTGCAGCTGTCCTGCACTGCATCATGTCTGCAAATAAATGGCGTAATTCAGTTTCCAGGACTCTTAACCTTTTCACTTGGCATAAATTGTGATCACCCAAATAAATACAGGCAAATCACATTAAAAACATATATATACGAAGCTCATTTATTCAAGACATTTTCCAACTCTGAAAAATACCTGTATCTGATCAAGAGAAGAAGAGGGAAAAAAAAAAAGCTCTACTCTGAGCCACACTCATTCATTTCTGTCTCTGTCGGCTACAGGCTGGGGTGTTTCAATTCTTAATGTTCCTAACGACCTCGTGGTTCCACCTCAGACAGGTCAAAGGTCAAAGAAAGCATTGGTTTTTTTGTTTTGTTTTTTGTTTTTTTTTTTTTCTGCCTCCATTCTCAATTGCCTAGGAGAGGGTGAGATGCATGAGCCGGACGTGATGTGGTGCCAGGGCCGTTGGAGCAATAATCAATTGCAAATTATGTCTTATCAAGTTAAGAGTCAAATGGAGGGGGCTGTGGCTGAATATTTTATCAAAGCAATTTAATCAGAATGTAAATGACCATAAGCCTTAAAGAAAAAAAAAAGAAATAGAGGTTTTTAGGTATCTAAGAAGAACGGTACCTCCCAGCAGAATGAAACCTGCCTTGCTGTTTAGAGAGAGCTGGGGTTGGGGCAGGGCAGATGCTGGGAGGGTGGGCTCCATAAGGAGCTGCTGCAGGGGTCGGTAGCCCCCCAGGGCTCCAGCCAGGACTCCCGGTCCCCGGGATGCCCAGTGCCATGTTCCCAGCAGCACCGGCCACTGCTGTTCTCAGGGTACAGAGCCTCCGCTGAGACGGTGGCCTCCCATTCACCATGCTTCCTCTCCAGGGTTAGGTGGAGGTCAGGCCTCACCAGAGAGCCACACAGAAAGACAGCCCAGGCCCCAGCTTGGTGAAGGGACTGTGGGCTATCGGCCCGTCGGAATTGATGCCTTCTCGCCGGGGTGTCTCTCTGGAGGCTGGTATGGGCAGGAACACAGATTTCTGAGAGCAGAGCGGAAATACTGCAGTGAGATGCCATTCCCCCACAGACAGCAGTACTCGGCACGCATCACAGTCACGTGGGAAATGGTGCGGGACTGCCCCTCTGCCTCCTGCCCCGCTGACACCTGTCTGAGTTGACATAGGCAAGAAATAGCACACACAACAGGTACACAGGCCATTATATTCGGGCTCTTGGCACACGTGCACACTCCAATTCTCTGGAGACTGCACTTCTGTTAACCCTTGCAGCTCAAGACAATGCCCCGGGCAGGAACAGCCTGGGGCTCGGCCCTCCCTACAGGTGAGAAGACCCACCTAGGTTACCCACTCATGGAGTCAAGTCTAGAACCCACGTGGGACAAGGCTGGCGCCTGGAGGATGGGGAAAGGCATGTTTCCCAGGCTTATGGGAAGACAGCATCCTTTGCACACAGATGTGGGCTGTCCAGGCACAGGTGTCGGCTTGCCTCGGTTCAGCCGTCACTGCCCTTGCCCTGCCCCGAGCTCAAGGAGGAGAATTGGCGTGGTCATCGTGTGGGGAGGAGCAGTGAGATGGAGCTGGAGTCAGGATCAGCCTGCAGATGTGGGGAGAGGCCAGCCTACCTGTCAGCCTGCCCTGCTGCTCTCGAGGGGAAGATCGTTCGAGAATCGAGTCTTCCACCTTCGCTCATGAAGGTCTCCCCTGAGCTGACCAGTCAGCGTCGCGCTCAGTGAGCGTCTGCCCAGGTGAGGGCAACAGAGAAGTTCCCCGAGCTCTCCACCTCGAGGGGTGACCATCAGGCTTGAACTTGAAAATCTTTCCAAAGCTCAGCAAAGTATGCGGCAACTATTAGTCGCTGATAGGTTATTTTTGGCTTTCGCACAACTTTGCAAACAATCATAAGAAATCCTGGAGTCCCATTCTTGCACCTCCTCCCTGCAAAAATGGAACCTGCTCCCTGGTTGAGGAGATGGAAAGACTTCCAGGAAACCAAACCTGAGAACAACCTGGTTAGGACAGAATATCCTGCCCATCCCCTGACCTCAGCGATGGACATTCCCGGGAGCCAATCAGAGGACAGAATATCCTGCCCATCCCCTGACCTCAACGATGGACATTCATAGGAGCCAATCAGAGGACAGAATATCCTGCCCATCCCCTGACCTCAGCGATGGACATTCGTAGCAGCCAATCAACCAGCATCAGAGGACTCTGACTTTTCCAAGATCATCCTTCATGGAGCTATGATCTTCAAAACCCTGCTGTTCCTGCTGCACCTGCTGGGCCCTGCTGTGAGCTCACGGGGCGAGGAGGCATCGTTACCTTTGGGCTTTAATTACACTTGATTTCAACTTCTGTTGAGTGATCACTCGTCTTTCTCTAAGCCCTCATTTTTCCCAGAGCATTTTCTTGATGTTATTAGAGCTGTCTATAAAATATGAATCCCAGTTCCATGATAGTCATAAAAGCCATAAAATTCTATGCCTGCCATGAAAGTATTACATGATTTATTTTTGTGTGAAGTACATATTAAATCTCAGCCCTAGAAGAGGAGTTTGGCTCTTCTACATCACAAACTTTTAATAACACACACTTTGTCTTAAATTGCTATTATGTTAAGTTTCTGTGTTCATTTTACAAAGCTGTCATTTCAGAATAGGATCAGAAAATAGCCATGGTCTTATTTGGAGGTGAAAGTTGATATTCACTATAGCTTAAATTTTTCTCACTTGCTCTGTACGTTTCTGTTTTGTACATGGCGTGATTTGTGCATTTGATTTGTTTTCTTTTATGTCAAGTGCCTTTGGAGAAGAAATAGCAAGTGATTAACCAAGCCCTTCGACAGGGAGTCTGCCATCCCCATCGTCGAGGGGTGGGGGCTGCAAGAATCCACACAAGAACACATGTGGTGGGGATAGAGAGGGGGCATGAGGGACCCGTATGGGATGGAAGGGAGGGAGAGAATATTGAGAATATCTTTTTTCCTTTTCCCAATGCCCATAAGCCAATCCATAAGGATTTTCCAAGTTCCCGTTGTCTCACGCAGACATGAGCTCGCAGTAGGAAAGGCTCATTGACAAGATGCGAGTCACACACACAGAGTTGGGGAACATTGCAAGGCAGGCACAGGCTAGCAGGAATCAGGTGGAGTCCACTGCACAGTGAAGGAGAACAGGGCGCTGGGGGGTGGAGGGGAGACGAGAACCATGCCAGGCAGAGGAGTCTGGGCTTAACAGGAGAGGCGAGAGGGACTCTGAGCAGGGCGCAGGAAGAGCAGTGCCCAGGGCAGCACAGCAATGGCAAAACCAAGGCCCAGCCCAAAGACCCAACATGGAACGCACCAGCTTTTCTGCCCAAAGACTCACAACGCCTCTCGGAGAAATCCGAGCATGGAGGGAAGATCGGTTTCAGCCTGGAGGATACATGTGAAGTTTGGAATGAGTTGAAACTGATCTAAGAGATTTTCATTTCAAAAGATATCTGATCCGATGTGTCGATGGGGTGTTTCGCACACCTCGTCAGAGTTCAAAGACGGCGGCCTTGGGAGTGGGGCTTTCAAGGTGGGGAGCAGATGTGTACAGCTGGAGCAGGAGTGGGTCTTGGCCTCTTCAGACTTGGCCCACCGGCCAAGCAACACCGTGGAGACGAAGCCCCGTGTTGGATCCAGGCAGTTTTGGGGTCTGCCTTCATCCCGGCACGGGTACAAACAAGCGAGGTCTCTGATTGTGCCACACTCCCCTCACCTCTTCTGTCATCACTCAAGTCCTTCCCAGGGCACTTGGCTTGTGGTTGGGTCACTCGTCTGTGGTCACTGGATGCCCCAGTGGGAAGTGACAGACACTTGCCATGGCCAGATATTCTGACAGTGGTGGGCACTCACTGGCCTGCCATCTCCAAAGGACCCATGCCCTCGACTAACCTCCACATAGAGCAGAACTGGAGAAAAGCTCGCACAAGGGCCCTGAACCCCCACACAAGTGAGGGTAACAGGAGCTGAGGTGAGGAAGGAGGTCAGGCCGACATGAGGATGCATTACCTACCTCGTCATTTTGGAGTAAAGCGACTGTTTCATCTTTCAGCCCTGTCACCTGAGCAAGCACACAGAACCACGTTTCACAATCATCCATCAAGGGCCAGGGCTGTGGTCTCTGCTTTGAGGTCCTCAAAGAGCTGGTTCAAGTCCTGGCTGCTCGGCTTCCAATTCAGGTCTCACTGATGCACCCGGGAAAGCAGTGAAACATGGCCCAAGTGTTAGAATCCCTGCCACCCACGTGGGAGGCCCAGATGAAGTTCCAAGCTCTGTTCTTTGGCCTAGCCCAGGTATGGCTGTTGTGGCCATTTGGGGAGTGAACCAGCAGATGGAAGATATCTCTCTCTCTCTCTCTCTCTCTCTCTCTGTCATTGTATTTCAAATAAATAAGTGAAGCTTTTAAACCAAAATCATCCATCAACCAGGAGTGAGGGGACAAAGGAAGTGGAGGAAATAATTTGAAATGGATGGTCAGTGATTTGCTGCCAGAGGACAGAGTCTCTACCTTCTGGGCTGTGCACACGTGGGCACTGAGTCCCAAAGCTTCCATCACTTGGAATAAACACAGACCACCGATGCTGGGAGGTGATCACTGTAGGGCTGGCGGCGGCAGCAGCAGCCAAGCTCAGAAGATGCTCCAAGGTGCCTGAGACCGGTTGCTGCATCTGCCGTGCCTTCCCGGCACCACTGCACGCCCAGCCCTTATTCTACAGCCATAAGTGCACCTCAGCCTGCCCTGCAGAGCTGTGCCACTGGGGGTGCCAATGGAAGAAACCTCTTCTGCCCCAGAGGCACCCTGCTTTGTAGAGTGGCAGGGGTCACGTGGCTGGGGGAGCCTTGCAGGGGCCTGGCAGCCTGCACCTCGGGAAACGGGCAGCCTCCAGGGCACCCCACTTGGCCTGGAGCACAGAAAGCTCTCTAGGAAGCTCTCTGCTCTGGATGGCCGCCTCTCTGCAGCCGACAGAACCTGAGTTTTCTCTCACTAGAACACCAACCACATCAATCCCTCACAGTATATAAAAAGTCCCAGTAGCTAGCCTAAAAGTCTTACACCAATCAAATCTTTTTATTTTTTGCTTTTGCTTTTGTATTATGGAGACAAGAGCTAAGTGGACATTTAGTATTTATTTGTTTGTTTATTTTTGCCAGAGGCAATGATGCCACCAGTGGAAAGAGGAAACAATAGGTAGATAAAGCAGCATGGAGGGTGTGAGAGAGGAGGAAGCAGGACACAGGCACGTGCCCCCAAGCATCTGTCTTGGGTGAGTGACAGCCAAAAGGACAAAAGGTAAGGCAGCATTGGAAAAAAATGAAAAGGTTGGAGAAGCAGAATCAAGAAAGAAGCACCAGCCGGCGCCGCGGCTCACAAGGCTAATCCTCCGCCTTGCGGCGCCAGCACACCGGGTTCTAGTGCCGGTCGGGGCGCCGGATTCTGTCCCGGTTGCCCCTCTTCCAGGCCAGCTCTCTGCTGTGGCCAGGGAGTGCAGTGGAGGATGGCCCAAGTGCTTGGGCCCTGCACCCCATGGGAGACCAGGATAAGTACCTGGCTCCTGGCTTCAGATCAGCGCAGCGCGCCAGCCGCAGCGCGCCAGCCGCAGCGCGCCGGCCGCGGCGGCCATTGGAGGGTGAACCAACGGCAAAGGAAGACCTTTCTCTCTCTCTCTCTCTCTCTCTCACTGTCCACTCTGCCTGTCAAAAAAAAAAAAAAAAAGAAAGAAAAGAAAAAGAAAGAAAGAAGCACCAACCTGATTAGGAAAAAGAAGCCATGTATGCTGTAATCGCTAGAGCTGCCTGCAAACGGCGACCGCTTCCTCCAACATTAAAGAAAATCACTCCAGGTCAGGGTTTCCCTCCCCTCCGCTCTGGCACTCAGCGTCGCCCACCTGGATGCCTCTGCCCCCTGGCTCCAAGCAATTTGCGGAGAAAGAACATGTTCCCTGCTAAATTATCTCCCTCCGCCATGCTCCCTGCAACCACCGGCTCTGAAACAAACAGCATTGCTGGAGAAGGGTGTGCCGCAGCCTTGACGGGCGAGAGGCCGGTGCTACCGCGGAGCCCACGTCCCACCCCACCGTCTGCACCTGCGAATTTAAAAAAGCGCTGACTCTCAAATGGTAAGGCAGGGCAAGAAGGAAGGGCCCAGGTCTCCTGGGAGAGCCTCCCATGTAGAGAAGGTCTTTTGGTCCCACCAGGGGCTGGGGGTTTCTAGGTTAAAGGGTCTCACTGCTTAGCCTTGAAGTTGTCAGTCTAGAAGGGGGCAGCTGAGCCAATCGTGCAAGGTGGTGGTTTAAAGCGATCTGTGGTTTGCTGGGGCTTATCAAGTCTTTGTTGCAGCAAGTGGGAAGACACAGCTTCTGCCAGCACTGGACCTGCACTCCAAGGAGAGCAGAACACAGCCATGGAAAAGGGTGCAGCCACGCCTCGCTTAATGACAAGGAGAAGGCATCGTTAAGCGACGTCTTCGTGACGGCTAAGCCATCCTAGGCAATGTCATCTTAGAGAACTGCCCTCCTGCATGCTGCCCGTCATTGCCTGGAGCGTTGTTCCCCCGGCTCATGACTGCTTCTCAATGCCCAGTGGCCAGGTTGCTGGGCGTGGGCAGGTGGCTGTCCCTTACCCCTGCCAGGGGCACCTTACTGTGTTTCAACTTTTGGGTCAACAGAATCCGGCGGTCCTTTTGCTCCCAAAGCTGTGATTTTTGATGCTGGAATTCAAGGAACCATATCAACAGATGTGGGAAATTTTTCAGTTTTTCAAAAAGCTGTTCACGACCATTTCACTCTTTGTTCAACCACGCGGGACTGTGCCCCACCCTCCTTCGTTTCCTCTCTCAGAAGTGCACCTTCAAGGAAGCCCTGTGACTACCTTTGGTTTAGATGACCTGTTTCTTGTCAAACTTGTTTACCTCTTCCCTGCCCCCTCGGGACCTGGGTCCTGATCACCCCAGTGGTTAGGTGACCGCTGTCCCCAGCATCAGTTTGCATCAGTGGGTACCACGCAGTGTCAAAACAGACAGAGAAGGCACGCAACTGCCTACGACAAGCACCGCACAGTAAATGCACTTTAAAAGATGATCTCTTATATTTACCATAACAAGATTTCGCCTTTGTGTCTTTTTTCTTTTTTAAATAAGAATAAAACTCTCATATACATTTTCTAATTTATTATCGAGTATTTATTATAAGAAGAGAGCTGTGCCTAATCACAACTCATTAAAATCGCATATTATTCACAATAACCCACCGCTGAAGACTCATCATGTTAGCGAGAAAGAATAAAAAGTGTTTTTAAAATGAAACTTCATTTGAAGCATTTCTCTTTGGAGACAATCCAACATGTTAAAGAAAAGAGAGGAACATGCGTAATAAAATACCTTGGCAAAGAAAATTTGCCACAAGAAGAAGAAATTTCAAAAAAAAAATCACGGACAAGATAAAATATTTTTGCAAAAAATGAATAGGAACTCCGTGACCCAACGCCACAGGTTTGATTTCTACTCTACCCTAATGAAGAAAGAGAAGGAAAAACATCATCAGGCCAACAACGCACCCACTCTCTGTCTTGTTTTTAATCACGGTTCCTTTAACTCCTCCAGCTCAGCATAGTAGCTCCTGGGTATCTCGTTAGCTGAATGAAGCGGCTCTCGGCTTCCTTCCTGCTCCAGCCCCAACTGAAGCTCAGATCATTATTATATGCACAAAGAGGCAATGGCGTAGCATTTGTAATTCTTAGGACTGTCACCCCATCCGTGGCAGGCCACTGGAACGGGGTTATGAATACTCCATTTGCTGAGTGAGATGATTCAGGCATTAGCTGTGTGGCGGTTCCCACATGTTTAGCCTGAAAGAAGACATTTGTTTGGACTATATGCTTCTGTGTACTTTTTTAATGCAATAAAATTGACAGATCACTCCTTTTTGCAACAGGTTTGGAGAAAGAAAATGTTGTGGTTTTACCCTCCCCTTTCTGCCTTGATGGCTGTTTAGACAGCAGTCTTAAAAAATCACTAGTCACTAAAATCCCTCATGCCCGTTTCATATTGTGTTGATTCATATGAAATTCATGACAACAAAAAAGCAACTTGAGGCACTTTTGGAAATGACCGCTCTTTAGTGCGTCTCTCCTTCCTCAGGGCTCGGTGGGCCCAGCGCCCATAAAGCTGCCTGCTGTCTTGTGTCATGAAAAGAAACAGCTTTGCCTGGGAATGCCATTACTGTGTAATGAGGCATGCAGCAAAATATACCTTCAGCAGCCACTTGATGAAGGCTTGCTGACACACCAGACCAGACAGAAATGTTTTTTTGTATGTTCTTCCTTATTTTGTCCATCAATCACATCATTAGTCAAAGCAGACAAGGCTGTCAGCCGGGTCCAGATGCGGAGTGGCAGGCGATCGGCGGACAGGTGTTCCAGCTCCCCCAAAACGAGATCCTGAAATGAGAAAGGAGCCAAGACCTTGTTTCAAGGGCTGGAATGTCAATGAGAGAGAAAAAGCATCGGGAGGAGACGTTCAGGCGCGACCTCGCTCAGAGGAGGGCGGCCTGGCTCCCTGCTATGGCCCGACGGAGCCAGACAGGGCTCAGCGCCGAAGAGACTGAAGGAGTGGAGAGCAAAACCCACGTGTTTCTGTGGTCAGCAAGGGATTCAAAGGCAGCCGTCAATACTGCTGGATGGGGCAGGCGTTTGGTGCAGAGGACGAGGCACCTGTCCCAGGATTCCTCAGCTCGACGCCCGTCTCTGGCTCCTAGCTCCAGCTTGCTTCCAGTGCAGACCTTGGACCGCAGTGGTGAGGGTTCAAGTGACTTGGACCTGCCCCAGCCTTTGTGGACATTTGGGGAATGAACCGGCCGATGGAACTGCTTTCTCTCTCTCTCTCTTTCTCTCTGACTCTGATTCCCTGTCAGATAAACAGACACACACGCAGACACACACACACACACACACACACACAATGAATAAATGACACTTCCTTTGCAACCTACTGCAATATCCAAAATACATAAAATTGGAATGAGCAGTCAAGGTGGCTTGAGTCCCTGAGCCTATGCAAGCCATCTACTTGACAGGAAAGCAAATGCTCCAAACCGGAAGCAAAGGCAGCAACATTGCTCATTCATTTTTTAAAAAACAGATGTATTTATTTACTGTTTTGAAAGGCAGAGCAATAGAGAAAGAGAGATCTTCCATCTGCTGGTTCACTCCGCAGATAGCTGCAATGGCCGGGACTGAGCAAGGCTAAAGGCAGGAGCCCAGAACCTAGAATCACATCCGGGTCTCCTATGGGGGTGGCATGGGCCCAAGTCCCCAGGTTGTCTTCTGCTGCTTTCCCGGACACATCAGCAGGGAGCTGGATGGAAAGTGGAGCAGCTGGGACTCCAAGCAGCGCTCATATGTGATGCTGATGTTACAGGCAGTGGCTTAGCCGCTGCATCACACTGCCTGCCCCAGTGTCACTCATTTCCAGGGGAAGAAGCCACACCTGCAGTGGGAACTGCCCCTCCTTTCCAACACACCCTGGAGTCTGTTCCTTTCTGGCATTGTTCCTACCATGTGTGCCTACCGGACATTAACAGGTTAGATCAGCCAATCAGCAGCAGCCGTCTTCACTGGTAAGTTCGAGTTTTCCAAGCAGCCCCACGTTTGTGTAATGAGTTCATAGCTGGGTTACCTCCTGGTTAATGAGCTCATTTCTGGGTTACCTCCTGGCAATCAAGGACCTCACCAGGCCCCCACCCCCACCCTAGCCATCTCAGCCACATCATCCCATGGTGTATCTCATGATAGCCTCAGTGACCTGAGGTTTCGTATGCACATTTCTGTTCTGTTTTGCTCTCCACTGGAGAATACACTTTCTTGTTCTTGATTTATAGACAAATTGAAAAGGCACTGGTGGGCCAGGCCCAGTTTTCCCTGTTAGTCGCATCTTAAATTAGAGCAGTATGTTTGTCACAATTAATGAACCCCGATATTAATTATCAGCCTTTCTTCAGATGTTCTGAGTCTTTCCCTCCCAACCCTTTTCTGTCACAGGACCCCAGCGAGGACACGTGACATGCTGCCGTCCTGGACCCTGAGGCCTGTTTGTTTCTGATGACCGTGACAGCTCCGAGGAGTGCTCACGTGGGCTGCTTTTGAGAAATCGCTCGTTCTTTCAAATTGAGAATCCGTACGTGTGCGTGAGTGCCGGTTTCCTTACACTTCCATGTCTAATCGCGCTGCAAGGGGGAGGGTGCTATGAAGAGGGGCGGGGGAGCAGGAATCGGACCTTCGAAAGGTCAGAAGTCTTTGTACAGCACCAGGCAGAGGATTCCAGCGCTCCCATTTCTCCCAGAGTTGACCTTTGCAAAGACCGGCTGAGCAGGAAGGGGGCGAGACCTGATACAAGATTCAGACCCACACTTCCACCTTTAACTGAGAATTAAACCTGCAGCGCTTTCCTCTGGGGGCTCCAGAAGGAAAGCAAGCGCATCATTAATCTAAGCAGTCGTTCGAGGCCACCATGGCCTGATCCCATTTATCTGGGCTGAAGTTTGAGTCAAGTGTGGGCTTTGGAGGTATCCGGGTAAGGTGACGGGAAGGACCGCGGCTCTGGCTGCTCGGAGATCAACCCAGATCACACAAGTCTCCCAACACCAGGACAGGGAGTGGAGGGTAACCCTGCCCACGACTTCTCTTCCTGATCTGCCTTTTATTCCTTCCACGCCTTTTCCTTCGTTCTCCACGAAGCTCACAGGGGTCAAGGAAGGCAGAGATGGGAAGGCAACATAGCTTCCCTGTTGATGACCAAGAAAGACCGTTCAGTAGCTTAGCCAAGGGAGAAACAGGATGCCTTAAAGGACCCACAATTACCAAGATGCCAAAACACACAGCAGCCTGACACCCTTCACATCCTACCAACAGCCTGGCTGTCATATGAGATGGTGTTAAATTACACTTTACATTTCATCCTTTTCAAGTACCCCAAGTTTTCCAGCTCCTACACGTGTTTTATGAGCCTGCCTTTGCCCAGAAGGTCTACAGAAAGTAAAATAAATGAATCCAACCGTCTATTCAGCTTGGATCATCTGACATTTATTCTTAGAGGGGACAAGTGACAATTTGGAAGCCATGCTCATGCCATAGCTCTCAAGCCCAGTGTGCAGTGTATGATCAATCAATCGATTTCACAGAGCACCTACTGGGTGCTAGGCAGGGAAAGGCTGGTTCTTAACCTCAAGGAATATTTAATATTGGAGGAACACAGCTCCGTCTTACCTGCTTGTGACTCTTTGTTAGATGGATAAACTCGAGTTTCCCCCTGAGTCAGGAGGAGCCATCTATCCAAAGGGTGTGCTGGAAAATTGTAGATTGTTTCTTCTTAGAAATTTGAAAGTGGTGTATAGAATGTTTAAGTGAAGTCTCTACAGCTCCATGTGGTTGGGATAAGTAGGGTCTGGGCTCGATTGAACCTTGAGAAAGCAAGAGGGTGAGATAAGACGAGAGACAGAGACAAAGAAGGCAGCTGTGTACAGTGGTTGTAACAAGCATGAGGCCAGCTCTTCTCAGAGAACGGTGGCTACGTTTCCTAGTTGGACCACCACGATTTCTGTTTCCGGTCCCTCCTGCTTTCCACGTCACCTGGGAAATGCCTCTGGGGTCAGGTTAACCAGTCCTGTCCGTGCCCAGGCAAGCCTGAGGAGGAAGCGAACCTTAAACACAGGAAGTGACCTCTGAGTCAGAGGAAGGGGGGATTGCCGAGGGGGAGGGGTCACAGAGGAGCTCCAGTGTGTGTCCATCCTGGGGGCGCTCAGCTACTCAGCCACGAATGCTTCCTTCACAATCAGAACCTCTGGTGCAGGAGCTATGTGAGCCAGTTGAGTCTCCTGCCCCAAGAGGATACTATGGAAAGCCATGGTTAAAAGGCTGCAACCCAGGTCAACTGCCTGCAAGAGACTTGGAAATGTTTCCTAACTACCCCACGCACCACCACCCCCCAGCCCAGGTCAGGAGACGCTGCCTTCCCATAGCCGCTCTCCTCTCTGCCTGATGGCCTCATCTCATTCCTCTCAGAGAAGGCTGGAGATGGTGACCGTCAGAAACCTGTCCATCCTTGGTGCAGCATCACCTGGGCATTCCCCGGAAATTGCCATTTGCAGTAAAATATTACATGAAGTCCACAAACGTGGGAAAATATATAGTTCTAGTGACCACGGTTGTTTTTTGTTTGTTTTTGTGTGTGGTGTGTTGATCTGTCGAAGGGCCTCTTATGGCTTGGCTATGTCTTACATTCATGGAAGTCAGTATCCTTGCTTTCTGAAGAAGTTCAGAAAAAGGCTAAGTAATTTACCCAAGTCACAGGGGTTGCAAAGGGTAGCTCTTGAATGCAGCTGTGGTCTCAATGGCTTTCAGGTCCTTGTTTCTCGTGGAAACGTTCATGTGCTGGAAGTGTGGTCCCCAGTGTGGCACTGTTAAGAGCGATGGTACCTTTAACCTTAGCACTGTCGTTAGGTCAATGGGTCTGTGCCCTTGATAAGGACTGACAGAGCTGTTGTGAGACTCCACTTTCCCTCTTGGTTCCCGTCTCAACATGTGCTCTCTCCCTGTTGCACACACTTTGCCCTCTAGCCTCTACCACGTTTTGATGCATGGGATAGGGGCTGTCATCCAGGTCTGTGCCACACTGCTTGAATTTTCAATCTCCAATGCTGTGAGCTAAATGAGCCTCTTTGCCTTATAAGTTACCTAGCCTCAGGTATTTGGTTATAGCAACAGAAAACAGACTAATGCAACACCCAGGAACTTAAGAGATCTCCAACTGGGGAAACTCACTGGAGTGAAATGTTTCTTCACTTTTAGAAATTCCTTTTGATGTCTCAGGAAAAAAAAAAAAAAAACACTCCCTTGGATTGTTCTGGCCTTGCTTCACAGTGCCTTGACCTGATCCAGGCAAGAAGTCCCAATGGGATAATCAGTAGCCTTGGGAATAATAGCATAATTGTATTGGTGGTGGTGGTGGTGGGGTGTTGTCTTCAAAGGACCCAGCCATGCCAGTACCTTCTAAACATTGTCTGTCCTCTGAGTGTGAACCCTGCAAAGTAAAAGTTGGCATCTTCGTTTTTGTAAGAAGTTCAGAAAGGCTGAGGAATTTGCATCAGCCACAGGGTCTACAAGAAGCAGTGCTTGGCTGCTGCTCTGGTCTCAAGGGTTGAGGGGGTGGCCCTTGGCTCAACTATGACATCACACCATGCCCCTGAATGTTCAGGGGGCAGCAATGGGCAGAATGCATGCATCTGAGACCACCTGGTGACTCTGGGGACCCCAGCCGAGCAGCTTCTCCATGTCTAGATGCCTTGCGCACGAGCTTTGGCAGGCAGTCTCTTTGTAGCTAGGTGTATTTCTATTTCCACGGAGAGAGCAAGTCCAAAGGCTTGCTGTTGCTCAGTAAACGGAGGGTAAAATTGGAAGAAGATTCAGACAGGTGCTAAGGTCTGAAGTAAGGCTTTATTCATTTTTAACTGTTAGGGCTGCCAAGCTGCTGAAGAAAAAAATCAGGGCAAAATATCCGAGCTCTCTGAAACTATACACACTCAAGTTCCAAAGCGGGGACAATGCCCATGAAAAAGACAGATTATGTTTAAAGCTTTCATAAAGTGTAATATGCTCCTGAATGCTCAACAGAGCAGTTGTATTCCAGCCCCTTCAACGACTCAGAGTGCAAAGAATGGCCCGTGGCATTCAGCTGCCTGCCGACAGCCTGCACTGCCGGAGGCCTGCGCATGGTGCAGGGTTCAAGGCTCTGGGGCTACAGGAAGCAGGAGGCTCCTCCTGGATGTCACCGATGTCTCCACTTGGACAAAGCAGGTCCCAGCAAGGCTCCAGGGAAGCACACTACCCATAACTCCAAAGATCGCACCAATACTGAGTCTGCAGGGAGCCTGGGCACTGCCACTCCCCAGGGCCTTGGTGGTGAGCAGTGGCAATTTCCTCGCACACAAGCCGTGCAAACTTCTGCTTGTCCTGAGTCAACAAAAAGATGTTTTCCACTGTGATGTCTCCCTGTCTGCCTGGGTGCTGAGCATGTGTGAAGCATTGTCCCTGGGTGTCCTGTGAGCATATGTGGTCTGTCTGTGGCTACAGAAGCGAGCATGTCCCCATGAGCCTCTGGCCTGCCCTTCTGAAGGTACACCCTTGTGAGCGGGTTGGATGGAGACCCACAAGTCAGTAACTAGGGGATCCTTTCAAACTGATACATGTAAGCTTTTGTCCAGCATTTATTCTCCGAAGATAAGAAGAAAGTGACGCTTGATAATAGAATCACATTTTTTTTATTGTTCTTGGTAGTTCAAGGACGCTTCAAAAGTTCATGTGAGGCAGGCATTCGGCACAGGAGTGAAGCCGCTTCCTGGGCCTCCCAGGACACTCCCATCCTGTATCAGAGTGCCTGTAAGTTGAGTCCCAGACTCTGTCTCTGACTCCAGGTTCCTGCTAATGCACACCCTGGGCAACAGCGGATCATGGCTCAGGTACGGGTCCCTGCCACCTCTGTGGGACACTCCTCAGACTGAGGCCTGGGCTCCTCACTTTGACCTGGCATAGCCTTGGCTTTTGTAGGCATTTGGAGAGTGAACCAACAGATAAAAGATGACTCTCTCTATCGGCCTCTCTGTCTCCCTGCCTTTCAAATGAATAAAAATGAATAAACATTTATTTCTAAGTTCATGGGAAAGTTAAGGTAAAGGATAACATGCATGGGGCCCGTGTTGTGGCACAGAGGGTTAAGCCGCTGCCTGCAAAGCCAACATCCCATACGGAAGCTCTGGTTCTAGTCCTGGCTGCTCTGCTTCTGATCCAGCTCCCTGCTAATGTGCCTGGGGAGGCAGCAGCAGGTGGTTCAAGTCCTTGAGCTCTTGCCACCCACCCTGGGAGATCTGGATGGAGCTCAGGCTCCAGGTTTCAGCTTGGCCCAGCCCTGGCCATTGCAGCCATTTTGAAAGTGAACCAATGGAATGCAAATATTTATCCCTCTTCCTTTGTAAATTGCTTTCAAGAAAATAAACAATTTTTTTTACAAGGGAATATGTATTTTTCATGAACTTTTTGAAGACCTCTTGCACATCAACATAAAAGGGTAAAAACATCGCTGATGTGTGTGAATAAATGTGTAATCCTCCAAACATACCCCAGACCCACCTCCTTGCCTCTGCAGAAAGGTTAGTCCTAAGAAATAATGAGCTACACATCCTTCCAGCCATGTTATCTACCCGTTTCTATAAACAAGAGTGCTTCAAAAAGTTTATACGAATTGGAATTAAAAGATAACTTTATTTGGTGCAAAAAAAACTTAATCCATGCAGATGAGGAATTATCCAAAGATTCATGAATATGTATATTACAAAAAAGCTACAGATGGATTTCAGAACTTTTCACACAAATGTAAACTCATAATTTAATTCCATTTTTCCATGAACATTCTAAAGTACCTTCCTATACAGATACAGGTTTCCACATGAATGAGAAGTTGTTAAACACATGACCCTGGACCCTGATTTTTTTCCCATGTAACACATTCTAAAGATCATTTAAAACCAATAGGCATTATTCTCTGAAACAGCTTCTTAGTATGCCGCAGCATGGACATACCATAAGTTATTATAAAGTACTGAAAATGCTTCTAACTTTTCCCATTTTTGTAAACAAGACTTTGGTAGCACATCAGTTTTGCTTTGTCTTGTGGAAGTGTCTGTAAACCTGATGTCTAGAATGAAGATGATTTGTTTCAAGGATGAGTGCATTTTAAACTCAAATACTTTCCACTAAATTGCCCTTCACCCATGGTGGATGACTGGGCACATTTGCTTGTACCCTATTCCACCTGTGATTCATCCTTTTTTTTTTAAATTTTAACCTTCTAATTTATGAAAAGAGACCATTTTATTTTAAGTTGGATTTCCCTGATGATTAGAAACTTCGAAAGTTTCAAAATAGAAGGATTAGCTGTTTGCATTTCCTGTTCTCTGAGTTGCCTAATCGCTTTCCCTATTTAATTGTCTACAAATTTATTTTTATTTTTCTTACTGATTTTTAAGCAGTTTTTGGACACATTTTGAATACTAATTATTTTGTTCTGATTTATGTTATTATCCAATCCATCATGCATTTGGTTCAAAAGATTTTTGTTTGTTTAAATGTAGTCAAATATATCATCCTCTTCTTTGGAAACTCTGAGCGCCATATTTTATTGAAGAATACTTATCACTCCCTAAGATTATTTTCTTTGAATAATTTAATATACTCTTTAACCCATGTCAAAATTCGGCATGTTAAGAAACAAAAGTCGAGGGTCAGTGCTGTGGCATAATAGGTTAAGCCTCCACCTTTGGCACAGGCATCCCATAACAGGCGCTGGTTTGTTAGTGTCCCAGCTGCTGTTCTTCCCATCTAGCTCTCTGCTGTGGCCTGGGAAAGCAGTGGAAGATGGCCCAAGTCCTTGGGCCCCTGCACCTGCATGGGAGACCTGGAAGAATCTCCTGGCTCCTGGCTTCAGATTGGCTCAGCTCCTACCTTTGCAGCCATTTGGGAAGTGAGCCAGTGATGGAAAACCTTTCTCTCTGTCTCTCCCTTTGTAATTCTCTTTCTCAAAAAAAAAATAAATAAATGAATAAAATCTTGAAAAAATAAAAGAAACAGAAGGCAAATTTTCCAAATGAATAGCCAACCATCTGTATCCTTGGCTAGTTGGTCTGTTCTTCACCTGCTAATTCACAGTACCCCCTTGGTCTTCAACTAAACTCTCAAGTACCTCATTCCATTTCATCCTTCTCTGGTGTATTCCATTGATGGATTTCTTTTGAAGATACTCGGTTTTAATTGCTACTCCCTTACACCAAGTATGGAAAGTTGACGGGGTGGGGGTGGGGGTGGGGGCAGAAACTAGTCCTCCTACCTTGATTTTCTTTTTCTTGAAAACTGTCTTTGTGACCCTCCTGCAATGTCTTGCCTACATGACCTCAGATCCAGCTTGTCAGCCCCTCACACCTCCTCTTCCAGAGGCTACTAGTTCTTCACCTAAACATGAACTACCTGCCGGAAGTCCTGGTCTCAGATCTGCCTTTTATGGAGAATCAGTCCCCAGTCTGAGACAGAGCAGCACTGAATACCGAATGGACACTTCACCTGGGGGAGACTGCATGTGCTGAGTCTGTCTCTGAAGAATATTGAGTCATGATGTCCCTTTCATGTTTCTATAAAGTGCTATCTACATATCTGGAATATTTTTGGTTGGTTTTATCACTAGATGTTTATTATATGTATTTTGTTAATATCAAAGAGGATTTTTTTTATTTAGTAAATATAAATTTCCAAAGTACAGTTTATGGATTACAATGGCTTTCCTCCCCCCATAATTTCCCTCCCACTCGCACCCCTCCCATCTCCCGCTCCCTCTCCCATTCCATTCACATCAAGATTCATTTTCAATTATCTTTATATACAGAAGATTGATTTAGTATATATTAAGTAAATATTTAATCAGCTTGCACCCACACAGAAATACAAAGTGTAAAATACTGTTTCAGTACTAGTTATAGCATTACTTCACATTGGACAACACATTAAGGACAGATCCCACATGAAAAGTAAGTACACAGTGACTCCTGTTGTTGACTTAACAATTTGACACTCTTGTTTATGGTGTCAGTAATCTCCCTAGGCTCTAGTCATGAGTTGCCAAAGCTATGGAAGCCTGTTGAATTCGCCGACTTCGATCTTATTCCGACAGGGTCATAGTCAAAGTGGAAGTTCAAAGAGGATGTTTTCAAAATGTAATTGTATTTTCTATGAATTGCTGTTGTTTAGAAATTCTATTTTTGTGTATTTATCTTGTATCCAACTACCTTCAAGCGTGTTGGAGTTTGCTTGGATGGACTCAACATGTAATTGTGTCAGCTGTGAATCGTGGCAGTTTTGTTTGTTTTATCAGTGTAGTCATTTACTGGTTTAATTTAATTTTCATGGCTGGGACTTCAGTGTGCAGCGTGTCTAGTTTTGTGACTTCAAATTAAACACAGTAATACCTCCCTTCTCCGCACTTTCCATTCCCATGGTTGCATTTGCCATGGTCACCAAAAATACCCATGGAAAATTCCAGATTTAAATGATTCATAAGGTTTAATTTGCTGTTCTGAGTCCAGGGATGAAATCTCATGAGGTTTTCTGCCCCCCCACCCCGGGCTCAGATGCAAATCACACCTTTTCCCTGTGTTTCCACAGCCTGTAAGCTACCTGCTCACTGATCACTTAGTGGCTGTTGTTGTCACCAGATTGCTTGTTGCACAGTATCAGATGCTTACGTCCAAATAACTTTATTTTACTTAATAATGGCCCCAAAACACAAGACTAGTGACTAGGGCAATTCAGATATCCAAATAGAAGCCATAAAGTGCTTCCTTTATATAAGAAAGCAAGAATTAGAAATTTAATAAGGACAGGGAAAATATCATATGCTGAGGTTATTAAAATCTGAGATCACCTTCACTTAACTTTTATTACAGCATATTGTAATTATTCTATTTTATTATTAGTTTTCATTATTAATCTCTTACTGTGTCTGATTTATAAAATAAACTTTATCATAGCTACTTTTGTCCAGGAAACATCACAGTGTACACAGGGCTTGGAACCATCCACAATTTCTTTTTTTTTTTTTTTTTTTTTTGACTGGCAGAGTGGACAGTGAGAGAGAGAGACAGAGAGAAAGGTCTTCCTTTTGCCGCTGGTTCACCCTCCAATGGCCGCCAAGGCCGGCGCGCTGCGGCCGGTGCATTGCGCTGATCCGAAGCTTCTCCTGGTCTCCCATGCGGGTGCAGGGCCCAAGCAGTTGGGCCATCCTCCACTGCACTCCCTGGCCACAGCAGAGAGCTGGCCTGGAAGAGGGGCAACCAGGACAGAATCCAGCACCCCGACCGGGACTAGAACCCGGTGTGCCGGCGCCGCAAGGTGGAGGATTAGCCTAGTGAGCCGCGGCGCCAGCTAGCCACCCACAATTTCAAGCCTTCATTGGGGGCCTTGGAGTGCGTCCCCTGCAGAGGATGAATGTTAGTCTGCATGCTGAGTGTCCCCACAGGCCCACGTGTTAGAGGTTTGATCCCCCACAGTCTTATGTCAATGGTGTTAAATGGGTAGAAATTTAATCCCCTTACACTGTTTGGGGGAGGAGCCTTTTGGCTGTGATTTGATTGCAGTTGGTCACGGGTGTACACCATGGTTGGATCCTGGAAGGAGAGAAAGACACACACATGCTCTGCACCACCTGGGGACTCTACCAGCAGGAATGCAGCACCATAGTCCAAACAAGGAAGGCCCCCGATCTTGACCCTGAACCTCCGAAACTGTGAGCCAGCATAACCTTCTTCCTGCTGTCACCAGGCCAGTGTCGAGTGTCTCATTAGAGTGAAGAAAAGTCGACTAATACAGCCACACTACTCTGCTTCAGATCTCACTGCACCCATTTGGATCCCTTATGTGTTCTTATATCCTTAGCTCACTAGGGCTTTTCAAAGTCAAGGATGAGGGATTAATTCTATGTAATGCGTGTTTCACGTTTAATGGTATTTCTATTGTAATTTGTGAGTTTTGTTCATTACTGTAATAGATTTATGCAAGTTCAGTAATCTTTTCTTTCCTAGGATAAACTTAGTAAAAACATAATTTTATTTACAATTTTGCATCTAGGCTCATACAGGAAATTTTTGATTTTATATTACTCTTGTTTTACTGGAAGGGAAATATAATTCAGAATTATTTGAGAAATTTTCTATGTTCTTCTAGATTCTGGAGTATAAGAATTATCAGCTGTGTGTGAAGTATTTTTTCATTTTTGGGTTAATACAGTTATCTGTAAATGATCTGCATCTGATGCTATTTTCAAAAAAGATGCTTCATTATTTTGAAAAATTTCTTCTACTAATACTGTTCTTTTTGAATTCTATTTGATTCTATTTGAATCAATCTTGGTAATTTGTATTGACTAGAAAAATTTCTATTTTGGCAACATTTTAGAATTTAGTAGTGTTTGCCAAAAGTTATAATATCCCTCATTATCTGAGATTACATGCTCTTCCTCAATTCTAATCTAATCTATATCTTTTTTAAAAAGATTTTTTTATTTATTTGAAAGGCAGAGCCACAGAGACAGAGAAGGAGAGACAGACAGACACACACACACACACACACACAGAGAGAGAGAGAGAGAGAGAGTTCTTTTATTCACTGGTTCACTCTCCAAATGGTCACAGTGGCCAGAGCTGAGCTGGTCTGGAGCCAGGAGCCAGGAACTTCTTCTAAGTTTCCTATGTATAATTAACATTGTTATGTATGACATCAATGATCATCTGACATGAGCTGCCAAGCCTATGGAAGCCTTTTGAATTCACAATCTCTGTCAGTATTTAGACAAGGCCATAAACAAAGTAGATCTCACCTCGCTTCAGAGAAAAGTACCTCCTTCTTTGATGGCCACTTCTTTCCACTGGGGTCTCTCTCACAGAGTTCCTTCATGTAGGACTGGTTTTGTTTGTTTGTTTGTTTGTTTGTTTTTGTCACAGTGTCTTGGCTTTCTGTACCTGAAATGCTCTCATGGGCTTTTCAGCCAAACCAGAATGGCTTAAGGGCTGATTCTGAGGTCAGTATTACTTAAATTGATTGTCATTTTATGAATCTGCTATGTGGACCACTTCCCATGTTGGAACAATTCTCTCCTTTTTAATTCTATCTATTATTATTACCAGACATTTGATCTTAATCATATGATCCCTTTAACACTTAATCCTATCTATATGATCAATTAAACACTTAATGTAGTCACTTTAACACTTAAGATGCATTTTTACCACCCAGCGTAATGGATTTGGAATCCTGTGGCAAGTTTTTAAACTATAACCTTAGAAGTCTGTAGGAATGTATGTAGAACTATATTACAACTACAAACTTCCTCCTCCCTATCTTATTTCCACTCTTCTTTTTTACTGCGATCTATTTTTCAATTGACTTTATACACAGATGATTAACTCTATGTTAAGTAAAGAGTTCAACAAATAGTATGAAGAAGAGAAAAAACAAACTGTTCCTTGACAGTCAAGACAAGGACTGTTCAAGTCATTGCTTCTCAAAGTGTCAATTTCACTTCTACAGATTTCGTTTTGGGTGCTCTATTAGTTCTCACAGATCAGGGAGAACATATGATATTTGTCCCTTTGGGACTGGCTTATTTCACTAAGTATGATGCTTTCCAGATTCATCGATTTTGCTGCAAATGACTGGATTTCATTTTTAACCACTGTGTAGTATTCCATAGAGTATATGTCCCATAATATCTTTATCCAACCTTCAGTTGATAGGCATTTAGGTTGATTCCATACCTTAGCTATTGTGAATTGAGCTTCAATAAATATTGGGGTGCAGATAACATTTATTTGCTGATTTCAATTCCCTTGGGTAAATTCCCAGGAATGGGATGGCTGGATCATATGGTAGGTCTATATTCAGATTTCTGAGATATCTCCAAACTGTCTTCCATAGTGGTTTTACCAGTTTGCACTGCCATCAACAGTAGATTAGGGTACCTTTTCCCCCACATCATCACCCACATTTATTGTTTGCTGATTTCTATATGAAAGCCATCCTAACTGGGGTGAGGTAAAACCTCATTGTGGTTTTGATTTGCATTTCCTTGACAGCTAGTGATCTCTTTGCCATTTGGATTTCTTCTTTTGAAAAACATCTGTTTAAGTCCTTTGCCCATTTCTTAACTGGGTTGTTTGTTTTGTTGTTATGAGCTTCTTGATCTCTCTATATATTCTCATTATTAATCCTTTATCAGTTGCATAGTTTGCAAATAATTTCTCCCATTCTGTCGGTTGCCTCTTCACTTTCTTGAGTGTTGCTTTCACAGTACAGAAACTTCTCAATTTGATGTAATCCATTTGTTAATTTTGGCTTTGATTGCCTGTGCCTCTGGTGTCTTTTCCAAGAACTCTTTGCCTGTGCCAATATCTTGCAGGGTTTCCTCAGTGTTCCATAATAATTTGATGATATCAGGTCATAGATTTAGGTCTTTAATCCATTTTGAATGGATTTTTGTGTAAACTGTAAGGTAGGGGTCCTGCTTCATTCTTCTGCATATGGAAATCCAGTTCTCACAGCACTATTTTTTGAAGAGACTGTCCTTACCTAGGGATTGGTTTTAGCTCCTTGGTCAAATATAAATTGGTTGTAGATGCTTGGATTGATTTCTGGCATTTCTAGCTCTTCCATTGGTTTTATTACTCATTTGTTTTTGTACCCATACTAGGCTATTTTGATTGCAATTGCCTCATAGTATGTCTTGAAATCTGGTATTGTGATGCCTCCAGCTTTGTTTTTGTTGTATACGATTGCTTTAGTTATTCAAGGTCTCCTGTGTTTCCTTATGAATCTCAGCATCACTTTTTCTATATCTCAGAAGAATGTCTTTGGTATTTTTATTGGTATCACATTGAATCTGTAAATTGCTTTTGGAAGAATGGACATTTTGATGATATTGATTCTTCCAATCCATGAATATGGATGATTTTTCCATTATTTTTGTATCATCTATTTCTTTCTTTAAAATTTTGTAATTTTCATTGTAGAGATCTTTGACAGCCTTGGTTAAATTTATTCCAGTGTATTTGATTTTTTGGAGTTATTGTGAATGGGATTGATCTAAGGAGTCCTTTCTCAGTTGTGCATTGTCTGTGTATACAAAGGCTGTTAATTTTTGTGTATTGTTCTTATCTCCTGCTACTTTACCAAACTCTTCTATGAGCTCCAATAGTCTATTGGCTGGAGTCTTTTGGGTTCTCTATGTATAGAATCATGTCATCTGCAAATAAGGATAGTTTGACTTCCTCTTTCCCAGTTTGTATCCCTTTGATTTCTTTTTCTTGCCTAATGGCTCTGGCTAAAACTTCCAAGAGTACATTGAATAACAATGGTGAGAGTGGGCATCCATGTCTGGTTCTGGATTGCAGTGGGAATGCTTCCAACTTTTCCCCATTCAGGAGGGTGCTGGTCATGGGTTTGTTATAAATTGCCTTGATTGTGTTGAGGAATGTTTCTTCTATACTTAATTTGCTTAGCATTTTCATCATGAAAGGTGTGGTATTTTATCAAATGCTTTCCCTGCATCTATTGAGACAATCATATGGTTTTTGTTTTTCAGTTTCCTAATGTGATGTATCACATTGATTGATTTGAGAATGTCAAACTATCCCTGCATATGAAGGACAAATCCCACTTGGTCTGGGTGGATGATCTTTCTGATGTGCTGTTAGATTTGATTGGCTAAAATTTTGTCGACGATTTTTGCATCTATGTTCATCAGGGAAATTGGTCTGTAGTTCTCTTTCTCTGTTGCATCTTTGCTGGGTTTAGACATTAAGGTCATGCTGGCTGTCGCTCCCCCTCTTCGTGGAGGAACGACACAGGACCCTGCGCTGTTCTTTTGTCTGCTCGGCCTTTCCCGGGTTTGCTGCTGGTTCTTCCCGAGTTGGCTACCGTCCCTTCCACCTCTGTGGAAGGGCGTTTCCCCCTGCCACTTTCCCCACTTCCGCGGGGGAGTGGCACACCGCTGGCCGGCTCTCTCGGGGGCTGCTCAGGTGTTCCTTCAGATAGATGTTCTTTGGTGCATGTTGTCTCTCTCCTCCTTTATAGTCCTCTTCCACCAATCCCAACTCTGCTACCCACACGCCGAGTACGCTGCTCTCCTGCAATCAGGAGCAGGTCCTGCTGTTTATTGGTTGAACTGGAGGCAGCTGTGTAGAAGCTGTTTCCTCCTCTCCCAGTGCCATATTGTGGGAGAGCAGATGCATAGAATAAGTCTTAATTCCAGTAACTTACTCTAGTCCGAGTTGCTCCCAGTTGCTCCCCACAGCTGGCTTCATAGGAAGAATTTGGGAGAAGTCCCTCCCTTTCAATTGTTTTGAATAACTTGAGAAGAATTGAAGTTAGTTCTTTAAATGTCTGGTAGAATTCAGCAGTGAAGTCATCTGGTCCTGGGCTTTTCTTTGTTGGGAAGGTCTTTATTACTGATTCAGTTTCCATCTTGGTAATGGGTCTGTTTAGGTTTTCCATGTCTTCATGGCTCAATTTAGGTAGGTTGTATGTGTCCAGGAATCTATCCATTTCTTCTAGGTTTCCCAGTTTGTTGGCATACAGCTCTTTGTAGTAATTTCCGATTATTATTTTTTATTTCTGTGGTGTCTGTTGTTACATTTCATTTTTCCTCTCTAATTTTATTGATTTGGGTCTTCTCTTTCTTTTTTTAGCTTAGTTGGGCTAATGGTGTGTCAACTTTGTTTACTCTTTCAAAAAACCAGCTCTTCATTTTGCTGATCTTTTGTATTATTTTTTGTTTCAATTTTGTTTATTTTTCTCTAATTTTAATTATTTCTTTTCTCCTACTACTTTTGGATTTAATTTGCTATTGTTTTTTCTAAATCCTTGAGATGCACTGATAACTTATTTATTTGGTGCCTTTTTAATTTCTTGATGTAGGCACCAACTGCTATAAACTTTCCTCTAAACACTGCTTTTGTTGTATCCCATAAGTTTTGATGTGTTGTATTGCCATCTTCATTTGTTTCCAGACATTTTTTGATTCTCTTTTGACCCACTGTTATTCAATCTCCATGTGTTTGCATATGTTCTAGAGATTCCTGAGTTGCTAATTTCCACCTTCATTCCATTGTAGCCAAGATGATTCATGATATGATTTTGATTTTTTTTAATTTGGTGAGACTTTTTTATGGCCTAGAATGTGGTCAATCCTAGAGAAAGTTCAATGTACTGCTGAGAAGAATGTGTATTCTGCAACTGTAGGATGAAAAGTTCTGTAGATACACTGTTAGGTCCATTTGGTCTATAGTGTCAATTAACTCTGCTGTTTCCTTGCTGACTTTCTGTCTGGTTGATCTGTCCATTGCTGAAATCGGGGTATTGAAATCCCCCATTACTATTGTATTTGAGTCTATGTCTCCCTGTAGGTCCCTTAACATTTCTTTTAAATAGTCAGGTGCCCTGTAAATAGGTGCATATATGCTTATAATAGTTACATCTTCCTGTTGCATTGATCCCTTAATCATTACATAGTGTCTTCATCTCTTTTAACAGTTTTTGTGTTAAAATCTATTTTGTCTGATATGAGGATGGCTACACCAGCTCTTTTATGGTTTCTTTTAACATGGAATATCTTTTCTATCCTTTCATTTTCAGCCTGCATGCATCTTTGTTGGTGAGATATGTTTCTTGATGGGTTTTGTTTTTTAACCCATGCAGCCAGTCTGTGTCTTTTAACTGGAGAATTGAGGCCATTTATATTCAAGGTGACTATTGATAAATAGTGATTTTGCCCTGCCATTTTTCTGTAAATATTCCTATTTTTTATTTTGGATTTCCTTTGTGCTTTTACTGGGAGATTCCTTTCTTTTACCTTCTTTCATAGTGATTACCATGTTTCTGTGTTTCTGTGTGCAGCACATCCTTAAGCATCTTTTGAAAGGCTTTATGTATAGTGACAAATTTTTTCAATTTATGTTTGTCATGGAAGGTCTTTATTTCATCTTCATTCATAAATGAGAGCTTTGCAGGGTATAGTATTCTGGATTGACAGTTCTTTTCACTTAAGACTTGGACTATATCTCGCCTTTCTCTCCTAGCCTGTTGGGTTTCTGATGAGAAGTCTGCTGTGAGTCTAATTGGAGATACACCGAAAGTAATCTGGCATTTTTCTAGTGCACATCTTAGATTTTTTTTTTTATGTTTTACCATGGAGAGTTTGATTACAATATGTCATGACGAAGATCTTTTCTGGTCATGTCTTTTAGGAGTTCTGTGCTCTTCCTGTACTTGGATGTCCCTTTATTTCTCCAATTTAGGGTAGTTTTCTGTTATTATTTCACTAAAAAGACCTTCTAATTCTTTCTCTCTTTCCACTCCTTCAGGAACTTCTAGAACCCATATGTTGGATCATTTGATAGTATCCTGTGTAGTACCAATGCATTTTTTAGTTTTCTAATTTCTTCTCCTTGTGTTTGGTCTGACTGTGTAACTTCCTACGATTTGTCTTCTAAGTCAGATATTCTTTCTTCTGCTTCACTGAATCTGTTGTTAAGGCCTTCCACTACATTTCTCATTTGTTCTATTGAACTCTTCATTTCCAAGATTTCATTTTGATTTTTCTTTAAGATCTCATGGGAGAAATTTTCTTTCATGTCATGTATGGATTTCATCAGTTCATGCATTTGCTTTTGATTACTTTTGAGTAATCCTATGATCAATTTTTTGAATTCCATTTCTGGCATTTCTTCAATCTCACCATCTTCACAATCTTGTATTGAAGTGTTGTGTTCTTTTGGGGGCATTAAGTTGTCTTCCTTATTCTTGTTTCTTGAGTTGGTATATTTAATATTTGGCATTTGTGAGTACATTATTCTTCCACTCTGCCCCAAGGACCACACAAAGGATCTCTGCAGTCTTTGGTGTAAGCTCAGATTCCCCAGCAATGTCCCCCCCGCCCCGGTTCCAGGGAGCCCTGATCATGTGAAGCCTCCTACAGTAACTGCCCAAAGTCCCAGCCACAGCAGTGTGACTTTTCTACATATTATATATATATATATATATATATATATATATATATATAGGAGACTTTCTGTTCTCCCATTGAACAGGCAGTCAAACTTGAGAACACTCTTCAAACTTCTGCAACATTACTCATTTTTCTTTTTAATCTATGTGTTCTTAATTTACAGAGTTTTGAGAGAGGTCAGGCAAATATCTCCCAATATAACTGAGGATTTATTACAGTCTCTTCTGTTTCTATTTCTTTTATATGTTGTAAAGCTATGCTGTTGGGTACATAAAGGTATGTTTAATAGAATAAACTCAAACCTCTCGTTCAACATGTGACTTTTACCTGGGCAACAGCAAATAGTTCAACATGGTCTGAATGGAAGCATCATACCAGAGCTCCTGCTTCCTCTGACCCAAAAGGAGCAGGTGCAGCCTCTTCATTCTCCTTACTCACTCCTGCTTAGGGCACAAGAGGGCAGACCCGGACCCTAAACATAAACCACTCCAGCATGGTCAGAGATCCATGGAGCACCCCAGGCACCCAAATTCAAGGTCAAATGCATTCTCCTGTCACTCAGACAAAAAGGCCTGGGCACCCCTCACTGCCCCAGCAGGATGCACTTCTCAGCTGAATCTCTGAGAAACGGTCTTGTTGAGTGACAATTTGCTAAAACCCACTCCCAAAGAGGCAGACCCCCCACCCTCAGTGGAGTTGCATCTCTCCAACAGGAGCCAACAAAATATGGAATGTTCTGGGGAAGGAGCAAGAAGAAAAACAACAGGATAAATTAAACTTGGAGTTCCACTGAAGACCTTGAGTATTCCGTCTGTTTTCAGAACTTGGGGGTCAGGCAAAGTCTGCTGCCAATTAATTTCATTCTTTATTCTTTTCCTTAAAAGGAAACACAGCCTTTACAATCAAAGATATCTCCATATTTAAATAAATACAAAGACCAAGGAAAGTGTAGCCATTTAAAATTTGTTGGTCTTCCCTTTTTGCCACAATCTGTGATTTATATAAATTGCGCTATGCACAACAATGTAAAGATTGTAAAAGTAGTTTTAGAAGAACTGCAAAAATCTACCATTATTTTATAAAACAGTCTTCTTTCTCCAAAAACTTAGAAGATTAGTAATTTTGGAAAAGCAATCACCAAATTGTGTTTAGCAAACTGGTGAAGCGAGTATATGAATATATTTTGCTTCATCTGAAAGTAGATTTTTATTTTTTTACCTTTTTTTGAGATACACAATGAAATTTGTTTTCCTTTTCTCCACTAACAAAACTTTTATGCTTATGTAAAATGAGATTATTTCTATTTGTTTGAATCCTTTCTTAGTGCTGAGATTTCACATATTGATATGAATTCCTGTTTTCTTTCTTCCTCTTTTTTAAATAAAGATTTATTTATTTATTTATTTGTGTGAAAGGCAGAGTTACAAAGAGGCAGAGACAGAGAGAGAGAGAGGACTTCCATTCACTGGTTCACTCCCCAGATGGCCGCAACAGCTGGATCTGCGCCGATCCGAAGCAAGGAGCTTTCTGGTCTCCCATGTGGGTACTGGGCCCCAAGGACTTGGGCCATCTTCTGCTGCTGCCCCAGGCCATAGCAGGGAGATGGAATTGGAAATAGAGCAGCCAGGACTCAAACAAGCACCCATATGGGATGCCGGCACTGCAGGTGGTGGCTTTACCCACTACACCACAGCACTGGTCTCTGTTTTATTTTTTTCTAAATATAGAGATCTGACTATATTTCACAAAGAACCTGTTAGCACTGAGTAGCAGCTACTGTGAAGAGGGCCACACCCTCGGTCCCCAGGATCTGCACTCTAGGCCCTTACGGCAGTGGCCAGTTAGCATGAAGGTGGCAGGACAGTTCTGCATATGCAAGGTGCAGGTGTTTGGTCGAGTGGTTATGAATCAATTAGAACACCTTCAGCTCACATCAGAGTGCGTGGGTTTGCCACCGGCCTCCATCTCCTGCGCCCAGTTTCCTGAGAATGTGGAAACTGGGGCGCTGGCACCCCGGGTTCTAGTCCCAGTTGGGGCACCAGGTACTAGTCCTGGTTGCTCCTCTTCCAGTCCAGCTCTCTGCTGTGGCCCAGGAGGGCAGTGGAGGATGGCCCAAGTGCTTGGGTCCCTGCACTTGCATGGGAGACCAGGAGGAAACACCTGGCTCCTGGTTTCAGATCAGTGCAGTGGCCATTAGGGGAGTGAATCAACGGAAGGAAGATCTTTCTCTCTGTCTCTCTCTCACTGTCTATAACTCTCTCTCTGTCTCTCTCTCTCTCACTGTCTAACTCTGCCTATCAAAAAAATTTTTTTTAATTAAAAAGAAAGAAAATGCCAAGCTATGGGGCTGGCACTGAGGCGTAGCAGGCTAAGACTCTGCCTGCATGCCTGCATCCCATACGGGCACTGGTTCATGTCCTGGCTGCTCCTCTTCTGAACCAGCTCTCTGCTGTGGCCTGGGAAAGAAGTGGAAGATGGCCCAAGTCTTTGGGCTCCTGCACCTGTGTGGGAGACCCAGAAGAAACTCCTGGCTCCTGGCTTCGGATGGGCACAGCTCCAACCATTGTGGCCATTTGGGAAGTAAACCAGTGGATGGAGGACCTTTCTCTGTGTCTCTCCTTCTCTCTGTCTATGGCTGTACCTCCCAAATAAATAAATAAATAATCTTAAAAAAAGAAAAAGAAAATGCCGGTGAGCTGGAAGAAAGGACACCCTCCCCCCGGTGCAGAAGTGAAGCAGAAACTGGATTCAGAGCAGGGGCTCCACAGCTGCAGATTCAACCAAACAAGGTTCGAGCACATGAACAACAAGTGTCTGCTCTGGATGTGCTCAGACCTTTGTTCTTGTCATTATTCTCTAAACAACACAGCGTAACAACTATTTACCCAGCATTTACGCTGTATTAGGTACTACAAGTCATCTCGTGATGAGTTATGATACGGGAGGATTGCATGGGGTGCTTGCAAATCCTACACGATTTCACATCTGTGGATCTGGGTATCTCAGGGGGTCCTGGAACCACTCCCTCTGCATATCAAGGGGTGACTACGCCACCAGCTGGGTGGCTTACAACAACGGAAATATATTCCCTGGTGATTCAAGAGGCTGCAAGTCGGGTACCAATGCATCAGCTGAATGGCTCTCTCTCTCTGAAGCTCTTAGAAACAAGGGCCCCGTGCCCTTCTCCTAGCTGATGGCAGTCTCAGGTATTGGCTGCCTCCCTCATCTTCCTGAGATGCACTCCAAGTTTGTCCATGCTGTCCCTGTGTGGCCATGGAGAGTCGACTTCGTTCTGTGAAAATCTAGCTCTGAGTCAAATTTTCCTCCATGGTCAGGGCACCAGTCATGATGGATTAGGGCTCACCCTAATGACTCCATGTTAAGTTAGCTTCCTACTGAAACTCTGTTTCCAAATAGGGTGCCAGGGTCAGGGCTTCAACATCTCCTTTTGAGGGGGCACAGTTTAACCCTGGCAATATCCCTCCAGGCAAGGGTTTTGAATGCTGTGTGGACACTGAAGAACAGACTTGCGGAAGGGAAAGCCCTGGAAAAAGTTCACATCCAGGGCAGGAGTTGTGGTCAGTGGGTTAAGCCACCACCTGAAGCAGTGGCATGCTGTACGGGCACCAGTTCACATCCTGGCTGTTCCATTTCTGGTCCAGCTCGCTCCCTACTAATGCGCATGGAAAAGCAGCCGAAGGTGAACCCAGTATTAGGGCCCCTACTACCTACATGGGAGACCCTGATGGATTTCTAGGCTCCAAGGCTTCAGCCTGGCCTAGCCCAACTCCAGCAGCTGCAGCTATCTGAGGAGTGAACTAGATGGAAGAATCTCCTCCCTCTCCCTCCCCTCCCCCTCCCCCCTTATCCCTCTTCCCCTAACTCTGTCCTCAAAAAGTAATATATAGGCCTACATTGTGATGCAGCAGGTTAAGCTGCCACCTGCAACTCTGGCATCCCATATGAGCACCGGTTCCAATACCAGCTACTGCGCTTCCAATGCAGGTCCCTGCTCATGTGCCTGGGAGAAGCAGTGGAAGATGGCCCAAGTGCCTTGGCTCCTTCCATCCATGTGGGAGACCCAGACAGAGCTCCAGGCTCCTGGCTTTGACCTGACCCAGCACTAGCCATTGCAGGGGAGTAAATCAGCAACTGGAAGATTCTCTTTCTCTTTCTCTCTCTTTCTCTCTCTCTCTTTCACTCTCTCTCATTCTACCTTTGAAGTAAATCAAATAATCAATCTTCAAAACATTAATATAAAATTTGTCTTGGGGTAGTGATAATCCTAGACATCAGGAGAAGCAAATAATATCAAACCACCATGTGAGAATGAGTCCATCACACAGTCCACCTGGGTTTCTCGCCAATAAAACACACTAACAACAAAAACTGGCTCACAATGGAAAATTACCAAGCAGATTTGAAAACAGCAGATTAGGAATGAAGTCGGCAAACACAGCAAGCATGTAGGCTAGAGATCTGCAACTGAGATAATGAAACGTCAATTTGAAAGACATTATATATGGGGCCGGCACTGTGGCGTAGCGTTTAAAGCCGCCACCTTCAGTGCTGGTATGCCATATGGGCGCTGGTTCAAGTCAGGGCTGCTCCACCTCTGATCCAGCTCTCTGCTGTGGCCTGGGAAAGCAGTAGAAGATGGCTCAAGTCCTTGGGCTCCTGCACCTGCATGGGAAGAAGCTCCTGGCTCCTGGCTTCAGATCAGCTCAGCTCTGGCAATTGCAGCCAACTGGGGAGTGAACCAGTAGATAGAAGACCTCTCTCTCTCTCTCTCTCTCTCTCTCTCTCTCTCTGCCTCTCCTCCTCTCTCTGTGTAAATAAATAAATAAATCTTTTTTTAAAGACATTATATAGAGTCAATTTATCTAAAATGACTTTTAAGCCATCAGTGTTGTGGAGGCTTCTGATCCAGGTTCCTACTAATGCACCTGGGAAGGCAGTGGGAGATGGCCAAAGATTTTGGCCCCAGCCACCATGTGGGAGACTTGGATGAAGCTCCTGACTCCTCACTTCTGCCTGGCCCGGGTCTGGCCATTGCAACCATCTGGGGAGTAAACCAAGAAATGGAAGGTCTATCTCTCTCCCTCTCTCTCTCTCTCTCACATACACACTGCCTTGCAAATAAATAAATAAATCTTAAAAAATAATTTTTAATACAGCAAACATTTTTTAAAAGAACTAGATCTCTGGGATGAGAAGAAGACAAGATACTTTGAAAAACAGAACACATGATTTTTTAAAAAGAATCAAATAGGTAGAGCATCCAGAAACAAAACAAACCAGTCATTGGAATTAGTGGATGGCTTAAGGAGTAGATTAATCATAGCTTAAGATAAACATCAATAGGAGGTAACAATGAGCTATAAAACGCTTCAAATTATGTTCATTTAGCATTGTACCGCAGAAAGGAAGATAAGGAAAGCAAGAGGCATTATTGATGACTCAGAAGTGTCCACAAATAGCACCCCTGCTCCGTAGATAAATGCAACATACAACACAATACCATCATCACACCCGAGATATTTAATATTGATACAGTATTTATATTCCCCCTTCTGTCCCCATAATGTCATTTTTTTTCTTTCTGAGGATCCAATGAAGGATCTTAATTGCATTGGTCATCATTTCTCTTTTGCCTCCTGTAACTTCTAACAGTTCTCCCATCTCTTCCCTCCCTTTCTTCTATAACATCAATGCTCTTGAAAAATCCAAGCCAGTCGCACTCCGAAACACCTCCAAATATGATTTTTTTCTCATATTTCCTCTTGACTGGATTCAAGTTAAACATACTGATAAGGACACTGCTACAGAATTTTCTTGAAATTTAGTGAACAGTTTCATGGTAGTTGTGGTTTCAATACTTGTGATTCTGAAATTACTGTATTTACAACAAATAGAAAGTATATTTATGTTGTTAGGAACTAGGATTTCATTAAGAAAGAGAGGAGATTGAAATACGGATGAAGGGAAAGTGAGAGAAACTCCTGTGGCATTGGCAGTCATTTGCAGCAACTATTATAAATGCATGACTTTGTTAAGAAAGATAAGAAACAAGAAGACATATAACACATATTGTAGTCATGCCCACTGAAACGGCCTGGATAATATGACTTTCCAGTGGCAAGCTGCACAGCCAGCACTCAGATGAGAGCTTTTCTTTTCTTTTCTTTTTTATTTCTTTTATCTTCTTTTTTTTAAGAGTTATTTATTTACTTGAGAGGCAGAGTTACAGACAAAGAGAGGGAGAAAGAGATCTTCCATTGATGGTTCACCTCCCAAAAGGCTGCAATGACTGGAGCCGAGCTGATCTTTAGCCAAGAGCCAGGAGCTTCTTCCAGGTCTCCCATGTAGGTGCTGGGGCCCAAGCACTTGGGCCGTCTTCCACTGCTTTCCCAGGCCACCAGCAGGGAGCTGGACCAGAAGTGGAGCAGCTACGACTTGAACCTGCACCCATATGGGATGCCGGCGCTGCAGGCAGATGCTTAAGCTACTATACCACAGCGCCAGCCCCCCAGATGTTGGATTTCAAAAGCCGTGAGCCATTAAGAAACAGGGGATCCTTAGAGAAACGGCTAATTCCAGGTCTGGGGAGAAAGAGGCAAGCTGACCTTGGAAGCTCTTCTAATAGAAAACAAGGAGGGGTTCACAGCTGAAGGAGCTGCTCCTGGCCAAATTGGAGACAACGAAAACACCAAGAGAACAGCAACAGTCAGGGAGCAGAGCGCACTGCCAGGGAGAGATCGCGAGTCTGTGGCGACAGCCTTAGTTACACATCAGAGCCAGGCAGTGGCGACTGTGGGTGTGATGATGGGATGAGAACACTGCCATTTTGCAAGAAGCACAAATGCAATCCCCGCGTCACTCGTGGTTTGTTCTCAAAGCGTTGGTGAAAAAAAAATCGTTGGAGAACAGAACATTTCCGTGGTTTCCAAATAGCTCACAGATTCTTCACTAATCACAAAAATCACAAGATCCTATTACAATGGAGAGTTGGCCTCCACTACTTTAACCAGGGAACAACCTTGGCATTGCCAACCAGTGGGCACACTGACATTACGCCCCTCCTGACGCTGGGCAGTGGGAAATGTCCAGTGTCACCTGTGCAACTACCCCTGAACTCTGGTTGTGCCCCAAAGCAGGTGCATTTTGGCCAAATGCAGAGAGAAGAGAGCACAGGTCACATGAATGTGAAGGTCAAAGTGGATCCCACACTTCCCAGGGGCTGGAACTTAGCACCAGTCCCCTCCGGAATCTCTCCTCTTCAGTAGTATCAATCCCCAAGCTCATCTTGCTCATCCTGGGGTTTTCCAGGGGTCCTGGCTATAGCTTAATTCTGCCCATGATAATGGCCACTAATCTGTCAAAAGACCATTTCCTAAAAAAGCAAACTCAAGTTCCTTTGAGTTTGATGGAGGCAACTGGGACAAACCACAGACGAGTTGGGAAGCTTCCTTTCTGTTCATGCCTCCACAGCCAGGTAAAGCAATCCCAGCCACCCCTGGGGCTCAGGTCACCTCCCCAAACTGCCTCTACACCAACGTCTGCTCCATCATCTCTGCTCACATCTCAGGTTTAGGAATGCTTCCTGGACATTCAGGTGAAGCGGCTTTTAGAATAGCCTCTGTCTGGGCTCAGGGTGTCTGAATGTCAAGCCCACGGCACTGTCCAGGGACTGGGTTTCCACTGAGCCACAAGAGACCGGGTTGGGTCGGGGAAAGATTCTACATCTTTCTGTTTGTCCTTAGTTTACCTTCCACGGGATCTTTTTTGGCAGGTTGTAAAATACCCCTTGTCTCCCCAGGAGATTCTCTGTTGCGCTGCAGTCCATCTAAGCAAATATGTATTTACAATGGGTTCTTTTTTAAAACATGCATTATGTGCCTAATAGACTGAAATGACTCTTTGGGGGAAGTGCAGCGTGGATGCTGGCAGTTTTTTGTTGTCTGTAACATTCACCTCTTTTATATGGCTATTTATTTTTCTGCTGGTTTGGATGGTGAGAAGAGCTATGAGGAGGAAAATCGTATCCCCCAATATGCACTGCAATATATAAAACCAGGAGATTGGACACAGAGTACTAATGATCTTTGAGGCCAATATGAATTTGAGCTCTGTACTGAAACAGTAAAAAAAAAAAGTCAGGGAAAGGCTGTTCATCCTGGCAGTGAACTGTTTGACAATACGAAGTTTGGGGACAAATTCCTGCTTTAGAATGTTCTCGGCTATTGAGTGAAGGAAAACCCTTCCCAATTAGCTTAAGCCATAGGGGAACCTATTTCAAATAGTGGAACGATTAAGAACGTGACAGCCCGAGGACTGGTGCAGCCCACAGTTGAACGTGTGCACGAGGCTCCGAGTTGTTTTCACTCCCTCCCTTTACTGCTTTCAATGTGTCAGCTCTGGTCATACAAGAAGACTGCCATCCCCCTGGCTGTCACGCGTCAACCCAGGCACAGACAGTGGAGGAAAACAGACTGCCCCTTCTTCCTGTCTCATTTTCGAAGTCACCTATCTCCTAGCATGATTCCTTGCACGTCTCATTACCAGTCTCCACTTAAAGCAATTCCTAGGAAGGGAAACAGAATCACACATGTTTAGCCCCAGTCAGTGCATACCAAGCTTTTGTCTATGCAGATTATATGCACTGATGTGTACCTTATTAGAAACTGAAACCAAGAAACTTAGTATTTATTGATTCATTTAAAAAGCCCATATATAGATATAAATATCATATAGTTATGAAAATAACTATATTTTCCAAAATGAAAAAAATAGTGGGAGGACTGGCATTCTTTTGTATTTTTGTAACTCACTTTAATGCATCTCTTAATAAAAACAGCTGATTTCTCATATCTGCTTTTTTTCTAGACAAATTTTACTTATTTGAGAGAGAGAGAAAGAGAGGGAACATGGGCTTCTATCTGCTGGTTCAACCCCCAAATGTATACAACAGGCAAGCCTGGGCCATGTTGAAGCCAAGAACCTGGAACTCCATCCAGGTCTCCCATGTAGGTGGTTAGAATCCAAGTACTTAAGCCAACCCCACTGCAACACAGAAACTGCATTAGCAGGAAGCTGGAGTCAGGACTGGGCCTGGGGTTTACACCCAGGCCCTCTGATATGGAACTCAGACGCCTGAACAGGCGTCTTAATCACCAGGCTAAATGCCCACCCCTCATACGTGCCTTTGCACTCAACCTGTCATAACATGTTATTTGGTTGAAGTCTGAGGAGTTATCCAAAATGTTCATAGAAAATATCTTGCCAAAAAAGGCATGGATTCCAAAAGTTTTTGCAACAGAAAACTGATCTTTTGACTCCATTTTCCATAAACTTTTTGAAGTAACCTCATATATGAGGAAATTTGGCCTCAAACTGATATGTACTTGCAACAGTGAGAAATATTTTAATAATCTCCTTGGATAATTGTGGAGATTCTTCTCTGGGGTAGATTTGTAGAGCTTAGGTACAGTGTGAAATCTGAAACCAAATTTAAAAAAATAGGAACTTTCCTGTTCCATTACACAGAAAGCCATTGGTTTGTCTTGCTGTTTGAATAGATCTTTATCCAAACGTGTTTTTGTAGCATCGTGCCATGATCTCTGTAAAACATCACTAAACAATGAAAAGCTTCCAGTGTTGACATTTCTTGTTATATAATATTGAAAAATTATCTTCATTAATATCTCCTCTAATTTCATCAGAAAATTTTTTTTATTTAACGGTTTATATTTTTAAAGGCAGATTTATAGAAAGAGAGGAAGGACAGAGAGAGCTCTTCCATCCACTGGTTCACTCCCCAAATGACCACAGCAGCCACTGATCCAGGCTTCCTCCAGGTCTCCCATGTGGGAGCAGGGCACCAAGCACTTGGACCATCCTCCGCTGCTTTCCCATGCACATCACCAGGGAGCTGAATGGGAAATGGAGCAGCCAGGACTTGAACCTGCGCGCATACGGGATGCCAGCAACACAGGCAGCAGCTTAACCTGCTGTGCCACAACACTGGCCCCAGGAAATCCTTAAAACACTGGGGTATTATTAAGCTCAGAGGGTAAATATAATTTTGTAATTATAATTATGCTGGAAAGTATAACCTTCATCATTGACAACAAATGCCAATGTTAATTTTATTCCTTTGCTGATTGTTGAAAAAATATGTGCCAAATCACATATCAGGAATCTTCAAAAGTTTATGACAGTCATTTAGCCGAACAGCTAAGAAATCCAAGTCCCACATCACAGTGCCCCGGCGTAATTCCCAGCTCAGCTCCCAGGTCCATTTTTCTGTAGACCCTGAGGGACAGCAGCTGATGGCTCAAGTAGCTGGGTCCCTGCCACCACCTGGGAGATGTGGCCCAGTCCTGGCTGTTACAGACATTTGGGAAATGAACCAGCAGATGGGCAGTCTCTTTGTCTGCCTGCCTATCTCTCTCTCTCTCACATTCTCTCCTTCTCTCAACCCTTTGCCTGCCTATCTATCTCTTTCTCACACATTCTCTCCTTCTCTCTACCCTTCTTTATTAAAAAAAAATTGTGGAATGTATATGCATATTATGAACTAATTACTCATGAATTTTAAGCCTTTTGTGCCAAAATAAAATTTTCTTGGAATCCATTTCTTCTGAACATTATGAATGATTGTCTTAGTGGTATGAAATAGTTTTTTATTGAAGAATTATTTTTTATTTATTTGGAAGAATTACAGAGAAAGGTAGAACCAGAGAGAGAGGGAGAGAGGTCTTCCATCCACTGGTTCACTCACCAAATGATCATAACGGCCAGAGCTGAGCTGATCCAATGCCAGAAGCCAGGCGTTGGATTCTTCGGGGTCTCCCTTTACTGCTTTCTCTCTGCCTCTGCCTCTGTAACTCCACCTTTCCAATAAATAAGTAAATGTTTAAAAAAATCATGTTGAAGGCCTAGGTACTCAAATTAATATGCTCTCTAGCAGCAGGAAGGAGGTAAGAGTGCTAAGGTTTGATCATGATTTTGCTCCCCAACTCATCAAGATGTTTTAACCTCAAAGTCCCTGTCAGCGGTTAATAGATTAATGCTAATGGTCAATGAATTAAAGGTAGAGGCTTGATTCCAATTACGGTGATTGAGAGGCTAACTTAGTGGGAGGTCCTGGGGCCACTGGGGACACACCCTTGGAAGGTTCTTGACAGTGTGTTCACTGTAAAATCTGAGCATGCTGTTTCTCTACTTCCTGGCTCACCATGTGATTGGACCTCCACCACCCTCCAGCCTAACCAAATGCCTAAGCCCCTGGGGCCACCTGCTCTTAGACTGTGATCCACCAAAACCGTAACTGAAATAAGCCTTTTGCCTTCGGAACATGGTCCTCACAGGTGTTTTCATTAAATTAATGAAAGGCTGACTAGTGCAGGGGAAAAGCTGTTGGTTAGGCAACCAAAGTGTTTGCCATGGTCCTAGCAGGTAGAATTCTACAGAACAAATAAAAACCAAGGACCATGTCACCCTCTAAGAAGAGTTCTCAGAACCAGTGTTGACAGCACCCTCCCTCTTTCTCGATGTTTTGAGGAGGACTGGGAGCTGGTGGGAGGACAGTGCTAATGAGTTTATAGTTCTGGATTTGACCATTCAAATAGCCAGATAGCCCTGCGCTTGCTGTCATAGCCAGAGAAAAGGATACTAAGAAATAATCCCAGCACAGATGGATCTTAAAACTAATAGGGTAAAAAAAATGTGTTTATTCATTCAATGAATGTTGACTGAACATCACCACAACAGGCCCTAGGATCCCACAGGTGAATGAGACATCTAACCTCATGTAACTCACATTCATGCTAAGAAGACACACAATTGTTGGGATATTTATTTAATGTCTAGACTTTTGACAAGAACTTATCACCAACGTGCAATCATGGCACCCTGTCTGGGAGACAGAGCAGAATTCCCCTGACGAAGTAGCAGTTAACTGAGGCCTGGGGAGTGAGCCAAGGGAAGAGCTGGGTGTGAGAGTGTTAGAAGAAGAGAGAATGACAATTTCCAAGGCTCGGAATTCAGACAGGCGGAAGGAGCGCAATCCGTAAGTTTGGGGGAAGAAAGAAAACTTTGTTCCTAGACAACTGCAAGAGAGGAGAGAGTGGCTGGAGACGGAGCCAGAGGCAGAGGCTGGGACAGGGTCTGCAAGAGCCTAATTGGTCAGCTTTAGGGTTTCCAGCTTTGTCCTAAGGGAAATGGGAGGCAGGAACAGATTAAATCTGGAGAACAACATAAGATTTTCATTTTGAAAAGATTCACTGACTTTGCATGGACAATGGCCAGGAAGGAGCAAGAGTAGTGATGGGGAAATTGTTGGAGGACAGCTGCATTGAGCCATCACATCCGGAAGTGGATCTGAGCAGCTCCTTGCTCTGATCACCCAGTTAGCCCCGTGCAGTTGTGGGTGGAACTGGCTACAGCTCTCACTCCCAGGCTCAAAAAAGACAAGGGGACGTTAGCAACAAGTTATTTTCTTATTTGGAAAATAGATGAATGAATAAATAAGTATATCCAAATCAAACAGAAGAATGCAGAGGTCATTGAAGAGTCCCAAAGGAGGCGGTCTTCCTGGAGTCAGCACTTGGTGGATGTGTATGGTGGACGTGAGACACGAGGCCTTGAGTTGGGGCAGCCCAACTGGTCTTGACCCATCGTTGGCCACAGGTCTATCTTTGATCTCGTGGAGTGAGGAATTCTATGCAGAACCAACCACTAATCAACCACTCATCCCACCTTCTGCACCATTCACCTCCCCTAGAAATAGGAGTAGTCCAGATATCCCATTTGGGAATCACTGCCATCTAAGGATGACACTTCTGCCAGAGTTCCTTGTCCCATTGCCAGGCAATTCCAGTGACTAAAGTAGTCAAAGCTCTGCTGGGATTTCACCAACTTAGTTAATCATAGGAAATAACAGGAAGCTCACTCCTCAGTGATGTAATACTGAAACTGGGCAAAAGTCTAGTGACCCTAGAAGACCCCTTCCATGGTGACCAGGATGGGGTACTAATGCTGGCAACTGCTCCAAGTCAGTCTTAATGGATGCCTGAGTGGGACAGACATTGTCCGAACATGAGCATGGCCATACACACGAGGCTGGGATGAAACACCTGCCATCAACTCCTCACAGAGGAGGGGCTCTCCCATGAGTCTCTGGGCCTGAAGAAGGGTCTCTCCTTTGGGCATCACCATGGAGATACATTTTGATAGTGACCTCAGAAAACAACAGCTGTGGTGTCCATCTGTAAGAAACCGTGACTGGGGCTGGTATTGGGCTGTAGCAGGCTACGTTGCCCCTTGCAGCACCAGCATCCTATAGCACCAATTCAAGTCCTAGTTGCTCTGCTTCTGATTCAGCTTCCTCTAAGGCACCTGAGAAAGCAGCAGAACATGGGGCAAGTGCTTGGGCCCCCGACACCCATGTGGGAGACCCAGATGGAGTAGATGAAGTTCCTCCCCCTCTCTCCCCCTCTCTCCCTTCTCTTTGTGAGTGTGTGTCATTCTTCCTTCCAAATTAAATAACCAAATCTTTAATAAAAGAAAAGCAATCATTGTAGAAAACAATCACAGAACAAAATAAAGGATGGGCCTCTCCAGCCCTGTGGTCCACCAGTGTGGCAAGTGAACCCTGTTCTTCTATGGTGAAAAGGGACCAGTGGCATTTTCAACTAAGCCTAAGACCCACTGATGATGAAACCTGCAGAAATCATTAGAGTAACTCAGGCCACGCTAAGAAGAGGAGAGGAATCAAATCCACTGCTCCTAGCAGGTGGTCCCACAGAAACCAGGCCTGTTGATTACAAATAAACCATGCAATTTGCTTATGTTATACCTCCAGTGCATCTTAGCTCAAAAATAAAACTCCTAATGGAATAAATGCACAGCCTATAAATCTCAAGACATCCTGCATTATTAGTAAAACTTTTTAAAATTCATAACTGATTAAGTCATAAACTCTTTTGATGAATAAGACCCCACACAGCACAGGGTGAGATACTATGAGACTTGGTAAAAGAATAAACCCATGGAATAAATCTGCTCTGCAAAAATTTATCTCAATGTTGTATATAACGAAGCCTTTCTTAAACAAAAACCTGATAAAACAATAAACCTGCTCGAAGATTAAATTTGCTGCACCCCAGGGCCATATGTCTCACCTGTTTCTGGAGCTTCCAGGAAGCTCCACCTGTTTAACCTCTGGTGCCCTACACCAATTTGTGCTGTTCTATATCTGCAAAATGTAGGAATTTCCTACAGACACAGCATGGAGTACGCGTAAATTACCACCACTGACAGTGTTCACGGCACAGAGTTTTTCTTCTCCCCAATTTAGGCTACTCTTTGCCAGCTACCTCATCATGCGCATGCTCGCATTTTAAAAAATCGCTGCACGTCTAGATCATCGCTCTTGTTTCCTAGCATTCAGGAATGGGCCCTGCCTGTCTTTCCGCTCTGCCTCTGTCCCTCACAGAAAAAGCCACTGGGGGTAAGAGAAGCCAGGTGGAGGGGGAACATGAAAAGCAGTGGCTTTGAAGGGAGGCCAGTGGGAAGAAGGCCCCCCCTGCCGCCCATAGATGTCTCAAAGAAGGCAAGACAGCTTGCCTTTCACTCTTCCCAAAGTATTAGAGGACAATGAAGACGCCGGAAGAGTCACCAGTAGTAGGGGGTTTCTCAGTAGCCAAGGACAGGCATAACCCAGCAAGATTAGCCACGTTCCTCCCCATCAGGAACACTCAAGTTGAAAAAAGGGAGGAGAGGGGCCCAGTGTTGTGGCGTAGTGAGTGGAGCCGCCACCTGCCGCTCCGGTATCCCATAGGGGCCCAGGTTCACATCTCAGCTGCTCCACTTCTGATCCAGCTTCCTGCCAATGCACCTGGAAAAGCCACAGAAGATGGCCCAAGTGCTTGGGTCCCTGCACCCAGGTGGGAAACCTGGAAGAAGCTCCTGGCTCCTGGTTTCAGATCAGCCCAGCTGCAGCTGTTGTGGCTATTTGGGGAGTGGGAACCAGTGGATGGAAGATCTCTCTCTCTCTCCTCTCTCTCTCTCTCTCTCTCTCTCTCTCTCTGTAACTCTACCTTTCAAATAAATAAGTAAATTTGAGAGAGAGAGAAGGGGGAGGAGACACTAATCTTGAAGAGAAGCAAAATTTGAAAACGGTTTTCAAATTGCTTTTTGTGTTTCCCTTCTTTGCCAATGCATATATATTAGCTGGGAAAGTATTAACAAGCTTTTAAAGAAAAAAACAGACACATCAGAAAAACAGCTGAGCGACACAGTAGGACCCTTGGGAAGCTTAACACTGATTTCAGTAATTTATTCATCGCAGAATGATTTTTTGAATTCATCTTTGGAGAGTTCCTTCAAAGCTAATTTTGCTAGGCTGTCAAGAAAGGCTAGTCATCACCATCATCACCATCATCATCATCACTGCTTCACAATGCTCTTCTGGGATTGTGTTTGTTCACTGGTTAATTGGCTTTCACCCAGTGTCTACTGAGGGCCTCGCATTTCCACGGCCTGTGGCAGGTACAGGGAGTAGGGTGCTGGCTTTCCCGAGAGGCTGCAGTCAGTGTGAGTGTGGACTGTCCCCACCCAGAAAGGACCCTGACAACAGCTCACCGTGCTGAGTCTCGTGTCCCCCATGGGCATACTAAAAATATTGTCTCCGAATATTTTTTAAATTCTCTTTGAGGCTGATGATGATATAAAAAGTAAATCACTTAGGATACTGTTTTTTGTCTCTTCATCATCACATTTTGGTCATCAAATAATTTGATATATAACTTATATGCCATGAAATTCATCTTTTTAAAAGTGTACAACTAAGTAGATTTCAGTGTATTCACAGTTAGGTAACCGTCACCACCACCGTGTTTCAGAGCCTCATCAGTAACCCTGAAAGAGCCCCTGTATCCACAGTGGTCATTCCCCAGCCTCAGCACCTACCCCAGCCCTGGAAAACACTGATCTACTTCCTGTCTCTGTAGATTGCCCTTTTTTGGACTTACACACAAATGCAATCATACTAACATAAAATCTGGCCTTCTGTGACTGTCTTTTTTTTCTTATCTTAATATTGTTAAGTTTAATCCATTTGTTTATCAATATTTCACTCCTTTTTCTCACCATTGCATTAGGTAGACGCACCATATCTCATTTTTCCGTTCATTAATTGATATTTTAGTTGTTTCCACTTTTGGACTATTATGAAAAATACTGCTATTAATATTTGTATACAAGTTTTGTGTGAACATCTGTTTTCATTTCTCATAGGTATATACCAAGGTGTAGAACTGCTGAATCGTATGGTAACTCTCCATTTAAATATTTGAGGAACTGCCAAACTGTTTACAGTCCCATCAGAAATGTATGATGATTTCAATTTCTCCACAGCCTTGCAAATATTTGGGATTGTCTGTCTCTTTAATTCTAGCCATCCTAGTGAGTGTGAAATCATACCACATTGTGGTTTTGATTTGCATTTTTCTAATGACTAATAGTGTTGAGCAGCTTTTCATGTGTTTAATAGCCATTTGTATATCTTCTGCGGAGAAATGTCTACTTAAATACATTGCCCATTTCTAGAGATGCCTGAGTCCCACATGGGAGAGCCTGAGTCAATTTCCAGTTCTGCTCTTGGTTCCAGCTTCCTGCCAGTGTAGACCCGGGGAGGCAGAGGTGATGGCTCAAGTGATCGCCACCCACGTAGGAGACCTGGTTTTCATTCCCAGCTTCTGGCTCCAGCCCCATCCAGCTCTGACCATCGTGGGCATTTGCAGACAGAACCAGTGGATGGGATCTAAGTCTGTGTGCCTTTCTGTTTCTTTGTCCCTCCCTCTATCTGGCTCTCTACGTCTCAAATGAGCAGAGTAATAAATTTAAAAAATAAAAGCTGTTTCCAATTTTTAATTGAAGCACTTTCAGCTTATTTAAGCTTTAAGAGTACTATATTATCTGGATAAAAGATCTTTATAAGGTATACCATTTGTAAATATTTTCCCATTCAGTGGGTTGTCTTTTCAGTTTAATAGTGTCCTTTGAAGTTTGTTTTTAATTTTTATCTCATTTATTTGGAAGATAGAGAAATGAGGGAGGGGGAGAGAGAGAGAGAGAGAGAGAGAGAGAGAGATCTTCCATCTGCTGTTTGATTCTCCGAATGCCTGCAACAGCCAGGGCTGGGCCAAGCCAAAGTCAGGAGCCTGGAACTCTCTCAAATGAGTGTCAGAACCCATGTGCTTGAGCCACCATCGGCTGCCTCCCAGATGAAGCATTAGCAGAGGGCTGGAGGAGAAGCAGAGAGGCCAGTATTCAAACCAGACCTTCTGACATGGGATGTGGGAACCCCAAGCAACAAGTGAATCACTGCACCAATGCCTGCCCATGAAATGTTTAACTCGGATAAAGTCCGATTTATCTATTTTTGCTTTCTTTGCTTATACTTTTGATGCCATGTCTATGAAAACACTGCCTGCCCCAAGATCATGCACATTTACTCTATTTTCTCGTCACAATTTTATAATTTTAACTCAAGGGTTAAAAGACTATCATCTTTTTAAAATTCTTTTTGATTTTTGTGTATGGTGTGAGGTAGGAGTCCAAAGTTATTCTTTTGCTTGTGGATATCCAGTTATCCCAGGACCATTTGTTGAAAAGACTATTCTTTTCTCTATTGAATTTTATCGACACCTTTGTCAAAAATCAATTGACCAGAAATAAGAAATATAAGGTTTAATTTCTTGACTTCCAATTTTATCACATCTATCTATGTCTCTATCCTATATCATTAGCATGCTGTATTGATTACTGCAGTTTTGCAGTAAATCATGAAACTGGGAAGTGTGAAACCTCTACCCTCATTATATTTTGAAAGAATGTTTTGGCTATTTCTGAATTTCTTGCATTTCCATATGAACATTAAGATCAACCAATCAATTTCTGCAAAAAGACAGCTGAAAATTTAGTATATATTGCATTAAGTCTATAAATAAAATTGAGAAAAATAAATAAATCTTCGTATAGATAAAAATGTTGCTTAATCCAGCTACATTCTCATCTATAAGCATGGGAATTCTGCATTTCTTTAGATCTTTAATTTCTAAAAACAATAGTTTTTAGATGCCAGAATAAGGGTCTCTCCATTATTTGTTACATGTATTCTTAACTATTTAAAAATTATTTCTGTTTGCATTTTAAATGCATTTAAAAATTTTATTTTTTGTTTGTCCATTGTTGGAGTATAGAAATATAATTGACTTGATATATTGATTTTGTATCCTATGGTCTGGCTGAACCTGTTTGCTCCAATAACTTTTTAGTAGAATAGAAATGTTAGAGTTTTCTTCATGTCTAAGATATTATCATCTCTAAATACAGCCAGTGTTACATCTTTCCAATCTGAATTCCATCTGTCTGCTTTTCTTACCTAATTTCCATGGCCAGGGACCCTCAGGACAATGAATGTGGAAAAGAAGTAGCTTTGAAAAACTCTAATAGACCTTTCTAGATCCCCAGGATACACCAGTGTTTTCGGATCCCCCTACAGAAATCTCCTTCTCTGACTGTTAAGTGTTTTGGCCAGTTCCTTGTTTACTTCAGCGGCTATTGCTGCCTCAGACGTCTGTAATGCTCAATAATTGCCACAGATTGTCTGCAACCAGTGCCCAGGGGCTCAGGCTCTTCCCATGGAGGGAGCCTGGAGTCAATAAGAAGTACTAGAAGGGAGCTTTTCCAGGACTCACGCCACAAGGACAAGGTGGACTGCAAATCCAGCCTGCCCACCAGCTACTCCCACCTGCCACGATTGGGAGGCAGGTGCTTTTCCAGACTGATACAGGGTCGGGGCAAGGGGCAGGAAACAGGGCAGTTCAAATGCTTCCTTGCCGGTCATTCTTCCCCAAGACACAGCTGTTTTTCTTGCATGAATGCTTCCCAGAGCGTTGGAGGGCTTGAGTTAATTTCCAGAGTTCTGAAGACATTTGACAATTTTTGCCAGTGTCTTCCTTCATCTTATGGAGGGGTTGATCTTCAGGGGTTCCCACTCCACTGTTGTAGAATCCCCTCTTCTGTTTCCTAGTCTTCCTCCCTCCTCCTCCTCTAGACCACTCAGCACAAGGAAGCGCACACATTGTAATCTGAGTTTTCTCTGAATGCGAAATGAGCCACCGCAGGCAAGAAGCTCCCTCACGAATCTCCCCCAGAACCGCTTACCGTGATGTCAAAGCAACACCTTTGACTCAAAAATAAAATGATAGTGATCAAATGACTGCAGGTGACGCGTGACTAAAAATATGGCGTCGATGAAAGTGTTTGGGAGATAAAAATGCTTGTGTTTGCAAAAACAACATGGCACAATGCAATCAGTGATGTGATCCCTAATAGGCACTTGGATCTCTGACGCTAAGGAGGATGCCCCAAAGAGATAAATATTAAAATGCAAAAGGCAAAAAATTATCAAGAGCAGTTAACTGTGATTGTCAGGCAGTCGGAGCAGTCGGGAGACGGCTGGGACCCGAGGAGCAGCACCAAGGCCTCCTCCCCGCACGACCCCTGGCCCTTACCCGCTCCCAGCTCCGCCAGCACCTGGCTTTGCTCTTGTTTGTCCCCTTGTTTTTATTGTCTTCCCAAACAGTAAGTGGCCTCGGCTCAGATGCCGTGATCTGCTATCTCCCAGCCATTTTTCTGCACATAAGCAGCCTGCATTTAAAACTCCCCAGCCCATCTGTCTTCATTTGAAGACTGGGTTAAAAAATAAAATTAATGATCGCTATCAGGGGGTAGACGAGAAGCATCTTTGGTGAAAAGTAGATCTGCCACGTTCGGCCAAGGCTGACATCTTTCACCGGCTGGAAATGGCTGGATATACTTGTAAACATTATTAAAAATAATAACTTAATGTTTCCTTCCTGTGACTCGCGAGCATTAGCAAGGTAGTTCCAATTAGTATTTCCTCTGAGCGAGGGAGGCCTTTTACTTCGTTTCATTTAAAAGGGGATTTGTTTTCTAATTTTTACTTCTGCCGTTGTCAATAATAGAACAGGACCGAGTGACGGCTGCCTTCCCCCCATCACTTACAGTTTGCAAAGCCATGGCGGTGGAGGAATATGCATCTCCTGTTTTATTTGTTGTAGCCGCGCCTGTTCGGTGCGGGAGTGGACGCATTTACAACCGGGTGGGTCAGGCCACTGTGGCACGGGGCTTCCAAATACAAGCAAATCACACCGAGAGGCTCACTCGTTTTGTAGGGCCGTCAGAGTGACGACAGATAATTCAACAATAGATGAATACGGATGCTTTTCCAAAACCTCAGCCTCAAGCTCTCTTGAGGACGGGAGAAAGAGAGGGTGGGATGTGGGCAGGAGAGAGGGAAAAAGAGAGGGAAGCAGCAGGCCCGTCCTGCCCGCCCAGGTGCCTTTTGTCAGCGTGGCTGCCTGTTTTTGTGGGATCTTCCTTTCATCCTGGTGAATATCGCTTTAATAGACTCATCTTGCTTTATTAAAGTCAAAAATATGTTTTTAAATGCTAAGTGAGACACGCATTATTGCAAATGCAAAGCTGCAAAATGTGTTTGGCAGCCTCAAGGTAATAATTTCTTCCAATTCCAACACAAAGTTGGTGAATATCTCAATTGATTATGTTGGGTGATCCGGTAGTCATTTAATCATATTAACATATAACTTGCATATTCAACATAATCGCACTCGCTTGCTTATCTTCTACCCCAGAAAGCATCGCACAGCCACAGGCGCACTCGCGTGTCCACGCCTGTGCTCACACACCATGTGTGCTGCACCAAATTCCAAGTTCACAGCTCAGCCGTGCAGATGACCCTGGGAATGGACGTAATGGAACTTTTTACTAGCATAACAGAGCAGAGCATCACGCGGAAGATCAAAGACACTCAGGACAACACTCATCAAGGCCCAAGCTGTAGCCAAAGGACCCGATAAATCCACTCGGCTCTCTTTGGAGAACTTTTGCCTGGGAATCTGGGTCTTGGTCTTCTACTTGCTCTGGGATTCAGGTAGAAAAAAAGGTGGCTGTACTTGGGACCTTTTGCATGTGTCCTGAGGTGCTTTAGGTTAGTTGGTGACAGACCTGAGGTGCCAGGAACTGAGAGGGGTCACAGGAAGCAGAGATCACGGTGCTAAAGCCAGCAAACAGGAAAAGTGCTTCCCACGTGCATGGTGGAGGGAGCTGTGTGCACCTCCCTGGGACCTGGGAGAGGTAGAGACGAGCAGCCGAGGCGGTTTTGTGGGAGGGACCGTGTGTTGCACCAAGCAGAGCAGCCCATCCTCCCGCCTTCGAGCTGCCCAAGCCCACCAGCAGCCTGGCCAGCGGCTTGCCCTGCCCACTGGCAAATGCTGATGTCTCTGTCCACATCCGGTGAAAACAGATAGCTCAGGGCTCTGCAAGATGAAGCGAGAGGCTCTATTCTATTCAGCGCTGACACCGTCCCTATGTCTTGCCCGGTATCAGGTACTAGCTCATGAGTTAATGTGGGGAGCAACCCGGACTGGACTGAGTTACTGGAATTAAGACTTATTCTATGCATCTGCTCTCCCACAATATGGCGCTGGGAGAGGAGGCAACAGCTTCTACCCAGCTGCCTCTCACCAACTTGACAAGCTGCAGGACCTGCTCCTGATTGGAGGAGAGCAGCGTACTCGGCGTGTGGGCAGCCGAGTTAGGATTGGCGGAGGAGGACTATAAAGGAGGAGAGAGACGGCATGCACCAGGAACATCTAAGGGGAACACCTGTGCAGCCCCCGAGAGAGCCAGCCGGCCGGCGGTGTGCCGCTCCCCTGCGGAAGTGGGGAATGTGGCAGGGGGAACCGCCCTTGCACGGAGGTGGAAGGGACGGTAGCCAACCCGGGAAGAACCAGCAGCAAACCCGGGGAGGGCCAAGCAGACGAAAGAACAGCGCAGGGTCCTGTGTCGTTCCTCCATGAAGACGGGGAGCGACATAATGGTGCCGTGACTCGGATATGAAGCCTAGGCAGGGCTTAGTGTTGTTCCTCCACGAAGAGGGGGAGCGACAGTTAATACTTGGAATCATTTATTGCTATAGGGCACAGGTGCACTTGTACATTCATCCAGACCAGTGCTGGAGGGAGCCACGAGGGGCAAAAAGGAACTTGGAAGGGCCAAGGTCTCCTTTAGAAAGAAGCAGGCCAGACTAGCAGAGGGATACAACCAGGCTGACTTTGAAATAAAAAATGCCAGCCTGCCTGACCCCAGCTTATGGGACTTTGACCAGATAGTAGCTCCCCGAGCAAAGGGTGCCTGCAAGCTTTGGCAAGTTGCCTCCGAGTGAAGGGGCCTTGGGAAGATGCCTGCAGGGTCCTCTGACTCTCTGACTCACAGCCAGCTCTAGGGAACCCAACATCAACGTCTAGCAACTCCCAGCGTGACGCACTCAGAGAGCAAGGCAGAAGCCTTTTCTGCTGGTGTGTGTTGGAGGGTCAGCCAGGCCTGCAAGAGAGCAGGATGCAAGACACAGCCGTGTCCCAGAGCTGCCCCTAACATACAACACGTCCCCCTCTGCATACAGCGACAGCAGGTACCCTGGGGAACGGTGACACCATGACGGAGGGGACTCCATCAGACTCTTTCTGTTCCCCCAGTGTGAACACAGCACCGTGGCTCCAAAACGCACACAATTTCCTGCTGCACACTCGGTGCAGATTTTGATCTTGCATTTGCTGAATGCCCTGCCAGTCGCTCTGGCTGGATGATCGCACGGACGCGAAGCCCGCACGACCCAGGCAGGCCCAGGGGATAATTGTCAGTGGCCATAGTGGGCGCAGAAGGAAGAGGGTTGAGAGGTCGAAGGAGTCCAAAGCCCAGACAGAGGGAAGGTGGCAGAGAGGAGAGATTTCCCGAGAACGCGTCCGGCTCTGCCTGGTGATTTGTTGGGTATCTCCATGTTCATGCCGTGACAACTCGGACTTCGGTACAAGGTCAGCTCCTGCATCTTGATTATGTTTCTTTCCCCCTTGAGCCAACAGACATTGATCTCTACATCTAGTTTACCTTGTTTTCTTAGCCATTTGTGACACAGTACAACAGTTCCCATCGAAAAAAGTGTCATGTAAATAAATTACAACTTAGGACGTATACGTTAAATAATTTTATAAATGAACTTTAAAAATGAAGGAATAAAAAATGCGAGGCCCGGCTCATGGAGCAGTAGTGATTATTCTGGTCATACTGTCACGTGTAATGAAGCACAGGCCCATCATTAATCAAAAGAACCAATCAGATAACTAATTTAGGCAATATTCTTTACCACAGGACATGTCGGTCAGTAAAAACGCATTAAAATAGCGAAAGATCAATAGCAGCCACCAGGGACTGTGTTTACAAACCGGTCTTAAACTTTGGGGCATTAAATTCTCGGTCATATTGCGTATCTGTTTGGGCAAGATAAAGAAAAACTTCAGAGGAATGAAAGTTTTTGTTTTTTTTTCTTTTTAGCTAATAGCATGGTCATAATGTATACTGTAATAAATGTGCAGAATGTGCCATTATTTCATGATGAATGGGGAAAGTGTCCCCAGTTCTCTGCAGACACAGTAGCAAGGCTCAGAAAAAGGACCGAGGAATGAGCAGGGATTGACGAATTGGTCCAAAGATGGCAGCGAGAGGCAGGCAGGTCCTGGGTGTTTAAGGACGATTTATGTTCCCAGCAGCTGGAGTCAAGTGCAGTGGTCAAGTCCCAGCCCGGGGCAGGAAGTGTGGTTGCCACAGCGCCTCTGCTGCCTGGCATTTGAAGCCACCACTCTCTCCCTGCCACTGCCCCCCCACCGACAGAAGCCCCGCCTTGATCCCCGTTGCTAAGGAAAATATCCACTCAGATGTCCAAGCTATGCAAAGTGCCTCTCGAGAAAGGCCCGGATACCCCCACCCTCTTTTTTCTTTCTGGCAGAAGTAAATATGTTTATTTATTTTTAAAGTCTTGTTGCTGTTGATCCTTCAAAGCCGAAGAAATACTGTTGTGGGCAGGTGGGGAGGAAGCTGGTCAGTACACCTGGGCTGGAGAACCCACGTGGCCCTCACTGCAGCCAACTCCAGAGGTGTCTCCCAGCCCAGGCAAAGGCCACCTGAGAAAGCCAGGCACCGTCTCAAGCCTGGGTGCCCAGTGCCATAGCGCCTGGCAGGGCTGGCAGCGGAGGACATTGTGGGCGTGTTCCTCTCCCGTGACAGTCACTGGCAGCAGCTCATGTGTCCTGGGTGCCAACTGCTCTGCTTACGGTCCTTCGCACATTTTCCTGTTGGAGGAGAGCTCAGCACGACCCAGAGCACCTGCCGTGGGGTTGCAGACACCACCACAGCTCCGGATAGAAACCCTGAGATAGACACCGATGAGCTGTGGTATGGACAATGCTGCGCAGAAAGTGGTAGCTCCCCACTAGAAGAAAGAAGGACGGAAGGAGAAAGGGGGGAGGGGTGGAAGGAAGGAAGAAAAGATAAAAACAGGAGTGGGGAAGGAAGCTTCTCTCCTGACGCCACTTGCTCCTGCGACTTTTGCTCCCATTTTTCTGCTCAAATTCAAGGTAACATTTTCAGATTGAAAGCACCTGCTTGGCCGGTGCTGCGGCTCAATTGGCTAATCCTCCGCCTACGGCACCAGCACACCGGGTTCTAGTCCCGGTCGGGGCGCCGGATTCTGTCCCGGTTGCTCCTTTTCCAGTCCAGCTCTCTGCTGTGGCCTGGGAGTGCAGTGGAGGGTGGCCCAAGTGCTTGGGCCCTGCACCCGCATGGGAGACCAGGAGAAGCACCTGGCTCCTGGCTTCGGATCAGCACAGTGCACTGGCCACAGCGGCCATTGGAGGGTGAACCAATGGCAAAGGAAGACCTTTCTCTCTCTCTCTCTCTCTCTCTCTCACTGTCCACTCTGCCTGTCAAAAAAAAAAAAAAAAAAAAGAAAAGAAAACACCTGCTAAATGCTTCTCTTCCTCCTAGTCTCTCTTGAAAGCCTTCTTTTTTTTTTTTTTAGGTTTTATTTATTTGAGTGATAGAGTTACAGAGAGGGAGAGACAGAGAGAAATGTCTTCCATCTGCTGGTTCACTCCCCAAATGTCTACAACGACTAGAGCTGGGCCAAGCCAAAGCCAGGAGCCAAGAGCTTCTTCTGTGTCTCCCAGGTGGGTGCAGGGGCCCAAGGACTTCGGCCATCTTCTAGTGCTTTCCCAGGCCACAGTAGAGAGCTGGATCAGAAGAGGAGCAGCCGGGACAGAACCGGCACCCATATCGTTTGCTGGAGCCACAGGTGAAGGTTTAGCCTACTATGCCGTGGCGCCAGCCCCTCAACTCATTCTTAACTGGTTTCCATATCCACAGTTCCATTAAGAAAACATTGACAGGTCAGCAGTGAGCTCCATGTTCAGGGTCATGATTGCCTGCAACCTTTCAGCAGGGTTCCCAAATACTCTCAGCCCTTGGCTTCCAGAATATTCTAATCATTCTTTTTCTTCTCCCTCCCCAGTCACTCTCTCTCAGTATCCTTTGGTGACCCTTCAACTTCTATGTGGCTTCTACACCAACTTGGACATCAACATGCACTAGCACAAAACTGAAAATAACCCGAGATACCTATGATTAGGGGAGGTGTTAAGTAAACAGTGGCACATTAATTCTATGGAATACCAAGTATCGGGTTAAAAAGCAAGTTAAATCTATAAATGTTGGCATGCATTTATCTCTAAGATATACATTAAGTGAACATAAGAGATGATGCTGCAGAGAGAGATGCTACTTAACTTTACACTACATTTATATGCATGGAGTGCGGTTTGAATGATCTACTCTGTCTGTCAAGTCAAATACTATGCTTGATCCCTGCTAGCTTCCCACACCCCCACGCTTGTGCTATTCAATGAATTCATTCTATCTCCTAAGTTGGCCTTGAATCAACCCATCCTTCCCTGTCTCTTGACAATTGAATTCTTCATTGCCACCGTAAGTCAAGTCACCATCATCTCTCACCAAGGCTACAGCAATAACCTCACGGTTGGTTTCTCTGCTTCCTGCCTTTCTCAGTGTCCACTTGGTTGGCCACCAGCTGCCAGGAGTACGTTGGACCAGTCAGCTCCCTGTATACCTGCTGCTCATGGCCACCTGCCTGCCCTTGTGGGGACGGTCAGCGCAAAGCAGTGCTGGTAAGCAAATGCTCCTCCCACAAGTATGACCATGCAGAGCTCTTGGGCCAGAGCTCTTTCCTGGGAGGAGTTAAGGGCAACCTACTAAACAAAGGGAGAGAAGAAGGAGAAACATAGCTTTAGTTAAAATACTGGAAAAATGCTGTCTTTGGCCTTGAGAAAGGTGGGTATCTGAGAACACTCTCAGCATCGCTATGGAGACCTGAAAATACACAGTACAAGTCATTTCTCTGTGCCTCCAGTGCTTTGCTCCATGATACCAGAGAGTCACCTGCCCAAGTTAATCCACCAAACTGGGCCAGGCATTTGGGCTAGCAGTTAGTTAAGCCATTGGCTGGGAGGCTCACATCCCATATCAAAGTGTCTGGGTTCAAATCGCGGCTCCTCGCCTTGGTCCAGCTTCCTGGTGATGCGTTCTCTGAGCGGCATCAGGTGATGGGTGAGTGATTGAGTCTGCCACCCATGTGGGAGACCTGGATTGAGCTCCAGCTTTGGCATGGCTCAGTCCCAGTGGTTGTCAGCACTTGGGGAATGAAACGGTGGGCAGGAACTCTCTTTTTCTCTGTCTCTCAAATAAGTAACCTAAAAAAAAAGTATCCACATGACTCACAGTGTGTGTTTCGATGCTGCAGATGATTGTTGGGGAAATCCATAAGAAAAAAGTATTCTATAGAGTTTTGAAACTCTTGCTCCTTGAAGTCCTTATTCTGAGATGAGACCCATGACTAGATAAAAAGGTACAAATCTTAGGTTAGATTTTTCAGGAATGCACTATCCAGATAATTAACTTGGCTTGACTAATTACATTCCTTGGTTTTCTCAAACAAAATTTGTTAAGACAATTTCTGAAAAGCAAAGAAGTTTTGGGAAAACGATGTGACAATCATATCAAGTTACCTACAAATAAGAAACAAATGCACCCCACCGCAGGGTTCTTGAAAATGTTCTGTGGAGAGCATTTATGAAGCTTTAGTTTGGCGAGGAGTCAGGAATCAGAAGTTCAAAATGCCAACACCAGCACGTGCACGGGCATGATGGAATCATTGCATTTCTTACTCAAGCATCAGTTGGTATTTTTTCAAAGATTTACTTATTTATTGAAAATCAGAGTTACAGATCAAGGGAGAGACAGACAGAGGGAGATCTTCCATCTGCTGGTTCACTCCCCAGACGGCTACAACAGCCAGGGTTGGGTCAGACCCAAGCCAGGACTTTCAGCTGGGTCTCCCATGTTGATGTCAGGGGCCCAAACACACACTTGGGCCAATTTCCATTGCTTTTCCCAGGCCACTAGAAGGAAGCTGGATCTGAAGTGGAGCAGACAGGACACAAACCAGCGCCCATATGGGATGTGGGCATCGCAGGGGCGACTCTACCTGCTACACCACAGCATCAGCTGCCCTCAATTGCTATTAACATTAGGCAATATCTGTTATGTAAGATGCAAATTAAATTTAAAAAAATTCACACCAATGGGGTAAGGCAGGGTTATTAAACACTTGGGGTGGCAAACATTTGGGGAATCCCAATACTGTGATGTCCAGGGTGCTTGAAGCTGACAATAGTTAAGCCACGTGAAATATGGGAATTTATGTGTCAGAGACCCACTAAAAGCCCCCAGAACAGAATCTCTCAGATAGCCAGAAGTCATTTATTAATAAAGCTATTGACTTGTTTTAATATTTATAGTTATTTACCTTGCAAAGGAACTGACTCAGGGAGTACAGAGATCGAGTCACTAGGGAGAGGCAGTGTTTACCTAGGCTAATAGCTTTCCTTTGGAGGACGGGCCAATAAGAGCAGGGGCTAAGCGAGGCGGCAGAGGCCCTCATCAAGGACTCTACTGGGAAACGAGGTGAGGAGGTGTGTGCACAGCACACGCCATCAGCAGGGAAGCCATCCACTCCCGGTGCCACCCCGTGCTGCTGTCTTGTCTCTCAATGCCACTTCCTGCAGAGGGGGAGACAGGTGCCACATCTCCTGGGCGGGGCATGCTGAGGGTCGAGAGTTGAGGTCTAGGCCTTCATTTTGCTCTCTCTTCTCTTACTAGAGCCAGATGATCCATCCTCTAAGTCCACTGTCATCACAGAGAGGAGAATGACTACCATCTCGGGCCAGAGAAGACACAGCAGAAGAAGGGGCCACAGGGAGGAGGGAACAACAGCAGTCGAGTCTTTGGAAATAGGCAGGGGCACAAGATTGATGAGAGAGGGCTGGAGACAGATGATAGAAAGAAGGAGTCCCTGGGTGGAGGCCCTCCTGAGGTGCACTTGCACCTCATTCAGTCAACAGATTCTCTGGGAGGCTGGCATGATGGCGAGTGCAGAACATGAAGTGCATGAAACTTCAGGACAAAATCCACAGAGGGGCCTAGGTGGAGGTGTCAGGGTGATTTGTATGACTGTGAATTTGTGCTTTGTGTCCTCTGAGTCTCCCCTACTTGGCCAAGTTGCAGGGCTGGAGGTAGAAGCAACTTGGAGACAGCTATTCTCCCTGTCACTTACAGAAACCTAACCTTTGCCTGGCTTATGTTGGGTGCATAGGAAGCAATGTGTGAAAAGATGTGGCCGTCTTGGAATTGTAAGAGAGACACTAAGGCAGGAAGGAGATCCATTCCCCTACCCTAAGTCTATCGAGGCTCTTCCCACAGCCAAGGCCCTGGCAGCAGCTTCTGGAACATCCCAAGCCACATGTGTGGTGCCAACACAGTGGACCTTGGGTCAGACTCCATGCAAACATCCACATGCAATCTCAAGCGACCAGCGTCTCACCATCCAGGGAGGATCAGACTCAGCCCAGCACCCCCCACCCCTATCTTGTCAGTGCCTCGGTGCACTAGAGCTCTGCTCACCCTGTGAGCCTGGAACACAGACTTTGTGGTTCCTGGTGTAATTCCCGATTGCAGGTTTCACACTTCCATACCAATCCAGAAATCAGAAAAGTGTGCAGACCCATTGACGCTAGCAGGAGTGAAGGAGCTGGCTGTGGAAGGAGGCAGGGCAACAAGAGCCCTTAGGACTTTCCCACAGGGGCGGGTGGGTGCCAATGCACTTCAAGGAGGCTGTGCATGGAAAGCACCTGGCCTTCGTCTCCGCCCTTCCCGCCACAGCACCTTCTTCCGACCCTTCCAATCTGTTTCTGCGTCCGCTCTCTGTGACACCAAGTCTCCCCTCCTCTGTTCTCCTGCAGCTCTCCCTCTCCCTCCTGCATCTCCGGGCAGTCCTGCCCAGCAGACTTGGGAATCCCTTTCTTCTTTGTTATCTCCAAAGATTTGCCACACCAGCATGTTTTCATTCCCCCAAGCAGCACATAAGCCCCGTCATTACTCTGAGCCACGGTGGTCGCCCTGCCTTCACCCTGGGACTTTGCTTGAGTCAAGATGGACATCAAATACTGGATTTCACTGGAGTTAGGAACAGTGTAGCCAGTGGCAGGAAAGGGTTCAATCTTCTTCTGGTGACTACAGTGATACAGCGCAGTGCCAGCGTGAGCAGATGCATGGGCATCTCTCTGTTGTCCTCAGTGCATAGTGTCCCCGTGGTTAGCAATAATTAAGGAATGACTGGGATGATTGTAGCCTTAGCAATATACTGTACATCGTATGCATGATCTCCAAGAAACAGCTTTTAAAGACTACGACCTGAGCCAGATCAGGAGGTCATTAATTTTGCTACATAGGCTGGAAGCCAAAGGAGTAAATGTGTCTATTTCTAACCATACACACTTTTTTTTTCTTCATCTTAAGGAATGCAGGAGTTTGTTTTTATTGGATGTGATTCAATTGCTGTTTTCTCTCCCATTTAAAAAAAAAAAGCTCATTGAATTCAAATCTGGATTCTTTTCCCTTCTTGGCTTATTGACAACATCTTTTGTACCCAGCTAAGCAGTCTTCACAGCGTTTGGCACTGCTTCTGCTCAGAGGGCACGATTTAGAACAGATGTCGACTTACCCGAGTCCCAGTGCTTCTGAATTCTGTGCTGATGAGTAGGCTGCATAATCAGATGTGACAGCCCAGAGATTCCTGGCCACGAACCATTCCTAATGGGGAAAGCCGCTTGGCTTCTCTTGGAAGACACCCACGGTTCCTCCGGAGCACCTGGCCACTTATCCAGGGGACTCACAAAGCCTGGCCCAAGGTTGTTTGCCTGAGGTTGCTAAGTACCGAGATTCCACTTCCCACAATATCCCCTGGAGAGATTTGAGAGAGGACCTCCACGGATTGATTGACAGCACAGAGCTGGGCAAGTCAGGAGCGCACTCCTCTTACAGGGAGGACCACACACAGCTGGCAGGGCCAGGGCAGAGCCTCTGATCCACGGGCACAGGTGTCCCTGACCATAGCCTCTGTCCCATGGGTCCTGCCTGCTTCAGAGGCAATTGGTATAGGAAAGAGGATAAGGCCACTCACCTTCACCACCTCCCCGAGAGGAGCCTCGCTGTGTGCACCCTGCAGGGCTCAGCCCAGAGCCTAATGGTCCCAGCAATCAAAGAAGCAGCCAGCACTGCCCTCGCGCCAGGCTCCAGAGGTCCCAGCTTCAGCCCAGGTGTAACCAGACAGCGCTCAGGGTGAGACTCCAGAGCCCTGCAGGGAGTTCATAGTCAAGCTGGGGAGAAGAGCCTCATCTGACCAAACAGAAAACCAAGGGAGAAAGCAGTGTGCAGAGGCCACATTCACCTAGCTCATGTGACTCTACCCACAGCGCCAAAGACAGACCCCTTTGCCAACAGACAGAGCTGGCCATTGCTGTCTTTCCCTTGGAATTTCAAGGGGCAGGGGTGGGGGGAGCCTCCATGTGGGATGGCATTCCCCGGATAACTGCTCAGTGGAGGGCTGACAGGCTCAGGGTGGCAGGCAGGATTTGCTGCTGCTTCGTGCCAGCATTCAGAGGGATCACACTCGCAGCTCTCTTCTTTGCTTGTCTTATGTGGGGCACATTTTTTTCCTCCTCAGCCCGATCCCTTCCCATGGGAGGGTCCCCCATCCCCCTCTACCATAACCCAGGGGCCCTTCCTGCTCCCTTGCTTCCCCGGGAGTCTAGCAGATAGCGAGCTCCCCATAACCCTGCCGCCTTGTGAGAGCAAAGCGTACTTTTTTTTTTAAATCAAAGAGTAATAAAATACCTAATTAGTAATGTGCAGCCACATTATTTTTATTCATCTGTACATTTCTAATTAAAATTATGCCATTCTTAAAAATTGCAACACACTACAACTCAAGCCTTTCATTTCGTATGCAAAGTGTTTTTGCAGGTCTGAGGTGGTAATTTCAAAAGAAATGGTAAGCCAACAAAGGGGGCAGAAAAAAAGTGAAGCCATAAGTAATTCCTTTTAAGAAAATGTATAGGATACACTAATCTGAAAGAAAAGCGATTTTGAAATATAAAAGGAAATCTCGAAAAACGAAGCGTTCAGCCCTTTTATTGCGTGGCGTTGCCAATAATATTGTATATGTGATTAAAGATTCTTTCTGCAGCCGCTGAAGCCAATAGAAATTGAACTTGCCGGAGTGCAGCCTCCCGCACTCCTGCGTTGTCTCTAGGAGGGGGCTGGGAGGCCTCCTGGTTATTGGGATTCAGATCCCATCATCATTAAGGAGGTGACTACAAACTGGAAATATTTAAGAGCTGCATGGTCAGCTTGCATATTGAAGACTGTCTTCAGAATGGGTTGCCTCACAAAGGAAAAGTTAAAGAAGCCTCCGCTCTGCGTTCCAGCTGCGGGAGGAACAGAGGGTCCGCTCAGAACAGATGTTCCCTGCAAGTTGCCGCTTCCATCCCACGCATGGTTTATACAATATTCAAATTCATTTTGGCACTTGTCCCTGAAGCCTTCATCCCCTACCCCCGTCTCTCTCTTCTAACAGTTGTATGAAAATTGCTCTCGCTTATCTCCAGGCAGTACAGGCCGTGGCGGTTTCTGAGAGAGCCCTCACCCTGGATCTGGGGACAGAGACCACGGTGGGTCTCGGCTTTTTTTTTTTTTTTTTTTTTGCAAATGCTTTGCAGCCCAGGTGCCTTGGGAAGATACCTTGGCCAGCGTGAGCCCTGCCTGCAGCTGAGGCAAGAGAATGCAGACCTCTGGGCTTTGATCAGCGCTGCTGGGGGCCGCTCCCCGGGCTGTCCTCCTGGACATGACTTTGCAAGAAACCTCTTCGGCATGGAACTCTCATTGAACTCTTGCCGATGACGTCAGCCATCATATGGTTTTGATAATGTAAAGCAATATGCTAATTTTCAGGCCAGTAAGTGCTGTCTGGGAAACCAAGGGGGTAGGAGTCAACTGCCTTGCCATATAGCTTGCACGGCTCCTGTCCAGCTGTGCCGTGATGCAGGCCACGCTCCTGGGCTCAGGCCAGGCGACCCAGAGCATCCGACAGCCCCCACTGCGTCAAAGACCAAGAGGCAGCAGAGAGCAAGACCCCAGTGGGGCAGCTCCTTCTTGTGTGAGGTTCTGGAAGTGCTGTGTCCATTCCAGGCAGGGAGGGGCTGGGGAGACGCTCTCAGCTCAGAGCAGAAGGGGCATGCCTCCCTCCTGTCTGCTACCTAGCGCACGTATGCACGCTCCGGTCCACATGTATGACCGCACATGTGCCTATGCACAAAATGCATACAAAATTTAACAACCCTGCTCTAGCTACAAATTAATTCAAATCTTGTACTCACATTAAAAATGAACTCTATTTTATGTTGATCATTAACTAAGAATATTTCACACTAGAGATTTGTCATATTAAGGAGAATTGAAACCACTTATATCAATTAAATGTACAGCATTATACTTAATCTCAGCAGAGATTACCAAAATACTCTAAGCATGATTTTACAGAAATGTAAAATATAAATTAGACGGGGGAGTGTTCGCTTCCACACACATGCACGCCCCTGGCCCCCCTCGGAGTCCCTTCTAAATATGGCTGCCTGCACGTTGATGGGGCTGCGGATGGTAATATTTCAGCAAGAAACCCTGCCATCCCCAGCAGCATAAAAGCAAGGCCAGGCGATTGCCGGTACACCTGGAACGACAGTCGGTCTTAGCTTTGGGGAAAGGACGAAGCAGAAGAAAAGAGGGGTTTTTGCTGAGCTTCCATGGCAGTACCAGAAAGGCTGGGGCAGAGAGCCAAGCAGGAAACATTGCCACGGCTTTGGGGCTTTGCTTCCCCTGCCCCTGATGAGGTCATTGTGCAGGAGTCAAAAGCAGAGGAGTAGTCTGAGAACTGAGACCTCATGCAAAAGAACGACGCCTTCCCCACTCCGGTGTAGGTCCTGCAGCCTTCACCAGCCTGCACACAGTCAGGAGTGCCAGGGGTGAGGACTGCCCCCACCCCCCCGTGGGGAAGGCCACACCAGAAGTGACTGGAGTCTCAGACAACCTGCTGTGGGCCCCTCCCTGGGATGAGGTGTCCCCAGAGTCTCTTGTGACTGGCAGGACCCCCCCCCCCCACCGCAGCCACTCTGTTCCAATTCTATTCCCCCCGGGGCAGAAGTGTCATCCCTGCAGGTGCCAGGGACAGCCTGGCTCCCAGACTTCAGTAATACCTACAATAAACAAGGAAACAAACTCAGGAACAAGGGCATCTCAGAGCAGGTGGTGTCAACAGGAAAATCAAACGGCGATCAACGCCGAGTGGCAGGGAGTGGAGCGGGAGGGATGCTGTCAGTCCAGGAGGCTGGGGGACTCACAGGGGCTCACCAAGCAAAAGAGAAGCTGAGACCAGAGCGGGACCCAGGAGGAGGAAGGAAGGCAGTAGCATGTGTGAGTCAGTAGACGGAAACGAGCCATGGCCCAGGCAGCAGGGGTGGCAGAGCCAGAGGAGAGCACGCAGGGCGAGAAAGGCCAAGGCCAAGGTGGGCGCACAGGGGCTTGGGTGCCAGGGCAAGGTGGTCCGTCAGTTCTGAGGGTGGAGACTCTCTCAGCCTGCCTGGACACTGTTACCTGTCCCTGCTCCAGTGTGGACAGCTCCTGGGACACATTGGCCAAGGCTCAGGGAGGGGCCTGAGGCAGCCCTCCTGGGGCTTCTTTTTATCAATGAAGGTTATCTGCACACTCATGCATGCACTCACACACATGCACACACATGTACACACATGCACACACTCACATACATGCACACATGTGCACGCACACATTTGAGTCTGTGTTTAATGGAGGCTCCTTCAAGCCAGGGAAAGAAGCTCCCAAGAGTGCTTTCAGGGTAGCAGCCATACTGTGACTTGAGGCCAGAGGCCAGAGGCTGGCCCTGGCCCTAGATTGAGGAGAGGCAGGGAAGGGGGCTCACTTCAGAGTCCCTTGTCCTGCCGCCACGGAAGCCTTGGCTGCCTGGTGCAGTGTGGCAAGTCCCTCCTGTCCTCTTCCTCCTGGCACACCGGTCGGCCCAGGTTAGTCCCTTCTGAAGTTTGGTTGAAGACAGGGCTCCCCGGTCCCAGCCAGGGCTGTCTTGCCAGCAGGTGCGACCCCGCGCAACACGGCCACAGAGGACGCGCCTGCACCTGCGCAGTGTGGCGCAGCGAACACTGCACAGCCAACATTCTCACGTGTGCCGGAGCCCCTGCCAGCAGTTTCCAATTTCGGTTTCTAAGAATCCATCAGGACTGGAAAAATCTCTTTCACCAAGCTACGGCTGTGAAATACCGCCCCGAGACACAGTCACGCCCCTCTTCCCTATAAAAGCACCAGTTCGTCTCGTGCAAAGCCGAGAACCCCGCTTGAGCAATGCGCACTCTCGGGGGACTACCGCATGTCAGGGTTGTGTCTCGGAGCCCAGAGACTGGGTAAGTAACGCTCAGGAACAAACAGGGGATCTGGGTAAGAGGCGCAGGCGGCGTTCTGTGCCGGCAGTGGGTTCCGTAGAAACCTTCCCTGCCTTTGTCCTCCGCTATCTGCAGGGTATTGGCAGCCCTGACAAGACTTTGATTATCTAGTCAGCATGAGCCTGAGACGTGTCACTTGTGGGCTTGGAGCTGACAGCACCGGCGCTGATGAAACAATTGGAGGGAGATTGGCTGTGCGTGAGGAGAGTTGGGGTCAGCCACCCGAAGTTTTCTCTGCAGGGCAACGAGGGGGCGTCCCAACCCGCTTCTTGGTGCACAGGAGTCAGCGGAAGGAGGTAGGAGGGGCTCTGGCCCTCTAGCCATGGCGAGGGCACCAGGGCTACCCTGTCTTTCCTTTCTCATGCCTCCCCCAGCGGCCGCGCCAGGAGCCAGGCCCCCTCCTGCACCGGTCCTGCTCCCCACTCCAAGGGACTGCAACATTTCCACATCCAGCCTAAAGCTGATATTAGATGGGTCCTCTTAGAAGAAAATGAGGCAGGGCGTTAGCAGCTGGCTTCGGCGGACGGAGGACCGAGGAACAAGGCTATGGAAGAAGGCGCTACGGATGGGACCGCAGTACAGCCTGAAATCATCGGCAGTTTGAGGCATCCGCACTGAGCCTTGACGCCGTACTCAGGTCACCTGCTCAGCGCAGCCCAAGGCGACCCGCGGCTCACGCTGCTGCTGCTGCACTTTGCAGGTGAGGAGAGAGGAAGCTGAGGCTGCCTGCGGAGGAGGGGGAGGCGCTTGCTTTGTCACTGAGGGGTGGCAGCCACGGTCAGTCCCAGTGCTCCCTGGACGTTAGCACCATGACCTTCACTTGCTCTCAGTGCAGGTGCTGATGTTAGTAGGCTGTCCCCAGAGCCTTTGGGGACATGAAGTCAGGACACAGGGAGGACATGAGCCCCAGCTCAGCTCGAGCAGGCTCAGCTTTTGCTGCAAGAAAGACTACTCCACTGAACCACTGCTCCAACGAAGACCTCCCAGAGACCCCCGCTCCTACAGACAACCCAACATCCTGGTCTCTGGACCCTAGCAGCATGAACTCATCCATGCCTCAACGCGAGGGGTGCTCAGAGGAGGCTGGGAGGCCTGGCTCCAGGGCGTGGAGAACCCAAGGACAAGTCTCAGCCCGGGCAGTTGGTGAGCCCGCCGGGGAGACAGCCTGGAGCTGGCCTGCGGACGATTGGCCTGCACCATCCTGCTGGCAGCTGGCCGGGGTTCTCCACCCACAAGACTTTGATTACCCAGTCAGCATGAGCCTGAGACGGGTCAGCTGTCGGGTCGGAGCTGACTGTCCTGGGTGCAAGTCTTCGTTCCTAACCCAGACCCCTCGCTCCTGGCCTCACCCTTCCGTCTCCTTCCCAGCAAATCCATTCATGGATGACGCTATACAAAGGGTTCTGGCCAGCCACAGTCTTCCATGGAACAGACCAAAGATTTGCATGTAAGCCTGATGTTGAGTTGAAATCTTAAAGAATTCCAAAGGCGATGTGCTTTCTGTTTACAAAGGGAAACTCCAGAGTCTCACTCCCCTCTCTTATGCTCACCTGTGTCTACTCAGTCAACTGGGTGCCAAGGTTGCCTTTCTGTACGTGTAGGCCAGCACACAAACACAGACAATAGTGTGTGAAAAAGTTCACGGGCAGAAGGAATTCAAAGATAAGTGTGTTTTGAAATCTACACATTTTTTTCACAATGTGCATTTTCATAGACTTTTTGAAGATTCTTCATACATTCTTGCAGGAAGTATGGAAGCACTATTTCCTTCTTTTATACATTTTAACACGAATGCTTCATTGAACTAATAGAGATATCCATACAGCATTTTTTTTTCATTCACCAAATAGAGTAAAGTCTTATCCCTATTAGGACATGTGCATCCAACTCGTTCTTCCTAATTGTTGCACGGTATTCTTTAATGTGGTTGCATCCGGGTTTATTTGGCTGCTCCTCTGATAATGGACTTGGAAACTATTTGCAACTTTTCTCTATTAGAAAAACATTTCATTAAATATACTTGTGTTTGCCTTTGGATGCCCCAGAAATTATAAAGGAGATAACAAGAAGTCAATTAACTGCATCTTATAATTATTTATTTATTTGAAAGTCAGAGTGACAGAGGGGGAAGATAAACACACACACACACACACACAGAGATATCTTCTATCTGCTGGTTCACTCCCTAAATGGTTGCAATGCCAGAGGCTGGGCCAGGCTGAAGGCAGGAGCCTAGACCTCCATCTGCGTCTCCCATGTGAGTGACAGGGACCCAAGCACTTGGGCCATCCTCCACTGCTGCTTCCCCAGGCCCATTAGCAGGGAGCTGGATCGGAAGTGGAGCAACAAGGACTCCTCCCAGTTCTCATATGGATGCCCGTGTTGGAAGCTGAGGCTTAACCCTCTGCACCACAACATCAGCCCCCAATTATTTAGGTTTTTATTTTTATCTGTATTTCCACATCATCCTCCGTCAGACCTGCACAGTCTGCACTCTCAGCAGCAGGTGTCAGTGTCTTTTTCTGTAAGCTGGGTGGGCTATCTTTAGAATTGAAGTTGTAGAACACCACACAGCCCACCCAGGTTGAGACAGCCTCACTGCTGCACATGTGAGCAAACAGTGGATCCTGTACCGTGGGGAGGAATCCCTCTGGGTGAAGCTAAACAAGTTCAGAAGTCCTTGAAGGCCAGTGAAGCTCCTTGTCTGTCTGTTCCAGGGCAGGGCTGGGTCTTCTGGGAGATCAAGGACGGCCCCATGAAGAAGGGGTGGCATTGATCTGTGGACTTGGCTCCTGGCTATCACTCAAGGGTAAGAGGCCCAGAAAGGCTGAGCTCAGAATCCAGCCCTGAAAAACAGGAATGGGCCCACACAGTGCCACCTTCCCAGTGACTCCCACATGTCACCAATGTGGAAAGTGCCACTGATGAAAATCCCTCCCGGACACAGCTCCGCTGTGGACAGCCTTCCATAGGCAGCTCTGTGGCTTTCAAGAGCACCCTTCTGGACTTTGAATTTCCGAGCTGTTTGGCACTTTGGGAAGATTGGTAATCAGAATTCCCTTAATCCGTGCTTTATCCCAGGCATCTGACCAGCAAGTGTCCCAAAGATTAACTATGTCTGACTATGCATATCAATGAGAGAAAAAATTAATGCCTCATTAAGAGCCGAGCAGTGAAAATCCATGGCCCCCAGACATTGAGAACGGGGCCCGTCTTCTTCAGCACAGCCGCAGTGGAACTTTGAATGTGTTGGCACGACTTGACTGGTGCATGAAAGCAGCCATAGGCAAACGGATGAGCCCTTGTTTGAGAAGACTTGCATGGACTGTCATATACATGGCACAGGCACACACGCACATGTATGATACATGTGATATGATTGTATGACCCATGTCTGTGGTCCATGTGTCTCATGGGAGTTCACAGTGACACAAGACAGAAGAAGACTTGGCTTTCAGGGAGAGCCGAGGGCAAGGTAAGGTGTTTATTTACTTCTACTCCCGTGTGGTACCCAGTGGAGTCCCCAGAGCACAGAGGCGGCTGGCCCTGCCCCAGGGTTGGGGCGGGGAGGGGTCCACATACTGTCCTGCTGCTCCTGGCCCTGACCACCAGACCGCATCCCCAAGCTCCTGCCAGCTGTCTGGGTGAGGGAGGAGAGTGTCCACTGATGGACCCTGGCTTCCCTCTAGAGTATAAGGGTGGGAAGGGAGCCCCAGAGGTCCCATGTAGAAATACACAGGCACAGCTGGGGGTGGTTCCACCCTGGAACTACACAGCACGGGACCCAGAGACCAGGCCGCTACGAAGAGAATCAAGGGGCAGAAACGTGACCATAGGTGCCATCTCAAAGTTCAAAGAAAATAATAAAAAAAAAAAACTATGCATGAGTTTCACATTCTTTTGCACCAAAATCAACTCTTGATTCCATTTTCCATGAATTTTTTTGAAGTCCCCATGTAGGTGGGGAACTTATTCTCAACTGCTGCCTCTGCTACTTTCAAACTCAAAGGCTCTGTCCAAGGCCCCAGACTGGGATCTGTGGCCAGACTGGTAAGAACATTAAGGTCCCTGTCCGCACCAAGGGTGAGGATCACAGGCACTAACTCATTCAGTGCAGTGCACCCAGGGAGGAAAAGTAGGGTGTTCTCAGGCGTAACTGGGAGAGGTGAGGCTTTCCTAGAGGGCATCCTGGAGGAGGTGTCTAAACAGACACCTTAAAGACGAGTAAGGCTCAGGCAGGAGAAAGAGGGGTGGAAGAGAGAAGGGGGAAATAACCCAGAGAGAAGTTCCTGCACGTTGAACTCACATAGCCCAAATCGTATCAACACATGAGGTGGCCCTGGCACCAGCTGCCACCACACCTGTGCACGGAATACATGCAGGAAACCTGGCCCCTCGCACAGAGGCAGAAGGACCCGCCCTGCCCCAACAGGGATCTCCCAACCAGCAGAGGAAAACCTTTTCTACAAAGAAAGGCAGATCTCATCCTGCCTGGAGCGTTCTAGAAAGCATGAATGAGAGCCTCTGCCACTTTGTCTCTAACCGAAAACCACAGGCACCCCCGCCCCCACCCCTGCCTGGCCCGGCAACATCTGGTTGCATCGCTACTGCTGTTCAAGCGCCCTGGGCAGAACCCCAGGAGGTGCCAGTGCTCCAGCGAGAGAGGGCTCCGGCTCCTGCCCCACCATGCTGGCCAGGCCTCCACCTGCCATGTCTGAGGACGGTGCAAAGCAGAGGCAGGACACCAAAGGGACACGAGAAAGGGGCTGGCACCCCCGTTCTCCAGGATCCAGATCCTCCAGAGAGCGCACCATGATTGTGGAAAGAGCTGGCAAATTAAAGACGGTTGGTATTGATTCCAAAAATACTTTTGCTTTCAGCAAAATACATCTTTAATTACTTTCCTACTAGCTGTCATTTTTCATAAAGCAGTCTAGACGACTCGTGCCAAATCATGCAAAGACTGTTTTCAATGAAATGCCTTTTCTTAATATCAAAGATCATAGACGGTTTCGAAAAAAACCCTTCCTATCCTATACGAAGTTCAACGCATGTCTGGCGAACTCGTCACACGTGCAAAATGGACACGCGCCTGTGTCCCAGCTGCGCCGCAGGGAAGGCAAAGCTGGTACCTGCCACTTCCTTTCGCCATTCCCTCATCTCCAGGGAGCTCTCCCATATAATGATCCGGGCAAACTATATACATAGCTATGCAAATCACATGCACATTAGTTTTGCATTTTCGCTTTTGTTGGTAATTTATTATCCATAGATTCACACTCCCCTTCCCTCCCCCACCCCAGAAGTTTCGTACGAAGACCAAGACAACACCTGTGTGCATGGTTGTAGGAAACATATAATACTGAACCGGCTCTTCTTTATTTATCTGAAGCAAGCTGAAACGGAACGAGGAGAAGGAAATAATTTGTCTGTTCCCCCTGCTCGATTTGATTAGAAATGACTAAGACAATGGAGAAGCAGAGAAAGGAACTGTAGGGGAAAAAAAAAAAAGCAGACTTTACGTTCAGCTTCAGAATCAATGTCCAAGTCTAAATTTGATAGAATCGATTGTTAATTAATCCCCTTGATATTTTCATTAACACTCAGGAGCAACAAGTGTTCATGGAGCATTTCCGAATTATTCCGGAGGCCCTTGGTCACTGCCATAGTCGAGAGAAGGGCTGAACCCAAGGGTTCTTTACAAGCTGATGGCTCCTTAGTGGGCAGGGATCTGGCAAAGGGAGGGACAGGTGCCACAGATGGGGCCCGGGCACCCCACTCAACGCCAGAGCTGAGAACCTCTAGCTTTGGAGGAGGAGGAAGAGAGGCGAAGTTAAACTCAAGCAAGCACAGGACAGCCCGAGGGTTCAGGGCACAGTCTCCCTGAAGCCATAACAAAGAGAGGCCACGCCCTTCCTCTGCCCAGCTCTGGGCTCAGGGACCCAGCCTGAGAGAACAGCGTGAGCTCCCTCACCCACGTCCACTCCTCACTTTCCCTCTGCTTGGGAACTCCTCCTCAAGCAGACTCTGCCATCTTGCTGAACGGCCCTCCAGGCTCAAAGCCACAGCCTGTACATGACTCTACTGGCTCAATACGTGACCATGAACTAGGCAACAGCAGCCCGTTTTTCAGCTCAACTCTGTGCAGCAAGTCTCTCACCAAGCCAGCACTAGTGTCCCCACTCACACTGACTCCGGCTGCCAAGGGTGGTCCAGACCTCACCGGCTGCAATCCCCTGCCTCTTCCCTCCTATGCTATGGAGATGGAGGCTCTTGTTTGTGGTGAGGAACAGGGGACCACGACCCCGGGGTCTTGCCATGTTGAACAAGAAGGTCCAGCAGTCTCTGCACAACAAAAAAGCAATACAAAGCATTTGGAGGGAGAAAACAGAAGAAAGGTCACGGGGCTAGGAGAGCCCAGGACCCCTCAGTAGACTGCATTCCCTTCAAAGGAGTCCCAGGCCCGGACTCCGGATGCAACCCCAGCACGCAGTCTACAGTGCCTGCTGACCCACGTTCTCCAGCAAGGTAGGGGCTGCTCCCTTCCCTCTGCGGGGAGGGTGAGGGGATCTGCCCCTGCCAGCCGTCTCCTCCCTGCCCCTTGGAGGATGAAGAACTCAGCTCTGCCCTCTGTGACGCCTCCCTAGCAGGAGACAGCAGAGAAGGAAGTCAGAGAGGCAGGCGTGTTATGTTCAAGAAAGAAATCACCTTCTCTGATTCCCAGTTGTTTCTTGAGACTTAAAAAAAAAAATACGTTTTTAAGAAAGGACTCCACAAAACAAATCGAATGAAGTCAAGGAAAATTCAGTTCCAGCTCAGGAAGTGCTTGTGAGCCCACATCATAAAGCTTCCTCTGACAGGTGCCTCTCCATCACTTTGCAGCTCCATCGATGGCCTCGGGATGGTGGCCCGACCGTCAGCTGGCAGATGAGGGACGGAGCTTCGTGTCACGAAGCCCGCAGATTGCCCTCGAGTTGTTTGTAACGACAGGCGATCGAGAATGGCAACTCCAAGTGATCTCTTGCTTACAAGTTTGGCGTCGGGAGAGACCCCCGCGTCCCGTGGCACACTTGGCTGAACACCCAGTGCGGGATGCAGCCCCCCCCAACCCCCACCCTGGCCGCCCTCTGCCTCTGGCGATGCACTTACCAGGCCATCTCTTTCACTGTCAGTTGAGCTCCAATAAACACCATAGTAAAAATGATGAAGACTTTTTTTTTCCTTCTGACTCACCACACTCCCTGCTCTGAGATTTCTGTCTTTTATTGTCGCAGTGAAACCGTTCCCAATCTTTTTTTTTTTTGCATTTGATCTTGATTGTCTTAAAAAATTAATCAGACACATGTTCACTGTGTTTTTTATCCAACTGTCTCCAGAATGTTTTTTGACAATTTAGAAAAATGTTTTGAAAAATAGGAAGGGGAAATATTTAAGTAATTATGATCTTCACATTGCGAGGCCAAGTGAAGTAAACCAATGCAGAGAAACATATTTTACAGATTTGTTTAATTAGTTTTAAGTACAATGAAATTGCATGGCTCCAGGGGAAGGATTTATAATCTGGACGCTTGCTGACACTTGGCCCTTTGGGGTCTGAGTGCCTCGTTGCAGGGCTGGGCCGAGGTGTGGCTTCGTTTAGACATGAGCCCCCGCTCTCCATAGCTTCCATGAGCCCTCGCCCAGCCTCCGAGAGGAAGCACAGAGTCCAAGTCAAAACCATATGCTTGCTCTGCAGACGCATCTTGCAGGCGTCTCAGTACCAGATCGTGGTCCCAGGGACCTCCCAACAAAAACGCTGCTGCTGCTGCCACTGCAGAGGTGGCGGAGCTGTTCAGAGGTCACACACACCCTGCCGTGGACCCAGCCGGGCCAAGCCTGGGTGCACGCCACCCAGTCTGTGGGGAGGAGGCATGGTGAGGGTGAGACTGCATTTCACCACAGCCAAAGTGAGAAATGGAGATTGCATGGCAGAGACCTGCTTCCTGTGAACTGGCTTGCGTGCCACAGCCCAGCCCTGACACCAGCTGTCTGGACTGAGCACAGACCTCACAGGCTAGACATGCAGTCCCCCAGAAGTCTACCCTCACTGCAGATGCCAATCACCAGTCCAGGGGTGCCCACGTGGTCTAGCCTTCTGCCCACCTGGTGATGCGTCCAGAGGAACCCCATAGCCCCGTGAGGTTCAAAATGTCACTGGAAGGGAAGGACTCAGGAAATCTCCAGACTTAGGATTGAAGATTTATGGCATAAGGCATGTTAATCATGGACTTGTAGGATGAGGTCTGGGACAGTCCCAGACGCACGGTTTCCAGGCCCACCAGCTCCTGGCAATCCTGTGTGTCCACTGGTACACTTCAGTACTCAGAATCTTCACCAGGTTTCCACGACATAGGCCTGATTGATCAAACACTGGGCCAGGTGAATGGGCTCTACCTCCAGGCCCCTCTGTTCCCCGGGGGTCAGGCTGGCTCCCAGACCATGGGTAGTCTTTCTGGTGACCAACCGGTCCCATCCTGAGCCGGGTCACTCCTACACTCAGGGAGGACCAAGGAGGCTCACAGAAAACGAAGACGCCTCTGCTACCTGGGAAATCCTACAGATTTAAGGTTTGCCTCCCAGGAAGCAAAGACATAGGCAAGCCAAGCTTTCTTGCTATACGGGGGGTAATTTTAAAAGCCCATGTGAAAATGGGATTAAAAGATAAATTCAGTGGCTGGCATTCGGAGGCAGTGAGTTAGGAGCACCAATTTGAGTCCTGGCTGCTGCACTTCCAGTCCAGTTCCTTGTGAATGCAACTGGGAAGGCAGCAAAAGTGCTTGGGCCCCTGCACCCATGCGGGAGACCTGGATGGAATTCCAGGCTTCTGGGTCCTGACTCCCTGATTTAGCCTGGCCAAGACCTGGTTGTTGTGGCTGTTTGAGGGTGAACCAATGGCCGAAATATCTCTCTATGTCTCTCCCTTCTCTGACTCTCTCTCTTCTTTTCAAACAAATAAATCTCTTTTTTTGGTGTACAAATTCCTTGAAATCCATGTGTAGTTTTTCCAGAATATGCACTTTCATGAATTTTTGAAAACTCCTCCCGGTACAACTTCAAACCCTGAGATGCCTGGGGGGCTCAATGCCTCCTGGAGACCGGGCTGCCCTTGACTCAAATCTTTACCCCAGCCCCATCCCCATTCCCCATGGCCTCTGGGAATCCAAAACCTCACCCCATGGCTTGCAGGAGCTCCCAGGCCCACGCTAGCTGCCTCAGTTTCCCTCTGAGTGAAGCCCAACTTCCACCTACACCTACCCCACACCAGGCGTTTCGGCCCTCACCATCCACCCCGCTCCACCTGCTGATCTCCTGTAGATCAGCTCAGTGGCCGTCTTTGCCCCCGGGCAGGCCCTTGGGGGTCCTGCCCTCAAAGCCATGAAATCCGTGCTTCTTGTTAACACAGTGCTCTGCCTTCCAGGGAGAGTTCTCACCGAGCCTGTCACCCCATGACCTAGCCGCCACTCAGGGGCTCCCCACACCACTACTGGAGACAGGACAGATGGGGACAGGCAGGTGCCTCCGTCTTGTGTTGTGCCCTGCCCCTTTGTGAGGCCAGATGTGAGAGGTGCCAAGGCCTCTGCCTCAGCCCTGGGGGAGTGAACCTCAGGCCGGGGAGGGATTCTCTTGGATGCCTCTTGGAACTGTTTGTGGGCTGCATAAGCACATCCCTGCCTGCCGAGGAAGAGGCCCTGAGGACGAGAGACAGCAGCCCAGGGGGGCCCCCCTGGGAGGGGGTGTTGGGGTGGGCGGCCTTGGCAGCCCGGCCTGTGCTCCCATAGGCTGTCTCAGCCCCTCTAATGCCACAGCTCTCTGCAGCACCTGGAAGACAGGGACATGTCCTCTCTCCTCTCCTGCTGGCATCCCCCAAGGGGGCCTTTAGCGAGGCACATGGCTCCCCAGGCTCTGCAGGGCCAGGGCAGGCTAGGCCTGTCCCATTGCTGGGCCCAGGTTACTGTCCCAGAGGGCCTCAGACTGGCTTTCCTGCTCCCCGGGGGACAGCCCGATGCAATGTGACCTCTCGAGACTCAGTGAACCTACAGTGGGGAAAAATCACAGCCTGATACTTTACCAAAGGGACTCCTGAGCTCTGTGCACTGTGCGCTTTTTATTGTGTTTCTGTCACACCCACAGGTTTCCAGCTGTAGGTCGTCTAGAGCCAGGCTCTGTAGCGTGTTCACTCGCAGCCAATAGCAGCAGCCATAATGGCTTGAGATGTGCACTCCTGCTCAGCCGCTGGGTAGGAAAGACCCTGACGGGCCCTAAACTCTGTGCCCATCTGATGCATTGGCCTCTGGGGTCAGGGGCAGAGCCCTCAGTGATACTGGAGAAACTGAGGCTAGAAGAGGCTAGCCAGCCAGCAGCTGCAAACCTCTGGGGCTTTCACTGGGCCCCCTGAGGCCCTGGAGGCTGGAAGGGCGGGCAAACCTCCCTCCTCCAGGCAGGAGCAGCATCCTGCACGGCAGCCTAGGAGGGCGATTTTATCCCCACCCAGGGGAGCAGCTGAGGCCGGCAGATGGATGCTCTCTGTTCACTCGGTGACTCCCTGCTCCCAAAGGAGCCAGCGCATCCCAACACAGCGCCTCCTCTCCTGGGCTACCCACACTGAGCTTTGGCCACTTGTGACCCACAGAGGCTCCCGTGGGACAGGCAGGCTCTGGTCCAGCCACCGTGAGCAGTGGCGGGAACACTGCACTCCTCGGTCGGTCATTGGGTTTACAGAACTGGGTCATAGCTCGCTCTGGGGCAGAGAGATGGTTTCACATTTTCATTTGTGTGGTCCCCACAGGAAAGAAGTGGCTCCCCACAGAACCCTCCAGAGCAGTTCCCATCTGTCTGGGACCACGGATGGTAGGGCCAAAGGTCAGAAGCCCAGGGCCCACAGCAAGAAATCCCACAGATTGTCCTCTTGGGAAGGAGGGATCTAGAAGGCTCCAGTGGGCAGGCAGCATGGCCCAAGAGGACCCTGCATTGCTTCCCCAGTTGCTCAGCCCCGATTCCCATGGTGGCACTCTGCATGTGGGTGCTTCGTGAAGGACACCAAGGGCCTGGAGAAACACTTCTTGTACCTCAGTCCCAAAGGAAAAAGCATTGCAAGGGATCCCCCCATGTGAATGGGATCATAAGCATGAACCCAACTGGTCTCATTCACTATGGCACCTACGGTCAAGGACAGAAGACAGGCACCCATCCACCAACAGCCACGCCCACCACCTAAATAAGCAGGTGCAAACTGTGATGCGTGCTACGAAGCAAACAGCTGCCGCTGCTCCATCTAAGGGAAGAGGGCGTGAAATGAGTTCCCAGAGACGGGCAGGAGCCAGTCATGGGCGCTTTGTCGAGAGCGCTGGTTAGCTTATAGGTTGTTCATTGTGCAGATGCTGTTTCCGTATCAGCATTCTGGCCACGATGGGCAAATGCATTGGCCAGTGCAGGTGTGGAGGTGAATGCCTATGGTGGTGATGGGGGAACTTATAGTAGACTTGGGTCAGGATGGAATAGAGACAGAGAGAAACGGACAGGTGCAAGACACGTGGCTCAGGTAGAAGAAGGTAAGGGAAAGGAAGGACTCGAGCTCTCCTGGCTTGACCAACATGGTGGGTGACGGGGACGCCTACTGAGATGGAAGACTGGGGAAACGCATCAGCTTTCCTCGCTGCAAAGCACTTCATCACAAGCTGCCGAGCTGCCAACAGCACAGATGCATCTTCACTGCCCCTACAAGTCAGTGGTGCGGACACAGAGCTGGATTCTCCGCACAGGGTGTCAGCTGGGGTGTGAGTCTCAATGGAGCTTGGCATACTCCTCCAAGCTCATGGGCTGCTGACCAAAGTCATTTCCCCGTGGCTGTCAGACAAAGTTCCCGCTGATGGCTGTTGCTCTCTCAAGGCCAGAGATCACTCTTAGCTCCTCGAGAACACTCATGGGTCCTTGCCCCAGGGTGCCTCTTTGGAGTTGACACTCTCTGAACTTCTTCTAACAGCTAAAGAATGCTTAGGTTAGACTTCACTGAAGAGTCTTCCTTTGTTGAGGTCAACCACTCTACACAACATAAACTAATCGTGGAAACAAAAATGCATTATATTCATGGTCCCAGAGATTGTGCAAGGCATGCACGCCAGCAGGGTGGAAGCATGGGGGGTGGTAGATAGGAATCATTCTTGTTACATGGGATTGGCTGGGGCTGGGTTAAGAATCAAGTGCTGGGGGCAGACGCTTGGTGCTGTGGTTAAGCTGCTGCTTGAGATGCCTGTATTCCATCTGGGAAAGCACAGGTTCAAGTCCCAGTTCCTCTGCTTCCAGTTCCAGCTTCCTACGAATGCACATCCTGGGAGGCAAAAGATGATGGCTCCGGTGCATTGAACTCTGCCATGAACACTGGGGACTCAGATGGAATTCTAGGCACTTGGCCTTGGCCTGGTCCAGCCCTGGTTGTTGTGGGAATTTGGGAAGTAAACCAGTGGATGGAAGACCTCTCTGTATCTGTCTCTGTCTCTCTTCCAGTTAAAATGAAAATTTCAAAAAAAAAAAAAGAGAGAGAGAGAGAAAGAATCTGGCTGTGGGAATATTGATTTTGAAATGAGTGGGACACAGCCAAGGTTGGGGGTGAAAGTCAAGTCTGGATCCACAAGTGAGATCTGGGCTGAATGTGTGCATTTGGGATCAATCACTATGTTAAAACTATACGTCAGGGTGGGATTACCCATAAGACTGTGTGGGTAGGAAAGAGAAGGTGTCCAAGGACTGAGCCATCAGGAACTTGACAGTTTGAGGTTGGGTGGAGGAGGGGGACGGAGCCACTGCCACCGAGAAGGAGCAGCCTATGAGACAGGAGGAGAACGGGGAGGGGGGAGGGAGGTGGTCACAGCAGCCAAGAGGAAGAACACCTGCATGTCTGAAGGTGGCGGCAGCTGTCTCCCTCTGACACAGAAGACGAAAAACAGCTACTGCGCTTGGCTTCATCGGGAAGAACACTGGGAACCTTGACAAAACCAATTGCTGAAGGTGCAGGGATGTGGAAACTGGACAGGAGTGGGCGAGAGGGTGAAGCTGTTTGCAGCACCATTGGAGCATTCCCAGGGGGGCAGAAAACACCAGCCCTGCAGCAAGAGAGAGGGGTTGGCAGTGGCCTTGAGACGGGGTGGGGGTCCCGGTCAAGTGCACCTGGCGGGGCACTGGCCTTGGACAAGAAAAAGGACTCATCCTCCCACGTAAAGGGAGTCAGAGAAGACAGGCCAGGGGCGGAGCCAGGGCCTGGGAGTGCAGGGCAGACTGGGGTGCAGGCTGGACGTGAGTTGAGAGCACATGGATAAGAACTTGTGGGGATGGGAGCGAGGTCCTGCAGGAGACCCAGGCTGTCGCACACGGGGACAGGTGAAGCCCATTTGAGGACACCACCCCGGCCCATCTTGTGCCACAGGTGAGGAGAAGATGGCCCAAGAGGCCTCCTTCAGCAACCAGATGGCAGAGCTGACCACGTACCCTTGTTAGGGCAGGCTTGCTTCTCATCTCCCCACAGGACAGGCGCCTCCAGGAACAGGGAACCACGCATCCTTCACCCGGGAGCACCATGGCATCTGACCCCAGAAGCTGCTCAGTGAATGTTTCCTGAACTGGACCGAGCAGGATCCAAGGACAAAGCAGACGCTGACAGCAGTGGATGGCTCTCAAGGTGGGTGACAGCAACATCGCTGTTTGCTAGCATCCCTTTGGCCAGCCAGGCCTGGACACGGTGCACGGGCACCAATCCTGACTACGCCTCTTGGAAGCTGGGCTCTAATGCTAATGTTCAGGTCTGCAGGTTCTGTGCATAGATCTGTGTGGGTTTGTGGTGAAGCCCAAGTGAGCAGAACCACGTGGGGAACATCTCAAGTATCTGCTTGTTATTAAGGGTAAATAAACCCACACCAGTCCTACCAACTGGCTTTCTCTCCAACTCAGTGGGAAGCAGGGGGAGAAGAGAAGGAGCCACAGCTGAGCCTGACCCATGGAGCTGGCCTGTGGAATTCTGTCAGTTCTAATGCTGTGGACTCTGTCCCCTGAGGGTCATTCATGCAGCTCCCCACCCCTGCCCTGCTGCTCTGAGCCACCAGATGTGGCTGCAGCTAGCACCAGCTTGTTGCCTTAGCAAAGCCTCCTCTGGAGCTCCCTCAGCTCCCAGCAGAGCTCTCCCTGCAGCATTCAATGAAGGGGTCTGTTGATGTGGGGCAGAGGAGAGAGGGAGGGAGGGAGAAGGAGGCCTAGGGAGATGCATGGAGGAGACGCAGGGAGCAACAGAGCACACAGCGAAGAACTGCTCCGCCCAAGAGCTCCATGGAAGCTCTGGGCTTTCCCACTGTCCACACTTTCTGCCCATCGAGAGCAGACCACACAGTCACTTCCTCCCTCTGAACTTCCGTTTCCCCAGCTAGGGGAGGGTGAAGGCTCCTCCCATCTCAGACAGCCTATCACTCCGAAGAGAAGCAAGCATAGACCAAGAGATGGAGTGAGACGAGGCAGAAGTGAAGGGAGCCACCCTTGCTGTAATGGCCCGGGCCCTGGAAGGCTGGATACAGACAGATGGTCACTCACTTTGGCCAGATGAGTACAATCCAGGCATCAAGTCAGAGGACAGCCCGATTCTGACTAGTTTAAGTAATAAAACTTGCATCCCATGGAACAAGCAGCCCAGAAGTGAGGACTTGGTGTTGCAGGATTAACTCAGATAGTCACCAGCACCCAGGGTCCCTCCACCCCACCACGCTGCCTCCTTAGTGCACACAAAGCCTGGGAGCTCAAAACAGCTGCCTGGCATCCCAACGTGCCTGCTCCCAGAGCACCAAAACTGACGCTAGTAACAATAAGATCCCGAGGAAGTAGGGTTTAAGGGTTTGCCTCTTGCTTGATCTCCTTTTTAAGGATGGGGGAAAATTCTCTGAGACTGCTGTCTCCCAACCTGCTCCTGGCAGGTGCTCACTTCTGCGACACAGACCACGCGTGGCTCCTGTTTCTATGTGTAAGCCACCCAGTGCCCGGGGAGTTACCACGATTGGCTTGGAGAAATTCCACGTGGGCAGTGAGTGATGGGGAACTCATCACTAAGACTAGTGCAGGAGAGGACCCCACTTGAAGCGAAGTCTTTGGGGACCAAAAAGTGTGACTTGGTGAGGTCTGTGACGACCCCCCCCCCGGGCAGGCCAGCGCCCCCCACTGGTGGAGGAGCACTCTACAGCCATCGCAGCTTTGGAGCGATCCTGAGAAACTTCTGTCTGCTTCACAGGCCTCAGTTTCCCCTCTGAACAAAGGGAGCATGGGCCAGGGCAGCCCTAAGCCTGGTCATGGCAGATGTGCAGTGAGTCTGCAACAGGAATGCTCAACTTCTGTCTCGTGATCCTCCTGCCAGTCAGGAGGAGAGACTGTTCCCGGCGTCGGCTGGTTCCCAGGTTAGTCCCCCTGCCTTTAAGGACAGAGGGAAGAACAGAGCAATGCGGGAACGGAAATCACCCCACCCCTCCCTTCATTCTTCTTTCTTGGAGCTGCTTGAACGCAGGGTTGATGGGGAACATGCAGGCCAGGGCCAGTGGTGGACACCAGGGCTCAAACCAGGCCATGAGGATCCACCAAAATGTCTGTGGAAAATGGAACTCAAAGGTAAGTTTATTTTGCTGCAAAAAAAAAAAAGAACCATGAATCCATGCATTTTTTTTTTCATGATACACATTTCCCCAGAACTTTCTGAAGCCATCTCATAAATCCTTGGCTCTAAGAGATAGAAGTGGCAAGTGGGACCAGCCTCAGTAAGGCAAGGGAACGCAGCAGCTCCCATAACCACAGGGTAGGGCAGCCAGGGGAGTGCAGTCCCCTCAAAGGACAGTAAGGATTCGGTGACCTAAAGAAAGGCAGGGGGCAGGCACTGTGACACAGCAGGCTAGGCGACACTTAAGGTGCCCACATTCTGTATCCAAGAGTCCCGGCTCCTCTGCCTCCGGTCCAGTTTCCTGCTCGTGCATTGTGGGAGGCAGCAGATGATGGCTCTGGGGCTTGAGCCCCTGTCGCCAGATAGTTTCTGGCTCCTGGCTTCAGCCTGGCCCAGTCCCGACTGTGGCAAGCATTTGGGAGGGGGAGGACCAGTGGATAAAGATCTCTCTCGCTCTCTCGCTCTCGCTCTTGCTCTGCCTTTCAAATAGATGAAAATAAATAAACTTTTAAAAAAGAAAGGCAATATGACTGAGTGGAACAGTCCATGAATAGCCATAGAATGGGACTAATTGCTCCGAACATTTACCATTCCCCAGGCAATGCTATGTGTGGGCGCCACTTTGCATCCACCTGCTCACCTTTCAAGTAGAGAAGCATCCTTGACACTGACCTCTCTCCTGAGGGAGGAGCCTCGGGAGCACAGGGATGATGGAGCAAGCCGTGCCTGGGGCCAGCCTTCCCTACCAAGGGCACAAGCAAACAGCCTCCATGCTCCCCAACATTCTCCCATGGGAGTTTGCCCCAGAGAAACGACTAAGCCCCCACACCCCAGCGGGAGCAGGCTGGGGAGAGTGATGAGAACCTGTGCACAGGGCAGTTCCGTTGGCCTCACTCTGACTCACCCCCCTCCCAGGTCCCTGAGGCCAGGCTGCTGCCACCGGACCCCGGGCACCTCTGCACCTCCACAGGGGAGGAGAAGTGTGCTTGCAGATTGTGGGTGTGGGTGGCACAAAGCCTCCCCAGAGGAGCCAGCCTCCCTCCACTGACTACTGACCACGCCTTGCGTTGGCTGCAGCCGGACTCCTGGGGCTGGGACAGAGTCTGGCAAAGTAGCAATGTGCGTGGGGGCTGGGTGTGGATGGGAAGGACACAGAGCGCTTTGTAAGCACATCTGGGCCGCTCTGCAAGGAGAAGCTGCTGACAGACTGTTTGCCAATAAAGAAAGTCGCGCAGGCTAATAGCAATCAGATGGCTCTCCGGCTCGTCTGGGTCCTGGCTGGGCCTCGCGGGGTGTACCGAAGTGGGTCCCAGCAGCTCTCCCCCTTGGCCGACTCTGTACAGAGTCTCGTGGCTCCTTCCAGCAGCCAAGAGCCCAGAGATCCTGTCCCTTCCGTGAGGGTCTGGCACCAGTGCTTTGGCCCCAGTCATTAGGAAGCTCTGCCTCAAAGGTTCCAACCCATACAACAGGCTCCCACTGGCCACTCCCCGCTCAGCGGCTTACTGAACAGGGGCCTGAGTCTCTAGTGTCCAGAACTTATCATCTTGCATGATTCCTCCGGGAAGTGAGTTCTTTTCAGTACAATAGGTTTCAGGCCTCCTGCACAGAGCCCAGGAGAGGGACCCCACAGACTGGGGCTGTTCGTGGACAGCTCCAGCAGCCTGGTGGTGCATACAGATCCCCACAATGCAGACGTGAAGCCAAAGACAGCCCATTCAATAATTTGGCCGGCTCACAAACTAGACTGGACAGAAGGGAATGGCAGGTGGCCACTGTGTCCCTTATTGTCAAACCTTCACTCCCAAGCCTGCTGCGAGCTAAATCTTATCTGAAGTCTCTTTCAATAAGGCAGGGCGGAGAGGCTGCCCTGCCTGGGAGCAGGGGCCTGTGAGTTCAGGCGATTCATGCCTCCCCTCTGCTGCTCTGTGGCCCCAAATGGTCTCGCTGAGAAGCCACTGAGAATTTCTAGAATCCCCTGAGTGCAGTGTGGGAAGCCCTCTGCCAGCCTCCTGGTAGACCTGCCGAGCCGCGGTTGCAGGTGCACAGGTCCAGTCTTAGCCGCGTCTGAACGCAGACATTAGGAAATCCTTCTCTAGGGTGGAGACATCCTCAGACTCCAGCTCAGAAGCCCTGGCTTCCAGTCCCAGCCCTGCCACCTTGGGCTTTCCCTGAACAGCAATTTCCTGAGTTTAAACCTTGCAGAGACCTGGCCCCTGCTGCTGTCCCTGGGACGGACCCGCACTTGGCACTCACCAATGCTGTGCATCTGATCATGCCCCTGGGGCACTTTATCTTTGCAGAAGCCAAAGGAGGAAAGAGGGTGCATGTTGGATCAAACCTAGAACGGACCTGGGAGATGACCTCAGAGTGCCACGGGCCGTGGAGCAGTGACAGGGAGAGAGCAGCCCCCGGTGCTCTCCCCTGCACGTGTTCTGTGAGGCTGCTGCAGGCCATCCTGTGCATTCTATTCTTAGGCAAGGAACCCAGCCCAGGACACAATCATCACAAACCTCAAACTGCTGTTTACAAATGCGGGGAGCTTGGTGAGACCTAAAATGCTCTTCCCCCAATGCGTTCCCCCCGCCCCCTTGGTTTTTAAACCCTTGTGGATTCCAAGGGAAATTGAATCCATATGTTTCTGGTTCATTTACACTGAACTCATCAAAATGTAATTTTGCAACATCTAGTTGACGTCCAGGATGTCTTTAGAAGCCTCATTTTTATGCCTTTTTTATAAGCCTCTCTCCCTGGGAGACAGGAAGTCGTCCTTTGCCAGGAGTGGATGGAATTCCAGCCAGGCAGAGTTCTCCGAGAAGACCCGTGAGGCTGGAAGGGGGCTCTGATCGCAGTCTCGGGACCTTCACCCGGGTCCCCGTCTCGGCATAGGGAGCTGCAAGAGGTGCCAGGGAGGACTGGGGGAATGCCCAGCTCTGCAAGCCAGGGCAGGGTGGTGGCCAGCCCACTCTACTGCAGCTCCTGCCTCTCCCTCCCTCCCCAATGGTCAAGGAAAAAATATTTAAAAATATGGACCGGGAAAAAATATACGCAGCTAGTTCCATTTTCTTGATGGGGACTCCGAGGCTTGGGTAGGGCGGTGAAGTGATCTGTCCAGGCTGATGCCATGGCTGAGATAGAAAAAAAAAGTGTGCAGCCAGAGGAAGCTGCTGGGTGTGAACGTGCCTCGGACATCCAGGGGATAATGGAGAGAAATAGATGTGTGCGCTGACCTGCCTCACTCCGGGGCCCGACGGGATCCTGAGGTATTACATTATCAGTGCGCTCTGGGCGCCGGGTAGGTTAATGGTCCATTTAAAAGTAAAATTTTGACCAGCTAATAAGGCTGCGGTCACAGGCTACCGTTCACACACAAATGCGAATGCAGGGAAGGAGAGGGGCGCCTCGGGGTCGTGGTGGTGGAGGCAGATAAGTGGCAAATTTGGATTCTGGTCCTGTGTCCTGCATGCGGTGGCATCCTCAAACACCTGCTCTAATTAATTAGAGCACCTTCTCCGGCTCCCTTCTCAACGATTATGCAGGCAGAGAAAAATAGTGTGTCTTCCAAGGGTTTGCAAAGGTCCCCGCGGAGTGTGCAGTGGTCATCTGGAGGCTGCCGGCTAGCCGCCCGCGGAGCAGGGCTTGAATGCGAGATGCAGGCTGGGGCGGCAGCCCGGAGAGACAGCGCCGGCCTCTCGGTCCCTTTTGGCACATGTTTGGAGGCAGACAGGCACTCAGATGCGAAGAGACATGGCCAGGCACCGGTTTGGTCATCTCTGCTCCCCACCTCCAGTGATCATCAGGGGCATCCAACCCAGCTTTGCCCTAATGCCACAGGGCCCACCTTTGCTACCCCAGGGATGGGCAGCCTTTGGGAGGAGATGAGCCGGGTGGGTTTGCAGCGTTCCCACCCACAGTTCCTCCCAAGCACCAGGAGAAGGAGCCCACCTTCATTAGTATCAGTCCCCTCCCTCCCCACAAAGCCTCAGACTGGGTCTGGCTCTCCGTGCGTTGGTGCATTGAATGCCCCAAATGTGCCTGAACTGGACTGGCTCAGTGAAAACCTAGCCACCCTGGGCGTGGTCCCCAGCGACCTGAGCCAGGACAAAGACTTAAGTCTGCCAGGGAAGGCTCTGTTTTCCAAGAGGAAGGGAAACATTGCAACTGCCATGGCCCTCTTTTTTTTTTTTTTTTCCTGATTTAAATGTTGATATGAGGGCTGAAGCTTTAGCAGCCATTTTGCTACCATGAGGCTGAAAGAACAAGAACAAAAACCCAGCACTCTACAGAAGACAGACTAGAAAAACAGGGCAGAGAGCATTCTTACTAGGCACCAAAGTCTCTGGACCTAGAGCATTGGCTACATGGGTAAAGTGACGGACCCTGCACTTGAGTTTTCTGTTTCTTGCAGCTGAAATAGTTTCTAACAGTGCATGCTAGGGAGAAACAGAGGCTAAAGATTGCGGGGAACAGCGGCGGAGGTTATTGAAAGTGTGAACTTGAGGCCGGCGCCATGGCTCAATAGGCTAATCCTCCTCCTTGCGGCGCCGGCACACCGGGTTCTAATCCCGGTCAGGGCGCCGGATTCTGTCCTGGTTGCCCCTCTTCCAGGCCAGCTCTCTGCTGTGGCCAGGGAGTGCAGTGGAGGATGGCCCAGGTGCTTGGGCCCTGCACCCCATGGGAGACCAGGAGAAGCACCTGGCTCCTGGCTTCAGATCAGCGCGATGCGCCGGACACAGGGCGCCAGCTGCAGCGCGCTGGCCGCGCCGGCCATTGGAGGGTGAACCAATGGCAAAAGGAAGACCTTTCTCTCTGTCTCTCTCTCACTGTCCACTCTGCCTGTCAAAAAAAAAAAAAAAAAAAAAAAAAAAGAAAAGAAAGAAAGAAAAAAGATAAAAGAAAGTGTGAACTCAAGTCAACACCAGGGGGCAAGGCAAACTTGTAAGCCCAATTTTATTCACCAACAGAAGCCAAGAGCCATCCCGGGAAGCTGGTCTTCCGAGAAAGCTAGGAGGCCATGACAGCTAAGCAGGAAGAAGTAATCAGATAAATGTTGTGGCCCCAGGAGTGAGAACAGACAGGAGGGACTGAGGACCGCTCCAATCTCAGCCCAGTGGATGAGCTCAAGCAAGGCATCTGGAGGGCCATGTACAAGTGGCTTCAACCTAGGGTGCAATCTACAGGGATTGGCCATCTCGTGACATTGGTGGCCACTTCTTTCTATCCATAGCCTGGTGGTTGGGGACACATGGATCATAGGAGTGATCTGTGGGTAAGGGGATCAGCCCTCAGCACAGGTGAGAATAGACCAGGGTTCACTTTGGGAGCTACCCATGTGTCGTGCCTGAGCCTCCACTTCCTCTCTCTCCTCTTAGCATCTTCTCCCTAGAATTGTGGGGGTCCCAGGGTAAGGACCAAGAAACCCCTGTCTGCAACACATCAGAAGCTCTTATAAACTCCAGGACCTTTCTTTTCCCCATAAATCTCAAGTCCGTCCTTGGAATCTAGTAATGGCAGTAGCTCTTAGCTTTCCCTCCGCCCCAGTGGAGGTCTTCCATGGGTTACCATGTGCCCCTCCGGGAGCGGCTCCCAGCATGCCTCTGTTGTCATCAGAACACATCCAGAGCATTCCAGACCCTTGCTTATCCTGGGCAGCTCCCCTATTGAGTCTATCTTAGCAGTGCCTAGGAGCGTCCAGTCGAGCAGCGGGGTATGACTCCTGGACTGGGCACTGCGCAGTGGTGCCCCTCTGGAGGCACCCGAGTTCTGCAGGAGCCAGGTCACCCTGGGGACCTGGGCAACTTGAACCTGCCTCCCAGTAGAAGAAAGCCAAACGCCCCCTGGAGGCCGTCTGGCGTCTCTTCTGGTCTGCCTGCATCACTAACTCCACGCCCATTCTCACTGTCCAGATATTTGGTCCATCAAGGACTGAATTAACTCCATTCTCGATTCTCTCTTGCTGTGGGCCCAGCAAGGTGACTGACTCGTCTTCCCACGAGAGGCGTGATGGTCAGAAATAGAGCAGAGTCCAACGTCGCTTGGAATTAAATACTAATGGTTAGGATTTCTATAGCTGTTTTCTAATACCTGTACAATTTGATGAAAATCAGGCACAAGAGGAGCTCAATTTTGTTTTTCATTAATATTCACTTTGTTAACACGAAGGGAAGATTTCCGGAGCTCTCCTTGCCCTTTCAATTTGGCCCTGTGTAACGTGGCAGAGATACCTCCATTATCAAACTGATTAGCAAGTGCCACGGAGCTTCTCTTGCAGATTTCTTCATTATGACTTACTCTGGACCATGTGTTTGGATTTGGGGAAGAAAAAGACTGGAGATAGGAGTGCAGAGGAGCAAGAAGAAAGCCGTCTTTTGAAAATGAAACATAAAATACCAAATAGCACTCTGAATTTTCTCAGTGGGAAGGGGACACTACACAGCTCACAGGGGAATACACATTCCCGGGGAGCTGAGGTCTGGGAAGACCTGACCCTAGCATCCACACAGGGCAGTTTCCCACCTGCTGTCTACAGACGGTATCTGGCCTGAGCCCCTCTGACGAGCAGTTATGTAGATGCTTGAATCTTTCCTGTGATGGAGAGCTCACCACCACCTACAGCAGTAAAGACCAGATCTCCTCCTGCCTAATCCTTGATCGAACAGAAATGAAGTCTCCAAGGTGACGTGGAGCAGGAACGGAGCATCCTGGCCATAGAAGGCTTCATCTTAACCCGATCACATGGAGACCAGAGCCCATGGTGCAACCAGGCTCAGGCCCACTCCCATCATCTTAACATCTCTCAAGCAACTTTCCCTAGGACTGGCTTTCTGCCACTGATTCCCAAAGCCCTTGCATAGAAATCGTCTCATTTCATAGTTGAAGGACCATGTCAGCTAAATAAGACAAAAATTACTACTTAAAACTCTGTAGATCTCCTAGGAAGCCAAATTCAAGTAAATTACTTGTCCCAAGATCACCAGAACTAGGAAGACCAAAGCTTTGGTGAGACTAGCCAGGACGCCCTTGACGTTCTCAAGCTGTAAATGAAAATGCTTGCTTTTGCAGGTGCCTGAGAAGAAGCCATTGTCCCAACTCCTGGTACAAGATTTGGTCATTTGGGGCACTGCTACAACAGAGCTAGAGCAGTAAATGGCTAACTCAGCCTTTGTTTTTGAGGGATCTCTGCTCCATCTCCCACACACGGTTTGCTGCCAAATTAACTTGCATTCTTTGAAAACCTGAAGCTGCATTAAGTTAGCTCAATCCCTTGGTCATCAAGAAAAAAGTCAAGGAGGGTAGTGGTTCAGACACTGGGTTGGAAGGCCCCTCTCCCATATTGAAGTGCCTGGATTTTAGTCCCAACTCCACTTCCGATTCCAGCTTCCTGCCAACATGCACTTTGAGAGGCAGCAGATCATGGTTTACACACACAGCTCCTTGTTGTCTGTGTGGGAGATCTGAATGGAGTTCTGGGCTCCTGGCTTCAGCCTGCCCAACCCCAGCTGTTGTGAGCCTTTGGGAAGTGAACCAGAGGATGAAAGAATTCTCTGTAGGGGTGGTGCTGTGGCACAGTGGGTTAATGCCCTGGCCTGAAGCGCCGACATGCCATATGGGTGCCCGTTCAAGACCTGGCTGCTTCACTTCACATCCAGCTCTCTGCTAAGGCCTGGGAAAGCAGTGGAAGATGCCCCAAGTCCTTGGGCCCCTGTAACCATGTGGGAGACCCGGAAGAAGCTCCTGGCTCCTGGCTTCAGATCGGTGCAGTTCTGGCCATTGCAGCCAACTAGGGAATAAACCAGCGGATGGAAGACCTCTCCCTCTCTCTGCCTCTCCTCTCTCTGTGTAACTCTGACTTTCAAGTACAATAAATAAATCTTTAAAAAAGAAAAAAAAAAGAACTCTCTCTGATTGTCTCTATTATCATGTCTCTTTCTTCAACATAAATAAAAATGAATAACCAACAATTAAAAGGAAATGAAAAAATTCAAATTTATTTGCATACAAAACAAATAGTCTCAGACTCCGTTGCCCCTGCCAAAGCACCCTGCTCTAAGGAGCTGGGGGTCTCCTCTGCAGCCCTGGAAGCCCCAGGCTCAGCCCCAATCCTCCTGCTGCCTCTCAGTCCATTCTCATCCCAGTCTGCGCCAGTGAAAAAAAAACTCAGTTCATGCTGATTTAAGCACAAAAAGAATTACTAATACACTTAAACTGAAAAAAGAAAAACTAAAGGCAGCTAGCCTTGGGCATGACTAAGTCTAGAGCCTCAAAAAACGTCTTGAGAACTCTTAGTCTCCATCTTCTTGGCTCTAAGTCTTTAGGTCTTGGCTTCCCCTTCTAGCAGCTCTTTCCTTAATACGGAAAAGATAAGCAAGAGTATTAGGCTATCAGTTCGCCAACTTAATAAATGCAGCAGGGTGGAAATCTCTTGTTCAAATGTTCTAGAATAAAGATCTCCAGTTGCATAGACTTAGGTCATGTGGCCGTGGCCGCACCACTACCTGTGGCAAGGAAGATGAAATGTGCTGAATCCTCGTGAGCCCTGTGTCTTCTCTCCATCTGGGGGACAGCACAGCTTCTTGGAAATGCAAGGACAGAACTTGCGGGAGGGATGGACGTGGCAGAGGGATGGATGTAATGGAGGGATGGATGCAGCAAAAGTAACCAGAAGGAGAAAAGAACTGCCGAAGCCACAGAGCAACAGGTGCTCACCATACCGCCCTGCTTCTTCCAGCTGTTAATAAATCTGGCTTTAAAATGATTATGTGCTGATTTTTATTTTTACTTATTAGAAAGGCAGAATGACACAGCATGCAAGAGAGAGAGAGAGAGATCTTCCATCTGAGGTTTTACTCCCTGAATACCCACAACAGCCAGGGCTGGGCCAACCTGAAACCAGGATCTAGGAATTTCATCCAGCCTTCCCATGTGGGTGACAGGAGCTCAAGTACTTAAGCCATCATTGAGTCCTTCCCAGGAGCATTAGCATGGAGCTGGATCAGAAGCAGAGCAGCCAGGGGACTCGCCTTGGCCCTCTGATAAGGGATGCAGCAGATTAACCCACTGTGCCATAGCGTCATCCAAATGAAGCTTGTTTAACCAGGTAGGACATAACCGGAGTCCCGTTCTCACTGCGGTCCTTAAAGCTTTCTTCCTTTACTAAGTTTCTGGAAACACCTTCTGCCAATCATAGAATGGAAGGAGGCCAGGAGAGGTGAATCACTGGAGGTGGTTGCAAAAATAAGCTTTTCACAGATTAAAAAAAAGAGAGATTCTGAGATGAGATTGGTATTGGGGAAGGATTTAAGTCAAATAAATAGTAGAGGAGAATCCTCCTGACCTCCTGTCAAAAGAATGTGCCCCCATAACTGATCTCAGCATGAGCTAAGGCAGCTCCTGGGATCTGTATTTTACTCTCTGTTCCACATCTCCAAATTGGATCTAGACTTCATGAACTGGTGGTCAGTAGGTAGAGAAGGGACACTGGAATAAGATAGAGTTAGGCTGTTCTTCCATTTCAGTCACTAAGTTATATTCCACTTTAGGGAGGTACAATGAAAAGAGATGAAATATGAAAAGTCCTGGAATATCATTTTCCAACTATGAAGTGACAGTAAAAACCAGTTAACTAGAAAGTACACTCAAGCCTGTCTTCCACGATACCTACAACTAAAACCCTGGACAGAACAAGGGGCAGTGATCTGAGGATTTTTTTAAGGATTTATTTATTTATTTGAAAGGCAGAGTTACAGAGAGAGAGAGAGAGAGAGAGATCTTCCATCCACTGGTTCACCTCCCAGATGGCAGCAATGGCCAGAGCTGGGCTGATCCAAAGCCAGGAGCCAGGAGCTTCTTGCAGGTCTCCCACATGGGTGCAGGGGCCCAAAGACTTGGGCCATCTTCTACTGCTTTCCCAGGCCATAGCAGAGAGCTGGATGTGAAGTGGAGCAGCTGGGTCTTGAACCGGCACCCATATGGGATGCTGGCACTGCAGGTGGCTGCTTTACCCACTATGCCAACAGCACTGGCCCCCTAAAGATTCTGAAAAGAAAGTGGCAGGTGTGAAATTGGGAGAGGAAAACAAAGATCAAAATACAACCAAAACAGCAGCGAGTGTCCTTTTAACTTTCCCTCGCTCTGAATTTTCCAGCGTGAACTCAAAGGCAACTCCAAACCAGGAACTAAGAATCAGATACAGTCAGAAAAACTCTCTAAGGTAAGCCCTTCTTTTCTGATCAGAAAAGCATGAAAAAGGACCTTCCAAGTCGGAGACAGAGGTGGAAATCCTTGCCTCTTTGTGCGTTTGTGCTTGGTTCTCTCCTGCTCGGGTTACTAGGCTGCCCCCCAATGACAAAGCATCAATAGTGACTGTGAAGGAAAAACAACAACAACAATAAAAAACCTCCTCGTTGAACCCAAAAAGTTATGGTCCCCAAAGGATGGGGATGAACCACAGACTTTTCTTCCTCTCTTGTCATCTTGCCACTTAGCCTGGAGGTGACACAGTTGTAGGAAGTTGACAGCAGAGAAGGGAAAGTAGTCAGAAAAGAAGCAGGCTCTCTGGAAGCAGAAGAGTGTGCGGGAAGAGTGGAGACCTTCCAGGAGCTCAAGAAAACTACCTACAACGCCATGCTTGTACTCAGACTACGCATAGATCTGACCTTAAACTCTATACCAAGCCAACTTCCGGCGACCTACCCTAGAGTGCCGATTGCCTCCCAGACCCCAGACTGGGCACTGGGTGACACACATGGAGAACAGATCTAAACGGTCCCGTCAACACTTTCAAAATTGAATTCAAATTAGAACCAGATCCCACATACTGTGGCCTTCCAGGGTGAACACAAATGGCTTGATTCCCTGCTGAAACTAAATAAACAAGAAAATCAATAGTCTTCACAAACATAAGCAAGACCAGAGTAACGCAATATCAAGTTCAAAATGCCCCAGATACGTTACAAAGTTACTTGACAGGTGAAGAAGCAGGAAAAACTCTGTATCACTCAAGTAAAAGAGATGTTCAACATGACAAACCTCCGAGAGTATAGTGTTGGACACATCAAAGGAAATTTCCAAGTGCTCACTGTAACTAAGTTCTAAGAAACAAAACAAACTACTCTTGAAGTAAATGAGAAGCCGTAATGTCATGAAACAGAAATAGAAGATATTAAGGGAATAAAATTTAAATTGTACAAAAAGCAGCATTTTTGAAAATCCATTGGATTTAATTCAATATCGGAGTGGAGATGACAGAGGAACAGAACTTAAAATAGATCAACAAAAATTACCTAATCTGAACAATGAAGAGAAAACTAATTTAAAAAAAATCAAGCCTGAGACACCTATGGGAAAATAGTAAACGATCTAATATTCATGTCATTGAAGTCTCACAAGAAGAAGAAAACCGGCCGGTGCCACAGCTCACTTGGCTAATCCTCCGGCACCCCAGGTTCTAGTCCTGGATGGGGCGCTGGATTCTGTCCCGGTTGCCCTCTTCCAGGCCAGCTCTCTGCTGTGGCCCGGGAGTGCAGTGGAGGATGGCCCAGGTCCTTGGGTCCTGAACCCGCATAGGAGACCAGGAGGAAGCACCTGGCTCCTGGCTTCAGATCAGTGTGGTGCGTTGGCCGCAGTGGCCGTTGGAGGGTGAACCAATGGAAAAGGAAGACCTTTCTCTCTGTCTCTCAATCTCTCACTGTGTAACTCTGCCTGTCGAAGAAGAAGAAGAAGAAGAAGAAGAAGAAGAAGAAGAAGAAGACGACGACCACCAAGATGGTACATTAAATGATATATGCATGCATGATAAACAGAGAAATAAAGAGAAATAAAGTCTAAAAATTTCCCAAATTTGACAAAATATGTCAGTTTACAGATTTGAGAACCTCATAAACCTCAAAATAATGAAATTAGAGATGTCCACAGCAGATTTAAGCCACTGATAATTGAAAACAAAGGAAATGTATTGAAGCAGCCAAAGAAGTTACTTTACCTACAGAGAAGCAATGAGTCAAATGATTACAGTTATCACCAAAAAACAAGGTGACCCGAGGAAAATAAAACAAGGCATTCGTAAGGTTGAAAAAACTAATTCTCAACCTACAATTCCATACCCAATGGGAAAAAAAAACTTCATAAATTTTAATTTAAAAATAATTATAAGGACACTGAGGCTTTCTTTATATTGTCATTCTTATAGGCAATCATTAAATGAAACAACAAATCCATTTAGTTAAAAATAGACTATTGTGCTGTTTCTCTTTTTGTTACTGAGTTGTAGGAGGTCATTACATATTCTGGATACTAGTCTTTAACTAGACTGAGATACATGATTTGCGAACATTTTCTCCCCTTTTGTCACCTGAGTTTTTATTTTCATGATAATGTCTTTGCTGCACAAATGTGTTTTTTGTTTTGTTTTGTTTTGATGAAGTCCAATGTGCCTAGTTTTTTTCTTTTGTTGCTCATGCTTTTGTGTCATACTTAAGAATTTACTGCCAAATCCAAGGTGATAAGAATTTACACCCATTTTCTCCTAAGATTTTTATGGTTTTCACTTCTTACATTTACAGCATTGACCCATGTTGAGCTAGTTTTTGTTCACAGAATGACACTGAGAATTTTATTCTTCCGAATAAGCATATTCACTTATTTATAAGCACCATTTGTTGAAAAGGACATTGCTTTCCAACTGGAAGAAGTCCATAGATGTACAGGTTTATTTCTGGACTCTTAATACTACTCTGTCTTTATAATACCAATACCACACAGTTTTGACTGCTGTAGCAAAATTGTTCATTTTATTTTATGTAGATTTCACTTCAAATTTTTAAAAATATATACATGTAAATAACACTTGATTCTTAGTAAAATAACAACCAATGTTCAAATAGTGCAAAAGAGAAAGAGAAGAGAGCAATAGGGAAGGTAGGAATCACCAAACCTTCTCAAATTCTTCCTTAAAATGGAAGAGAAATTTGGACTTTATAACTCATTCTATGAAGCCTTCCCTGACACCAAAGCCATTATCAAGTGAGTCTTATTCCTGGAATTCAAGGATGGCACAATATATATGACTCAATATAAAACACTGCATTAATAGAATGATGGGAACAAGAACACTCGGTCATCTCAATTGATGCAGAAAGAGTATTTGACAAAACCCAACACCCTTTCATGATTAAAAAACACTTAAAAAACTAGTAATAGAAGGAAAGGTCCTCAGAAAGGCCAGAAATGAGAAACTCACTCACAAATGAAAGACTGAAAACTTTCCTTGCTAAGATTAGAAGCAAAACAAGTATGCCAGACTCGAACACTTCATTCCACAATGTATTGGACATTGTAGCAAACTGGCAAGAAACATCAGTAAAAGGCATTCAAATGAAAAACAAAGAGGCAAAATTATCTGTGCTTACAGATGACATGACACACAAAATCCAAGGTATTCTATAAAAGATCTCTTGGGACTAATGAATGAATTCAATAAATTTGTGAGATGCAAAAGCTGTTTTGTTGTTTCAATGAACAATCCAAGAAATGTAAAAGATCTTTCTATTTACACAACCGGGAAACAAAAGAAGGTTTGTGCTCTGAAAATAGCAAGACATTTCTGAAAGAAAGCAAAGACATAAATAAACAGAAAGGTATTCTATGTTCATGCGTTTGAAGACTTAACATTGTGATGAAAGCAATACTACTCAAAAGTGTCTAAAGTTAATGTAATCCATATCCAAATGTCAATTACATTTTTTAATTAATTTGTTTATTTCCAAAGGCATTAGGATACAGAGATTTTCAGTCTGCTGCTTCACTCCCTAAGTGCCCAAAACATACAAGGCTGAGCCATGTCAAAATGTGAATCCCAAAACTCAAACCAGATCTCCAAGATGGGTGGCAAGGACTCAATTACTTGAGCCATCACTTGTTACCTCCCAGGGTGTGCACTGGAAGGAAGCTGAAACCAGGAGCAGAGCCAGAATTTAAGCCCAGGCACTGAAATATGGGATTTAAGCATCTTCATTGCTACAACAAATGCCCACCCCTCAATGACAATTTTTTTTCATAAATAGTAAAACTCATCCTAAAATTCATTTGGAAACTCCAGGGACCTCAAATAGCCAAAATAATCTAGAAAAAGAATAAACTTGGAAAACTCACACTTCCTCAATAGTAAAATTTACTACAAAGTTAGAAATAATCAAAACAATGCAGTATTGAGGTAAAGATCAATGTAACAAAATAGAGGTTAGAAATAAACTCTTATATACAAGAGAAAATGATTTTGGCAAGGGCAATAAGATGAGTTTTAAGGGAGTAGCCTTTTTAATAAAGAGTAGTGGGAAAACTGGATAGTCACATGCAAAAATTGAAACTGGATTCTTATTCTGTGTTTTTATAAAAAAATTGACTAAAAGTATATTAAAGATCAAAGCAAAACAATTAAAATTGTAAAAAACAACATAGGGATAAATTTTCATGGAATTGAATTTTGCAATAATTTCTTGGATACAACTCCAAAAATGGCAGCCAAAGGAAACACAACAGGAAGAAGAAAAGAATAATTAGTATTCATCAATACTTAAAAACTTTTGTGCATCAAGAACACCATCAAGATAGCAAATGACAGTCCATGAACTGGGAGAAACTATTTTCAAATCCTATATCTGATAAGGGTAGTATACAGACTATACAAAGAAAATCTAAAATTCAGTAACAGCAACAAAAGAAGAAAACAACTCAATGTAAAAATGAACAAAGAACTTGGATAGAAATTTCTCCAAAGAAGATGTAAAAATGTCCAGTAAGCACATGAAAAGATACCATCACTAATCATTAAGAAAATGTAAAACAAAACTCACACTTAGAAGAGGACTACTATTTAATAAAAATAATAAATACCAAGTGTTGACAAGGGTGTGGAGAAATTGGCGTCCTTTTTGATTATTGGTGGGAATGTAAATTAGTCCAGCCTTTGTGGAAAGCAGTTTGACAATCTTCAAAAACTTAGACACAGCATTGTCATGTGTTCCAGCAATTCCACTTCTAAGTCTACACCCAAAATAACTAAAAGCAAGAACGCGCACAAATACTTGCATAAACATTTTCAAAGTAGTAGTATTTGTAATGGTCAAATTGTAGAAACACATCAAATGTCCACCAACAGATGAATGGATAAACAAATGCAGCAAACCCAGGCAATAATTTCCACCTTAAAAAGAAATGTGATTCTGACACACACAGCAACAATACATGAACCTTGAGAACATTGTGCCAAGTAAAATAAACTCAACATAAGATAACAAATATTGTATTATTTCATCCATTACTTAGGATGGGTAAATTCATAAAGATAGAAAGTAGAATGGTGTTTAGCAAAGAATGGGAACAGGAAAAATGGAGATTTACTGTTTAATTGTTGCAGAGTTTTTGTTCGAAATGACAAAAACATTATGAAAATAGTGGTGATGGTTGTAAAATATTATGAATATACACATTACCACTGTATGGCATACTTAAAATGATTAAATGATAAATTTATTTTGTGTATTTTACCACAATAAAAATAAATCTAAAAATGCACAGTTTCAAAATACTTCGGAAGTGAACAAAAAGTAATTAAATGGTAGGCCTTCACCCAAACCTACTGCTATAAACATATTAAATATATTTATATAATATGTTAAATATAATATGTTAAATATGAATGGCCTAATCATACCAATTAGAATAGTTGAGATGATATTTTTTTAAATGACCAAGTATTTGCTGTCAACAAAAACTCACTGTAAATATATTGGTAAAGGTAGATTAAATGTAAAAGAATTGAAAACACTAAAAGAAACCTGGAATTGCCTTATTGATATCAGATAAATAAGAAAGCAAGAAACGTTTCAGAAATAAAAAGAGATAATACAATGATAGATCCAGTCACTAAGAAATCATTATAAGCATAAATATCAGTGCACATAACAATATGTTTAAAATTATGAAGCAAAAACTTAAGGAACTGAGAGAAATAATAACTCTTAATTACAGTTGGATAAGACAGATTCTCTCTTTCAATTATGAATAGAACAAATAGAAAATTGACAAGGAAACAAAAGAACTGAAACAGATGACATTTATAAAAACATCTACCACAGCAGAAGAATGTCTATTCAAGTGTGCATGCAACCATCAGTTGTGTAGACCATACCTTGGTTCATAAAGCAAACAGTAACAAACTTGAAATAATTGAAATCACACAAACCATGTTTTTGAGCTATAATACCTGTTCCTTTTATCTAATGCATCATGTCCAGTTTTCAACCAAAAATTACAAGGCATGCTAAAAAGAAAAAAAAAACCTGAAACATAAGAACAAGATTTGGATATGGTAGAAATTTCAGAATTATCAGACTGGAAATTTTAAGTAATTATGATTAATAGGCTAAGGGCTGTAATAGAAAACCTGAACAACGTGCAAATGCAGATAGGAGATGCAAGCATAAAGATGGAAACTCTAAGAAATGATAAAAAGAAAATCTTAGAAACCAAAAAGGCAGCACATAAAGTGTTGACGGGCCCTTCAGGAGCCTCGACACAGTCAGGCAAAGAATCAGTCAGAAGGAACATGGGTCAACAGAAACTTCCAAAACTGAAACACAAAGAGAGAAAAGGAATGAAATAGAACACTTCTCTATTAGTTAGCTATGTTGGGCATTTCTTTCATATATCTTTTGGTCACTTGTTTGTCTTCTTTTGAGAAATGTCTATTCAGGTCCTTTGCCCATTTTATAACACTTTTCCCTTTTTTTTCTTGTTTAGCAGTTTGAGTTCCTTGTATTTTGGCTGTTAGCCACTTATCTGATGAATGATTTACAAATATTTTCTCCCAATCTGTGGGTTGTATTTTTGCTAATTGCTTTCTATACTTTCTGGAAGCTTTTTAAATTGATACAACACTATTTATCTATTTTTGCTTTTATTGCCTGAATTTCTGGTGTCATATCCAAGAAATCACTTCCAGCAGCAATGACATGGGGCTTTCCCCATTTTTTCCCCCTAAAGTCCTATAGTTTCAGGTAATACATTTAAGTCTTTAATCCACTAGTAGTTGATTCCTGTATTTGGGGTGAGATAAGGATCTATTTCCATGTGAATATTCAAGTTTTCTCACAATAATTTTTCTTCAGATTTAAGTTTTATTTATCTGAAAGGCTTACATAGAGAGTTACATAGAGAGGAGGGAGGCAGGGAGAGAGATGAGAGAAAGAGATTTCCATCTATCAGTTCACTCCTCAAACAGATGCAACAGCTGGGGCTAGGCCAACGCGAAGCCAGGAACCTGGAGCTTCTTATGCGTGTCCCACATGGATACACGGGCTCAGGCACTTGGACCATGTTCTGCTGTTTTCCCAGGCACATTAGCAGGAAGCTGGATCAGAAGTGGATCAGCCAGGTCTCTAACAGGTGCCTCTATGGGATGCCAGCACCACAGGTGGAGGCTTAACCTGCTATGCCAGCCCCTCTCACACCAACTATTGAAGAGGCCTCTATTCCCATTGTGTGTCCTTGCCATAGTGGGATCATTTCCTTGCACCTGTTAGACTGTTACCAAAGGACGACAGATAACAAGGCTGCACAGGAAGCTTGCACAGTGTCAGTGGTATTTACCAGTACAGCCACTTGGAAAACAGAATCATCACAGGATCCACTAATCCTGCTTCTGGGTCTATACAAAAACAAACAAACAAACAAACAAACAAAAAAACCCACACATTATTCAGAAGAGACGTCTGCTTTACCACATTCAATGTAGCACCCTTCACATAACTCACAATGTAAAGAACTGAAGTGATCATCAACAAATGGATGGATAGTAGACAGTGCAATACTATTCATCCTTTAACACAAGATACATTTCTGCAAGCTTGGATGAAGCCGAGTGAGATAAGGCAGGAACAAATGTAGAATTTCACTTACAGCAGGGGTATTCAAAAAGCCTGTGGAAAACGGATACTATTTTAAAAAAATACATGGCTTTCAAAGTTTCTTGCACCAAAACAGGCTTGTGTTTTACTCCGATGTTCCCACAGGCTTCCTAAATTACCCTTGTATGTGGAATCTGAAAAAGTTGAGCTCACGGAAGTGGAGAGTAGGCTGGGAGTGGATGGTGGTAACTGGGACAAGGTAGTACACTGGCCAGGAGTTCAAAGTTTTAGGCAGAGAGCAAAATTTACTTTCTGGGGTTCTACTATACAGAACAGTGGCCATAATTAAGAATAATCTAGTGTAAATTCTAAAACAACAAAAAAGAGAGGATTTTTAAATGTTGTCACCACAAAAGGATACTTATCTTAGATGATGGATATATTAGCCTTATTTGATTGTTTTCATGATCTAGATTTTTATCCAAACCTCACATTTTATTCTGTCCATATAGGTGATGTTGTCTAAAATAAAATTAAAATCTAAAAAAAATCAAACTTTAAGAAAAGACAGAGTAAAATATACATGTACTCCAGGGACAATTAGAAGACATGGCATAGAAGTAATGGAATACCAGAGGAGAAGCAAGAGTGGCTGCAGTTCACGTCCCAGCTGCTCCATTTCCAATCCAGCTCCCTGCTAATGCACCTGGAAAAGCAGCAGAGGATGGCTAAAGTGCTTGGGCCACCGCCACCCACTTGAGAGACCCCAGTGAAGCTTCTGGCTCCTGGCTTTGGCCTGGCTAAGCCCTGAATGTTGTAGCCACTTGTGGATTGAACCAGCAAGTAGAAGGTCTCTCTCTCTCTCTCTCTTTCTCTCTCTTTCCTTCTGTAATGCTGACTTGCAAATAAATAAGTAAATCATTTAAAACAATTAATTTTTTATATTGAGGGAATTTGTTACTAGCACATCATCTGCCTTGCAAAATATATTAAAAGAAATTCTTCACAGAAGAGTAAAATTATATAGGTCAGAAATTCAGATCTATATAAACACAAGGAGATAGCTGGAGAAAAAATTAAGTCTTCTGTTTTTCTTTTTTTTTTTTTTTTTTTTAGCTTTTTTTTTTTTTTAATTTTTGACAGGCAGAGTGGACAGTGAGAGAGAGAGACAGAGAGAGAAAGGTCTTCCTTTGCCGTTGGTTCACCCTCCAATGGCCGCCGCTGCAGCCGGCGCACCGCGCTGATCCGATGGCAGGAGCCAGGATCCAGGTGCTTTTCCTGGTCTCCCATGGGGTGCAGGGCCCAAGCACCTGGGCCATCCTCCACTGCACTCCCTGGCCATAGCAGAGAGCTGGCCTGGAAGAGGGGCAACCGGGACAGAATCCGGCGCCCCAACCGGGACTAGAACCCTGTGTGCCGGCGCCGCAAGGTGGAGGATTAGCCTATTGAGCCACGGCGCCGGCTCTAAGTCTTCTGTTTTTCTTATTCTTGCTTGACTTAAAGATAACACTTTGTTAAAATAATAATAGAAAGCATTCAGGGATTATAGCTAAGGAGTAAAGAGGTGAACAATAGCACTGTTAAGGAAATCAGAGGAAGAAATTGAAAACACTATATTAAAACATAGTTGTACTACCTGTGGAACAGTCTAGTGTAATTTGAAAGTGGACTTGGATTCATTATGAAAGCATATTGCACTCTCTAGGAAAGTCACTTTAAAAATTTAAAAGGAAGTATAATTGATATACTAAGAGAAGAGGAAAAATTGAATCATAGAAAATGCTCATTGCAAACCAGAGATGACAGAAAGAAGAGTGGAAGACAAAAAGAAAGAATCAGGGTAATTTTTTTAATTTACAAATATGGTAATATGAATCAACTCTGTTAATAACAATTTTAAATGTGAATAGTCTACATACAAGTTAAAAGACAGAAGTTGTCAAAATGCATCAAAAAGTAAGACCAAACTATATGTGGTCTACCAGAAACGTACTTTAAATATAAATGCACAGCTAGATTAAAAGTAAAGAAATGTAGAAAGATATACCATGCTAACACCAATCAAAAGAAAGTTGGAGTAACTCTATTAATTTCAGGCAGAGCTGACTTAGGGCAAGGAAAATTATTTGGGATAAAGAGGGAAGCACATTGCATGATAAAAGGAGGTTCAATTTCCCAAGAAGTCATAACTATTCTTAATGTGTATGTGCCCCAAAAATAAAGCATCAAAATATGTGAGACAAAAACCAATAGAACCGCAAGAAGAAATAGACGAATCTACTATTATAATTGAATATTTCAACACCTCTCTACCAGTAATTGACAGATGCAGCAGGCAGAAAATCAGTAAGGATATAGTTGAACTGACAGCACCATCAATCAACTAGATCTAATTGACTGCTATACACTATTTCATTCAACAATGACAGAGCACAAATTCTTTTCAAGCTTGTGTGGAGCATTTGCCAAGACAGAACGCATTCTGAGCCATAAACATACCATAGCAAATTCAGAAGAACAGGTGTCATACAAAGTATATTCTCAGAATACGATGGAATTAAATGGACAATAAGAGAAATATAGCCAGAAACCCCAAAATATTTGGAGATTAAACACACTTCTAAATAACACAGAGAAATTTTTAATAAAAATAATTTTAAGAAAGATTTTTAAATATCTTAAATAAAGGAAAATTAAAATATAACCTATTAAAATTTGCACAATGCAAAGAAACAGTGATTATAGAAAAATCTGTAGCATTGATTTGAAATATTTGAATATTTGAAATCAATAATCTAAGCTTCTACCATAGGAAACTAAAAAGAAAAATAGTAAGAAAAATTTAGCACATACAAAAAATTAAAGAAATAATGAAAATCAAAAGTAAAATAAATGACACCAGAATTAGTAATATAAATCCATGGAGAAAATAAGCAAAATCAAAAAATGACTTCTTTGAAAATATGAATAAAGTTGAAAAATCCACAGCCATGCTGACAAAGGTAAGGGAGAATGAAAACACAAGTTAATAACATCAGAAATAAAAATGCCCATCATGGCTAATCCCAAAGATGTTAAAAGATTTTAACAGTTGTATCCCACAAAATTTGACAAAATGGACCAATTCCTTGGAAGACACGTGCACCAAAAGCTCACATACAGAGAAATAACATCAGTACATTTACAGTTGCTTAGAGAAAATTAAGTCAACCATGATAAAATTCCAAAACGGAAAGCACCAGATCAATATGATTTCACTGGTGAATTGTACCAAATATTTAAGAAAGAAGTTATGCTAATTCTTTAAAATCTATTCTGGGGAGTGGGAGTTGTGCAAATACCACCTAACTGTCTAAGAAGCCAGGATTACCTCCTTATCAGAACCTACAAAGATATAGCCAGATAAATTACAGACCTCCAAAATTCTCAACAAAATGACAGAAAATTGAATCCAACAATGTATGAATGGAATTGTACCTCATGACCAAGAGGGAGTTATCACGGTATGCAGAAGTGGGTCAATATTCAATTATCAATTAACTCAATCCATCAAATCAATGAGCTAAAGAAGAAAAATCACAATTGATCATATCAACAGATGCAGAAAAAGGGTATTTGGCAAACTCCAATGCCTAGTTACAATAAGAGAAAAAAATTACCAGAATATTGGGGATAAAATAGAGGATCTTCCTCAGCTTGATAAATACTATCTACAAAAACCCCACAGCTAACATACCTAATGGCGAGAGAAACCATGTTCCCTTTAAGATTGGGAGCAAGGCAATAATGCACCCTCTCTCCACTCATATTCGATATCATGGTAGATCTAGATAATTCAATAGGGCAAGAAAATAGTTTTCTATACAAAAGCAATGAACAGTTAAAATTTGAGATTAAAAAACATAGCCACTTACAGTAGCACCAAATAAAATAAAATACATACATATAAATCTCTCAATAACTGGAAAGATATTCCTTGCACATGGATAGGAAAACTCAATATCGCTGACATCAGTTCTCCTCAACTTAATCTATAGATGAAATCTCAATCAAAATCGCTGAAAGTTACTTTATAGATATTAAACATTCTAAAGTTAATGCAGAAAGGCTAAGACCCACATCAGCCAACACAGTATGAGAAGAAGTCAAAATACTGCCATTACCCAAGCCAAGTCTCACTACAGAGCTACAGTCACCAGGGCTATGTGGTAACTGGCAAAAGAACAAACAAGTAAATGAATGGAGCAGGACAGAAAGCCCAGAAATAGATCCACACAGATGCAGCCAACTGGTATTTGACAACTGAACAAAGATAACCACATGGAGATAAGATAGTCTTTAAAACAACTGGACATCCACATGCAAAAAAGAAAAAGAAGGAATATCAACTTCTCTTACACCTTTCACAAAATCTAACTCAAATGGATCAGAGACTTCTACACAAAAGGCAAAAGAGAACATTGAAGGGAAAGCATCTGAGTGGTATTGGGTTTGGTAATGAGTGATCTATCAAAAAACTGGCAACTTGGACTTTATTAAAATTAAAAATCTATCTGTGAAAGAAATTATGAAGAGAATGAAAAGTCAAGCTATGGACTTGGAAAAGGTATTTTCAGCACATGATCTGATAAAGGACTTATATTCAGAGTGAATAAAGAACTCCTACAAAATTACATAAGAAAACAGGCAACCTCCCAAGTGCTTGGGCCACTGCACCCACGTGGGAGACCCAGAAGAAGCTTCTGGCTCCTGGCTTCGGATCGGCGCAGCTCAGGCCGTTGCGGCCATCTGGGGAGTGAACCAGTGGATGGAAGACCTCTCTCTCTGTCTCTCTCTCTCTCTCTGTAACTCTGTCTTTCAAATAAATAAAATAAATCTTAAATGAAACAGGGACAAAAGAATAGATACCTGGCCAAAGAAGATAAACAGATGACAAATAAGCATATGGAAAGATACTCAATATTATTGTCAGGGAAATACAGAGTAAAGCAATAATATGACACTGCTCCATACCCATTAGAGCAGCTAAAATCCAAACCCCAGACGACACAAGCTGTTAGAGAGGATATGGAACAGGCATACGTCCCATCACCAGTGGGGATCCAGAGTGGTGCAGCTACTATAGCTACTCTGAGACGGGCTGGCTGATTCTTACCAAGCTAAACAGTGTTTCCAAGCAATCCAGAACAATGCTCCTGGATATTTAGCCAATTAAATTAAAAACATCCACATAAAAATCTATTCACAATGGTTGTAGCTGCTTACTCATAATTTTCAGTAAAACTGGAGGGAACCAAGGTGCTGTTCTGAAGTTAAGGGATAAAAATCCAGTAGTGTACCCTTACAAGGCAATATAATTCAGTGATAGAATGAGTTATGAAGCCACAAAACGACAGAGGAAACTTCAATGCATATTTCTCAGTGGAAGAACCAGGTCTGAGAAGAGATTCTCGCTGTATGAACTTTTGGAAAAGGTAAAACTGCAGAGATAGTAAAAAGATAGCGGCTGCCAGGTGGGCAGGTGGAATAGTGAGCAGGTGGGGCGCAGGAGATGTTCAGGGCACTGATCTTTCTGTGACACTCTCATGGTGGGTATGTAACATTTGCACTAAGCGAAACCCAAGCAACCGTAAGAGGGAACCCCAATGTCAACTATGGGCTCCTTACAAGAATTCTTCAAGTTTGCTTTTATTTATTTAAGAGGCAGAGACACACAAAGACAAGTCTTCCATCTACTGATTCACTCCTTAAATATTCACACAAGAGTCCAGGGCTGGGCCAGGCTGAAGCCAGGAGCCTAAAACACAGTCCAGGTCTCCCAGGGGATGACAGGGACCCATGTACATGAGGCATCATCCACTGCCTCCCAGTGGGCACATCCTCAGGAAACTGGAATCATATACAGGACTGGACTCAAAGCCAAGCTCTCTGGTTTGGAATGCAGGCACCACATGTGGCATCTTAGCCAGTGTACCAAATGGCCATCTCTAAATGTTTAATCAACTAATTAATAATGGATCTTATCAATATTTATCAATAGTTTTAACAAATCTACCACATTAATGTAAGATGATGTAAATAATAGGGGAAACTGGGGCCGCTGCTGTGGCATAGCGGGTAAAGCCACTGCCTGCAGTGCCGGCATCCCATAAAAGAGCCGTTTCGAGACCCGCTGCTCTACTTCCAATCCAGCTCTCTGCTATGGTCTGGGAAAGCCAGCAGAAGGTGGCCCAAGTTGTTGGGCCCCTGCACCCACGTGGGAAACCCGGAAGAAGCTCCTGGCTTTGGATCGGCACAGCTTCGGCCGTTGCAGCCAATTGGGGAGTGAACCAGCAGATGGAAGCTCTCCCCATCTCTCCCTCTCTCTCTCCCTCTCTCTCCCTCTCTCTCCCTCTCTCTGTGTGTATGTGTGTGTGTGTGCAACTCTGCCTTTCAATTAAATAAATAAATCTTTAAAAAATAATAGGGGAAATTACGTAGCTGTGGGGCTCAAGCAGGATGGGGACCCTGAGCACTTTCTGTTCATTTTTTTTTCCGTAATCTTAAAACTGCTCCTTAAAATTCTATTTAAAAAGATGAGTCAAAGAATAAATGTCCAGGAAACATAGGAAATATTCTTAACTGAATGAAAACAAACTCCACATCAGAATTTGTGTCATGCACTTACATAAGTGCTTAGAGGAAATTAATATGGTTGGAAGCTCATGTCAGAAGAAAGACCTCAAATCAATGATCTAAACGTGTGCATTAAGCTAGAAAAAGAAGAGCCAAATAAACTCAAAGCAAGCAGAGAGGTAATAAAGAAAAATAAAAGAAACTAAAAATTAAAGATCAATGATAGCAGAAATTGATTATTTGATAAGACTCAGAGAGAAAATAAACCTTTAACTAAACAAATAAGGAAAAAGAGGCAGAACCCATTGCAAAGAGGAGAAGCAGAAGTGAGACCATCACCACAGACTGCAGTGATATTAGAAGGTTATTAAGAGAATATTAAGATGGGCCCAGCACTTTGGCGTAGCAGGTAAAGCCGCTGCCTGCAGTGCCGGCATCCCAGTTGGGCACCGGTTCCAGTCCTGGCTGCTCCACTTCCAATCCAGCTCTCTGTTGTGGTCTGGGAAAGCAGTAGAGAATAGCCCAATCCTTGGGCCCCTGCACCCACGTGGGAGACCCAAAAGAAGCTCCTGGCTCCTGGCTTTAGATCAGCTCAGCTCTGGCCATTGAGGCCAATTGGGGAGTGAACCAGCGGATGGAGAATCTCTCTCTCTCTTCTCTCTCTCTCTCTCTCTCTCTCACTCCCTCTCCCTCTCCTTCTGTGTAACTCTGACTTTCAAATAAGTAATAAAAAATTTTAAAGGAGAGAATATTAACTAACTATATGCACATAAATTCAGTGACATAGACTAAATGGATCAATTCCTTTAAGGTTACAGACGGCCAAAGATGTGCAAGAAGAGACTGATAACCCAAATAGTCCTACAACAGTTAGAGACACTGAGTTGAAAAAAAGAAACCTCAGAAGGTTTCTGACAAACTCTGACACTCAAAGGAGAACCAACAGCAATTCTCATAAGCTCTTCCTAAAGATAAACCGGAGACCACTTTCTAAGTCATGAGACCAGCATTACCCTAGAACCAAAATAAGAACAAAACAGTACAAGAGAGGAAAAAATAGCAACCAATATTCCTTATGAACCTAGGAGCGAATTAAACCCAGCACTATATAAACATTTTAATACACCATGATCAAGTAGAATTTATCCTGGAGTCTAGGGATGATCTAATATTTGAAAGCCAATTAATGTAATATATCATGTTAAAAGTCTAAAGAGGAAAAAACACATAAGTTGATACAAGGAAAGAATTTGACAGAATTCAAACCCACTTATGTTTTTTTTTAAATCTCTCAGCAAATTAGAAATAGAACAGAATCCCTCACTGTAATAAAAATTGGGTAAAGGACTTGTAGGAAAAGCCTACAGGAAACATCATATTTAGTGGTGAGGAACCAAACGCTTTCCCCCAAGACAGAGAACAAACAAGGAAGTATGCACTCAGAAAGCCTACTCAGCCCCTCACTAGCTGTCCTAGCCAGCCGCAAGGAAATAAAATGTAATAAAAAGCACACAGATTCAAAAGAAGGAACCGACTTCGCTCACAGAAGACCTGGTTGTCTGTTTAGGAAATCCCATGTAGTCTACAAAAAGATTTCTAGAACTAATAATTGAGATTCCCAAAGCCACGAGATAAAAGGTGAGCTTAAAAGAGCAGTAATATTTCTACACTCCAGCAAAAAATAGCAAGAAACTGAGGATGTCTTAAAATCAGTATTACTTAGAATGGTTCCAAAAACAAAGGACCACTAGAGGCTTAATAAAATATTTTTAAACTTGGATGCTGAAAACTCAAACCTGCTGATAAAAGCAAAGATGGAGGTGAGCATGGTGGTGCAGCAGGCTAAGCCATCGCTTGGGATGCTCAGATCCCACCTCTGAGTGCCTGGTTGGAGTCCTGGCTACTCTGCTCCCAACCCAGCTTCCTGCTAATGCACATGGGACAGCAGCAGACAATGGTTCAAACAGGTGAGTCCCTGCCACCACATTTCAGGCCCTGGGCTTCAGCCTCACGCAGCCCTAGCTGTTTCAGACCTTCGGGGAGTGAACCAATGAACGGAAGATTAATTATCTATCTATCCATAATTTATCTATCTATCTATCTATCTATCTATAATTTATACATCTATCTATCATTTATCTATCACCTACTTCTTTATATATATATCAAATATAAATCCAATTTATAATTATATATAATAAAGTACACATTTACATAAATATAAATTATATATATACTTGTTTTCCTGTCACTCTGCTTTTTAAATAAGTAAATCTTTTTTAATGCAAAGCAAAGGTGAGTCCAATAAACACTTTCACACTTTTGTTAACACTATCCAACTCTAAATTTAATATAAGGCAATGATCAGCAGGGCAGTGTGTTATCAGTGAGGGGACAGACACAAAGACTCAGAATACTGAGTCGTTTCCAGAAACAGACCCGCCCAAATGCAGCCGAAGTACAAAGGCAAGTCAGTCGAAAAGGGACTAGCAGGCTAAGGATGAGCTACAAGAGGGGAAAGCCTCAGGGACACCCTTGTAACAGCAGCCGTGGTTACTATTAACCTCGTGGGAGAAGTTAAGCAAGCTGGCTGCATCCCAAGGACCCAGAAGTGACCAAATTCCCATTCGAACCAGTTCATTCAGGCTCCAAAACCCACTTAGTTATCTTACTCTGCTCCTCAATTTCTGCATCCCAGGAAGAGGGCACAATATCTACTTTCAGGTGAGTGGTAGGGATTTGATAAGGCAAACACATAAGCACATTTTGGGTGCTTAGCAAGGGGTCTTGCAAGGACACCATCAGTGGAAGCCACAGTTATTATTCTGGTGAACTCATTCTTAGCAGAGATGAGAAGTCACGTTGTTGAAGTTACCCTTAGAAAGTCCTTGAAATCACCTATCAGTGTATCTGCCTGGTTACACAAACTCAGTTTTCTACCCAGTTTGCTTAATGAATAAGCGTATAAGTACTTGTAGTATTCCGAATATGAGGAAGAATACCTACCATAAGCAAATTCTACAATTTATAAAATGTGATCATTTCACACACCAGGACCTGGAAATTTCTGCAATAGGATTTGAGCAGGATTTCACTGAAGATAGGTGACGGGGTGAAGAGGGTGATCTTAGGGCACCCACACTAACTAGAGAGCAAGACAGTAGGGGAGACTTGTTCTGCACCAAGACCTCAGCTCTTCCCCACTCCGAGCAGCTGCCTCCTTCATCCACGGGTTTTCTTTCCACAGCTTCAGGAACCTGTGGTCACCTGCAGACTCAAAATATCGCATGGAAAATTCTGGAAGTAAATCGCACATATGTCTTAAGTAATGTGATGAAATCCCGCACCACCCTGCTCCATCCTCCCCAGGATGTAAATCATGCAGATCCACATAGTGCGTGCTACCTGCCCAGGGGTCACTTAGCAGGCCTCCCAGTTATCAATTTTTTGAGATCTGCTTTTTGCATTTCTTCTATCTCATCATCTTCATAATCTTGAATTGGGGTGTCTTTTTCATTTGGGGGCCTCATAGTGACTTCCTTGTTTTTATTAACACGGTTTTTGCGTTTGTTATTTGGCATATTGGAGGTATTTGGTTTCTTCACTGTGGTGCTTTTTCTTGTTATACTATGACTCTAGATTAAGTGGACTGTCTGTTTTTGATGGAGCCTTAGAGGCTTGAGATGGGTGTGGCCTGAGAGCTCTGTTTGGTGTGCCAAAGGTGACACTCCCAGGTTAGGCGTGGTAAACCTCTCTCTCTCTTTCTTTCTTTTTTTGATTCAAAAGGGAAGTAATTCCACACAGCTGAACGAAGTTGGAGGTAGTTAGCAGGCAAATGATATACCCACAGGAGCCAGAGATCGGAAGCTCTTTCCCAAGGACCACACAGGGAATCTGTTCGGCCCTCAGAGTGGGCTCAAATTCTCCTTCAGTCTCCCTCTGGGTTGCCAAAATTACGGAATTGTAGCGTCTCTGGAGAGTACTCACGTGAATTCCATGAGTTCTCTCCACCACCGTCTCTTTTTTCACAGTCTCAGTTCAGTAGCACCACAAATTCACTAGGTCCTAATCTCCTGTTAATTCACCCCACCCAGAGTCAGGTTTTTCTGCTAGGCTCAGGGCCGGTGCAGACCTGAGGTCGCTCTGCTTATGACGTATGTCCAAGATGGCTCCTGCTCTTTGTCTTGCTCGCCTTTGAGAGGTGAGCGGAGAGAGAAACCCGTGTCCATATCGGTCACTTTTTTTTCTCTCTCTCTCTCTTCTAGTTAGCCTGGTGAACTTTTCCCGCCGGGGTCGTTCCCTCTAGTCTCCTCTTTCCAATTGCCTGCCGGTGTCTCGGGCTATTGAGGTTCGGCTCACCTCGCGTTCCAGCGCTGGTGTGTTGAGTCTGCCGCTGGTGTCCCAAACTGTGGGCTCCCACGCTCTCCATGCAGGTCCACTGTGAATCACGCGTTCCGGAAGAGTTTATTCTGCTGTTTCCTCCCCTACTCTTCCTTGAAACTGCAGTATCTCCACTTTTATTAAACTGTCTCTCCCCGGACTATCAGTGTGCTCCCTTCCTATTCCGCCATCTTGCCTGCAACAGGTTAATTTTATTTATTGAAATTTGATAACGGACATAAAAGTTGTACTTATTTACAGGATTTCACGTGGTATTTTAGTATCCAGATACATAGTGTCCAGTTGGAGTAAATACACCTGCCTCCTCCTCACACATTTAACATTTCTGTGTAGTGAAAATATTCAATCTCATCTTCTAGTATTTTCTAGAGAAATACGCAGTATGTTAGCATTATTTATACTCGGCACATTGTGTCATAGAACCCACAAACTTCTACTCCTAACTCTAACTTACTATCCATCCATCAACTTTTCTCCCTCCCTCTATCCTCCCCTCCCTCCTAGCATCTGGAAACCTTCATGCTAGTCTCAACTTCTGTGAGATCAACTCACTCTAGGCTGCATGCTTGGTGAGATCCAAGACTGTATTATGTCACCTAACGTAAGGACCCCCGGTTCCATTTTTTTTTTTTTTTGTCATTTTACAAATGACAAAAATCTCATCTTTTTTATGGCTGAGCAATATTCCATGTTTCCTATGCAACACATTTTCTCAATCTGTTGGCCCCCTAGACTGTTTCTATTTTTGTCTGTTAGCAATAGTTCTGCAATAAACATAGACATGCAGATGTTTCTCTGCATGTCTCTTTTCCCCTGGGTGGATGGCAGGAGTGGGACTGCTCCGTCACATGGTCATTCTATTTCGAGTTTTCTCAGGAACCTCCACACTGGGTTCCTCCATGGCTTGTACACATTTCCTCTCCCACCAGCCATGAAGGGGTCCCTTTTCGCCAGGACTTGTGATCTTCTGTCTTTCTGAGAAGAGCTGGTCTGGTCGAAGCAGAGGGAAGTGATTTCTCACTGGGGTTTGGATTTGCATTTCACCCGAAGGTGAGTGAAGTTGAGCACCTGTGGGTTTTTCTTCCCAGCTCCTCTGCAGCTGCTGTCACGTGCCTCCTCCAGTGTTCTCCCCAGGAAGAGGAAGGGCACAGGACTCCAGCAGCAGCACTTAGGAGGCAGAAAGAGCCTGGAGCCCACAGATCTGCGTCCATCAGCTCAACCACCTGCACTGCGTGACCCCCGAGCGCTTACTTGGCCTCTCTGATGCCTTACTTCTGATTTGCAAAAAAAGCAGAAAATCCAAACCAAAGCAAACTGCTCGTGGGGCAGGGGTGAGGAGGAGAGAGGCTTCTCAAAGCGCATCGCTTCCGAAAGCAGACCCGGAGATGTGCCAGTTTCCCTTCCAGCCCAATCTGGATACCTGCACGGGGCGCCGCAGGAGGACAGTGATGAAGAGAGCTGTGATTTAAAGACAAAATGCGAATTCTCATACAAAGGGAGAATAAAGGGCAGCTGAGAGGGGCAGGACCGTGGCTGAGGGGCAAAGTCCCAGCCGCCCCGTGCTACACAGATGTCCTCTTGGACCCCAGACTAGGTCCCAGAATCCAGGCCACCTGGGCAGCCGGGAACCCGGGAGGGAGTCTCAGAACCTCAACACTCGGCCTTCCCACACCCTCACTCTTTCTCATTTACAAGATAAATAATTTTAAGATGTAACTAAAATCCTTTTACAATCTTTTAATCACCAGAAATTGTGTATAATTATTTTACCTCCACTCCAGTGCCAAGAACTGCTGTGAATTACTTGGCTTCTCAAAGTGTAAAAAGAAAATGCTTCACTTCTGCATTAATTAAAGGATTTTTTTTCCTCATTCCTGTCCATTAGCTGCCACCACACTACGGCTATGAATGGTCATTACAACAGACAGAAATAGGAACATAAATTTCCTGCTAATGAAAACGTCAAGAAGACGCCGTCCATCACAGGAGGTTCTGATACAGACGGGGGTTTTTTTTCTCTTTTTCTGTCTTGTACCTTTCTCTACTTTCCAGGAGACCCACATAGGGACCCACATAGACACCTGGGAAGCATCTTTGTCAATAGGTTGAGGGCGATGCCCAGGTGTCCAGTGAATATTCCATTGACTTTAAAAATTGCTCCCCTTCTTATCGGACCTTGCAGTGCCTCAGCCTAGGAAACCTCGCTGACCTTCTCCTGTCCTTAGGAGGCCCGGGTTCTCGGGCTTGCAGGCAGTGTGTACATCTGTATGCTGTTACTCACGGCAGTCCGTAGTAGAGGTGAGCATTAGCCATCAGTCCATGCCTCCCGGTCTCCACTCCGCTTTCTCCTCTGCTCAAGGCGTTCCTCACTTAGCTATTTATTTATTTATTTAGTATTACTTTGTTTTCATTTGAGTGGGGGGAGAGAGAGAGAGAGAGAGAGAGAGAGAGGAGAAAGCCTCCATTCACTGGTTCACTCCCCAGCTGGCTGCAACAGCCAGGGTGGGATCAGGTTAAAACCAGGAGCCTAGAGCTGAATCTTAGTCTCCCACGTGAATGTCAGTGACCCAGATACTTGAGGCTTCACCTGCTACCCCTTAAGTGGAGCATGAGCAGGAAACCGGATTGGGTGCGCAGGAGTCAGGAGTCGAACCAGGCACTCTAACTTCAACTTTGTCCCACCTGCTTGCCCCCAGCTCAATTCTGAGAGTTGAGTCAGAAACACTTGTTTGGCTTTGAGCAAAATAACCAGGTCCTCAGGCCCACACTATTCCAGAAGAATCTGCTAAAGACAGCACAGCTCTGCCCAGAAGCCATGAGGACACCTGTCTTGGAAAACCCTCATTTTATCGTAGGGAGAAATGGAGTCACAGGAGTAAAAACCCAAGTCCTTCTGCAACCGTCATGGACATTGTCATGGACGTGCATGCCTGCAGATTGCCCTTGTCCGCTGTGGCTGCTGGGAAGGCTGTGTCACAGGTATTGTCTTAAACCAAGAGGGCATCTTCTCACCGCGGGACAGTCTTCAACTCCCAGGGCCTCCTCGCAGGGCTGCAGGTACCACTACTGCAGAGACCATGCCGGCCATTCCTTAAGCACTCAATCAAGCTTGCTAGCAAAGAAGTGGGGCTAAGAGAGAAAGTGACTACTCATTAGTCATTCTCTACCACAATTGTGCCGGCCAGGCTGTCAAAAAGATTCCAAAAATATCTCTTCTCCAGAAAACTTCCAGACAGGTTGTGTTGAATGACTGTTTTAGAAATAATATTTCAACATGTGAAAATGGCTATTACAAGCCACCGTTTGGATCCAGTTCAACTAAAGATGAATGGATGAAATCAATTTCATTTCCTGGACCAGAAGGTCTTTGGTTCCAATGGCCACTGGTGACTGGATCTACTCAATTTTTTATATCACAAATGAAGTAGAAATGGTCAAAAGGTTGAACCACAAAATACTCTATGACTTCTCTCCCTCATTTAACCCATGTTTAAAGAGTACTTGTCATGGTCGCCAAGCAGCACGGAATGTTTGCGCTCATTCGCTGAGGGCTGGGCACACCCCCTCTGCCACACAGCATGCCCTCGGCTGCCATCCACACTGTTGATGGGAGGTGTCCCTCAAGGGCATAAGGATCCCACAGATTCAAACAGAAATGAAAAGGGTGGGAAAAGGCAGGGCCACCTATAGGCATGGATCTCAAATCGGTCAGAGTGGAGATGCTGGAACCGGGGAGAGAAGGCTGGGGCAGGCTAGGTAGAGCAAGCCCTGCTCAGTTACCTCTGACCATGCCGCCCTCAAAGGCCATTTGGTTCCCTCTGGGCCTCGTTGGTCTCATCCCTTTTCCACATTGCAAGGGAAGCTTGGAATGCAGCCATCGCCACCTACTCAAAATTGCAATGCAATGACAAAAAAAGGCCAAGCAAGTTCTACACAAGCAGCCAGAGGCGACTTCCACTATTGAAATAAGTAACTAAGATGACAACAACCCAAACAGTCGGAAATTCCTAGAGAATTAATCACCCTTGGAGGTCTCAGCTAAACTCCAGGATCACACCAGCAGCAGTGTGAAAGGTGTGTTAGGGCTGGGGTCTTGCATTACCCTCTGCAAAGCCCTTCCCTCCACTATCTCAGGGTACATAAAATGCAAGTGTTTAACAAGAACCAACCCAACAGAACCAGCCAGCAGCTTTTCAGGAAAGAGAAAAAAGCGGGGGCCTTGTGTGACCCCGTTAATCATAGTTTCCTCCCATGGCTTAATATTGTAGCCCAATAACTGTCACGCCCCATGCCAGAATCTCTCCCCAAACATAGAACATTCAGGATTTTTTTTCTGGATCCTTGCCCCATGACACCAAGGGCGATATGAACAAGGTACCAAGTGCAACCTCCAGGAGCTCAAAGAGGAATGTGGAAACAGAGTAAGCAAATGATGACAGTGCGCGAATGGAACGTGAAGCCTAAACAAGAGAGCAGGACCAGGAGGAGAAAAGGTCCTCCTGCTAAGCCAGGTGTAGCGTTTTCCATCCTCAAAGCATCCAGATAGAAAATGTCCAGGCTGGGGCCGGTGCTGTGGCACAGCAGGTTAAAGCCTCAGCCTGCAGTGGCAGCATCCTCTATGGGCACTGGTTTGATTCACAGCTGTTCCACTTACGGTACAGCTCCCTGCTAATGTGCCTGGAAAAGCAGCAGGGGATGGCCCAGGTGCTTGGGCCCCTGCAACCACGTGGGAGATCCAGAAGCTCCTAGGTCCTGGCTTTGGATCAGCTCAGCTCCAGCTACTGCGGCCATTTGGGGAGTGAGCCAGCAGATGGAAGATCTCTCTCTCTCTTTCTCTCTCTCTCTCTCTCTCTCTCTGTATCTATATCTCTTAGTAACTCTGTCTTTCAAATAAACAAAATAAATCTTTAAAATAAAAGAAAATGGCCATGTGGCTTTGCTCTGCAAGGCCCAGGATTTACAGCTGCATCAGCAGAAGGGCTCCCCGCCTTTCAGAAGATTCTGGCCAAAGGTGAGGAGCTCACGGGAGGCAGGGAGCAGTCTTTGGGCTTCAGAAAAGGTAACAAGTAGGAAGGTTTCCCCCAAACTCCCACGAGCTCTTTATGGGGTTCCTGGATGGCATTGCAACCTCGCCTCCTCCAGGAGAAGCCCCTGCTGCCTGGGGTTTCCACCCAACCTCAGACCCTCCAAGGACACGGTGAACTCTGGCTTCCTGGGCAATGAGCTGGAAGCACTGGCAGATGTGGCTTAACCCCGCCAGGACTGCCCCAACCCCACCCTCCCCGGAAGTCAATCCTAGCAAGTAGGAGGAGCTGGTATCTATTGGGCATACTGCACTAGCTAAGTGTTTTAAACACTCTGTGTCATGTTATCCTCCCAACAGCACCGTGATGTTCGTTATTCATCTTAGAGAAATGAAGGCCAACATCACAGGCTGGCAGGTGGAGGAGCCAGGGCGCAGGCCTGCCTCTGGCTGCTGATGCCTCGGTAAACCCTCCGGTCTCGCTCCGGGAGAGCATTATTGCTGAAGCAAGACCCCTGCCCTTTGTGCCAAACTTTCGTCGATATTGTTATTTAAAGATACCCATCCCAATTTATTCCTGTATCAATTCTCTATATCATTTACTTCAGCACTGATTGTATCATTCACAAATTAGCATGAGCCAGCAATTTCGGGGCCCATATAAAACTATTTAGCAATCTAGCCGAGAAAATGAAAGATGCAAAGCAAAACCTGGGTGCCGAACCTAATTCTCTTCCTTATCTCCGTGTTACATATTGACATATTTGAGGCCATTCAAAAGCACCCGACTTGTCTTGCCTGAGTGCAAATCAGGTTATTGGCAAGGAAAGCCATTTCCCAGGTTATCTAAATGTGGTGCTCCTATCTCGCTGGGATCTGCTTCTCCATCGCCTTCTGATGCAGGCTGGCCAACTCTAGTTTGTTGGGAAACAGAGGTTTCTGGACTATTGCAAGTGTGGGATTGTGGCTGGCACGCTTGCTCCAATGCGTACAGATTTCTCTCTACAAACCGTCTTCTTGCTCAACTTTCTGACCCCGGCCACCTCTGCACAGGATATGCCAGCGTGCAAACTTCTCTGGGTCAGCCATGGTCACACTGCTGAAAAGGGGACAAGACAGGCCACAGGACCCAAACTGCTTGACCTGGGAACCCCAGAATTTATCAATCACCCTACACACCAGCACCCCAACTGTTAATCCGCATGGAGCTGGTTTCTGCAAAAGATGCTCCAGGAACATCTTGTTTAGTTCTGTTTATCCAGCAATATCTATGATTTGTGTGCTGGACACTATTTAGGGGCTGAGAGAGAGAAATAAAAAAGCCATCATGGCCAGTACTGTAGGGGACGCGGGGATGCATTGCCCAGATCCCCCTGCAGTAAGTATTCGTGGCCCCAGGTGCTCTGCAGGTGCAGTCAGCAGCCTTCACCTGTCAGCTCCTTGGCTCCTTCTGGAAGTTCCTCGGTGTGGAAAGCTGCTTCACCCACGGTCATGCAGTGTCCTGGGTATCTCATGTTCAGCGACTGGCGACCCTACAGGTAACGGGGCCTGGCCATCTCAGCTCAACTCTCGAGGCCTCATTCAGCTTGGGCTGTCACTGACCCTGCATGGCAGCTCCACTCTTCACACTGCTTACAGGTGCTTCCTCTACCTCCCTTCCAGAGGTATTTACCCCAAGCACATCCCTTCATAAACACGAGGCACGCTACTGTGGACTAAACACTTGGTCCTACTAACATTCAGGTGTTGAAACTCCAGGCCCTGCTGTGCTGTTCCTGGGAGGCGGGACTTTGGAGAGGTCAGCGGGGTCAGGTGAGGTCCTAAGGGTGGAGCTCTCATGGGTGGGATTAGCATCTTTGTGTGAGTCCCATGAGAGACTGCGGCCCCTCTCTACGGTGTGAGAGCACAGTAAGATGGTGCTCCCCTGTGACTCAAGCAGAGGCTCCTCACCAGACCCTGAATACCCCAGTGCCTTGTCAGCCTCCAGAACTGGGAGGAATAAACTTGTTATTCATAAGCCACCCAGTCTAGGACATGCGATTGTAGCAGCACAAATGGACTGAGGCAGAAGTTGGTACCAAGAATTTGGGGTGCTGTTACCAATGACTAAGTATGTGGAAGCATCACCGGAACTATTTCATGAGCAGAAGCCAGAAGTGTTTTGAGTCGCAGGACAGTTAAGGCAGCACCAGTGAGAATGGGCCGTTGTGGGTATTTCTGGTGAAGGCTGAGAAAGAGAAGAGAGGGAGGGATAGGCTCAGTCTTCTCAGAACACCCACATGTCCTGGAGGGAATGTTGGCAGAAACACACACAGTAAGTGCTGTTCCAATGAGATCTCCCATGAAAATGAGGACTGTGTTAATATAAACTGGAGAAAAGGTTATCCTTGCTCTAAAACACCCAAGAAATTGGTTGAATTGAGTTCAGTCTACCGTTTTGTGGCAGGTAGAACATGTGGGTGACCACATTGGATATTTAGCTGAGTCCATTTCTAATTAAAGTATAGAAGGCATGCTAAAATATAAAAAAGACCTAAAGGTGCAATCATTCGTCAAGAATAAGCAGAACTTAAAGACTTGGGGAAATCTTAGCCTATTCATACTGAAAGAAATGAGGAATCCTGACAACATTCTGAAAAGGAGATTGGTAAGTCATCTCACCAGAAGCTAGGACTATTACCCTAACAATGGAAGAATGACCTTGAAGGAGACTTTGACGTCATCAGGACTACTCTACAGGTGCATAAGGAAAGGGGCCACAGGGGCACAGTCATATCCAAAGGGGGGGGGTCACCTGGCCCCCATGGGACCCTAGAGTGTGCCGCCCGTAGGCATCTCACTTGGTGGGCTCAGCTCATTGTACTCCAGTTCCTAGACTTCCCCAGGTGCAACTCCTCTTGTGAGCTCCAAGGTGGATACCCCTCTGTAGAGAACACAGGTAGAGAGCCCTGCAGGCTTCCAGGCAGTGTGCGAGAATGTGACTAGATCCACCTGGATCTCATAGGACACCCAAAGAATCTATCCCAGAGGCCCCAGCCCATGGGGGCCCAGGCGGAGAACTATAGCAGGGATTGGAACACCGTAGACAGCACCCACTAGCACGATGCCCAACGCAGCCATAGAGGCAGGTCCAATTCAACAACCCCCACCAGGAGAGCAACTGCTGCGTGATTTCCACTTGGGAGAATTGCAGGTGCATGACTCCACCTTGTAAGAGCTGCAGAAGTGAGGCATAGCCTCTGGGGGTGCAGAAGATAGAACAGTGAATCAGCGTACTCTCAAGTCTTAAGGCTCTCTGTCATTTCTGTGTTGGATTTTAGAGGCATTTGGGACTGCTTTCCTATCTCTCCAGTTTGAAATGGCAATGTCTACCCTGTGGCGGACCCACCATCGTATTCCGGAACCACAGGTCGTGTTAGTTTCTCAGGTTCTGGAGAGCAATTTGCTTCAGGATGAATGATACCCTTAATCTTACCCATATCTGATTTAGATAATATTTAGATGAGACGCTTTGCACTTAGATGTTAAAGCTGATGCTGGGACAAGTTAAGACTGTGTTAAGGACTGATGGGAGGTAGAGAAAATATTTTGCACTGGAGAAGGACATGGATGGGGGTGGGGGGATTGAAGGCTACAGATATAATATTTGCTTCCAAATCAAATCCATCTGTTGAAACCGGATCCCGAATAGAATGGTATTGGGGGATGAGACTTTGAGGAAGGGATTAGGTCAGGAGGGCAAACTCCTCATGCATGAGATTAATGACCTTAAAGAGAGGCCTCAGGGAGCTCCTTCTTCCCTTGCAAGAAGAAGCCATCAAGCAACCAGGGAGTGGGCCCTCACCAGACGCCAAATCAGCCAGCTCCTTGAACTTGGACTTCCCAGCCTCCAAACTGTGATAAAACTATGTCTTTTTTTTAAGATTCTATTTATTTATTAAAGAGAGAGTAACAGACAGTGAGAGGGAGAC